>NC_071670.1:44122500-44735500 GCF_028554725.1 Zeugodacus cucurbitae
CATCCTCATAGTCCATAACCGCTTGGTTGGCGTTATCGTTTCGGTTATTATTCTCATTGTTGTTGTTATTGTTATTGTTGTTCGTGCTTATGTAGCGTCTGTGTTGATTGTTGTTATTGTTGTTGTTGTTGTTATTCCTATCGTCCACCTCCTGCGATTTGGGCTCCTTGGGCACTTGATGTTGCACCAGATGCAGCTCGTTGCGCGCCTTATTTTCCCATAGTTGCTGGTTGGCCTTTACCTAATTGTTGTTGTATAATGCACGCGTTTTTTGTTGTTGTTTTTTTTTTTTGTTTAAACGCAGCACAAAGAATAAAAAAATTTATGTGAAAATCCAAATCAATATCGTATACATTGCTAAATGTTAGCAAATTGTAAGCAAACAAAGCCGAAAGCCAAAGCCAAAAACCAAAACCAAAGAAAGAACACCGAAATTCCAAAAAAAACAAGAACAATAATTTAGAAACATTTTTTTTTTTTTTTTTTCAAAAAACTATTAGTGAATTGTTAGTCAAAGTGCGTATGAAAGTATAGAGTACAGTTAGGCAGTGAGCAAACAGTGCGCCGACACCCCTTAAGATATGCTACAGTCAAATACATACACACACATGCATACAAACGCACATATGTAAATGCTGCATAGCTTATGCAAAGTTCAATAAGATTAATCGTTATATAAATAGTATATGTATGCATAAGTGATCAGCTCGTATGTGCGTCTGTATGTCTGTATGTCTGCATGTATTGAGCAGCTTATGAATGAATGTATGTGTTTGTTGGTATGCGTGCATGTGAGTAGGTGAATGAGTATGTAAATGCATGATTGAATTGGTTAAATATAAAGCTGTAAGCGTGCAAACTACCACAACATCCACTGTTTGGTGGCAGGCGGATGGGGAAGGCAACGTAGAATTAATCCTTAACACAAATACATGTACATATACACATGGACTTATAAATGTGCGCGCGAACAGCTATTGACAGTTGGCAAATTGAAAACACACACACCAAATAACTCAATACTAATGAGTGCACATTTGCTTTAACTAGCAGCCTAAACAAACATATGGACTTACACATAACATAGCGCTAAAGATATTTCGATAATTTCAACGGCAATAAAATCTATACAAGTGGACCTCAAAGCTACACATCAAAGCTCCAACTGAGTTGGAATGCTCTCGGAAGAGAATTTTACTTTTGAGATAATAGCTAAAGCAACAAATGCAGCCTAACAATGGAAATAATAATAAAAGATTTAAATAAAAAAATAAAATAAAACAAGTAAGGGAGTGCTAAGTTCGGGTGCGACCGAACATTTTATACCCTGCGAATTTATTTATTTAATTTTATTAATATAACACACAATTTGAGCTATATATTCGGCATATATATGGTATAAAGTCCATTGAAGGTTTGAAACCCCTAATATTAGGTTTATCGGAGCTACGTTCCATCTAAATTTGTTCAAAATATCTAAGAGACTTAATAATATTTTTGGTAAAAAAAAGTAATTCGAAGCACCGAGGTCCTCATGTTCGATATATAGGGTCCGATAGGGTCATATTCGACTTAAGAACCGATTTCGACGATTTTTAGAAGGGTGATGGCAATCTTTATCTACAATATTTCAGCGAAGTTCTGCTCCGATATCTTCACTAGTACTAACTTTATATATTGTAAAGTAAACTATTCAGACCGACTTCAAAGTTCTGGTATATGGGAAGTAGGCGTGGTTGTGAACCGATATGGCCTATACTCACAACATATCATTGGGATGCAAGGAAAATATTATAAACCGAATTTCATTGAAATTAGTCGTATTGTTTCTGAGATATGGTTTTTGACCCATAAGTGGGCGGAACCACGCCCATTTAAGATTTTGTATACCAATTTGAGTGCAGCTCTTCTGTATAATTTTTATAATAAAATTAAAGATTTCTGGTGTTTTCCTTTACTGAATTAAAGCATTTTTAGTAATTTTTAACATAATCTTTGTATGGAAGGAGGGCGTGGTTATAATTCGATTTCCTCCATTTTTAGCCTTTATAAGAGCTGCTTGAAGCAAACGACTCCTGAGAGTTTCGTTGAAATAGCTTTAGTCGTTTACGAGATATGTACAAAAAACTTAATAAAGGCATGAGCCCACTTTCCCAAAAAAAATTACATCCAAATATGCCCCTTCCTAGAGCGATCCTTTGTACCAAATTTTGCTTTCATAGCTTAACTTGTTTCAACTCTACTAGTCATCCTGATTTTCGGTATTAAAATAATTTCTTACTGAATAAGATGAATTGTTCCAACGGAATAAGATGCAGTAATATCCCAAATACATATTGAATGTGTAAAATCTGTTTTAAGTCATTATATTCCACACATTAGTGCTGGGAGAAACGACTGGTTTGAAATGAAATCACATTTTTATTTAATTTTATTGAGACATCATCCACTCTGACCGAAATATACAATCTGATACCAACCAGAGAAGTCGCAGTCTTTCTATTATATGGTGCGTCGGAGGAAGTATGGATCGATTTCATCGATTTTCAGTACCGAACCATATTATGCCTTGAAAAACACCCACTTAATGCCCATTGATATATATCACTTGTTAAACGATATATGCTGTATAAGTTCATCAGAGACTATAATATCCTCAAGTTTAGTGTATGCGAGCTATAGAAAGTGGGTACGGAACGATTTCAGGTGCTCTTTGATCATAACCAGGAACATTACTTGCACTTGACGTGAACCAACATATGTAGTTAATTTGAGTATTTGATAGTGGTAAGTGGAGTTTTAATGACGGTGGTATATTTTTTAGTCTATTTAATATACCAACCGCTTTCGAGTGATACCTGGGTATAAATGTTTATCAAGTTCTTACAAATGTTACTTAAAGTTATAAGATTACAACCTTTAAGTTATCGCTTGCATGAACAGACAGATGGACGGAGAGAGAGCCATAAGGAAACCAATTCGTTTCGGTCCAATTTCGATATTTTTGACTTATAATATATGTATGTATAAACACTGTATGTTTTTTGATTAATTTTGGGTGTTACAAACAACCTTCAGGTGAACTAAACGTGACACTTTGCGACAGTTTAATTACCAAAAGGATACACTAAAAAATACAAATATTTTATGGCCCACATTCAGATAAATAATTTTGACATACAAAAAATAATAATCCATTTAATAACAGCAAATTAAAGTATTAAAAACAGAAACAAACAAAAAAAATATATTAAATTGAATAAAAGGCGAGAGATAACAAACACTACTATTAAATAACAAAAGCAATAAATGTTAACATTGCAGAAACATTTAAGAAAAAAAATTAAATTTACTAAATTAAACAAAAAATATGGACAATTGAAAAACGATATAGAAAGAAAAAACAAAACCCTTTGAAATAATATTTGTGTAAAAATAAAAAAAATTAAATATTTTAAATAAAAAATAAATTGAAAAAATATTTTTTTATAAAGTGGAGAATAATTCAAAATCACAACAAAAAAAAACGACGTTAAGTAAAAAATATGAAATAAATTTAATAAAAATATTAACAGATAAACAAAGTTTGCCTAAAGACAGAGAGCAATTTGAGAATTTTGACATAATGTACTATAAAGTAGTAAATTAGAAACAGCAATAACAATAAATTATTAATTATAATAAATTTAACACCAATTTCAGTTAATGTTGTTCCCAAAATTTTATGAGATAAGAAACTACTGCTAAAAGTAGATAATGCCAATCTTAAGAAACAAATTTAATTCATTTTTAAGATGACCCAGTTTTGTTGAGAGATTATAATACTGCAACTAAGTATAATATGGTAAACACTTAGAGTAGGTTTTAGTTCAGACTGACTAGAACGTCCTACAATGTTAAGTAAATTCATTGACCATAATTAAACGATTTTATGAGTGGAGAAACATAGGTTTCGAATCACCGATATATAAGTAGATCTCGCGTATAAAATTATCGAAAATTATCGTTTAACCTTAGACTCACGGTTGCACTCAGTGGTCTATCTCATTTTTGATATTTAATTTCTGGGGATTGGGCAGTCCAATTTAACCAAATTTCAGCATAGTGATAAACTATAATATTAGTTATAAGTTGACAAAAGTTTTAAGTACATAGCTCGTATAATAAGAACGTAACGGCATTTTATATGGTGAGTACGCTATACGTGACTTGGGGCACTCAGTGCCCATAGAATTTCTTCAAATATTTTGTATGAAGAGGCGTAATTTTCTAACGGTTATGGTGATTATTGTGCATTTCTAATTAGTTTCGCGTAAAATTTTCGAGTGAACAGTTGAATCAAATCTATTTTTTTGAAATGAGTGAAGAATTGGCGTTTTATTTGGCCAACTTACCTCGTCAATTGACGGAAGAAGAAGAGGAGAATATTTTAAATTATTGGAATGCTAATAATAGCGATGATGATGATGGTGGAAGAGAACCTAAATTTGGTGGTGACCACGAATCGATACCCAGTGACCAATCGGACTTTGGAAATGATAATGCTGAGCCCATTAGAGATCCACGTAGGAGTAGGAGTAGGAGTAGTCCAGGAGTAGGCTGCTGTATATATGGACCCTGACCAAAGCAGATTTGATTTGTCAAATACAGCTATTGAGGGTAATAGTGGAGAAAAGTATTGTGGTCAGGGAAGGAACAATGAACAAGGATGGTGGTCAAAACCAAGCCAAACTGAAAAACGTCAGCGGAATTAGCATCGGAGCTTGCGCAGAAGCAATTACAAAACCGATGCAAAACAAGAATTAATTTTTCAACTACAATTGCAATGAACTTGATAAATTTCAAACGGGTTCCTGCAGTGACGAGCTCGCTTCCAACTGTACAGGTAGGCTTTCATAATTTATTTTAATTTAATTTTAGTTCATTTCAAATATTTTTTACTATTTTCTTTTCTTGCCACAGAAAAATACTTTGAAACGGCTGTGTGAAACCTGCAAAACTGCTAAGATCGCAAAATACATTACTGGCCATTGAGTGCCCAAGTCACGAGATTAAGTTGTATAGCCATGTCACGGTTCTAAGGTTAAAAGCTCATGGTAATCAAAATTAAAAAATATAAAAATCTTGTTTTACATTTAAAAAATATATTAAAACCTTTCTACATTGTATATTCTTTCATTTGAGAAGTTATGTTATATAGTATAAGCTTAGTACATACACAGTCTCGTCTAACCTCAAAAAAGCAACAGAACAAAAACCACAACTGTCTGGTATCAATCAATGAACTATATAATTGATGAAATAAATATAAAACAAAGACCTAACAGTAATTGTGCCGAACGCCTTTTTCAGCCGCAAACAGACACATGAATATTTGATGCTCGTATGTTAAATTTTCGATTAACTCGAGATGCCACTAAGCATCAGTATATAGAATATAGAAAGCAGCTTTATTTGCAAAATAATACACCAATTAAATATGAATGGGCGAGAGTGCGAATGATTGTGGGATGGGAGTATGCGCGTAACTATGTGTGTGTGTGTGGCGAGGGGGTGTGAGCGGCTTTTCATGCAATAAATATAACTGAAAGATATTAAAGCAGCGTTTCGTAGATGAAGACTAGCAACAAAGCTTTGGCAAATATAGCGCTAAGCACATCCTCGCGCGCACACAAACACACACAACGGCAGTTATGTGAAATCGAAATTATTGTAGGTATGTATGTGTGTTAACATACAATTATTCTTACTGGTTATCTATTTGAGGAATTACGAGGATATTTTACTACATATGTGTGCGGTTGTGGGTGGAAGGTTTATGTGTAATTTTATTCAGTATAAGAAACAGTTTCATATTTAATGGACTGGAAATAAACCAAAAAAAATATAAATGTAAACGAGTATGCATTATATATGTGTGTGTAGTATGTGAGTAAATAAATAAACGAATTAAGGAGTTTATGTGCAATTTGTAATCACGAATCACAAATAATAATAATAAATTGACAAATGGCAGAGCGCAGGGCACACACAAAGAGACAGACAGCTCTGAACGCTGTCAGTCAACTCAAAGCTGAGCTGTGCCGACAGACTATGTGCGGGTATGTGTAACAAGTCTATCAGCAAGTGCACAACTTGAAACGAACCTTCATTTTCGATTTTTTTCTGTTTTTTTTTTGCTTTTTGATGATGGGAACTAAATTAAGTGGTTCAATATATGCGTAAAATGAGTGCTACAAAACAGATGAAAACTTCATAAACAAAATCAATACGGAACGAATTATTTGTATAACATTTTTTTGTTGTTGTTGTTGCAATAATGAAAAAAAACACGTAGCCAAAAGAACTAAACACACAAAACACGTTAACAGACAGAGTTTGGCGAAAGGACTGTGGCGCACATACCTTAAAAGTATTGTCCTGTACCCAAGCATCTGGCTTACCATAATCCGGTGGATTCGCATACGGATCGTAACCGAGCACCGATAACATGGGCGCAATGTCGGCCATATCACGTACCACATTTTCGGGTATATTGCCTACCCATTTGGAGAGCGCTTCCAAATTCACCGGTTTGATAACTTGATCCGAGGAGCGCTCGACTCTGCAAAGAGATTAGAATAAAGATTTTTTTAAATTAAATTTATATGTGATTATGAAAAATAGACAAGAAATAATAAAAAAATAATTACTAGAAATCTGAATATAATGGAAATAAGTAATTTTGGAGCTTTGCGCTGAGAATTATAAGTAATATATTTTAAAAGAACTGAAAGACCTAAACTATAAGCGATAAAAGTTGACAGAAAAAAAAAGTATATTTTCAAAGTATACTTTTAGGCGAAACACCCTTGTGAAAATCACCAGCTTTTAATTTTTGGTATACTTTTAGTTGATAGCATACTTTAGATGTTCACCATTCAATAGATCTCCTTAATCAAAGAATCGAGCAAAACGTCGATAAGAACCTTACAGTATTTATTTATTACAGAGATCTACGAAGATGGTTCCGATACACCTCAATAATATATATACTACAGGAATACTATAAACTACTCACGTTTATTTTATTATAGCAATAATATCAGTATCCAATGAATTTTAAAACGATTCAATTAGTTCCAGAACTTCATATGATCCCCTTGACTAAAGGGAAAAGCGCAAGATCGGTTGTCATCGTGATTATCTAACAGGAGGCCCAGGAAAAATTTCCTCTACAACTAGTTCTACGTTTTTGGAATTGACACGGATTTTATCCGGCAAAAGTTTTTTCGATGATCTAACCGTGATTGGTGGGTAAGTTGTAAGTTTAGTTGTACAAAATCATACAGACTTTATAAAGGGTTTCTCAAGAGGACGCAACAAAAGTTCAAAATGCACTGTACAATATGCTAGCACAGCAATTGAGGAAGACCCAAATCAGTCTCTCACACGTCGTTTTCAAGCGTTGGGCATCTCTGTGACATCGAATCAAGATCAAATTAACGTAAGAACTGAAGCCGCTTGACTACCAGAATCGTCGTATGTTCGTGAATTGGGCTGAGCAACAGCATGAAAATTATCCGTTTTTTCATCGAAAAATCGTCTTCAGCTATGAGGCTCATTTCTGGCTGAATGGCTTCGTTAATAAACAAAATATGCGTTATTGATCAGGCAACAATCCACACCTCCATGAGTCAGCATTGCGTTCCGAAAAATCTACGATTTGATGTGGTTTATGGGCCGGCGGCGTCATTGGGCCGTACTTCTTCCATGATGATCAAGACCGGCCTGTTACTGTGAACGGGAATCGCTACCGCTCAATGATAACCGAATATTTTTGGCCCGAATTGGATGAAATGGACTTGGACAATATGTGGTTCCAAGAGGACGGTGTCAAAAGACCCTCAGCGAATGTCACAATCGAATTATTTAAAACCAAGATGAACGTGTTATCTCATTATTCTCACCAATCAATTGGCCGCCTCGGTCGAGCTATTTGGCTCTGTTAAACTACTTTCTGTGGGGCTACGTCAAGTCTATGATTTATGCCACCAAGCCAGCGACAATTGATGAACTTCGTACGAGTAGCGAACGTGAAATTGCAGCAATATCGGCCTATTCATGCTTGAAAACCGTCCAAAGTTGGGTTCAGCATCTGGTCTTCTGCAAGCGTGCTCGTGGTGGCCATGCAAAAGAAACCGAGTTCCATACCTCCTTTGTAGCGCTCTCAATGACAAAACTCTTTAGATTGTGGTTCAGTCATGTGAAAAGATGGTAGTTTTCCAGTGGAGCAGTGGAAAAAGATGGCATATGGCTGTAGTCGAAATTTTAAACGCGTTTTTCTCGAAACGATATTTTTGAAAACTGCTGACATAATAACTCAACGAGAAACTGACCAATCGGCGTCAAATTTAAACTGAATATTCTTGAATATATGTATTTACTATACAATAATCTACAATCTTTTAGATTTGTTGAAAATTGCCATTTTGTTAATTTTTGATATTTTTCAATAATCATAGATCATTGTATAGGAAATACCTTCAGCTTTAATAATCTCTTTGAAGTTTTTTGTCTCAGCTACTCATTTGGCCGGAGTCATGTCAACAGTTGGGGAACTTTTTTTTTGCACCTCCCAAGACTGCCCATAACTGCGTTATTTTTCAATATTTTTGTGGAAAAAAAAAATCTTAAAATAAAGCTGAAAATATACCTTATTATGTCCAAAAAACTACGAAACATTCGATCAAGTACCTCCTTTTAAAAAATCGCCTAATTTTTTATGTGTTACACTGGTATATCCCCTTAAAGAAATAAAGCCATCCTTGGGGAATATATGGTATTGATATCAAACGCTTTAACCGATTTCTGATAGTCTTAAAATACTTCGTAAAAAAGAAAAGCAAAATTTCCCGCAAATGTCGAGCATTCGTCTCAAAAAGTGACATTTTCAGTTGAGCATAAGTTTGGGATGCAAACAGATCTCTACAAATATTTTGTTGGGTTAATGTTGACACAAATGTCCATGATCGATATAAAACGATTTAATCGATTTAATAGACCAGTGCTTGACCCTAGAGGCATCTATTGGAAAACGGCGGAAGCAAAGTTGTTGCCCTAATAACTATAAGAATAATAATTCCCTCAACAAAATATCCGTAACTTGAACCGATTATACTAATAAAACCTTCATCTAAATATATTTTTTGCGCTTCAGATACAACTACCGGACCAAAAAACAACTTTCAATTGTAGATAATAATAGAAATTAGCACACACTTACTTGGAGAGCGGCACACCATTTGGTTTGTTGATGAACTCCTCGTGATGCAGCACCGCATCATTCCATGGCACATCCAGGAATTTCAATATTTTTCGCATCCACTCCTCGGGATGCAGAACCAATTGTTCATAGTAAACCTGAAAAATCGCAATAACAAAAACAAAAACAAAGCATATACATTATTGACACTAGCTGCAATGTAAACACATGAAAAAAACATGAAAAACCGTGCGATTTGAATTTTAATTCAATTAAACGAGCCAATGATATGTGAAAAATACGAGTACAATTGTTGTTTTTATGCACGAACTCGCACGCTATTGTAATGATAAATGCGGTTAAAGCATTTTCGCATTTGCAAACACAACAACAAACGACTAAACCATTAAGTCATCAATCAAATGGAAAATGCGAATTGAAAATTAAAATGTTAAATTTTTTCTTTAATGAAAACGGTGAAATGTGAAATCACTAAAACCAGCCAGTCAGCTAGTGCATTGCGGCAACAAAGCACAAAAATAACGGTAGATTTTTACAAATTTATTTTACACTAGATTTTTTTATACACACGTATTTCACTGACAACTGTTTGGCGTGTAGCTTTTTGCCGTTATACGTTATTCGCTGCTCGTCGTATTTGTCAATATGCTACACGTTTCAATCAATCAATGAGTGACGTTGCTGCCAAACCTCCGCCATTTGTAAGCACTTGAGAGCTGGCAAGCACGCCGCCTCCTACACTATACACTATACGCTATACTATGAGGATGCATTCAGACAGATATATATTTTTCATATATACATATGTACTCACCATCATGCAACGCTCCTTGCCGATCTCCTTGCATTGGTTGTGCATCACTTCGATGGCGAAGTTCCACTTCCGCATACACTGCCGGTAGCTGGTCAAATCGAAGCCGGTTATCGTTACATGGCGCGAGATGATTGAATGCACTGTGGCGCGCCCATCTCTCACCATAAACAGGAATTTCGCCTAAAAGCGAAATTATGTTGCAACACAAGCAGACGACGCCGCGGCAAGCGATTGACGGTGGAAAAAAAAACCAAAAATGAGATAAAAGAGAAAAAAGAAACGAGAAAAAAACAATAATAAAAGAGCGGAAGAGAAGTGAGAACGTATACAGTTAAGTGACATGTCGAGTGTGTACTAGGCGTTTAAGAAGTGTGTTCGTGTCAGGTTGTGTCGAAACAACGACAACGACCGATAATTACATTTGGAAACAGTTCTATCACGTAGGAGCCCATCTTTAACGTCAGCGGATCCTTATTGCATAGACGAGGCGCCGGTTCGCCATGTTTAGCGATGATTTCGAGACAAAATTGCGCTATGGCACCGTTCATCACCTCCTTGGTGATGCCCGCCTCCATCAGGCGCATCGATTCCTTCTCCGATTTCATCCAATGTGAGCGTAATTGCAGTATACGTGGTATGACACGTGTCTCCTGGCCACATCTTTTTCCCCATTTTTTTTTTATTTGTTCGTTTAAATTGTTGTTTGGTGGAGTAGGGAGGATGCGCAGTTGGTCGTAGGCAGCAGCAGCAGATAACGTTGTTGGTAGGCGGATGTGTACATGTATGAAATAAAAAGGAAGCGGAAGAAATTGCTATTAGTTTTATATTGAGTGTACTTCCGGTGAAAAAGTGCGCACAGGTGATGGGGCGTTAAAAGTGACAAGTTATGAATATACATACATATATATAAAAAAAAATGTAGGAAATGCGCAGTTACGATTAAAAATATATAAAAATTTTTTATTAAATTGAACTTGATAGGAATTTAATTATTTTTGTTTGCACATAAAAACTTTGTCGACAATTTATCTCTGATATTTGTTATTGTAAAACTGCTGTTGACCTTCTTACAACAAAATATGTTTCAACATGAAATATTTAAACATTTAACCAAAACCAACCAACCCTAATCCGTTTCCACGCCAGTCGCGTCTATGTAATCGGAACGGATCCGGACTTTTATCCGGTCAAGGATGGTCAACTTGCCAGCATTAAGACATTTTTTTGTGTAATTCGTTCTGGAACAACAAACAAACAATCGGATCACGATTGGTTGGTAAATCAAAGTAAGTGTACCGTTTGAAACAATTTTCCGATAAATGGAACTCCTTTTATAGAGAGAACTTATCAAAGACTTGAAGCAGAATGCAGATCTCCACGAGTCGAAAACGAGGGAAGATATTACTGGTATCTCTAAAGACGGGTTTCGACTGAAATTTACTGCGATCTACAGAAGACTTTATATGCGACAATATTCCTGCAAGAAATTTTCATATTTTTATTGAATTTCAATCCATGTAAAATTAGGTAAAAGTGCATTTTGCGGCCGTTAGAGATTCTTATGGCAAAAATGTACATCCAGACAACATTTGCTGGTCTCAATATCAGAACAACTTGAGCTCCAGTTCGGGCATGGTCGGAGAACATCAATTGTGCCTAGGATATGGGTTTTCAGACCACAGTTTCTAGCTAAGAGTTCAGAAAGAAGGTATCTGAGACAGTTCACGAAAATTTAGTAGCAGTCTCAGGTATAGATCCCTTTCTTTGGAAGACTTTGATTGTTAATGTATTGAGGATTATTATTCAACCTAGAATCTGTATTTTAAAATGGAAGATCATTTGACCATTTGAAGATCCAACGATTTTGTTTGGATGACATCAGGACCGGACCTAAGGATGAAGCTTGGAAATAGATATACATATAAATGTATCCTAAAATGTTTGCCAAATCGATTCAATAAGATTCCGTCGCTATCATTGAACTTTGTGGAAGCACTGGTTACGAGTCGATACCAATTTGAAAGGTAATTTTATATGAAAGTTCGAACTGATGTGGAAATATGAATATGAGTAAGAAATTCAATCATATCCTCTATGACAGCCAATCAGAAACCTCTAAATTATTTCCAAGAAGTTGATATCGAAATTTCGGAAAATACAGTTGTACTTCTAGAACTCGAAGTTTTATATAACTCGAACTCTTGAGTTGGCAATAGAAGTCATACACATTATCTGCCATAAATCGAAGTTTCTTTAACTCGAAGTTTTTTTGTGGATTATGATGATTCGAGTTAAGGAGGTTCAATTGTATATCAGCTACCTTAGAATTAGTTCGTTTCTGTGGCGTTTTATCCACTCTATGTAATCCATACTGATTTCTCATATTGCATTTATGTTAATATAGTTGATATTCTAAAAACGCCTTCAAGGAAAAATGTAAGCTCCAACACAAAAGCAAACAAATATGTCAGTTTCCTTTCATACTGCTAGGCTTGCAATAATTTTTAATATCAAAATATCCATATTTTAATAACCATATTGTATGCGCATAAATTCTCCGACAGTTTGTTGTTGACTAGCAGAAAGCATATAACAAATACAAACGATAGTGCAAAAACTTTACACACTTATTCTCCTTTCTATTTTCCATATTCTTTAAAAGAAAACTTTCTTGCTTTAATATCAACAACATTTTATTTATTATTTGCTTCACTACAAAGAAAAAAATAAATAAATAAAAAAGAAAGAAAAATTAAATTACAATCTTTTTGAAACTTGCACCTGTGGCTGCGGCTCGGTTGGCTCCCGCAGGTGCATACATACGCACACAAAACCTCAGGAGAGCAATTGAAAGTTCAGATTTCATGCTTTTGTGCAATTTTCTAGCAATAAAGAGGTTCTTAGAAGAAGCACGTCTCAAAGGTGGCTATGTAAAATATTAAAGAATAAAAATTGGTTTGTTGTAAATTTCGGTTGAGAAATAAATTAACCGTTAGAAGAACATATTTTGTTGATTTTTTATGAATTATGCTATTTTTTACTTTTAACATGGTTTTGATGGAAATTGGTGAATTTTGACAGGCTGTCGACATGCTGTGTCCTTAATATTCTAAGCCAAATTCAATATAATTCTTTGAGCAAAGCAATAAGCCAACACAGATGCAGTGAAGCTATGTCAAAGTCATGTGAAATTCATCAATATCATTGTCCGTTTCAAACAAAAATGTGGTTGCTAGAACGGGAGATAACCTGCTCATCATCATCAATTTGTTTCCGCTTTAAAGAAATAAGTCTCTACATAATGGTAGAATTAAGAGCGAGCTTCAAAGAGAAGAGGAACATCAATACTTTCGATTTGAAATAGATAAATTAGCAGGTTTTCGTTATATTATATTAATATTAGTGTAGTCAATTTACTAATTGACTAAATTAAATAGCTGTCTGAAACGCTTACAACTCTTCCAAAAACTTCCCTACATCGATACTAAATTAATAAATATTTTTGGCCGCATTGCTTACAAAAAAAACTAATTAATTAAACAAGTTCTATTATCTACCTTAATTGAGTCAATTAGAATTAAATTAAGTAGTAGTCTTTGGTTTTTACAGAAAGCTTAGGCGCTCAGTGCCAATTGACAATGGAGAATGTACTTTATTGATACTTTTTTTGGAACCAGCATCAACAACACCAACAATGTCAGCCTCGAAATCCAGCGCAGAATCACTCTTGCCAACAGGTGCAACTTTGGGCTGAGTAGGCAATTGAAAAGTTAAGTCCTCTCTCGACGAACAAAAACTAAACTCTACAAGTCCGTCATCATTCCCGTCCTGCTTTATGGTGCAGAAGCTTGGACGATGTCAACATCAGATGAGACGACACTAGGAGTTTTCGAGAGGAAAATTTTGCGCTAGATTTATGGACCTCAGAACATTGGCAACGGCGAATACCGCAGACGATGGAACGATGAGCTGTACGAGCTATACGACGACATTGACATAGCTCAGCGAATAAAGAGACAGCCTCTACGCTGGCTAGGTCATGTTGTCCGAATGGACGAAAACACTCCAGCTCTGAAAGTGTTCGATGCAGTACCCGCCGGAGGAAGCTGAGGAAGTGGAAGGCCTCCACTCCGTTGGAGGGATCAGGTGGAGAGCGACCTGGTTACACTTGAGATATCCAACTGGCGCCGAAGGAAAGAGACGAGTGGCGCGCTCTCATCGATTCGGCTATAACCGGCTAAACGGTTCAACGCCAATCACATACATACATATATTTTGTGTTTACGGAGGGTTAATAGCATTTTCACACAGCCGAATTAATTGTTTAATTAAAATTTTGATTGAGAAACCAGTTTTGTCCTTGTCACCGCCGACTACTCGATAACCGATCATCTGGCATACATTTTTGTTTTTGCTTATCATAAGAAGTTGGTAAGTTTCATCAGCTAATTGCTATTTTTAGCAACCACATCTACCGTCGTGTAGCGATAACAATCGATCATAATCAGCGTTTAAATCGAGCAGAGGCCGGTTAATTGATCAATTAGCTCCTGTGTGAAACGGTTATAAGACACTCAGTTCCAGTTGACAACTGACAGTTTTTTATTTTATTTTTGCTTTTCATTTGTGTTCTACATTAGAATCAGTAAGGACAAATTAAATAATTTGAAAACATTAGATCTTTTCCAGCGAAAATACATAGTTGACGGTTGATTTTCAAAACAAATATTTCAATTTTTTACGATTGCAAATAATTGCGCAATTAAGACTTAATTTATTCAATTAGCAAATCATCCCACTTGTGTGGTATAGCAAAGAGTTTTAAATTGACTAAATTAGGGCTTTGTCTGTGAAACCTTCAATACTCCGAGTTGGCTGTATATGTATGATAGCGGTCTACAAATTATAAATATTTTTTTGACAAGAACTATATTGGTACACATATGGAACATTATTTTTAGAAGGGGTGTGTTGATCAAAACTATACATTACTTACATCAGACGGTGGTCGGTTTGTCTCTTGACCTGATTAATCCAGTATATTTGGCAGGTTATTTAGATTATAGCAGCATTGATTAGAAAATGTGGGTAAAAATACTAGCTCAAATTATAAGAACCTTGGACTATCATAAGATCATAGCCAATGCATTCATGATTATGATTCGGCGATATGTATCTTGGAAAAGATGTTGAATAGACTGACATGAGATAAATTTAAATATTTTTACTGCCTATAAAAGCCATTACTTTTCAGTAAAAAGTGAGACAGATATTAAACTGGAATTCTACAAATAGTATTCCCACAACAGCCAGGTCCTTGTAATCTGAACGCATCAAGCAAATTTATATCCAAATAATAACTGTCAACTAAACTTGAACTGAGCCATATATCATGCCGCTCTAACATCAATAACAGGGTTCAAAGCTTATTGATGAAATATATTCAACTACAAATTTATACGCATTTCGAACTTAATCGAAATTTAAATGGACAATCATCGAATTTTCGATTTCAACTTCAATTTCAGCATTAAATTACGTTTGCGGACAGACATTTGCCAGTACATACATGACAGCGCGTGTGTGCTCATATGTAGGTTCGGCTACATTACACATTCCACATGCCACAAATCCCTTTCGATTTCAATCGCTTTGAAAATACGATAGCTGCAGTAATTCCTCAATTTTACTCACTAGCTTTTACGCTTAATGATTTGCTTTAAGCGCACATACGCGTATGTGTATGAGTATGCGGCACGTTTGTTTTGCCAATTCGGTTTGCTTTTGCACAGCTGCTTTGTGCAATCAACACCGAAAAAAAAACAATAACAAAAACACAACCACACCACTACTAGGCAGGCAAGCAGGTAGACAAATAAGCGATGGTCGGGTGAGAGGTGGATGGGAGGTGCGGCCAAAGAGGCGTGCTGACAAGCTGAGGCAGAAAAAAGAATGTACTATAACAAAAACAAAACTATGAGAAGGAAATAGTAGGAAAACACTAACAAACACACACGCATACATAGACACAGGCACACACCATGTGACAGGCAATATCCTGTCAGCGAGGAGTAAAGCAATGAGCACAGCTGTGTGCTTGTGTTAGTACTGGTAAGAGTGCGAGTGTGGTGCAGCACAATCACATGCTGTGCGTCGCGTCGTCTTACACTTCATTTCACATTCCTTCAACTTGCAATGAGTGATGTGTGCGATGCGCGTTGCAAAGGAAAATGAAGAAGATAAAAGCGTTGCTGCTGCTGCTGAATTTCCTTATTACGCTTTTGTCAATGTATATGAGTGTGTGTGTGTATACATATATTTAAGTATGAATATGTGTGTGTCTGCTGTAGTAACAATTGGGGGAAAAAAGAAAAAAAGCGAATAGGAAAATTTGCAATGAATCTAGAAAACAAATGACAACGCATAACTCGTGCCAAATAGCCAGTCAGCCAACAAACCGCCCGTAACGCCATGTTCCACTTCACTCCACTCTACACCCATACAAGCATACTTAAATATGTATATAGACCTCTGTGCCTCCATTATTTGATGGCACACAAATTTCTTGCTGTGTAGTTTCTTATAGTTTTCTGCTTTATTTCTTCGCTTTTTTTCGTATTTGTTTCTGCATAGATTGCAAAGAGAATTGTAGTTATCAGCGGCAATGACCATAAATTCTACTGCAGACTACCGAGTATTGCCGAGTACATATGCGTAATTTTATTAAATTTCAGCCATTTTGTTGATACTAAAACTCAAATAGGTAGCAGGATGGGGAAAACTGAATTTATGCGCTTGAATAAGCTTGGGTGCAGCTCAGCTGTTTTGCGTCGAAGCGCAATGGAATTGCGGTCATACTTTACTATACGGCTCGTTTGGTTTTCAAATATTTCATTATTTTAAATGAAGATGGCGGTAAATTTCCACAAATGTGCGAAGCTTGTTAGTTTTAGTATGTTAAAGAGATAAACAGTGCTAGTTTCTAATATAACCTACTTTGGTCGAATTTTTTTTGTAAAACGTGACGTTAGATATGTAATATGTTTTGTATTCATTAGTTCACTGCGGTTTATCCTGTTGCCTGTGGATCTGGCTAGATCTGAATCGTTAACAGTTACCTGTTGTCTTGAAGATCCTTAGTTGATGGCGATCCTCGAACGAAAAATCAGATCTATAGAATCGGAATGAACTCGAATTCCAAATCGACCAAGAATTATTAACTCAATAGTATTTTGGAAAACTTTTTTACAACAACAAAATGGGGGTTTTAGTATTATCAAAAACGACGAACCACGATTCCACGTAAGCCGAAAGACCATCCAGCCAAGGCGATTTATTTCCACAATCTTGTACCAAAAGCTCTCCCAAACAAATCTCATATAAATATTACTGAATATATAACAAAGAGGTTCTCGATCTCTATGTAATAGCCAAATTATGATTACTGGGCTTTAATGATTAGACAGCTTGTTTGGACAACAATGTCCTACCCACAGGAATTATTGACAAAAATGACAGTTGTCTGTCCCCTGCTTATTTTCGAACTCGGACAGCCACGTTCCACAAGTCTCTTTTGAGTTCAACTTTACACCACCAAAGGCGATCGCCTTTCAGGAATCGCCATGGACAGGTACCGATGGTAATCACTTGACGCTATGTCCGGGCTATATCGTGGATGCGATAAAACCTCCCATCCGAGCTCCCGCAGCTTCTGACGAATCATCAACGAAGTGTGTGTGGTCTGGTGTTGTCCTGATTGAATACCACACCCTTCCTGTTGGCCAATTCTGGACACTTCTGGTCGTTCGCCTGCTACAAGCGTTCCAGTTGTTCGCAGTGGATGGTAGAATTAAGCGTCTGGCCATATGGGAGCAGCTCATAGTGGATGATTCCCTTCCAATCCCTTCAAACACACAGCAAAACCTTCCTGGCCGTCAATCACGGCTTTGCCACTGTTTGGGACGATTCGCCGGCGTTCGACCACGATCGTTTTCGCTTGATATTGTCGTATGTGATCCATTTTTCCTCGCCAGTCACCATCCGATTCAAAAATGGGTCGGCTCCGCTCCGTTTCAGCAGCATATCGCAGGCGTTGATTCGGTCCAGAAGGTTTTTTTTTGCGTGAAATCATGCGGCAGCCAAACATCAAGCTTTTTTGTGTATTCAGTCTTCTGCAGATGTTTTAAAATGGTTTGTTGACTAACTGTCATCTCCTGGGCGATGACACGAGTTGCCACATGTCGATCTAACTCGACCTTCCGCCGGCTGGCTTATCCATGGTGTCGTTTTCACCCGTGAACTCCATGTTTACACGTCTATAACTGTTGAACACAATATCCAAACTAAACATGCATAGCGTCTTTTTGTAAGTTATGTCAAGACCTTTCAAAGATGTATAGTATTGCCAGATGTGAGCTCTATAACGCTTTAGACATATGAATATGAAAGACGCCTAATATATGAAGTTTTAAAATATTTAAATTGATTTTGAACAGTTGATGAATCCATTCGAAAGCTTTAACAGACAAAGGTTTAATATTATATTTTGGACGCTGACCTTCGTTCAAAAGCTTCCCAACAACCTCTTTAGTTTTGTGTGGCACTGAATTTCGGCCTTCAAACCGATTATAGTTCGACACCGTGACTTCCACCACTGGAAACCACAAAAGCTGCTCACAAAATCACTATTGTACCAGAGTTGCATTTTAAGCGTTGGGCATAAAAAAAACTCGGCAGCGCCTGAAAGCACACCAGCACTGAGTAGAAAACCCAACACAAAACGTACACACGGCGTTCAGCAAGGTATGAGCATTTATCAAAGAGCCACCAGAGAACGCTTAGGCATTGCATTTCCGTGACGTTTGCCAAGCGGGACGGCGGACAGCAGCTCAGCAGCAGCTACAACTTCAACAAATGGCATGCCACCCGCATACATATCGCTTTGCTTGTTTCGCAACGGCAAATAGATAACTTTTTTTTTTACAAAAAAAAAAAAAATTAAAAAAAAAACGAAAAAAAATCTGTTTTACTTCAACTCCAAACATTTCGTTGAAACTGGCAATATATTTGTATGGCATACCTTTTCTGGCCGAACAAAGAGTAACTCAAGCAGTGCTATCAACATTCAGCGGTGTGTATAGTTAGCATGGGCGCGCGCCTGTTGGTATGCAAGGCTTCTCTTCTCTACAGTAATACACAAATTTCAGGTTTTATTTCACAATTTATTATTTTTTATTTTTATTTTTTGGCCGGTGCTATTTTACGGTTCGTTCTGTTGCTGGCCTCGCTCGCTTTCCATAGACCATAAATATACGAAAACCGTACATCACAACGAATTATCTTATCCGTCCATTTTGAGAATGCAATACAAACGAGGCAAACTAGCCAGCGCCAAGTTGGCACAATGCCGTAGCAAACGTAACTAGCGAGCAGTGGAGCAGCAGCAAGACAACTCGGATACATATAATAGAATAGTAGTTGGAAAGCTTCAACTGAACTCAGCTCAACTGAATTTACAATGAACATGGAGGCCGGCCCAGCTGCGCTCCCACTCGCATAAAAGACTTCACATACAGGCACACACACACACACACATATCGTTAGCATAAATTATATGCTATGACAAGCTCTAATCTATATTTTCGTAAAATATAAAATATGAAAAGGAAAAATTAGTATGGAATTTCTCAAGCGAAAGGCGGGCACTGCGTCTTATTATAAAATATATTCCTTTCCTTTTGGCTGCTTGAAGCGGCAGTTGCGCAAAGGTCATCAGATTTCCCAAGTGTATGTACTCTAAGCAATTTTATGTGTGTGTGGAAATACTTAATACAATAAGCTGATATTCGATATTTGCTTTGGAAATGATGCGTGTGAGTGCAAATTGTGGGTGAAGAGGTCTCCAATATTAGCATTTGCTTAGTCATCAGTGGAAATGTCGTTTGTTGAAGAAAATTTATTACAGCAAATAAAGGCATAAATTAGTGAAAACGAACATACAAACACATGTAATATGGTTAGTTGCTTCAACAATTATCAATTTTCACTTAGCATTACTCAATTACATTAATTACATTTACACCAAATTCGTTCGCAAGGCGCTTTAACAAAGACAATAACCAGGCAAGAAAGTTACTTCAAACTCAGACGAGTACAATGCTGGGCATATGAGTGTACTCATTGAGTGTACCGGATGAGTAATAAAGTTTTTCTGTAAGCTATTTTTTTAACTTCCCAACTTTTCACTTTTATTTTATTGTTGTTGTAATTATTATTGTAGCAACACAAAAATTCATCTCAATAATATTGAGGCATTCCGCTGAAGTGACAGTGCTTATAAATCCGGACCCTTTCATGAAAGTTATGTACTAATTAAGGAAACAGGTCTGTCTAGGATTTCCAAAAAAAACTCGCTTTTTTGGTCTAAATTACTCTTTGTAACCCTGAAAACAAGTTGAAAAGTCAGAAAAAAGTAATGCCAGAGAAAACTTCTTTTCCATTTTGAGGTCTCTTGAATAGCGTAGCCTCTTTGGCTCAACCCACACCGGATTAGTCAAAGACGTCTTTGACTAAAAAGACAGAAAAACGTATTTGGCTAACCCATACCCAAGCGCACATTCATTTTTGTCTCGTCTTGTTCGATGTAGGTTGTCACATATGAAGCTGTGGAATGTTGTCGTATCAGACAAGAAAAGACGCCTTGACTAATCCTGTACGGGTTGAGCTTTAACGTTGTCACCATGAGACCCGGTATCCTTTCTCAGTAGATCTCAATAACCTGAACTTTAACGATGCTAAGCACTTATCACTTATTGGGAACTCTGAAGATCGTTCTACTATATCAAGTTACATACTTAAGCTTTACAACCTTTTCCCTCTCTTCGTTAGTGCTTTTCAATCATAGGTAGTTAGGTAGATAGGTTTAGGGAATGCCGTACGACGCACCTAAGCCTTTTAGAGGAGGTCCATTTTGAAATCGTCATGTCCTATCATGTCCTCTCTGAATCAAACGAAATTCTTTATTCGTGTGAAAGCACATTCGATGCCATTAAATACGGAACTTTTTTTTTGCATGGCCGCCATGCAGAAGTCCAGACGCTGAACCCAATTATCGGTTTTCAAGAATAAATCGGCCGATACTGCTGTAATTTCACGTTCGATATTCGTACGAAATTTATCAAACGTCGCTGGCTTGATGGCATAGACCATAGTCGTGACAGGAAATAGTCAAACGGCTTCAAATCGCACGACCAGCGTCCTGGTAGAACCACATATTGTCCAAGTCCATAACATCCAATTCGGGTCAAAAATTTTCGGTTATTATTGAGCGATAGCGATTCCTATTCATAGTATTAAAGCCGGTTTTGATCATCACGAAAGATGTATGGCTCATTGACGCTCCATAAACCGCACCAAACCGTAATTTTCTCGGGATGGTGACTAATATGGCATCGTTTGCTGTCCCTCTCGGTCCACTTTTGTAGCGTCTCTTTTGAAATAATCTTTATATGTGCCACTTCGGTGACATCGATAACAAAGCCTTGCATCTTCATAGAAGATGTACAACCAGCTCTTCAAATTCTAATTCTTGACAGCTTCTACAATAGTCATTGTATGTTATCCTAAGTTTGCTGGCGTGTCTTTCAAACAGACAGTGACCTGTTACCACTCCTACTAGAGTTCTTATGTCATTCTTTTTAAATTTCAATAGTCGGCTCGTACGCTACTTATACCATTCAACTCACGGATGTCTGCCATTGTCTCATAATTTAAATCTAATCAGGGATTGTTTCCACCGGGACTCTATGAGAAATACATGACATATGTATTAATTAAGTGCCTACAATTGGTCATATACATCCCATATTCTTCTTTAATTATCGGAATCTAATTGTAAGAATGTATATAATCCGACTATTTTATCTACTTCACGTTTAACTGGAACCACAACAAATTTATCTTTCTCTCATAAATCCTTATCAAAACTCTTTGTTAGGTTTTTAGAGACTACACCCTTGGGATTTCTAATATAGAATTCTTAAGGATACATTTTTGTGTAACACACTGTACTGGCACGCTCTCCGCGTAATTTCTCTGAAGCCATGCGAGTATTTGCCTTTGTAATTATACAAGCACAATTTAAGGAGTCAAATGCGCATAAATTAGAAGTCATGAAGTAGTAAATGCTGGCCATGAAGGTACTTATAAGAGATATGTACATATGTATATGTACACACTCACACATATATTACAATACACATGCTCAAGTATGTATATTTCTGGAAAGCACTGTTTGCACCAAAGTCATTTGTTCGCAAATCCGAGTGTTCGCACATTTCGACTTCTCCGACTGTGTGTATGTGTGTGTGTAATGCTAAATTAAGTTTGTTGATTTGAATAGTGTCATGCTGTCCGGTTGGTGAGTTTGCAAACAAGCGATGATTTACATTAGCAGTTGGCGTCTTAACTGGACTCCACTTACTCCATTTGTGCAATTAAGCAATGTGTGTATGTAGCAACAACAACAAAGGCATATATGTACATATGAGTATGCTTATAGGGAGAGAATGGGAAGTGAGTGAGACGAGCAGTAATGACGCACCAATCAACTGCGTAAGCTTAAAAGCGGTTTATCCAATATAAAACAGCTGACATCACTGCAGAGTTGCAATTTGCATGACTGTAGCATAGTGAAATGCTATATGACTATGCTATTTTATTTAGTAGGTTAATAAAAATCAATTTCGAATTAAGTCACCAGCAGCTGTTCCGTGAATAATGGTTGTACCAGAGTACGGAAATCAAGCGTTCGTAAAAAAAAATAAAAAGAAGTTCGATAAACTAGAAAGAACACTCAAAATACATTTTAATGCATATAAAATAAGTAGAACTAAGTAATTTAGACTCTAAGCATCTCAATAAATAGGAGATATCAGAGAATCTCATGATAGTCCGAACAAGTTAAAGAGATATTATAATCTCGTTAGAGAAAGAGAACACACATCCTTGAAACATAGATTCATCACCGTATAAAATGACTGAGAGAACATTTCAAAGTCATTGCGATAGAATCTTCATTATGTAATAGATAATGTGGGTTTCCGAACATTACTCTTGTCTTTCCTAATGATACTGATAATAATACTAGATGACTTATTACATTTTCATAATACAGATCCGTTATACATGATTCCCTTAAAACATTATATATCCCTGGACTTGTTCAAGCGATATAGCGATTATTGAAATTTAAAATGAACTGGACTGGTTGTGAGATAACATAAAGTCCCCTGTTAAGACACTTCCTTTTTCCAGTTTTCTACATAAAGGTATCATTGTGAAGAATACCTTCTTGGAAATCGCCTACTCTCACGAGAGCTGCTATAATATTAATGTGTCACTTTGGAATTTCGTGCAAATTTGGAGGCCTTGTCATCCATTAAATTGAGAACTTAGTTCTGTTCGGTACTGTTCTCTTATAGAAAGAAACGGTAATATTAGTGGTGTTTTGGGAGATGGTACTCTATCACTTCGAACTGCGGAGGAATGGATTCAGAGCGGCTGAAAACAATACGAAGGATAAGTCAGCCGGCGGAAGACCTGTGACGACGAAAACCGATCAAATCATGGAAAACATCGAGTTATAACGGCATGTGGCATCTCGTGACATTGCCCAGGAGATGGTAGTTAGTCACCAAACCATTTTAAACCACACATAAAATAACTTGATGCGATATGCTGCTGAAACGGAATGAACTCGACCCATTTTTGAAGCGGATGGAGACTGGTGACGAAAAATGGAACTCATGCAACAATATCAAAGGAAAACGGTCGTGGTCACAGACCGGTTAATCGTCCCAAAGAGTGGCCAAGCCAGGATTGAGGGCCAGGAAGGTTTTGCTGTGTGTTTGGTGGGATTGGAAGGGAATCATCCACTATGAGCTGCTCCCATATGGTCGGACGCTTCATTCTACAATCTACTGCGAACAACTGGACCGCTTGAAGCAGGTGATCGACCAGAAGCGTCCCGAATTGGCCAACAGCAAGGGTGTAGTGTTCCACGAAGACAATGACAGACCACACACTTCGTTGATGAGTCGTCAGAAGCATCCACCATATAACCCGGACATAGCGCTAAGTGATTACCACTTGTTCCAGTCCATGGCGAACGCCCTTGGTGGATAAGAAGACTTGATACCGATTATACAATAATCAAAATTGTTTATACAATACATCTAACATATCTAACAAATTTTAATGCCACTTAAACTGGACAACATTTACATAATATAATTTGATTGAAAAGCGAACCTTTTCTGAAGGAATATCGCGGTTGTATCTTGCTAACATCGGAGCTTTATCATGATGGTTTCAAAACCGTTTTTAAATGCTTTTAGATGACGAAGCAAACGTGTTCCGAACCCAAGTTCTGTCAGAAGTAAACACTTTATATATATAGGATAAATTTCATAAATTCATTAAATGCCATAGGGGATTTCAAGTTTTCTTCAAAACCATAAAATTCATTAGAGTTACTTAAACTAGAGCAATATATGAAAAAAGAGACTAAGTCTATATAATTCCCCACTTATTAAATATTATTATACTATTTACTTCATGGAATACCACACTTTATTCAGTGATATAACAGAATATGTATTTAATTAAGAAAAAAAGTAAACTCTTTTTCTAAAATTGACTTAATTATTACACATACATATGTATGTATGTATGTGTTTGCACATACTTTCAGTGAAATTTTCAAATTAATATTTCTGAGTGTAAATATGTATGCAAGTGTGCGTATTTTTATTTTCTGTGCCTCTTTAGCCTAAACAAGCGCTTTTGAAATTTAATCAAGTGTTGCGGAATTTCAGAAAAAGTTATGCCAAAGTTATGTCAAAGAACTCAATCGCCCACATGGTAAAGTGTTTACCAACTTTCGTGCGATATATAAAAACAAACTGAGGGATAAAGCATGCACAAGGCAACTGGGTAAATATAGGTAGGTTTGTATGAATACAAATATATGTATACACAACACCGCTTCTACATGTCATACTCTAAATAGGCCAATAGTAGCGACGCTTGCAGGAATATACCATATACATACATATGTGCTTTTACGGTAGCCTAAGTGATACAAACAATTTTAAATTTGTTTATTTTTATCAAATTATGAGTTTCAATGGCTTCAAAGCTAGACGTTCGAAAAAAATTCACATAAAGTAGCTTAAAAAAGCAATTTAAAATATAATAAAGAAAAAATATATTAATTACATTCATTTTTAAACGATAACAATATACCATTGATACCATTGAATCTGAAAAAATCCATTCGGTATCAATTTAAAATTTAAATTAAAATACATTAAAAAGTTACTCATACCACACGTACTACCCCATATGATGAAAAAAAATATTGAGAATATTGGAAAATATGTTCAGGCTGAGAGTTTTATAGCAGATTTTGCTTGAAAAAATTAAAAAAAAAAAACAAGAAAAAACGTTAACTTCGGCTGTACCGAAGCGAATATACCCTTCACAGGTGCATTTCTTTTAGTAACTATGTGTTTAAGCAGATCTAAAGACGTAAGAAAAAGTAAGTAAAAAAAAAGAAAAAATTTTACTAATTCTTTTCAGCCGGGTTGTTTGCTAGAAACATTAAGGTTATATAGTTAACCGATCTGAACAATTCTTTCGGAGATTAAATTATTTCTATGAGCAATAACTCACACCAAATTTCGTGAAGATATGTAGTAAAATGCAGAAGTTTTCCATACAAGCCATAGGTTCCGATCGTTCAGTTTGTATGGCAACTATATGTTATAGTGAACCGATCTGAACAATTTTTTCGGAGATTAAATTATTTCTATGAGCAATAACTCACACCAAATTTCGTTAAGATATGTAGTAAAATGCAGAAGTTTTCCATACAAGCCATTGGTTCCGATCGTTCAGTTTGTATAGCAGCTATATGATATAGTGGTCCGATATCGGCAGTTCCGACAAATGAGCAGCTTCTTGAAGAGAAAATAACATCTGCAAAATTTCAAAACGATATCTTAAAAACTGAAGGACTAGTTCGTATATATACAGACAGACAGACGGACGGACATGGCTAAATCGACTCAGTTCAACATACTGATCATTTATATATATACTTTATAGGGCCTCCGACGCTTCCTTCTGGGTGTTACAAACTTCGTGACAAATTTAATATACCCTGTTCAGGGTATAATAAATAAAAAAGATAAAAAAAGAATTAAAAAAGAATTGAATAAACATATAAGTTTTGATGCTTTATCAACCAACAGTTCCAATTGAGTTCAGGCTTAACCGAAAGAGCCTTACGACCTTTTTAGTATATATACTTATACAAATTTATATATAGATCTATCTGAAATATGCAAATTTTATAATGCAGTATATACCTAAATATATATATATATATATATACACATATACATACATACATCCATAGTCACGCTTTTAACACCAAAGTAATTAAATCAGCAAAAAAAAAAAAAGGAAATGCGAAGTCTAAACTTCAAAAAGAAAAAAAAAAACAAAAATAAAACGAAGGCATGTTGATAATCGCTAAGTAGAATTTGATTATCATAACTGCTGGCATATTTTAACCGCAGTAACACGTGTGCAAATTGATATTTAATATTGGAGGGTGAGAGCGTACGGCGCTGAATTAACGCACGCAAATTGCTGATGCGGCAGAATTCAAGGAATAGATTGGCGAACGTATAACGCTTAGCTGGCGTGTCAACCAGCATATAAACATACATACAAACATATTTATACATACACATAAATAATACATATGTATATACGCGTGCTATACATATGTACAATGTGTTGCAGTAAGGGGAAAATAGGAGGGTGCGAGCATGAAATTGAGGCATCAACAAAAAATTCTGATGAGAAAGTAATTTGCATTGGCAGCTGAACTGTTGGCAGGCGTACTCAAAGAGCACACACAACACGCTCACACTTACAGAATATGTATATAAAAATATAGCTGCACTTTGCGTGGAATCCATGAAGTATTAAAGTTCCAAATGTGAACTAGTTCATTGGTGACTACATTCGCACCACTTTCGAACTCGCGAATTGCTTTTCTTTTTGCATTTGAAGATTAACTGCATTTCAGAAAACATATATGCTTCCAGTTTCATCCTGGTCTTTCGTCAGATTTAGGCTAAAAAACCTCGGTAGGCACATGTACGGCCATCCATCGAAGCGACTGAAATCGACATTAGCCGACTTAAGAACTTTATAATATAGAGTCCAAGCGCTTTGTTGAAACATAATAGTGTTGACGATCCGTCAGGAGTATTTGGGTGTCACAGTGGACAGTCGAAGCTGTCTAAATGAGACTATCTGCAGTTACCGAGATCTACCCCTTGACCTTGACGTAACCTAGCCTATCGTGTTCTTTCAACAGAGAATTTAAGAATTTCGTCGATAAAAGTGGCTGCACTGATTTGCCAACTTATTAGGTGTGTGTCCTCGATAGAAATAAGCCAAATCAAATGAGGTTTCAGCCTGTTTGTAGGCAACGTATTCTTTTTTCTTCGTCTCTTTTTAATGTTTTTAATTTAAAAATGGGGTCATTGGCAAATCAGTGATGCTTAGAACATTACCTTGATCACGGTTAGTCTAAAGAAAACTGGATAGGATTTTATATAGATATTAGTCTGAATAGGTGCGTGTCTTCGATAGCAGTAAGTTAGATCTAATGTGCTTACAGCCTAATTGTAGGCAACGTTTTATTTCTATTTAACATTTTTTAATACAAAAAAAAAGACATCATTGGAAAATTACTGATGCTTAGAACATCAGCTGAAATATTCACGACTCGTCTACAGAAAACTGTATAGTATTTGAGAATTCAAGATATTCCTCTAAAATTCATAAAAGAAAGCTAATCTTTATCCACCAAGCTGTTCGACAAGTTTTAAGCGCGATAACTAAAATTGTCTCGATGAATTAAAAATGTTTACCTCTTGCAGATTGCCTTGTAAGAAGTAATAACATAATAATCACAATACTCTAGAACTAGAGCCTAAATGAGTGGGAGGAGTTGTCTTTTCAGCAAAGCTAGTTACCAGAATTGCCTACCAGATCACTGCAGTGGCTTTCAAGCGGAAGTTAGTGCAATTAAAAAAGTTGGTTTTACGAAGACGGTGCTCTTACAACAAAAAAATATATTTATATTCACAAACACCCAAACGGCTTTGATTTCACTAAAATCTCTAAGGGTTTCTTCGAAGTTGTTGAAAGCATGCCTTGAGCTGTTAGTAGAACTAGCTTCATCTTTATGATAAATCTGTAATGGGTTCCAGGACACAGCGATATTTCAGGTAACTGTGAAGCCAATGAACTTAACAGATTTGGCACCACGTTACAATTAGAACCCGATAAAGACGGGTATATCACTTGGAAATGAGAGGGAATATGCCACTTGTAAACACTTAATCGATAAATATGTTATAGTTAGTTGAGTCTCGGTGGAAATAATCACGGACTTGCTCAAATTGATCAACAATTAGACAAGCGTAGCCTGAATGGATTATGGACCGATTATTGAAATTTAATTGGAAAGGTATGTGATATAAGAATTCTAGTAGGAGTTCTAACGGTACACTATCTGATTGGTAGACATGCCAGCAGATTGGGAATACCATATAATGATTACTGTAGAAACTGCCAAGAAGTAGCAGAAGAAGAGACTGTAGAAGATCTTCTATTCAAAAGTAAGGCTTTATACAGAAAAAAATTGACAATTATCGGTAGCGGTTTGCACAGATAAAACTTTTTGAATTTAAAAATTTCATCAAGACCACTGAATGGTTCAAAGAAGACATGGTAGTTGATGGGATACCAGTTCCTATGGTATCACAATGGGCCTCCTAAGACTTAGATACGTCGTCCGACGTCCACTTTACCTACCTAACTACCTAGAACTATAGTCTGATTTGGATTAGAACTCAGTATAAACTAGTCACCGATGGATGGTACGAAAGCTCATTGCTTTTAAAATTACATGAACATAGAACTATTACTGCACATATATTGCTAGCATCTGTCAAAGAACTCTCATAAGTGTAGTGCCGGCAAAGCACCCATTCACATGTCGCTCCGTCTGTACATTCGACCGACGACGCTTATCGCGCACCTGTGGAACTGAATCGATTAAATTGTTCAAAGGCAAATGCACAGCAGCAGCGACTCACGTGAGCACATTTGCCAACAAATTGGTGCAATTATAAACAAATATAACAAAGCATACATATGAACATACATACAAACATCTGTGGCTACACCTATATAGTACATATGGAAATGTGTGTTTTTGTACGCTTTGCTCGAGTGGCAATGCATATGTTTGCACTTGGATATTTCTCAAGCGTTTCTAGCCGCACCATTTGTTTTGCAGCCGTTGGCACGTCAACACAGTTATTACAATATGTAAACAGAAATATACACAAATGTGCGCCCGGCAACCACTTGACTTAAGTATTTGTGCTATTATTTACAAGCGGCGGTCGATGTTTATTTAAGCGATTTAAGTTCACTCACCTCACATCCGGATGTGCATCCAACATGGCGCGCATCAGCGTTGTCCCCGATCTGGGCACACCGCCAATAAATATTAGCGGCATTTCGCGTCCATATGAATAAGTCTTTTGATCTTCACCCATCACATATTTCTGCAAGAAAATTCAGTGGATTAATATCACAAAGTTATAATAGAAATCTAAATATATCGGTTGGCAAATATCTCCCTTCCGCCTTTTTGTCTTTTGAATGGAAGCGCTACAGAGCTCGTATCTGGCAATACTATACATCTTTGAAAGGTCTTGAAGGCTGGAAAAGCTGGAAGGCAAAAAAGCTTAATGTGTGGGTTCCGCAATGATTTGAAGCAAATAAACCTTCTGGACTTCCAGACTGCCTGTGATATTCAGCTGAAACGATACGAACTCGATCCTTTTTCAAGTGGATGGTGATTGGCGACGAAAAGTGGATCACATACGACAATATCAAGCGAAAACGGTGGTGGTCGAAGGCCATCGACCAGAAGCGTCCAGAATTAGCCAACAGGAAGGGTGTAGTGTTCAACCAGGACAACGCCAGACCACACACACTTCGTTGATGACTCGTCAGAAGCTACGGGAGCTCAGATGAGAGGTTTTATCGCATCCAACATATAGCCCGGCCATAGTGCCAAGTGATTACCACCTATTTCTGTCCATGGCGAATGCCGTTGTTGGTGTAAAGTGGAACTCAAAAATGGCTTGTGAAAAGGCTTGTGAAAAGTGGCTGTCCGAGTTCTAAACAAATAAGGAGGGAGGCTTCTACGAGGGTGGTATTATGAAGTTGCCGTCTTGATGCAAACTGATTATCGAACGAAACGACGCATATTTGAACTAAATCACTGTAACACTTTCAATAAAGCATTGAATAAAGAGCAAAAAAGCGGAAGGGATTTGGATTGTCAACCAATGTATTAGGCATTAATAAATAGCATACTAATTAGTAAATATCATAATTTTATATATGTATCATGAAGTGTAGAATTGTTTTTCTCAAATAATAATTCCACTAACTGTTTAATATTAGTATTTAACTACACCCAAAAAACAACCATCAATTTAAAACAACTTTAAACGCTTTACAAACTAGCGCTAGTTACAAACTAGCATTATACGCTTGCTTTCCGTTAACATTTTTCTTATAACTAATTGATATTGACACGTAACTGCATCTGTTCCGACAATTAACGAGCGCATTTTCCGTTTGGCTAACAAAAAATTTGTTTGTCAGATTAAGAGTTTTTCTTTATAGTCATATTCTCGCATGTTCCCAATAGCTTTTTAACTTTGCTGTCACAGTTCGGTTCGAACAAAAAGCCAACGGCAGTTTTTACGCAATGGTGCTTGGTATTATAAAGCTGATGGGGGCACAATTTTTTCTCTAAGCAGTTACCGGCGCACAAAGTAAATGTTTTTCATAAATATTTAGTCATAAAAATTAAAAGGAAGTTTTTCAATAGTAAAATTCTGTGCAGTGGAAAAGCTGTGTTAAAAAAAGCATTTTGTTGCATGAAAGTATGTATGCTGTTGTTGGGATATATGTAAAAAAAAGATGCTATACAATTGAATTTTTTAAAAGCTTTTATACAAAAAAATAATAATAAAATAACTGAGTATTATTGGGGGCAAAAATTACGCCATGGATTTCAAGAACGTTTTTTTTATTTTAAAAAGACTACAATTGACTAGTAAGCTTTGGCAAACGAATTCGAAAACACGAATCACCAAATAATTTTAAATTTTGTTCGGGCGTTTCCCTATATAAATCTTCGAATATACTATTATTTTTTTTTATATTAAATTAGAGTTGGTTTTTCTATATTATAAAAACTGATTATCAAAAACTTGAAAATTCCAGGATTTTTGTCAAATTTCAAAGACAATTAAACTACTTTCACGAATACCGTTTCTATTTAACATAACCTCAATAAAATTTCTTAATAAAATCTGAAGCTTAACAGACCTTCGAATGGTGGTAGAACATGTGTATAAATAGCGTCCAATGTGGAACTTAAAATTATAGGATTAGTTTTTTTCTAAACGCACGCTACAGCGCATACATAGGACACATAGACTTCGAGTGACCTCGCCAAACGCTGGGCAACAATCAGCACATGTGCAGTAGCGAGCTCTTTCTAGCAAGCAGTATACCGTAAACGGTACTTACAGCTGCTGTTGTTGTCAGTATTTTCAGCTGCCGTTCAGTGAGATTAGGGATTCTAGCTTGATCCTGTAAGTTGCCAAATCTGCTTGGGAGAAGGCGAAGTGGAATCATCCAACCTCCTTCAATGTTCAGCATTCGCCAGACTAAGATTAAAACACCTCGGTAGGTACATCTACGGCGAACCCAGCGAAATGAGTGGAATCGATATTAGCCGACTTAATAACTTTATAATAAAGTCCAAGCGCTTCGTCGAATCATAAGGGTCTTGGCGATTCGTCAGGAATATTTGGGTGCCACAAAAGACAGTCGAAGCTGTCTTAGTAACTCTCTTCGGTTGCGGAGATCTACCCCTTGATCTAAACTAACCTAACGGACCTCTCGGCAAATTTACAACCTCAGAATATCATGAGTATAGTTCGATTTTTGTAAGCTTCATAAAGATCATGAGAGAATAGTGCGATTCATTTTTAATACTCACAAGAACTGCCAAAACTATGCTAAGTTCTTCTTGAGGATGTAACAGAAAAGTTACAATCCTGAAGCCTTATGGGAATTATGTAGAGTATAATAATCTTATCTAATCTAATTTTATGATACTAGACTCTGGAATTGGAGAACTTTACAACCGAACTACGAATGCCAAGTATAAATTTTCACCTTGGTTCTACTTTCGCAATATTTAGGCAGCGTATGACTTTTTTCTTTTTCCAGAAACTGAAGTATAAGACCTAGGGTACGCCTAAATTTTAAGCTCTTTTTCCAAAAACTCGAATATTATAGGTTCACGATTGAGGGTACAAGGTTCTTGAGGTTATACAAAAATAATTCTTTAACGGCACCAATGAGCAATCAATGTTCTAGACCTGTGAGTAGTATATAAGAGTTGTTTTGATTGATGTCACGGTTATATTAATCCAAAATAAACCTATTTTCGAAATAATAATAAAAATTTGTCGAAAAGAAAATTTTAAGATTTCAAGTGTCCGAGTCTTCAAAACCTATCTCCTTTTATGTAGCATTAAAAAATTCCTATATTTTACATTAAATGTCTCTAATATATTCACAAAACTTCCGAGAAAAATTTTATCATATTCAAAATTTTTCGCTCCCATCTCCATGCGAGGATAACCACTGTATAAAATACGTAAACATATATGTATACATATGTACATATAATAATAATAACGTTAAACTGCTACACCAAGCAGACTTTTCCACACTTACCTCTTCGCGCACCATCAGCGAACCATCCGGCGCCGTCACGTCATTCTTGAAGAAACACGTTGGTGCGAATTCGGTGAATTTGAAGAGGAACATGGTGACGACGACAACGGTGACCATCAGCCACAGTGTCGCTTTCTTGTTGCGATATTGTAGACGCATTTTGGATGCAGTATTATCCTTCACGCACACACACACACGCGTATACAAAACGAACGGCAGAGGGAGAGTGGGTGAGAGTGAGACAAGCGCGCACTCAAAAGCAATTATTTGTATGTATGTATGTGAGTATATGCTAAGCTTACAAATTGTAGCACATAGACACATATACACTGGCACAGGAACGTTTTGTTGTTGTAATTTGTTGTAATTGGTTTTTTGTTGTTGTTGCTTACTTATAACGTACGTTATACACTACTTAAACACTATAACTGTAACTGTCACGGCAACGTGCACCACTGCAACGACGGATATGTTACAAATCTATTTACGGGACTTACAAATACATATACATACAAATATATATGTATATGTATGTATGTATGTGTGTGTGTGTGTGTGTGTTATATATGTAAGTGTTTCTGTGTGTATTTACAAAGTTATGAATTTGTAGTGTGCAGCGCTGACGACGAAAAAGCGCTGAAATTGCTGCAAAAGCACGAAAAAGTAGTGAAACTGTTGAACCACTGCAACGACGCTGACGATGACTACTCGTAAGTTTGTGAAGTGTCGCGTCTTTTTTGCCTTTGAAATTTTAGCTTTTTCGCGTTTTCTTTTTTTTCTGTTATTTTTACCCCTGCTTCTTTGAGGGTATGTATGTGCTCGTTTGTAAGCTTGTGCTTGTTAAATGCTTGTCCGTTAAGTGGTTATGTTTGTAGTAGCGGGTATAACGCGCTCTTTACTTCCTGCCTTCCTGTCTTAGTGCTCTCTTTACTTTCTTTTTTCTGTTTTTTTTTTCTTTTGCTTAATATATTTAACTTGCAAGTCACCCACACTGCGGCGTCACTGACTTCTTTGCTGGCGGAAAAAACGTTCTGCAGCCAACTTAACTCGCCAAACGAATGATGACAAATATTAATATTTCATTTAAAGCTACACGAGATTTGATTTCTACGTTTGCTTGTGCGCTAATATTGCTTCGTTGCTGCAGCTCCTGCGGCGCACTCACACACACACATACACGCTATGCAATGGTAATATTATACGGACGCAGTGGCGAGTTAGGAACCGGGTAATGATGATGATGATGTTGAGGGTGAAGGCGAAGGCGAAGATGGTGTACAAGTTGAAGACGTAGTCAGCTACAGCGGATGTGGATATAACACAGCGCTCGTGTAGTGTAAGTATGTGGACAACGGCGACAATGCTGCTAACGACGTCACTGTGGACCAGCGGTTTGGGTTGTCTTTATGGCGCTTGAATTGACTTTTCGTGCAGTTGTTGTTGTAAACTGGTGTTTTTTTTGGTATTGTTAGTATACGCTTAGCACCCACTGTGTAGGTCTTACACTGTTGCCGCTATGTGTTTTTGTTGTTAATAATGTTGTTGTTGTTATTCTTATTTTTTTATTGTTGTTGTTCTTATTATTATTGTTGTTTTTCTTATTGTTATTGCTGCTTTGCTACCGCTGTGCTGCTCTACAATATTTTCAGTTTAAAAACGCGCACTCATATTTCTTCATTTGTATGCCAAACGCGGGCGCATAGCAATGCGCCAAACAAAAAAAATTACAACAACATACAGATATCTGCATGTATGTTTGTCTGCACGCAATGTGGTGAGAATTGCATGCACTGCGGCCACAAACGAAGTGAATGTTGCACGTGTGTACGAGTATGTGTGGCTGTGTGTGAGAATGTAAAAAAAAATCCAGGCTAAGGAAATTACTGTCCTGCTGCCACTGCCGCTAACGTCAACTCCGTGTAAGTGTAAATATGTATGTAAGTATGTAACTAAGTACTGGTACTTGTACTTAGACCAAACTGCCAGCTGCCAAGACCTACTTGTACTCGCTCAGTCGCTTATGTAGGTGCCAGTAGTGGAAATGCTGCTTTCAACACTTACGTTGCGACCAAAGCAGTGTAAGACGACGACGAGTGACTTCCTCGCGTGCTTACTGTGTGTGTACTGAATAATTTTCAACTCTCCCACACAAAAACAAAAACACAAACAACAAGCAGTTTACACACACACCTTTTTCACGTCGTAGAAATTAGTGGTTTTTGTTGTTTTAGGTTTTATTTTTTTTGTTTTTTTTTGTTTAAATTACTTTGCACTTTCTTTTTGCCACGCTGCTTGCCAAGTGCTTTTTCTAGCCTTCCAGCTTTAGTGGGGAGCAAGACATTGACTTTTTTCTCAACTTCGGCTTTTTTGTTTTTGCTTTTGTTTTGGCACGCTAAATGCCGTAAATGATTTATATTTATTATTTTTATTGTTGATGGTGAGCTATTACTTGGCGGCAAAGACCGTTCGCTGGTATTCACCGTATCGTACCGTATTATCCTTAAGGTGTTATTAGAGTCATTTATTTATCTGCAACAATAAAAAAAGGTGAGCGTAAGTATAAGCAGCCGTTAAATTGTTGTTGATTAAAAGTATTTTGGAATTTATGTTGCAAATAAAAACGTGTTTAGCATTTAACCAAAGTAGTAACAAAAACAAGAATATTCTTCTTTTGTAATTTATGAGATGCAGGCATTTTTTCTTTTATGTTTTATATTATGAAGTCTTTAATGTGAAAAAATATATGAAAATTTTTTAGAAAACGACAAAAAGCCTTTTTTCTAAAACAATCCTGACCCTTCTTCCGTTTCACCATATCTATCTTTTAAGATTCTAAGAACACTAACCCGCTACGTTCACCTAACCTCACTCCTAACACTTGAGAAAAATTTGTTTTTGAGATAGTTATATGTTGAGTATGATCAAATTGAACCGAAAGAAGAGTCTAACAGATTTCAGAATTCTTTCTGTTTATACTTGGTACTTGCTTTGCTGATTTGTATGTATGTGATTGGCGTTCAACCGTTTAGCCGGTTATAGCCGAATCGATGAGAGCGCGCCACTCCTCTCTTTCCTTCGCAGTTCGGCGCCAGTTGGAGATTCCAAGTGTAACCAGGTCGCTCTCCACCTAGTCCCTCCAACGGAGTGGAAGACTTCCCCTTCCTCGGAAAAGCGATACTCTTTTTAGGAACTACGCCATTTTGTTAATTTTTTATATTTTTCAAAAATAGTAGGTGATTGTATAGGAAATACCTTCAACTTTAATCGCCTTTTTGAGTTTTTTTAGCTACTTAGTCGGCAGGTATCATGTCAGCAGTTGAGCATCTTCTTTCTTTTGGCATCTTCGCAGACAGCACATAACTCCAAAAAAACCAAAAAACTTCGAAACATTTAATCGAGAACTCTTTAAAAAAAAATCACGAAAATCGCCTAATTTTTCATGTGTTAGACTCATATTGCCCCTTAAGTTATTACAAAATATTAGAAATTATTTAGAGTAGTCATCAATAAATGTACCTTCAATAAAAATATATATGTAATTCTTTCATCACGTTTAGCCATATCTAGCCAGCTACATATTGATTTCTGACTACATATATGTTATGTACGTGTCTTTTTTGAAATAACTTCATTTATACGACTGTATTGCATTCGACTAGATTACGTCATATATACCTTTGTTACATCGTAAATATGCCACGAAAGTATTTTAATGACCCCGATGGTTTTATGTGTAGAGAGAATTAACTTCTAAACCTCAACGTTGAAATTCCACATTATTAATTGAACAGTACTACTTAGACTATTTTTCACCTGTGAGGAATCAAGATATATTGTAGGTTTCACATAAGTATTGTGTAACCTGTGTGAGACTGCTATTAGGTTGGGCTAAAAGCACTACAACCAAATTCAAACGCACTACCCAGTATCCAAACTTATATTTGAACAACAAATCCATTCTACATAGTGCCGAACTGCCTGTACCAAAGCTTCCAAATCGATGAGAATAAAATGATTCAGGACTCAGCGAGACAAAATTTAAAGAGGGAATATTAGTAGGTCCACAAATACGGCAACTGATAAAGCATAAGAGTTTTGAAAAAAAAAACTGAACGAACAGGAAAAACTCGCTGGGAAATATTTTGTGACCGTTGTTCAAAATTATCTAGGAAACTATGAGTCGGAAATTTACAAAGACTGAATAAATTAATTTATAGTTCCAATAAAGCTTTGGGGCGAAATATTTCGAAAAAAATAGATATGCTGAACTCCCATCTGGATTTCTTTCCGGCAAATTTGACACACTTAACAAAACATTTTCTTAATGGAGAAGAGCTATCATGGGAAATGGAGCGCAGGAATGCATCAGACTATTGTTGGAGGTTTAAAAAGACCTTCCAGAAGCCGAATATCCATTAAAATCATAAGTCTTTTTTCTATATTAAGCAAGTCTTTTATTCTAAAAATTTAAATTGGTTCGTGAAAAAATGACCACTCAAAGGAGATGTCCGTCTAATAGAGTTATACGTTAGGAGAGGTTTCCCTGTATTATTATTTAGTGGCCTTAGTAGACCTAGTTCTTCATATTTGTTTTTCACTTGCGAAATGTGGACACGATTTGTACTGTGTTTCAAAAAATTTTGGATCTCATTCCATTTTATTGCCTTCTTCTTTTCAAATTCGAATCAAAGTTTATAACAATTGTGATTAGTTGATCTCGAGATTATCGAGAGACTCTAACCAGTTTAACAGATCGATAAAGAAGAAACGTAATTATTTTATACTCTCGCAACCTGTTGCACAGAGTATTATAGTTTTGTTCACATAACGGTTGTTTGTGTCACCAAGAAATAAAAGAGTTAGATATGGGGTTATATATATAAAAATGATCAGGATTACGAGTGGAGTTGAAATCCGGATGTCTGTACGTCCGTCCGTAAAAATTGAGATATCTTAATGAAACTTGGAACACATGTTCCGTGGGACCATGAGAGGGTTGCTTTCGAAAATGAGCAAAATCGGTCCACTGCCACGCCCACAAAATGGCGAAAACCAAAAACACATAAAGTGTCATAACTAAGCCATAAATAAAGTTATAACAGTAAAATATAGTATACTATATATAGTAGTATAGTATATGTTATAAAGGATCGCACTAGGAAGGGGCATATTTGTATGCATTTGGAAAATACAAAATGAAAAATTCTTTTTGGAAGGTTTAAGAAGATATGATAGAAGTCAAAAATAAGGGTCTATCAGTAAAGCTTATTTACACATTCCATAATATTTACATTTTCTTTGTTTTATTCATGAATTTTATACAGTCGGAGACAGACAAAACTCGCCAATTTTTTCTTCTTCTTCTGTTTGCTTCTTGCTCTCCAAAAGAGGAGGGGTTTAAACAATTTTTCGTCTTAATTAGTAATCAAAAAAAAAGATAAAAGGAAAAACTTATTATCTCTATTCAACCATCAAATGTCTTATGTTTATCTTTCGCTTGACGTCATTAAGTGGAAAAATATGAAAACGTACGAATTAGGACTGCAAGCCTTCTCAGAAATAATGCGTTGCACAAATTGACAGTTGAGTTGGATATAAAAACACGGATTTTTTTCCCCATAAAAACACAGTACAAATTATCCATTTGAATAAAAAACTAGATAATACAAGAACACTTAGTTAACTTGAAGCTTTAAGCTACAGCCTCCGCACCAGCGTATGGCATAAATAACGGGCACTTGCACTTTTCATTTATTACCGATAATAGACCACAAGAGTGTAGCCGCAGGCGATAAACTTCAACTCAAATGTAATAACAGCAACACACACACAGAGGAGACCGTCATAGCCAAGGTAATACCACACACACACGCATTTACAACGGTTTTTCATTTCATTCATTCATTTGATATTTTTTCATCGTTTGGTTGTTGTTTTATTTTCTTTTTTTTTGTTTTTTTTTTCTGTGCTGAATTTAATTCAGTTGCGTTGCGCTGCAAGGAGTCTGGTGTGAACAGAATGACAATGTCAACGTTTAATATTCTGCTGGAGTATAAAAGCGCCGAAGAATGCCAGGCGTTTGGGGTCAAGCGGGTGGCTGTCATAACAATGCTGTTAGCACTCGCACTCGCACTCGCTGTGCTGTGCTGCGGTTGTGGCACGTTTAGCCGCAGAGTCGTCACCGCTTGATGGCTTTGTGTCAATGCTCAGCTGTTTTCGATACTCACCGGCGAATGCTTGGTTGGTTGGCTGACAGCAAAAAAAAGAATTGTTGGAAGACACACGCACTTATTTTTTACGATGAGTGGCATAACTAATATTAAATAAATTTATTGTATTTTCTTTTATTTTTCCAAACGGCAGTGGAATCAACCGCGCGGCAGAACAGTTATGTCACAACTGAGCCATAAAACGAAATTAACACAACGCGGGGTTTTTGTCTAGGTGCTGTGTTTTTTATTCTTTTTTTACTTTGGTTTCTTTATTTATTCAGCTGTTGGGATGTAGCCGCTTGAAATATTTGTGAGGTTAGAGTACAAAAAAAAAACCATTTGCTCGTTATTTTATGGCGTTTGATCTTACCATCAAACAGATAATGGCGTATTTCCAATAATAAAATTATCTATAATCTTCGATTGTTTAATGTTTGTGAAACTTTACACATGATAATGCTAATACTATATAATATCCATGTTCATACATAACATTATCGAAATGCCTTACCAATAATTCGCCTTGAACTGGCTTCTATCTAATAACTTCCCATGAACCAAAGTTAATTTCAGTCATTGATATTTCAGTAATTTGTACTTTTATAATCTAAAAATTTAGAATCACTAGCTTTATAAGACCTATATGCTGTTCTTACGTTCTCATAAAGGATTTTTCAAAAGGGGACACTACAAAAGTAGACCGCTAGGGACAGCAAACGATGCCATATTTATTTTTCCCCGCTCTTTTGACATTTCTCTTCAGTAAGGATTTCCATTTCATCATGGAAAAATTTACGACCCAACAACGAGTCGAATTATTAAAATTTTTTAGCGAAATTCGGAGTCAGTGGCCTCAACTTTAAGAGCGCTACGTCCAATTTATGGTCGTCACAATCGTTCTGTCTGACCACTCAATGATAATCGAATATTTTTGGCCCAAATTGTATGATATAGACTTGGAAAAAATGTGGTTTCAAGAGAACGCCGCCACAAGCCTCACAGCGAATGTCACAATCGATTTATTGAAAACCAAATTTGATGAAAGTGTTATCTCACGAATGCCCAAGCCGCCTCGGTCGTGGGATTTGCCTTAGTTAGACTATTTCCTGTGGAGCTACATCAAGTCTATGGTCTATGCCAACAAGCCAGCGACGATTGATGAACTTCGTACGAATTTATGCTTGACAACCGTGGGAAATTGGGTTCAGCGTCTGGACTTCTGCAAGGGTGCGCGTTGTGGCCATGCAAAAGAAATCGAGTTCTATACATAGTGGCATCGAATGTACTTTCACAAGAATAAATAATTTTATTGATATCCCAAACCGTTTTTGTTGTATTTGAAAAAAAAAAAGTTTGTAACGCTCTTATTGAAAAACCCAGTTTAGATATCCCGAAGATAATATGGAAGCAACAAGTGGAAAATTTCGGAAATGGGAGCTGGGATTTGGGACTAAAAACAAAAGGGACCTGGCAGTCCATTAATCGCATTGCAGTCTCAACCAATTAAACCAGAGTATAGAAAAACTACACTTTACAAAGGAATAGTGTCCATTCTGGGAAAGATGAAAGTTTGAACAGCATTCCTTGGAGAGTAGCGAATTGAAAACAAAAAACAACTGATTTACACAAAACACAAAAACTGGCATAATCAACTGGAGATAGGATAACAAGCGGTTATGTCATTTGTGGAGCAACTTACCGATCCAAACAGTTAGATCGTTGAAACAAGTTGAAGTTCTTGGGTCTCTTCCGCCAGATGCCAAATGATAACAATAAATTCTGTACATTCCCTCCAAGAAGAGTGTAGTCAATCGCTACAACAACATCAAATATTTTTTATGTCACGAAAACCCTTCTTATTAAAGTCAAGTCTAGTCTTATTAATAACTTTGTTGTTGTTTTCAGAAGTATATTTTTTGACAACTGTAGCTCGCTAGAGGATAACATAGAGAGAAGTGGCTAATCGAAAAAGCCAATATTAAGAGGTATTAATACAGCGATTATAGACGTTAGTGTCATTTATATGAGAAACAATAAATAAATATGGATTATTGATATTTCCTAAGGTGCTCAGTATATTAAGAAGTATTCGAAGTAAAGGTAGTGAAGGTATAAGCGACCTTATACAATAATTCAGAAAACATACCACTAAATTAGGAAAAAGAGAACTGAAATATTGTTTTAGCTCCAATGCTTTTAATTAACTTAATGATGAATTTTAGGGATTTGAAATTTACTCGAAGCAATGTTGGAAACTGTTAGTAAATATCGCAGTATTTTTACTTTTTAAATTTAAAATGTTTTCTTTTCTATTTCCCATAGACCTCAAATCCATTACCAACTGTAAAAATTGTCATACTTTTTCATTAGCACATGGGTCAAAGTTGCCAGCCAGTGAAAATTTGCATTGGGCGTAAAAACCAGCAAGCTTTCATATAGTGACAAACTTCATTGCTTCCATTTTTTTTTTTTTTTTTTTTTTTTTTTTTTTTTTTTTGTTTCGGTAAAAAATAAACTGAAAGCTAACTACATAAATATTTATACAGCTCGTTGAAAAACACATAGAACCAAAATTCACATCAACACAACAAAATAACACGACTTTTTCATATAGTCGAGTTTCATTAGAATGTGACAAGGCCGCAAAAACACTGAGGCTAGTAGAAAAAAAGGTATTTATGTGCCTATACTAGGGTGGTTCTTATAAATAAAATAAAAATTTAAGAATATTGGCTGTATTATCACTTTAAGTGTGACAAGTATTTATTTTAGAATGGGTTAGATTTTTAGATTAGATTAAATTAGATAAGATTTTTAGAGTAGATTATATTAGATTAGATTAGATTACATTAGATTAGATTAGATTATATTAGATTAGATTAAATTATATTCGATTTTTAGAGCAGATTAGATTAGATCAGAATAGAATAGATTAGATTAGATTAGATTAGAATATATTAGATTAGATTAGATTAGATTAGAATAGATTACATTAGATTAGATTAGATTAAATTAAATTAGATTAAATTAAATTATATTGCTTAAATTAAATTAGATTAGATTAGATTAGAATAAATTAGATTTAATTGATTAAATTAAATTAGATTAGATTATATTCGATTAGATTGGATTGGATTAGATTACATTAGATTAGATTAGATTAGAATAGATTAGATTAGATTAGATTAGATTAGATTAGATTAGATTAGATTAGATTAGATTGGATTGGATTAGATTACATTACATTAGATTAGATTAAATTAAATTAGATTAGATTATATTGATTAAATTAAATTAGATTAGATTGGATTAAATTAAATTAGATTAGATTAGATTAAATTAAATTAGATTAGCTTATATTCGATTAGATTAGATTAAATAAGATTCGATTAAATTAGCTTAAGATATAGAGGATTAAATTAAATTAGATTAGATTAGATTAAATTAAATTAGATTAGATTAGATTAGAATAAATTAGATTTAATTGATTAAATTAAATTAGATTAGATTATATTCGATTAGATTGGATTGGATTAGATTACATTAGATTAGATTAGATTAGAATAGATTAGATTAGATTAGATTAGATTAGATTAGATTAGATTAGATTGGATTGGATTAGATTACATTACATTAGATTAGATTAAATTAAATTAGATTAGATTATATTGATTAAATTAAATTAGATTAGATTGGATTAAATTAAATTAGATTAGATTAGATTAAATTAAATTAGATTAGCTTATATTCGATTAGATTAGATTAAATAAGATTCGATTAAATTAGCTTAAGATATAGAGGATCGCACTGCGACCTATGGTCTATTGTACTCTTGCCTATTATCACAGTATCTCCTTTAACCCCGTCATGTCAGGAAAGTTTAGTAGTATTCCAGACCTAATAGACGTGATATTAACGTTTTGGAGATAAAACGTCCCCCTTGCCTGATTTGTTTTCCTCGCAATCGCAACAAAGAGTATATGCTCATGTGTTTCCGCTTCTAGGTCGCGTAGTCGAAATTGGCTCGACGAGCAGATTCCTAATTGTTGGAGATGAATATTTGGGGACATTAATTCTTTTGATTTCTAACAAAAATCTGTCTTCCAACATTTCAGTGCAACCCTAACCTATATACATATGTGAACTAAGCTCTGACATACTATTTTTAGGCACAAACACTTTATTTGACTTTTAGCAAATGAGCCACAAATATTTATACAAATGCAATCGAATTTTCAGCTGCCACTTTAACCATTTAACAGTTACACTAACCTATTTATAACTGTGGGGAAGAAACAGTTTTCAGCCGCAACTTTGCTGACGTCGGCATTTTGTGAAAGGAAAATTATATTATATATTCTATATATACATATGTATGTATGTATGTAGGTAGTGCTGACAGCCAATAAAAATTTGTCAGCTCTATCGATGGCTTTAGTTTCTGTAGCAGTATGTATGGGTGTGTGTGTTTAAGCGCTTAAACCTCAAGCTGTCACTCAATCAAGTGTTAAGCGCACAAGTCAATCGAGACACCTCACCAACATACATACATAGTTCGACGCTGCCGACAAATTTACAACCACTGCCTAGCTGCTGCTGCTGCTACTGGCGGCAGGGCTAACGCTATAATCTGCAGCGTTAGCTAACTTAAATTACTTTCACAGCTCGCTCAGCAGTTTTAACCGCAAAAAGTAAACGAACTAGTCAGGCTTCGCGGCGAAGTGTTAGTTTCAGCATTTATATATATGTATATTTATATATATAAGATATATGTATGCTTGTGACGTCACTCGTTAGCATTACGTGGAGAGTGAAAATTTCATCTAATCCATGCGTGTTGTTTGTTACGTAAAGTGACTTGAACAAGTGGAGATAACTCGCCGCAGGACACGGATGGAACTTCTTAACGCAACACATGTCCAAATGAATACGCTGCCGCGACTGGCAAGTGTGCCGCCAACTCCTATAACCGTTAGCGTGTGCGCGCAACCGTTATACACTTGCGTAGGTACATAGCGCACTAAGTTCGCACCGCAAGTCAACTAGGCGCCCGCACACGCACCCGGCAAGTAGCAAGCTGAGAGTAGCAAGCGAGCAGCTGCTCCGTGGCATCCGAATCGCTTTGGAAAACTTCACGCACACTAATCACAAACATCCGCAGTTTGTGAAAACTTTTGCCGCACACACAAAGTGTGCGCTTGTGGGTTTATTCATGAAAAATTGCATGACAGTGGCAGTGCGGTAACCACCAGCGAGCGAGCGGCTGCGTATGAAGCTGCTGGAGGAGAGCACACGTGTGACAAGCAACCGTATGGAGAGACACAAGAATATATATAAACATATATATAGTTGGAATGAAAAGAGGTTTGTAATCGTTTGGCACTCATATGTGTCCCAACAGTACAGCACACCTGTCGGCCTAACGTCGTCTACACACTCCACCGAGCTGGAAAAGTTTCTGCCACCAAAAGGTGCTAGCTGCCACACATACATAGGTGGGTGTGTGTGTAAGTGGAGAATATGTTTGGAAGTTGCGGAAAGTTGCGTGTTCTATGTTCTATTATTATTGCGCGGTTTGGTTGGTGCAGCCCCAGGCTCATGTTTTCTCTACATATTTTTTTGCTGAAGAAATTTACCACTTCAGTAGACTCGCAAAGCAGAAGTTTTTGAATCCAGACAAATTGGTGCGGGTTGCAAGGCGTCTTCTTTAATTAGAAGTGCGTATGTTCATATATGTATGTATATAGTATATATGAAGGGTGACTAGAGAGCAATGCTCGTTTCCTAATTGTAATTATTGGAAATTAATCTCAAAATACTCCCTTGATAGACATCTAAAACGGACAATACATTTTGACTAGCCTCCTCGAGTTAATTTGGGCAAACTGGTCGAACATAAACATCCTTGTGACCTAGGACTACAGAGGTTGAGATTGAAACGAAAAAAAGATTCCCACAGAAATATAAAAGAAACAAATAAGCATCAGAAGGATAAATGGACTGTATAAGAGTCCTGGTAATATGGGTACGATACTGTCGTGCTATCAATGGACTTTCGGATTTTAGTTCCGTCTAAACTTAAAAAAACTATAACAATAAAAATAAACATTCCATCGCATATCTTGTCTGACTTTCTATAAGTAATATCGGGACTTGAATTAGAGTGCAATTAAATGAACCTCTTCCCCTTTAGCTACAGCAGGACGAAATACCATGTGAGATCAAGGTTTTATGAATCTGGAGCCAACTTTCCTGAACTTGGTCATGCACTGTTTCTTTTTACAAATCACCATGCAATTGTGACCAAGAATCCAAACCCAGAAGCGCACCAAGCCCTCTTAACAATAGTTCTGTCGCTCCGTGCATCTCTTCCGGTTGCTTATTGGTAACAAATCATCGAACTGTTAAAGAACATCGCATTGTTGAAGAACGGAGAAAGTACAAGCGTCCAAAAGTGTTTCCCATACAGGCGATTGTTTTCCTATTTGGGACTTATTTTACGATAGATGAAATCCATTCACGATAATATCGACATTAGTCTGTGTAACATCAGTGTACCTCAGCTGTTTAGAAATACTTTCCTTCAATGGTAAAACATATCGTAGGATTGAGATGGAAACCTTATTTTGGTGTGGAAAGGTCAATAATATTTCTGAGGTTGACTGATGGTATTACAAAAAGTTATTACATATCGTAATTATGTATATTCTTCCAATGTAAACACTCAGTGCCAAACACAAAAGTCAAAATATATACAATATTTGAAAAGCCAAATAATCTTCCAAGATTTGGACTGCTGGTTGAATATGCAAATTTCAACAGCAAATACGTACAGTAAATTAGTTCTATGCAAATATGGGTGTGTTGTCGAGTAAGTACACAAAAGCTGAAGATTACTGAATACCAACTGTCCGAGTGAATGTTTAAAGCATACAATAAATACTCATAAATTTATTATCTATGCTTTTGCAGACACATACCAACGATTATTTACATACAAATATATAGCATGTATGTAGATATGTATAAATGTATGTGCAACCAGCTTTTAACCAAATACACAATATACCATAGATATATGTTTATACAAAAGAATATTATGACCAGAAGTGAAGACCGGCAGTCGACCAACAACAACAACAAGAACAAGAGCACACACATGCACATATATACATAGAACATGTTGTACGACGAGCAGGTCAGTAGCATAAAGCCACCTTGCCATGTGCTGCGTCGTGTGACCGGCGTTCTGGAGTCATGTGCATGACACCTATGCCATGTGCCAGTGACACACACACACGCATTTGTTTTTAGTGAAACGCATGTATGTGTATGTGGACAGACGGTGTCATGTGTAAATCTACGACTGTCGCCTGTTCAACACTTCACTATTCTAATTACGAAATTCCGACGCTTTGCGTGTGCACAAAGTGTTGCTGTTGTTGTTGTTGTTGTGGTACACTGAAAAGGCAACAGCAGGCATAGAAAGTGCCAACGACACCAACAACAACTAGGACGAAGCGCATGGTTACCTCGAACACACATACACCTACAAAAATGTGAAAAGGTGCTGCTGGCAGAGAGCAGGACTGCCAACTTTTAACCGAACAAAATATGTTTGTAATAATTATAATAAAAAATAATTTATTTTTTTCACTTTCATTTTTTAGCAACCACAAAATGCAAGCAGAACAACGCGCATGCAAATGTGTTGGCAGTCGTCTAACTGCCGGCCAGTCGAAGTCGAACTGGAAGTCACATGGACGGCGAGTACAAAACCAACAAAAATTCAAATGGCGCAAAGAGCGCAGAGCAGCAGTGGCACCAACGGCATGCCAGAGTTGTAGCGTAGAGTTGGGTGTTTGGGTGCAGCTGTGTGTGTTTTTTTGCAGCATTTCCTTTGCTATGTGTGTGTGTGTGTGTGTGTGCAAGCAATTAAACTTTGACCGCAATTTTAATAGTAGAAAATGTGGAAAATGGTGAAAAACTTTGAGGCCATGTATTCATAATTTCTTCCACTCAAATTAGTACTTTTGTTTCATTTGTTGGCTTAAATAGATTTCCAACAAAATTTATGCGTTGTGTTGCAGGCGTGCTGGAAGACCATTGTACGAGTATGCGTATGATTGTGGATATAACTTGCGCAAAGTAACGGTACAAGTACAAGTTGAAGTTAGAAATATTTCTGCTGTACAAATGCCAATACGAGGGCTGACTGCTAAGCGTTTACGCCCCTCAATGGGTTTTGTTGAGTACGAAAAGTCAGCGCAAAATATGAATTGAGCAAAAAATTATAATTTTTTTATTTTCTAAGCATTTTGGATCCCTTAAACCAGTTTACGATTCTTCAAAGACCGGTTATAACCGGTATTTATCGCTTTATAATTGAGACCAGTTAAGGAATCGAAAGTTTTAGTTTAGAGTTGTCGAGTAGACTCGGTTGACATGACTTGGTCTGCAAACCCAATGGAATTTAACACGTTAACTTCTGTTTCGGTCAATATATAGTTACAAAAACCATGAGTCCAGTGACATTTATTACTAAACTATACGAGGATTCACAAATATTTCGCAACATTTTTCGCACAAGCACTCTAAAATCTAGGCTATTTTGGGATCGGCTCAAAATAATCGATATTCGAAACTATAAGTAGTGTTCCGAAGTGAATTTCCGATGTTATATGGATCGAACAATTGAACCATGTAAAATTCCAAAGCTGTTCATTGGCGGTTTATTACTTGTAATGACTTCGAAAGATGGGGTAGCTTTGGGATTTCTGCGAATTTTTGCAAAACTTATTCGACAAACATTCAAGACTGCTTCATTTAGGGCATTATACTAAATTTAAATGGAAGTACCAAAAATATAAAAAAAAATCGAATCAAAATAATTAAAAATGGCTGCATTCGATTTATTAGACCATGCAGCGTGGTGAATCGAACGAGCAACTGGTATAAATTACAAATACTGGCATAATCGAATGGATAAAATGGCAAAGAAGTAATAACACACTAAAGAAGAGTCTTCATTCGACTGGATAATTTTGTTCTTGCTTTGGCATGTACGTGTTTTGAGAGGAAATCAGAGCTCAGCTTAGCAATCAGATAAGTAGTGAATCAAAGACATCAAAATACTCTAAACTATCCCTGGAGCAGCTAACTTTCATTTTTCACTAATTCGACCTGTGTTAGCTCGAGACACTTGGGTCGAGTCCAGTCTGAAACATACAAACAGTTGTTGAAATGTTTTGAGGTTATGAACCCATAACAGTTGGAACACGGATATGTTCTGGTTGGAGGAGAGAACAGAACGAGGAAGATACTGACGGATTGCGAGAGGCGAAAAGGGAACTGAGTTCAAACCACTGATAAACCTCCGAAGGAACAAACTTAGTGTACTGGTGGGTCTATACACAGGGCACTCAAAGCTCAAGAAACATCTACACATCTTGCGCTTAGTCTCGTCAGACAGCTGTCGCTTCGGCGAGATGGAAGGGAAACTCTCTAGTTTCTAATTTTTAATCATTAACACGGCTTAAGTTTAATACACCTTCACTTCGCTGAACTTAAAAATAAAAAAGAAAGAAATAAGTTAATGTCGATGAAGTTGTCGACGTATATGGTCTCTTGAAGACCAATTGTACTACTTATCAAACCGCCCTTTTTATGTAAGCAAGTACATCTCTAATAGTTAAATGAACTAACTACCAAACTCTCGTCATAGAAATTTCTCTAGTCGAAAATTACTTTCCATTGCTACAATTGTTATTGAAATGTTCGAAATTATCGCACACAGTTTCGCAAATTTGCTCAACTGTGAAGCTTTAATTAAGCGTTGAAAATGTCATTATGAAATGGGGAAATCATTACAACTTTCAATAATAACCATAGTAGCATTATGGCAAAAACTCTTTTCAGTGTAAACAAAAACAATTAAATGCAAATAAAAATGTAATTAAATAATTAATAAATAATATTGCAATTATACGGGTGTTATTTTTTATTGAAATTAACAATTAATATCAGGAAAGGTTAGTGCTTTTTGTATTATTGCAGTTATTTTTATTATTGTAATACAAAATAGTTATGAGCCTTCTATACCCCAAGCCTGTGGACTGTAGAACAACTTTTGACTTCCGCAAGTCAGCACCTCAAATTGTCGATTGGAGACTAGACAAAGACGACCAACAAAAATATAAAAATGATATGAAACAGAAATATGAATATATATCTTAGAACGAAAAGTTCTTGCATCTTGAAGGACATCTAAGCAACGGATTTTTTTTTTATTTATTAAATAAGGGAAGTTAACAACTCAAAGAGTTAATGATAAATCAACTACAATGATGATGTCCACCTCAGCGACCTTTAGACCGACTAATTCTATAGATGAGTTACAATATATTATGAGCAAAGGATACGATAAAGAACAAAACCAGACAAATGATTTAGTAATGTTTGACTGTCGTAAATTTTGCCAATACAAAAGTTAAGGTGATGTCTATATTTAATGATTTTTTTATTTCTTAGAGCTTCTTTAGAAAAATACAAATATAAATGATGTTGAAATATATACTACCATAGGCGGATCGAGGCTTCGTATTCTTCGTAGAAATATTAGGTTGTCAAATAACGACAAATTGCGATCAAATCATGGAAAACATTGATTTAGACCGGCATGGGCATCTCGTGACATCGCCCAGGAGATGGGAGTTAGTCACCAAACTCTTTTAAACCATCTGCACAAGGCTGGATACCCAAAAACTTGATGTTTGGTTGCCGCGTGATTTGAAGCAAAAAAAAACCTTCTGGACCGAATCAACGCCGGCGATATGCTGATGAAACGGAACGAACTCGACCCATTCTTGAAGCGGATGGTGTCTGGCGACGAAAAATGGATCACATACGACAATATCCAACGGTCGTATTCGACGGCCGGTGAATCGTACCAAACAGTGGCCAAGCCGGGATTAACGGCCTGGAAGATTTTGCTGTGTTAGATGGGATTGGAAGGGAATCATCCACTATGAGCTACTCCCATATGGCCAGACGCTTAATTCTACCATCTACTGCGAACAACTAGACCGCTTGAAGCTGGCGATCAAACAAAAGCCTCCAGAATTTACCAACAGGAAGGGTGTAGTCTTCCGCCAGGACAACGCCAGAGCACACACTTCGTTGAACTCGTCAGAAGCAATGGGAGTTCGGATGGGAGGTTTTATCGCATTCACCATATAGCCCGGACATGGCGCCAAGTATTACCAAATATTCCTGTCCATGGCGAACGCCCTTGGTGGTGTAAAGTTGAACTCAAAAGAGGCTTGTGAAAAGCGACTGTCCGAGTTCTTAGGAAATAAGAAAGGGGGTTTCTACGAGGATGTATTATGAAGTTACCGTCTAGATGGAAACAGATTATCGAACGAAACGGCGCATATTTTTTACTAAATCCGATCATCCGATATGTATATAATTTCCAAGTTTTGTTTGTAAAATTTTGCTGTGGGGACTACAGTTGTAAGGATACTAATCAAGATCTGCTGCAGTTACGTAAGGTAATAAGGTATACCGATATACGAGATGTGTTCAAAAAAATAACGGGAATTAGGCCAAAAATTTAATTGTGAAATTTTAAGTTAAAATTTTCAGCTGTCTTCATTAAGTACTTCGTCTGTAGCAACCGCTAAGGTTAGACGTGTCTCTATGAGCTTGGCGATTTCCTTTTGTTAAAAGCTCACACTTCGTTGTTTGTTCGTGAATTCTTGGTCAAAAAGAATACCGTAACGATGCCTCATCCTCCATATTCGCCAGACATGGCTCCGTGTGACTTTTTTCTATTTCCAAAAATAAAGAGAACCTTAAAGATTTGTCTTTTTGCAAGCATACGAGAAATCGCTAAAAGAGCCAAAGGTATCCCAAGAATCGAGATGACGTGTGTGTCGACGATTGGAAGAAGCGCTGGGTGGGAATTAGTGCATGAAATCGATAGGCACTATTTTGAAGACGACAACATTCATGCAAACGAATGAATAAATATTAAAAACGGAAATATCCGTTATTTTTTGCAAAAAGGCTTTCTCCTAAGAAACTGATTAATTGATTAAAGTCGAAAGAAAGTTTTGCAGCCGAATAGGGTCTGATTATAAAGATACTTAAAATTTTGCTTTTGAAGTAATTTTAGGTCACAAGAAAGTGGGACGAGTATTTCGTGTATTCCAAATCTCATACTGATAACTCAAAAGCTGAGGTATTTTCTGACAGGATATTATTGTAGTTATAGAAAACAAACTCTAGAGTTATTTACTGCCAAGTAGACAGCCCTTGGTCTGATAAATGTTGGTCCCAGACATGTCCTAATGATATACAGTGGAACTTTTCTAACTCGAATCACCATAATCCACAAAGAAACTTCACGTTAGAGAGACTTCCAGTCTGCCTCGATAGCAAAAATTTAAATATGAACTATGTCCTTGTCGAAAAGTTCGATTTTTTGGAAGACAATTTGTATGAAGTTTGATTATTAAACTCTATTGCCGATTCAAAAGTTCGAGATCATTGAGTTATAGAAGTTCGAGTTATGAAAGTTCCACTGCAGTTTGTTGTGGGATGGACGACCTGTTAAGACTAGTGATTAAATCCAAACTCAACTAAATTTTCTTAACTTTTTATCCAGTCTATCACATCCTGATCATCTTATTATAATTAAATTACATTTCCTTGAATTGTAATTTACTAATTTTCTGTCACCGAGACATTGGAACGAGTTCCTGCTACACTTTTTTGTTTCAAATAGTGGACAATGTCAAAATAGCATGCGATTTTGAGTAAAATAAATTGATTACGTGTAAGAATTTTGTAATGTTCACAGCATATTTAATTTTTTCTTTCGCGCACAACTATGCAGGGCACACAAAAACAAAAAGGTGGAAAAAACAATAACAAATTCGGCTACTCACTTTTTGTTCGTCTGGAGCTTATTGTTTGTGCTTTATCAGCTTCCACGCAGCAATTTGGTACTGTTGAAAACACTTTATTTTTTTCTTCTGTGTTATATTTGTTATTGTTGTTGTATGTAGTTTGTGTCAGTTGTTGACAAACAATTCCCAGCCGAAAAACTTAATTAATTGAAATGCCAAATAGACTGGAACCAGTGTCAGCAGCACGTATATATAATAGGTCCAACTTTCGGTAATATTTTCCATCATCACTGTAAACAAAAACGAGAAGGAAGAAAAAACATGTTAAATAATGACTACATACACACATACATATACATGTAAACAAAACAGAAATGTTGAGTTGCATGAGTAGAATTTTAAAGTCGCTGTAACGCAGTTACGCAACGCAGGTGGCACGCACTCCAACTAAAGCAAAAACAAAAACACACACAAACATATATCATATATATAAGTATATAAAAATGTATATAAGTACTCATGCTTGTATACTATAGCTGCTTATAATCAGTGCGGCAAGTTCGTATGAAATATTATGCAATTTGGTGTTGGCTGAAAAGAAGTACGAAAGTACTGTTTGCGAGAAGGATAAAAATTGTGCTAAAGTACTTTTAATTAAATGTAAATGGTAGCTGCGTACATGAGACTGTATGTGTGCGTGTGTTTGTCGGTTATCTGCTTGCACGTGGAAATATGTGGATAAATCGCCGCTTGCAAAGCTCAAAGGCTAAAGCGCACGGCCGTTGGATGGCAGCGCAGGAAGTGAGTGAGGGGAGACGGACGGACTTGCCTGCTCGTAATAAAAGTGCTGCACGCGGAGGAGATAGGATTAAAACATAAATAGAACCTGTGGAAAAAGAGAAAACACCGTTTATACCGAATACATACGCACACACACACACATCCACGCATAATATTAAAGCTACCATGTATCCGTGTGTGTGTGTGTCCGTGTATGCTTCGGCGTTATATACAAATTCATTTAATGCCGCGCTTTTGCAGTGAAAAGAAAAGGGTAAACGACAGGTGCAACGGGGTTTTTATATTTTTATACCCACAGATTAAGCTATGTAGGGTATAATAGCATTGTTGCATTGTTGAGTTACCACTTCTTTATAGCGGCATACATTGAGAGATGTAGATAACGGCCTATCTATAACGAAATGAGGAGTCGATTTGATTGTTAGTAGGCGTATCTCTCTGGAAGAACCGATTTGATATTAGTAGACCTGTTTATCTGGCCGTCCATCCCTCCCAACTCAAGTTAAAGTTAAGATAACTCAACCAAAGTCCGTTCAAAGGTTCCTTTAGAGCGAAGGTTCGTTTAAAATGCAAATCGGACCGACACTTTTCTTCAAAATCTTTAAGGAATTCAAGGATTACAAATCTTTTGGAAAACGCCAGCGAACTTCAATAGAAAAACCTTCTAGCCAGATGAATGATTTACATGCTGGATCGAATCATAAAAGATCTTCCAAAAGACAGTCGGGTCTATTATACTAGATTGGGCTCAGATTTTTATCTGGCTTAAAACGGTCTACTGGGCATCATACTTCAAATTTATTAGATGCAACTTCTCTGCAATAACAATACAATTTACGTATGAGACATATCTCTAAATCGGTGCTAAAATAGAACAGTCGGCTCGGCACCGCCAAATCATAAATTTCATTTGTATGATACCCCACGTTAGGTTAGGTGAAGTTAAAGAGCTAATTGTGTGACAGCAGATCGCACTTGGACCACTAAAGTCAGTTCTTTGTAATACCACAAATTCCTAAAATTGGATCCCCGAGACGCTCAAGTGACGACAAAGCGAACCTTTTACGAATTTGTTCAGTCAACTAAGAGATGTTTCAGCCGCAGTCTAGCGAAACTAGAGTGACCCTCGCACAACTTCGTTCTGGATACTGTTGCAGGTTAAACTCCTACTTATCCAGACTAGACCCTAAACAACTTTGCATGACACTTAACATCTCTTTGCATGCCGCCTAAGCCCTACTCATCTCCCTTTGGTCCGACCCTATCGAAACAGCTCCTAGGCCTCTCGTTAGATGACTTCGATGACAATTAGTTTAGGCTTGTCGGTTCAAGCAGGTTAGGGTAACCGTTACAACAACAATAACAACAAAGCTGGACAATGAAAGAGAAAGTATCTCGATGTCTCAATATCCCCTTCTCCCATGCAACTTTGGCAATTTGCATACATCAGGGTATCTTACCTTCTATCATTACGGCGAGCTGATACCCCTGTTGAAAAATTAGTAATATCGGAGCATAACCACGCCTACATCCCATATTAGAGATTTCGAACTTTTCCATATAAAGTCCCCTTGAATGAGGGATTTCACTCTCTCTTCACATTCAGTCATTCATTTTGAACCACATTTTCAAGCGTCAATTAAGTAACGATTTAGCGGGGCTTTCAAAAAGCTATAGTGTTGCTCCTCAATCAAAATTCTACTTTTTCGAGCTTGCTGAAAGCTCGGTTAGTATCTGCAAGATGGTTCGGTTGGGAATATTTTGGACTCGCTTTGACAGCTACTCGCCTAGGTAATGATATGCCTCAAAAACACCCTTTATTCGACTTTTTCCATTTCAAAAAAACTTACGAGAATATTCTCGGTTCCGTTTCATTCGCATTTATCCTCACTTGATTTTATGTTTTTATTTACGGTAATTTTCCACAATTTTCCACGGCATTAGTGCAACGCTGCCACCGCTCACTACTGTTTACTACTTTGTGTGTACATTGTAAACCTAGCAAATTATAATAGGTGTAGCCAGCAGTTAAAGCAACCACAACAACAACAACTACAAAGACAACACAAAGCGGCACATCACCGGCAGCGACAGACATAAAATGTGCAATAAACTCGGCAGAAAAAACAAAAAAAAAAAATACAAGCGATGTATTTATGTATTTACTTAGCAAACAAACGTCGCTGATAATCTCTTTTTACATCCGACCAACCCAAATGAGAATGGCCAACCATCAAACGCCCACGAAAGCATAGCAGCGCGTCGGTAAAACTGACAGCAGGTCACAATTTTTTTTATCTGCATGCGCGATTGTGATCGCAAACAGTGGTGTTGAGAAAAATTTTGACATATTGTCCAGTTGGTAGACCAATTTGTAATTTGCACCTTAAGGATATTCAGCAAACAGGGAAATGTTGAACCCTCTATCGACTTTGATTTTTATAAAAAATATCAGAAATATAGTTGAATATCGATCTCGACCAGAACGATCACACCCTCAATGCTTTGACCAGAGTGATTCTCATGCGACTTAGATCTTGATGTAGCGGGGAAGATCTTTTTTGCTTAACCTGTCTCAATTGAATGTGTAAGTTTCCCTTCCTAGCTATATCTATATGGCATTTTTAGCTGGACCAAGAAATCCCCATAACCGGAACTGCTGTTTTCAATATACCTAACTATAATAAGGAACTATACTATTTGAACAAATTGTATTACTTGAAAATGATCAGAGCTTTGAAGCTTTAAGCTTTAATGAAAGCACAGTCCCTGAAGGACTGCCAATCACGATGGACGTTTTCTTGACTCTATTTATTTGTAATTTTAAAAATTATATCTTCGGCTGGAGTAAATTTTCCCAGAGAAGGTCAAGTTCCAGCACGAGATCTATGTAATCCCGTTGAATTTGGATACTGAAACTCGAATTTTGGTTATTCGACATCTTTACTGTTTTCAGTGGGAGCGACTCTAAATTCTTGCGAGATATTCTTGGAGGAGATATCTGAGATATTCTTGGAGGAGATATTTTGTATAAGAGGTGAACTTAAAAACTTAAGCTCATTTGATCGAACTCTCTGGAAAAATGCTCAAACTCAGAATAGGAAATAGTAAGAACTAATTTGAGTACCAGGTCACGTGAGACTGGTAACACAAGGGCCTCTACTGCCTAAGCAATATCAGCATGCCATTTAAAAGCTCCCTGAAAGCTAACAGAATTCCAGTGGGTATTTCCAGAAGCCAATTACGTTTTCTTGGCTGTGTATTATTTAAAAATTGTTTTCTTGGCTTTATATTATTTAAAAATTATATCTTCGATTGGAGTAATTTCTCCTAGAGAAGATCAAGTTCCAACACGAGATCTATGAAATCCCTTTGAATTTGGACGAATTAATTTTAGTTATTTGACATCTTTACTGTTTTCCGTGGAATGACTGTTAGTTCTTACGAGAAATTAGAAGTTGTATCACAGAAAATGGACTAATCTCTGAAAATCTGAAATATTCTTAGAGGAGATATTTTGTAGAAGGGGTGAACTTAAAAACTTATTGAAGGTGGATAGCTCAGTTAGTCGCACTCTCTGGAAAAGATTATCAAAACTAAAAAAAAGCAGGAATTATCAAGAACTTATATGAGTATCAGGTCACGTGAGACTGGAAACCCTAGGACCTGTATGGTGCTTAAGCAATATTAGCATGCCATTTAAAAGCTCTTCAAAAGCTAGCTGAATTTCTGTGGCGATTTCTAGAAGCTAGCGAACACTGGTTAGTTCTGTGACGAGGTGGTGAGTTATAAAGAAACCCCAAAAAGCTTTGAAAACGAAAAAAGGCTTGAAAGTACATTAATAATATTTGTAAGAACTAATTTTTTTGTTACAAAAATATTATTATTAATCAAGTTCATAACAATTATCTGTACAACTCAATTAACTATTTATATTTTTTTTTCAACACAACTGTAGACAATCAAAGACAGATAAGCGCTGTTGAACGTAAATACAGTTTAAAGCTAGAAAATGAATTCAGTTAATGACCACCAACCAACGAATCGCGCGGCGCGCGTTTTTCAAACAGATGTTGCATGCAACAGCAGCAGCAGCAGCTGCGGTGGCAGCAGTTAACTTTATACAGCTGTTGTTAGACGCGTTGGCTTTTATTTAAATAGCACACCTATTTACAACTGCACAGCGTACGCATTTACCTACATACATACGAATGTAAGTTTTAGCCCTTTCTTTACAAAGTAACGAAGAGACATACACACTCATCATCTACACGCGTAGTATAATGTTAATGCAAATACTACATATTTATATATACATATAGCCCGGTATGTGCATATGTATTTGCTGGCAAACATAGTTCAGCTTGTTTAGTCGGTTTTAATCCACGTAAATATAGCGCAAGTGTGCACCATTACCTCCGCGAGGTATTAAGCAACAACAGCAAATTTCATCGTAAATAACATTTACTCGACAATTTCAAAAACACACGCATACAAACATATACATACATACATATTTACTAAGACAAAGCTAGCTGTGTAAATATTGGTGAGGCTTTTGTAAATAGCAGTTTCTAAACTTGAGCGACACACCTTCCCAAATTTTTATGGCAGAAAATATTATTTTAAAAATTAGTTGGCATACTTTTAGGCGCATGGAATTATAAAAATACAGAAAAACACAATTTTAATTTAATTTAAAAAGCAAAATTATGTAATTTATTGCATAAACTACTAAAAATACAACGCCAGGACCAGAAGCCACTTTCAAAAGACTAATGATTTTTATGAAAAATATCGGAAATGGATATATACTGGGGTATCGACTTCGATCTGAACGGCCACACCCTCAATGCTTCGACCTGAGTCCTTCTCATATAACCTAAACCAATTGTAATATGGTGGCGAAGTTCTTTCCTGCCCAACATGTCTAAATACGTAGATTTTTCCTAAAAGTACTTCACTAGACATATCTATGTTCTCTCCTTAGACAGAGGATACTTAAAAAAATATTTTTTCTACTTCATTTTCACTATAACCACTTTTAATATCACTTGAGACACCTTCTTTATGTTGATCTCAATCATTTTCAATGAATAGTTATTTTTGAATAAGCCCAGATCACATTGAGATCATCTGCCATCCACAAATTACTATCTAACGTTCTACATTGCTTATTTCTTTAGCTGATTACCTCTTTAGTTCGACGTCTCTTCTCAATCTAAACAGAAAAGTTAATCCATAAAAATGGAATACCCGTTCTTTTGCTAGCTGGCTGGATCAACGTAATCGAAATGGTTCCAACGACATTCGGGTCTACTTTATAGGAATGAAATTATATTTGAATCCAATCATTATACCATTTTTTCAAAAACATTAATTGGATTAAGAACTACATCTTTCATGATCTGGAATTTTTTTCAATGACAAGTTCCTTTTTTCATAAACCCAGATCACATTGAAACCGTCTTCCACCTAAAAATTACCATCTGACCTTCTACAAATATTTCTTATATATTAATCAAGAAAAGTCAATCGTAAGTGTAAATATTTATCGTCACTTTGGTCGATCTCTTCGCACGGACCGAAAATGGTCCAACGACAGTCGGGTCTATTAAAGCGGAACGGCGCAATATTTAAATTCAACCGTGGACTGTCAACTTGGCATCGTTCCTCAAACGAAATGGTTCCCACGCAGTCGGGTCCATATAACCGAAAAGAACCTGGATTTATATTCAACAGGCTTCGTTCCTCAAACAAAATGGTTTCCACGAGTGTCGAGTCTATATAATCGGAATGGAACTGAATTAATATTCGGCCGAGGGTGCCAACTTGATATCGTTCTTTAAACGATTCGGTTCTCAAGACAGTCCGAATTTATATTGAGTCGACAGCTCTCAATTTGTCATTGTTCCTCAAATGAAATGGCTTCCAAAACAGTCGGGTCTAAATAAATGGAAAGGAACTAGAATTACATTCAGTCGAGGGCTGTCAGCTTGTCATCGTTTCTCAAAAAAAATCTGGTCCCACGACAGTCGGATCTACGGACCCGGAGTTATATCCAGCCGAAGACTGTTCAGTAACATTTAATTCTTTAAAATTATTTTCTGTCGCTCAAACAAGAACATTCCTCCGGTTAAGAACTGTCCTTAAAATTCCTCATATATTTTAAGTTCAAAATTTTAACACACCGGGGACTTATCTTGATACCAGTGGGTTATCTTTAATGTATACAACCACAAAGCTACTCATCCAACAAACTTGCCGTGGAATTAAGCCACACACTTTGTGCAAGTTTTTATGATTATATGCGCCTTGAAATACAAATTTATATACGCTTCCAAGCTTAATTCGCAACATCATCATTATTGCCAAGATAATTATTTTATTACTTCATTAACACCATCATTACAACAATCTGCACTCTCAGCTGGATATTTTATTAAAAAGTAAAGCCAACAAACACACACACTCACACACAGCCATCCGCAACTGTGGTCGTAAAACTAACGAGCAATTCCCGTTGACCAACACCAAACCAAACCAGCAAGAGATGTCTCAGCAGCGCCAGCGTCATCACTAGAGCCCGAGCTAGCGCCAGCGACAGCGTCTGTAATGACAGTTTGAACGGTGGCAACAACAACAGCAGCAGCTCGGACTCAGCGACCAAAGCTTCATTGCTACATCGCTTTCATGCTGACATTTTTAAGGCCATTAAAGCTAGTCGAGCTAGTCGGGTGAAGGCACGGCCAAACGACCGTGCAAACGACCAACACAGCAACTCAGCGCGGGCGTTAACGCTGTTGACCGAGCGTAGTGGCGCATTGAAGCAATCAGCAGCAGCAACAGCAACAGCAGATTTGCTTCAACATCCATATGTTGCAAATGTAACGAATTGGACACACACACACACGCACACTAACAACAACATATGTGTGAGTATATCACATACAGCATCCACTCCACTTGCCATCACATACAGTTTAGCCGTATATCCTTGCATAGTCACATAGCCTTCAACTGACACAAACACTCATATATATATAAATATGTATATATATGACCGGAAATGCATATATGCACATTCACTTTGACACCAACACACACACACTCGCATAAACACGAAGCAACGAAACGAATAATGGCTGACAGATTTTAAGGTTCACTGCAGGAAACCAAAAAGGAAAATTCAATTATTTCACGTTAAATTGCAACTTAAAAACGAAATGAGTTAATTGCACAAAAGTGTTTACCGTGTTGTGTTGGCATGACGTGGCATGGCTTGGCTTGGCGCGCACCGACTTTGGTTTGTTGCCACCGTCTGTTCGGTGAATTTGTTGGTTGGTCCGTTCGTTGGTACGGTTGATTGCTTTAAGGGATTTCAGTAATTTTAAATCACTCACTATATATTTACACAGACACACACATATATACACACACACACATACATACATACATATAAATGGGCTTATATCTTCATCCATGTTTTTCTTTCCGTTGTATGATTCCTTTTTTCGTTTATATTTATCTCTATGTGTGTGTGCGTGTGTGTGTTTGTTTAACTTCATTTCTGCAACTGCAATTACGGTTTTCCGGCTCTACTATAGCTCATTGTTGTTATTGCACTTTTGTCGAAGTATGAGTATTTGCTTTTAGCTCCTACATAGCTGTAGGATATTAGTTGTATGCGATTTTCCAAGTGAGCAATGAGTACATCGGTAGTTGCTTCAAAGCGAAAATCATAATTCACAATAATTGGTGTAAAAGCAAATTGACCAACTGTTTATTACTTCACAGACGAAAAAAATCTCATAAAACGAATAGAGCTCTTGAAATTTACGTTTCTTAAACGGATATCGGATTCTGACACAGCCATCTTAACAGAGGATTCCAAACATACTTGTGAACTTTTTTTAATAGTAAATGAGAGAAGAAATGTTGATGTTAACATATTTTTGATTACGTAATGTAGACCTAACCTAAAATTAGTTGAGCTCATACCCCAAGCTACTTCAACTTTGTGAGACTCTCTACAGTTGCGGCGATCTACCCTTTAACCTAACTTATTTCAACATGAAAGTGACATGATCCTCGATGTATAGTACAGTTGAGACCACAACTAACACTAGTTAGGGGTAACTAGTGCTATTTAAATCTCGCTCAAAGTTTCAACATTTCAACTTAAAAAGTTCACTTTCAATCCATAGACGAAGGTTGTGCGGTCTACCATATTGAATAGTCCAGTGTTCTCTCACAAGTACGTCATAGAGTACTGAATTAGATAAGATTACAAGTAACTCAGATGTCCAGCAGGTCAGTGATGGTAAATCATAGGTGTCGGGTACGCCACAACCATGTATAGCTTAGCTCAGATAATATATTTACGTCTAAAATTAAGTAAATTTAGCTGATATGGAATAAATTCCAACTCAAACGCTAGAAACCAGCTCGGAACCGCGAGGGAAAACATATATGCCACCCATTTCTTATCAAGATTTTCTTATTATTATCTTTTTTCTTATCTAGATATGATTAAACGGAGAAAAGCTACTGGAACCTCTATATGAGTGCAGTTAAACTTGATACACTTGCAGAAGTCCAGACGCTGAACCTAATTTTCGACGATTTTCAAGCATAAATCGGCCGATACTGCTGCAATTTCACGTTCGATATTCGTACGAAGTTCAGCAATCGTCGCTGACTTGTTGGCATAGACCATAGACTTGATGTAGCTCCACGGGAAATAGTTAACGGCGTCAAATCGCATGACCGAAGCGGCCAATTGCCTTTGCCATTTCGTGAGATTACACGTTCACCAAACTTGGTTTTTAATAAATCGATTGTGACATTCGCTGTGTGGCTTGTGGCGCCGTCCTGTTGGAACCACATATTGTCCAAGTCCATATCATCCAATTTGGGCCAAAAATGTTCGGTTATCATTGAGCGGTACTGATTCCCAATCACAGTAACGTGCCGGTCTTGATCATCACGGAAGAAGGGTCCAATGACGCCGCACCAAACCGTTATATTTTCGGTATGCAATGGTGACTCATGGAGTACGTGTGGATTGCTGCCTGACCCGCAACACATATTATGCTTATTGACGAAGCCATTCAGCCAGAAATGAGCCTCATCGCTACATAGGACGTAGCGCCCTTAAGATGGAGGCCACTGACTCCGAATATCGATAGTAAATTTTAATAAGTGCGACCCTTTGTTGGATCGCATATCTTACCATGATTAAATGGCAAACCTTACTGAAGAGAAATGTTAAAAGAAGGGAGAAAATGTCTCGTCGTTTGATGTCCTCTTTTTATAGCGTCGCTTTTGAAACCCCCTTTATATTGATCTACAATATATTTAGCACTGATTATATCCTATACTAAAACTGATAAATAATGAAATAAGTGGCTCAGATTTTGGGACGGATGCTTAAAATTTGGTACTTAAATACTAAACTAAGGTGAAAAGGAGTCATAATTTCAGTTCACACTATTCAGAAACGTAAGAGAGGTCTGATGAACAATTTATGACGATCCAGGCGGAATTGAGGTTTCCATGTAAAAATGTATCTCAATTTTGAGTTTTCTTTATTTTTTTATACCGTTACAAAAATAACTGTTAGGCAGTCAGTACTACATTATGCAACGTATTTGTTATTTCACGGATAAACATGTCAAGCTACATTATGTTTCTCGGTTAACGAGTTTAAAGCTGTAAAATTTTTAATGTAACATTTTACGATTTACAAATACGAAAATGGTACTTCGCGGTTAAATGGTGAAAAATCTGTATTTTTACAACAAAATTTAGAAGTACCGTAGATTTTGAATTTTTTTTATCTGAGAATAAAAAATTCATAGGTCTATCAAAAAAGAAACTACAAAAAATAATCGTAAAGCCAACATAAAATTTGGGCACCACTATAATCAACAAAAAGAGACTCTTCGAAGTCATTTCCAATAGCAGACAGAGTCAAAACGTTGCAATTCAGTGGCCTGCAATTTAACTTCACTCGCCGAGTATTTACTGCACATTTTTAATTATCCACTTTACATCCCACTAATAAAGGTGTGTAGGCAAGAAGCGTGCACAAAAAAGCTGCCGAAACGAAAAAGGAAAGGAAAGGATGACAAATTTTCAACGCGTATGCAAACACATTTAGCTCATTGTATAAACGCTGACGAAAATTATTTGACTTGGCAAACTTTTTGTCGCTAAGGAAGCAGAACGGAACACAAACAAAACAAAAAAAAAAGAAAAACAAAAAATATATTGAAAAAAAGCAAGCGTGCGGGTGGAGAGAGTGGAGACAAGAAGGACAAGCAAAGAGTCAGCCAATTAATAAAAAATGGGAAAAATGGCGATTCATTAAGGATTTCATGGCGACGGTAAGATTAAATATTTGCCGAACGTCAAATTGAAAAATGGAGTCGAGCGACTAAAAAAATAATGGTCGTAAAAAAAAGAATTGGTTAAAAACAAAAAGTGTAGATAATGTGGCTTGAAGCACACTAAAAGAGCTAATGAAATGGTGATTATATATTAAAGATAAGAAGAAAGGAAGATTAATGAATATAAAAATGGAAGCAGAATATTAAAAATATTAAAAGCTTTACATAAAAGCTTTTTAAGCTAAAAGCTTTATATTCCAGTTACAATAAGCTACCAGGATGGCCGTTTCTATGAGTGGGTGTCACTTGAATTGAGTCCATATGTACTGTAGTTAGACCTAACCTTCAATAATCCACCAGGACGGCCGTTTCTATGAGTGGGTGTCACTAGAATTGAGTCCATATGTTCTGTAGTTAGACCTAACCTTCAATAAGCTACCAGGACGGCCGTTTCTATGTGTGGGTGTCGCTAGAATTGAGTCAATATGTTCTGTAGTTAGACTTAACCTTCAATAAGCTACCAGGACGGCCGATTCTTTGAGTGGGTGTCACTAGAATTGAGTCCATATGTTCTGTAGTTAGACTTAACCTTCAATAAGCTACCAGGACGGCCGTTTCTTTGAGTGGGTGTCACTAGAATTGAGTCCATATGTTCTGTAGTTAGACCTAACCTTCAAAATACAAGAAAATAAGTTTCACAGTGGTAGAAGAATTGGTTCTTGAGATATATCATTAAATAATTTTAGTGATCTAAAATAGTCTAGAGAACATATTGGATATATTTTGTCATAGCTTGTTTTTTAAAACTTGGAAACCTCAATCCCGAAGAAAAATTATCAGTTTTCTTAGCTCAAGAACGGACAATTTCAGCGGTTTCAAGTTCTCATGGAAATCCATAACCAAAAATTCCGAAATTCCACATATTATCTCAGTTTCCACGATCCGCTTAACAGCTTCGTCTAAAAATTCCGCTACAATTTATTTAAGTAGCTGTAAAGCCACTTTGCGGCTCCAATTTAATTACCACAAATCTAATAGCAAAGCAAATTCAAGCAATTGTTCGGCAATCATCTTAGTTACATGTGAAAAAAATTCCCACATTAAGTGATTCAGCAAAAACAATAAACCCGAAAAAAATAACAAAAAACCACTTCATTACTTACGCTTATAAATTTAATAATAAATGTAACGAAGTATAAGAAGACTAATCTTCGCATTTGTTCTGCTTCTTTCAAATCTTCAAACACACCAAATTGTAACTGCAGAATAGCAACAACAACAATAGTGAAAAAAGCTGAGAAAACCAACAAGACCAAGGCTAAATGGTGAAGATACACGCTTGGCTAAGCTTCAAACTAGTTCTTAATTGCCAAAGAAGATAGTGTGGTCATTGTTGCTGCCTGAGAAACCGCAAGTTTGAAGAATTTTAGATTGTTTCGTTTCGTGCACACTGGGATGGTGGCTGCAGCAAAACCAAGAAAATGCCATAAAAACTTGGCAAATTTTGCATAATTTATTTCGCATATTATTGGGATATTCAGGGTCACTCACCTATTATGAAATTTGTTACGAAACAAAATTACAAAAACATAAATTTGGAAAAACAAGAAATTTGCAAATTATGTAAATTAAATATATATAGAAAGCAATGAACTCGAAAATATTCATTTTGGATTTATTAAGAGGATTGAAAAATTATAAAAAATGTAGTTACTGTGGTTCACACTCCAAAAATTATTATTTTTATACCCTGAACAGGGTATATTAAATTTGTCACGAAGTTTTTAACACCCAGAAGGAAGCGTCGAAGGCCCTATAAAGTATATATATAAATGATCAGTATGTTGAACTGAGTCGATTTAGCCATGTCCGTCTGTCTGTCTGTCTGTATATATCCGAACTAGTCCTTCAGTTTTTAAGATATCGTTTTGAAATTTTGCAGATTTTATTTTCTCTTCAAGAAGCTGATCATTTGTCGGAACTGCCGATATCGGACCACTATATCATATAGCTGCCATACAAACTGAACGATCGGAAACAGAATTTTCAAAAAATAAATAAAATTTGGTCCAAATTTTTTTTTTAATATTTTTTTTAAATTATATTTTCTTTTTTCAAAATTTTTTTTTTTATAATTAAAATTAAATTTTACTTTTTCAAAATTTTTTTTTTTTATAATTAAAATTAAATTTTACTTTTTCAAATTTTTTTAAATACTTTTTTAAAAGTAAAATTAATTTTTATTTTTTTCAAAAATATGTTTAAAATTATTTTTAAATATTTTTTTTATAATTAAAATTAAATTTTATTTTTTCAAAAATTTTTTTAATATTTTTTTATAATTAAAATTAATTTTTTTTTATAATTAATATTAATATTTAGAAATAAAATAAATCAGTTTTATAAATTTTTTCAGTAATTTTTACCCCACACTAACCCACTGTGGGTTTTGTAGCGTTGGAATTTACAAGCTATAAACCAGCAAGTGGTTAGAACGATGTGAAATAGTGAAAAATACGATTAAGAAGTAACATTATATAAAATATTAGCATATCGCATTTTCTATTAACCCCTCCTCCTGAAAGATGCGGTTAAAAAATTATATATGCTTCTCCAACATCGCTGTATTAAAATAATTTATTTTTTATGCGCAAATCAAGCCACCTCTTCAACTGCTATTACATATAGTACATGTATGTATGTATGTATAAATTATTTCCGATTGAATCGATTAAAATGCGAATAGAAAGTAGACACGTTAGAGGTTGAATAAAAATTTTTGCTAAATAAGCAATAACACGCTTGAATACACACAGAAATTATACAAAGTAGGCATAATATTTAGAAAAAAATAATAATAATACATTTATGGAAATTGGGCCCAGCTGCGCTGATAAATAGTGCCCTTAGATATTACTCATCAAAGAGTGTTTACTATCTATATATTAAAATATATCTTCATTTCATCTTAGAACCCTTAATATTGCTTGCCGAAATGAACCGACTATTAGAACTATTAAAATTATTTTCGGAATTGAATTAGCCGAACTTATCTCTGAGCGTCCACTAGCCACGTACTTATACTTAACGCACTCGCCATACACTCATAAATATATATGTAAGTGAGTAGTACAGACTGTATGTTTTTACAAATGCCGGGCGTTGATAAGCTAATTATTAAATTTAAATTTTTTTTAATAATGTATACATATATACATAGTACATATGTACGTACACAATATATTGATGCTGTTAGCAAAATACTAAATTAATATTATCTATTGAAATTTTACAAATATATAGAAAACAACAAATTTAAAGCATGAATAATCATCATTTCAATAAAAACCACAAAGTTTCACAGAAATCACAATTATATGAAAAAATGCATATTCAAATGAATGTATGTACGCTATTTGAGTTATTCGATGAGGAAGGAGAGACCAATAAGCTCTTTTAGTGATTAGGTGGGTTTCAAAATTTTAAAATTTGAAAATCTTCTTCAAAAATTAAAAATTTTAAAATCAAACCGAGGAAAATTCTAAGATAGACCCATTGGAAGTGCCACTCATCAGAGCTTTTTTTTATGAGATGTCAAGGGAAATGAGAACCAACGACTGAGTTTACATCATTTTTAAATACAAATTTCATAAAATACTGTTTATATGTATATATATCTTCGTTATACCGAATTACTTAAATAAAATATATGATTTCATATATTAAAAAAAAATTAAAATACCTCCGAAACCTACATATCTCCTTAACTCTATTTTCTTTGCTTATTGTATTATTTATGTTTTCAAAAATAGCATATGAAAGCGTTAAGGTCGTATTTTGAATAGTTTTTGAATGGCAGCGTTCTAAAGAGCGACCGCTCGTAGGTATAAACCTCTAAAGTTGAAACTTTAACGCGTTTTTTTCGAAACCATATTTCTAATATTTGCTGACATCATAACTCAACGAGAAATTAACCGATCGACTTCAAGTTGAAACTGAGTATTCTTGAAAATATTTACTATACAATGACCTACGATCTTTTTGATTGGTTGAAAACAATTTGGCATTAAAAAAACTAAATTTTTTCAGAACTACGCCAATTGGTTAACTTTCGATATTTTTCAAAAATCGAATTCAATTTTAATAATCTTTTCGATTTTTTTTTTTGTTTCAGCTACTCATTCGGCCGGAATCATGACAGCAGTTGGTGAACATGTTTTTTGGCACATCGGAAGACAGTGCACATAACTCCGTTATTTTTCAATATTTTTGAAAAAATTATCTTAAAATATAGCTAAACATATATCTTATTATGTCCAAAAAACTTCGAAACATTTATCGAGAACTTGTTTTAAAAGAATTCACGAAAATCGCCCTTTAGGTATACCAAATGTCTAATGGTATTCACGACTACATTGTTTTCAGGACAGAACTACGCACGAATATTTGCTATTTCCTTTTCTACTTTCAATGAAACTATTTGAGGTTACTCCAATTTTATCACTACAATGTAATATAACGCTGGGCTATAGCTATAAAACATCAAAAAGATAAGAAAAAAACGAGCAATTTTTTACAACAAAGAAACAAAAGGTACTTGTCCATGTCATGCTTATAATGACCGTGAGAAAATGACCTTGACATTTAAACTAATGAATTTTACTGATTTCACTGTCACAAAGTGGCCGTTATTAGTGTCGTCGTGTGTCAACTGCCAGGGTTGTATTTAATGACACTCTAATTTATTGGAAATAATCTGAAACACTTCAGAGAAAGCTTTTCATCGTTAACGGTGAGTAAAAACCGATAAACAGATCTTTGTATTTCTTTATCTATAACATTGACTTGATTAGATAAATATTTGGAAGTATAGCTGACACATATGAGGCATCCAACTACATAATTGCAAAGGACAAATATACTATCAATACAGATATATGTACATATGTATGTGTTTCATTATATTCCAGCATTTAATTTGAGGTTATGAGTGTTTCGAAAATAGCTTTGCAAGTGAAAGGTGTCATTCAAGTGAAATGAAGCGCATTAATTAATTACACAATATGTACTTTCAAGCAGTGTTAAACACTTTACATGCATAATTAATTTCAACCGATGCGGAGAAAAATCTTTTTCAACTTTGGTACTTAACACTTCTGAATAAAAGAGATTCGTTAACTTTCTGTTTAAAATACAAATATTGGAAAAACTTAATTTTAATAAGAATTGCAGATCTGCATATTTACTTTATCTTCACAGAGTACAAACATGATAAATGCCATATCCAAGATAACTGATAAGCTTATGTCTCCTATGTCAGTATTAAAATATAGACATTTTGATTTCGATTTCACACTAAACTGGTCCAGTATTGAATAAAAATTAACTCTAAGAATTTCATTGCATTGAATTGAGAATTGCATTTTTCTTTGTAACGGACTTAACATGTAAACCGCTTTAGCGTTTATTAAACAATATGTGATTTTGACTTAAGCCACTTTTCCAGATGACCACAGCTATTATATCAATCATGAAGCGATAAGAGTTATTAATATTGTTGCTATGACATATAACCACTTATTTAACAGTTGTTTACATTTACAGACGCGTGCTTTGACATATAGAAAAACTATAAAATTTTCCGCGCAATTGCACTTAAACACTGTTTTTAATTATTTGGAAGCAGTTGAAGAATAAAAGCACTTTTTCTTTATTTTTTTCAGTTTTGCATTTATTTATATTTTATTTTCATTTTAAAATTTTTTTATTTTACTGTTAAGAACGTGTGTGTGAATATTTTGAAATTCATTTTTATGAAAAAAACACATTACTCTATATATAATGAAAGCTAGTAATGATAACCTTTTTTAAAACGTCGGAAGTGAGAGACAACAACACAACATTTTTTTAGTAAAAAATTAATTGAAGCAAGAAGAGTAGATTCCAGGAAGAAAATATGCCCTTTTCGACATTATTAAAATAGAACCCCAAGTGAAATACACGTATTTCTATTTTACTGGTCACATACTGTACTAAGTCGCTCTATAACATGCTGTATTAACTCGCTCTGTGGTCATAGCCAAACCCATTACAAACAAATCATCACTTTCATTATAAAAAAAACTTTATTTCTGGACTTTACCTCGAACATTTTGAACCACGAAGCAAAGATTTTTGAATTGGAGGTCGTGAGGCTCAGCATACAATGATCAAAAAGCTCGACACAGTCTTCTTAACTCAGAAAATTTTCTTTCATTTCATGTTATAATAAAAATTAGCTCCAGAAGATTTATCTTGACAGAGTCTTTTTAACTCAGAAACATTTCTTTTATTTCATGTTATAATAGAAATTATCTCCAGAAGTCTAAGAAAACCATCAAGTAAATGATATTCTAATGATATTCACATATGCTTCAGATTCCATTCCACACACAATTTTCGCTGTTCTAAGAGCATAAAACTATAATGACACGACACCGCATTTACCGCTTTAATATCAAGATAACGTTCTTTAATAATTGACATTTCACAAATTGATTTAGCATCCAACTTCAAAAAAACACTCTATATGCATGACTAATGAACCAATTTAATATTCCAAGTTTATAATCTATATGTAAGTATATTAAAGCATTGCAAAGCTCTTTCACGACCAGACAACCTAGTGATCAACGCATATGTACTCAAATAATAAAGATATTAAGAGAAAATTGTTAAACAAATCGACAACAACAATTATAAGCTATGGAAGATACAACGAGAGAAGGATGTAGCTGCTAAACATGCTAATTTTCAAAGCACGACTTCTTTACATATTTACAGTTTCTCAAATGGGTGAATACCGAGAAATATTGACTTTGAGTCGATATTATTTACATATTTCTGCAATTGTTGTACATAGTTTCATATCTATAAATAGAGAGTGATGTGCTTAGAAATGAGTGAGCAAAGCTTGAGTATTTGAATAATTTAAATAGATACGTATTCAGAACACAAAACACCATTAAATATATTGCAAAACTGATTGATGAATTTTAGCAAACATAACTGTAACAAAAAAATTATTATTTTCAAGAATTTAGAAGACTCAAAACACCGTTTACCATCTCTAACATTACACAATGACTTTCAATCACTCTCGGCATATTTTTATTTACTTTTCGTGTAAAATACTTCATTAATTCGTTTTTTGGTTTTTAATTACTGACTGTGGCTTGATTGCTGACAGAAGCCATCGTTAACAGGTCGCAATTTATCGATTGTTGAACTTTAGTTGGCGAGAGACAATGGTAAAATCAAAATAGCAAACACGCCGCAGCACACAGCTTACATATGCCCGTGGGCCTATTGAACCATTGCTTGCTAGCTTGCTCGATCCCAAGCGCATAGTTTGCAATCATTAGCGTGCAAAATAGTAAAGAAAGAACAGCAAACAATGCGCTCAATCACGATTCCAGCGCCTCTGGCCGGTGTATAAGTATGATAAACGATAAAAACAAAAAAACAACAAAAACAAAAAACAATAATATTTCAAAGTCTGCAACTGCGAATGGGTACATAAGCATGCGATGGGGGTCATTGAACCGCATAAGAATCATAATAGCGCGCGCGCCACTTGCCAGGTAATATCTTCAGCTTTTTTATTTGTATTTTTAATTTAATACTTTCGTGCGTTTCTTTTGCAGCATCGACGAATATGCTAATGAAGCAAGTAATGGGAAGGCGACGAAGTCGGTCGAAACAACAAAAACAGCATAAGAAGTGTTGTAGCTTCGGTATATAGAAGCGTAAACAATATAAACAATAACTGGTAATATAAAAAAGACCCGAAAAGTAAAAGAAGCAATTGGAAAGTCCACTGACGTGTCACATTTACTTTTGAGGGAATGTAGAGCGCATGCACAAACCGCAAATGTAGCAACATCATTTAACTGCGCGTTGCATTGAGGAGTGCCTAACACAATTAGTAACAGTAACGTACAAATTTTACTTTTCCTCACCTATAGAGGTGGTATAAAAAGCAGTCCGTGCCTGCAAGCAAGCGAAATTTTTGCGCCAAATTTTTGACTAGAAACCACTAAATTGAATAAAAGCAGCACAATAGCCAAACAAATGGACGACCACAACAAAAGCGTTGCCTAACAACGTAAACTTTGGCGCTCCCTGAATTTTAGCATTATTTCTACGCTACTTTGCAATTGGGGAAAACGCAGTGCACAAGAAAGGTTAACATATTTGCCAGTGTTTTGCATTTACAAACGACGCCATGCCGCACACACCCCCTTTTGGAGCTGCATTGTTTGCTACAGCTGCCAAATGCTTCCACGTGTTCCGTTCCCGTTGTTTCGGGCATGAGTTTACATTGTGGCTGCTTTCCCTGCTACTGGCCGCCACTGACATTGTACATTTTTTGTTTTTTTCTTTTTTTGTGACGCAGTTCCATTTGCTTTGCTTTATTTATAGTTGTAAACTTAAATTTTTGTTATTACAAAGTTACAACAACCGCTATAACTAGATATTATGTATTTTTGGAATAATAAAGAATTGTTATTAATTGTCTTACCTCAAATTATTCTCATATCTCTTACTGCACTTGAAAATTCTCCAGTTATCTGCTGTTACGCCTTCTAAACGACGTCACACTCGTTACAAACACAGTAATGCGCCGGCAACTTGTGAGCACAACCTGCAATTCGCCCACACCGAAAATCGTATCAACTGTGGCTGCCCACCGCCACCTGCGGAGGGGATTGTTTTGGTTTCAATTTCCCCAATTACTCGACGCAACAATTTTATATGAAACCATAAACACGCCGAACACTCAACACAAATCACTTGCAAAACAGGAAAACACACAAAATTGCACTTCAATTTCTTTTATTTGCTAAAGATGATGCACTCGAAAAATTTGTTGCACACATACACATTTACGCGTTGCGCTTCTTCTCACTACCACATGCAATGTGAAATTTCACTTGTGTTCTATGCAAAAACACAATTTGTACGTGATTTTTATGTTAATTATACAAATAACTTTACGCGTTGGCTGCTCTTTCTATCCGGGGAGCTATCTACCGTGGACCACACGCTATGTTTTGGTGGAAATTCTGTTTACGACTGGCGGAGCAGCACCGCCAAGGAAAAATCAACAACCGACTACTAGCTAATAAGAAATTTGACAGCAGACTGGCCGCCACGGAACGCTTGCTTTTCCAATTCCAATTGGTGGATTTCGCACAGCTGCAGTGTTGCCAGCACAAAAGCGCTTAAATTCTGATTGGAGAATTAAACAACTTTTTTATTATTATTTTATTTTCTTATAATATGTTGTTTTCTTTCTAAATTAAGTTGTTTGTAATGCCTAACTAATTTTCGTTTTTTTTTGGTATTTAACACAATTTACACACATGTATTGTGTTTTTAATAAATAAAACTCTTTGAAATGTCTAACAATACAGAATTGTCACAGGGTGATGCAGGTGCTAATTTTCAATATACAAATTACTCAAGGCACAGAGTGATAAGTTTGCATTTATTACTTCATTTGTAATGTTATTATATTAGGGTGTGCAACTGAGTATATGAGGAGTTATCAATATCGGTTTTATAAATTTAAATATATATAAACATTTATTTAATTAATAAATTACATTTTATTTTAAACAGTAAACACGAATCAACATTTTTAATTTATAAAAATTGTCAATCAACAATGGCTAACAGAAATGATTAAGAAATGGGTGGTCAGTTGAGTCATGGGAGTCTTAGTCGCTATTCTAAAATCTAATATAAAGAACGTCAACAAAAATATGTTTGAGTACATCGTCCTGCAGATGCAATAACCATTATATATTGTGATATGAATTATGGCATTAAAAATTGGTTTTTAGTCCAGCAACCAGCATCTTAAACCCTGTTCTATAATCTGATATAAAGAATGGCATGAAAGAGCGGTTTTTAATCCATCGTCCTGCATCTTATTCTACAATCTTAATTCTTATTCTACAATCTGATATGAAGAATGGCATGAAAGAGCGGTTTTTAGCCCATCGTCCGGCATCTTAATCCTTATTCAGTAATCTGATATGAAGAATGGCATGAAAATGAGGTTTCAGTACATCGCCCTGCTCTTTAATTGTCTACTTAGGCGGTCCGGAGCGAAAGGTTTATGTATCTTTGCACTATAAGAACTGACCAATAAGGAATAAGCTAAGCTCACTGGACTGTGGTATTTGAAGCTGCCTCCGAGCTTCGAGCTGTTGTTCTCCTTTCAAGACCTGCTAATGAAGTGATAACCGCCTACTGGTGATGAATTGAAATTTAATTGCATTACTTACCTTTCGTATTGGCATTGTCTCAACAGTGGCAGACAACAAATTGCTTGCTATTAAGTTTCAAAGTTTCAATAAATAAAAAACAATTTTTTGTATACGTTAAAACGCTTAATCGATTTACTTATTATAAATAATTAATCTTATTGTTGCTTCAATATACAGAAATCGGTTATACGTATACTTGTATAAAAAATTCTATTATATAGAATGCGCAAAAACATAAACATAAACAAAAAACAAATATAACTGAAGTTTCAAATAAAATGTAAACAAGTGAACAAGACAATCAAATATAGTTACTATAATTTGTTTTTTTTTAGTTCAACACCTTTGCATTTCGCTTACTATAATTTAATTTTATTGTTGTAGTTTTTTTATTTTGTATTCTCTTTGAAATCATTACTAGCAACAATGCCGATTGGTAAAAAACAAATACAAATACAAATACATTTTACATACAGCAACGTACAAGCACATAAAGAGTGTTACATTAATGCTTTTGTTTTTGCTTTTTAATGCCCATACTGAATGAATTTCGTATTACAGCCGCGTGTAGTACTTTTACTAACTGCGTTTCCAATTCAAATTTGTTTGTTTGTAATTCTGAAATTACTTTAATTACTATTAAATTTAAATTTGTTATTCCGTTACTTAATGTACCGCTAATTGGCGCGTACGCGCTGCTCGTGTATATAAATATGTATGTATGTATTTTTTCTTTTTTGTTTGTGTATGTTCTGGTATTATGTACTATATTATCGTATGTTTGTAAGTATGTACAATTTTTTAACGGCTACGCTTAATATTGATTTGGTATATGCTTGACAAGATTTTCACGTTTTGCTTCGTTTCTTGGTTTTTACCTTCTAACATTATGTAGTACAACTGAGCTGATACCGGATTTCCAGTAATTTTAACTTTTTAGCGCACTATTTTTGATTCTTTTTCTACTTGACGTTTTATGTGTGTGTGTGTGTTGTTTTGTATTCAACTACGGTGAAATGCGTTGCAATATTTTACTTTAAAATTTTATTTCGTTACTTGCGGCGCTAAATCTGTCTGTCTGTTTATTTTATTTTTTACTTTTGTGATTTATATTTGTGTGTTGTTGTATTAATTATTGTTTTAATTTTCAGTTTGTTTCTTGCTTAATTTTTTTTTTTGGACATTTGATGACCAATTTTTCGAGCCTAAACTTAAACGTTTATACATAGCTATGTATATATGTATGTATGTATGTAAATATAGTTGTTTTTATGTATTATATGTATGCTTGTATATTCAGTTAAACTTATTATTTTTAACCATCAGCCATAGAATTATGCCACAATTGCTTAAACTTTTAATTTTCATTTAATTCATATATATATATATATATCTATATGTATATATATATTTGTATACATATTATTAAATTTATTTATTTATTTATGAAATGATATTGACAATTGCGTAAAGTGTACTGTTCAACTAACAACTCTGCATACACCTCCCGTTCCAATTGATGTGGTGATAAATAATCAGTAACCACACTTGCCTCACATGCCTTATTGCGTTGTTGTTATGCGTATATAATTGTTGTTGTTGTTGTTTTTTCTTCGTTTTATTGTTGTATGTGTTTTTATATATGTGTTTTCTCATTGCGGCGGGGAGTTATATTGGCTCAACATAAACAATTCTTACTTCTCAATTACAATTCACAACATTTCCTAGACTAAAAAACTATTTTTTTGTTTTGTTTTTGTTTTAGTATTAATTTTTTTTTTTTTGTTATTTTCTTGTTTGTTACTCGTTTGCTTGTTGTATGTATGAAAGTGTTTACAATTTAAGCCAAATCAAAAAACAGTCAACATGAAATGAGCAAAAATCATATATATATGTATACACAAAACTTATATAGACGATCACAATTAAATAACTAACGCACACTGGGCTGCAGTGCGCAGCACCTTTTTTGTTTTGTTTTTGTTTTGAGTTCATTTACAAACGCGCCTTCAACGCCTTCATCTTCGTTCATCCATCGCTCATCTATCGTTCTTCATCATTCATCCATCGTTCATCGTTACTTCCGTTCATATATTATCGTTGTTATTGTTGCTGCAGTTATTGTTGTTCCGTTACGTTTTGTGTATTGCGAAACATGGCCTTGCAGTTACCCTGCATCGTATACTGCTGCTTTTGGAGTTGATTAGAGTTGAGTTGAGTTGTTTTGAATTCAGTTGAGTTGTTTGCTGCTGCTGCTGCTGCATTGGTAACTGCGCCTATTCAATGGGCTCTAATGCCCTCCTAACATGCCATCTCATCTTCACCTCCTCATATAATATATACAATACAATTTAAATCACAACAAAACTATTGCATATGCATATTCATAAACGATAAGACACACAGAAATTACGAACATACAATATATATATATATATCTTATTTTTGCAATTTTTTTTATAATCTTTTTTTTAGTTTTTTTTCTCATTTACTTGCTTAAGTTTTTTTTATATATATAATTTAAAGTTTATGTTATTATGTTCACCTATTTTTACGTCACAGTATAAAAAAGAATTTACAACTAATTTCTATTTTATTATTATTTGCTGAATATATATATATATTATATCACTAGATTCATTATTACTCAATAAATTGATTAGTTATGATTCCAATTCAACGCTCTCTCGCACTAAAACTGTACTGTAGCATTATAATCAATGTAAAGTAGTAACGTAAAACGTAAAAAACCGGGAAGAGAAAGCACAAAAAAAGTAGAAAAGAAGAAAAGAAAATTTTAAATTTGAGTTATCCTTGTTATATTAAAAAGTATTATTGCCTAATTTACTTAGTGAGGTTTAACTAGTCTCCTGGATGCTCTGGGCAGGATCGATTCACTTCGAACCATCGATCGATGCAGCTGCAAGAGAGTAACGGTTATTAGTGTTTATTTTCATTGCAAATTCACCGAAGACTTACCCTTTATGATAAATACATAAGCACGGCAATCGTGCAATAATATCACCGGGATTCAAATCTTCTAAGCAAATTACACATTCGCCCTTGGCATCGGATAAAACATCCTCTGTAAGAAATTAAGAAAAAAGTAATTGAGTAAGAATTTATTTCATTTTTTAAGAATTTTTTACGATGTTGCCACTTATTTTTAATTTTTTTTTTTTTTGGAAAAACTATTATTTATTTATTTTAAGAAATGTTTTTATAATTTTATACGAAGTTGCCACATATTTAAAATTTTATTATATTCAATATTTTTATAATTAAAATTATTATTATTAAAAAAAATTAAAAAAAAGTAATTATTATTTTTATTAAATGTTTTAAAATTGTTTACGATGTTGCCACTTATTGAAATTTTTTTAAGAATTTTATACGATGTTGCCACTTATTTTTAAATATTTTTTTTGGAAAAAACTATTATTCATTTATTTTAGGAAATGTTTTTATAATTAAAATTATTAGTATTATTATTAAAAAAAATTTTGAAAAAAAAAGATTATTAATTTTATTAAAAGTTTTTATAATTTTATACGAAGTTGCCACATATTTAAAATTTTTTTTGCAAAAAAAAATTTATTTATTATATTAAATATTTTTATAATAAAATTATTGTTATTAAAAAAATTAAAAAAAATAATAATTAATTTTATTAAATGCTTTAAAAAATTTTACAATGTTGCCACTTATTAAATTTTTTTTATATTTTTTTTGAAAAACCTATTGGTTACGCTGGTACAAAATAGGAAATTTTTTCAAATTTTAAATATAACTTGGAACAGGGTGGCAACCTTATTTAGTTACTAACTTCTTTAGAAAAATATAATATTAAGGCATACCTAAAAAAAAGAAATAAAAATAAGAATATTTTTGTTATAACCTTTGTTTACAATCGAGATATCGAGCTTTTTTTCACGTAAATTTTTATTATAAAAATTTTGTTCTGTGGAATTAATGAGAGTCACGTCTATTTCATTTGACATAATATATGAAAAGTAGTTTCACAGTATAGCGTTCTCAGTAATTTTTATTCAATTACTTGTCTACGAATGGCTTTGTGGATTATAAAAAACGGAAACTGATATTTTTTATTATCAAACAACTTTTTTGAGAGTTTTCGGATTTCGGTATTTTTGATTAAAAATGTCAAATATAAGATTATAGATGTATGTATATTCAGCGTCCCAGAATTAACGATTTGAAATAAGCAAGTCACAAAAACACTGGCAATTTAAATATATATAGGGTTTTTCAATAGGAAGGTACAAAAGTAGACCGATAGGGACAGCAAACGCTCTATCTCTCTCTCTATCTCGCTCCATCGACATTTCTCTTCAGTAAGTTTTGTCATTCCATCATGGAAAAATATACGATCCAATAAAGAGCTGAAATTATTAAAATTTACTACGGAAATTCGGAGTCAGTGGCCTCAACTTTAAGAGCGCTATGTCCACTTTATGGTCGTCATAATCATCCTGTCTGAGAAACAATTGAGCGTCTAGTGGAAAAATGTACCCGTTCCAGTAAGACAAAGGATTGCCCGTTTATGGGCCGACGGCGTCATTGAGCCGTACTTCTTCCGTGATGATCAGAGCGGCGCGTTACTGTGTATAGGAATCGCTACCGCTCAATGACAACAGAATATTTTTGGCCCTCAGAATATTTTTGACCGTCAGCTCATTCGGGGCTCCCATGTACTGTTGACAGTCACAATTTTAAGTTGAGAACCAGCAGCAACTTGCCAACAGCTGCTACTTTGGACTGAGTAGGCAAAGTGAAAAGTGAAGTTCTCTCTCGACGAACATAAACCAAACCCTACGATGATGAGGGACTATCATTCCCGTCCTACTCGATGGTTTTCGAGAGAAAGGTTTCGCGGAATATTTACGGTTCCTTAAACATTGGCAACGGCGGCTACGTTGCCTAGGTCACGTTTTCGAAAGGAACGATGCAGTACCCGCTGGTAGAAGCCGAGGAAGAGGGAGACCTCCACTCCGTTAGAACCACCAGGTGGAGAAGGACGTGGCTTCACTGGGTATCACTATCTGCTAAAAGGTGGAGTGAATGGCGCGCTGTTGTGGACTCGGCTATAACCGCATAAGCGGTGTCTACACCACTCTAAAAGAAGAAGTTTGGTGAATGTGTTATCTCACGAAATGGCCCAGTCACTTAGACGCTTTGGTCGTGCGATTTGACGTCGTTAGACTATTTCCTGTGGGGCTACGTGAAGTCTATGGCCTATGCCAACAAGCCAGCGACGATTGATGAACTTCATACGAATAGCGAACGTGAAATTGCAGCAATATCGGCCGATTTATGCTTGAAAACCGTCGGAAATTGAGTGCAGCGTCTGGACTTCTGCAATCATGCCCGTGGTGGCTATGCAAAAGAAATCGAGTTCCATACATAGTGGTAAAGAAGACACAGGTATAAAAAATTCCATTGATATCCCAAACCGTTTATGTTTTATTTAAATTACTTTTATAGCGCTCTTATTGAAAAACCCGTTACATATTTACCGAAAGTATGTAGAATAACAAATGGAACAAGTAAGGAAGGGCTAAGTTCGGGTGTAACCGAACATTTTATACTCTCGCAATTTATTTATTTAACTTTATTTATATTATGTAATACACAATTTGACCCACATATTCGTCATATATATTGTATAAAGTCCATTGAAAGTTGGAAACCATAATATTAGGTTAGAAGCATCGAGGTCCTCATGTTCGATTAATGGGGCCTTGAAAACCTATGGTCCGATTTTGGCGAATTTTAGAATGGGGCTGCCACACTATAAACATCTTATTTGTGCAAAGTTCTACACCGATATCTTCACTAGTGCTTACTTTATATATTGTAATGTAAACGATTCAGATCGTCTTCAAAGTTCTGGTATATAGGAAGGAGGAGTGGTTGTGAAGCGATTTGTCCTATTTTCACAACATATCATTGGGATGTAAGGAAACTATTACAAACCAAGTTTCATTGAAATCGGTCGAGTAGTTCCTGAGGTATGGTTTTTGACCCATAAGTGGGCGACGCCACGCCCATTTTCCATTTTGTAAAAAATCTGAGTGTAGCTTCCAGCTGCCATTACTTATGTGAAATTTAGTGTTTTTGACGTTTTTGGTTAGTAAGTTAACCCACTTTTAGTAATTTTCAACCTAACCTTTGTATGGGAGGAGGGCGTGGTATATATAAAATATACAAAAAACCTATTTGGGGGCGCGGCCATGGCCACTTCTCCAAAAAAAAATTACATCCAAATATACCCCTTCATAGTGCGATCCTTCATACCAGATTTTATTTCCATAGCTTTATTTATGGCTTAGTTATGGCACTTTATGTGTTTTCGGTTTTCGCCATTTTGTGGGCGTGGCAGTGGCCCGAGCAACTCTTGTTGCGAGAGTATAAAAATATGGAAAACTATATATATTCGATTAAAAATATAAAATATAAGGATCTCTATATTCAGAGCCCCTAGAATTTACGATTTAGAATAAGCAAGTCATTAAAACACTGGCAAGTTTAATATGGATTGGTTAACATCGGTTTGGTAGGGATGACAGGGCGTATACGTTATTTTTTGTCATGTATGGAAATAAAGAAATACATTGAAAAATCCACTTTTTTCTGGGTATTGGGGATTGAGCGATATGTAAAAAAAATAGTTTCTGCGATTTTCGAAATCAGTCTAAAAAATCGAAACATATGACTTCGGCATTTTTTAAATAAATATTATTATGTAAGTACAGAACATAGCAGAACGAGGTTAGAAACCTATTCTAACCTAAAAAAAAATGTCTTTTAAGGAACCTGCTACCCAAAAAAGCAAATTTCAAGCAGTTATTTAATTCAATTAAGTGCAATTAAGTGTGCTCCTCCAAAGTAAACTCAAATAAGTTGTTTTCGCCAGTAGGTAACACCATGGTGTCAGTATGAGCCAGGTGAGCACGTAATAAGCATGTTAGCGTAAATCAACTTCTCTGTTGGCATTGTTTTTGTATTTGATTATAACTGTTATTTACGATTTATTGATTTTCTGCTAATTTTCACACTTAAAACTATATTTGTGCATTTGTGAGTATGAATGAGTGTGAGTGTAATATGTAGCCTACAGAGACTTTCCAGCAAAGTGTAATTAAATAAATAATTGCTTTGAATGTTTGACGCATAATACTGAATACTGAATACTGCAAACTATTAATTACTTTAACAATTACATCGTTTTTTTTTCCTTATATAATGAATATGTATGGCTGAATGTTGTTGCAAACGTGTAATAAAATTGCATTTTTTGCAATTTACATAAATTAAAATAAAATTGCAGTAAATAAAAGAAAATAATAAAAAAAATTATAATAAATTAATAGAAGTTGTTGTTGTTGTTTTTTTTTTATTACAGGAGACAACTGCATATTATTATTATTTTTTTTAAATTTTTTTCTCAATTAAATTAATTTTTTTTTATTTTTTTTTATTTTTTTTTTCAATTAAATAATTTTTTTTTTTAATTTTTTAATTGAATTACTTTCAATCATTTCAATTATCGTTGTACACTTGTTATTTTTAATTTTTTTTTGTTTTTTTATTTTTTTTCACATTTCACTCACCATTGTATGACAGTCGCGGCTTAGTGAGGCACATAACTAAATGGCATTCAATATCGTCGGGCAACACAAATTTGTTACATACTGGACACTTAATACCTGGAAGTACAGAGAAAGAAGGAAAAATGAATGATGAACGTCACAAAAAAATATGTAAATATGTACAATACAGTTACATTATATGAATGTATATACAGTGGAACTTCCATAATTCGAACTTCTAAAAAGCGAAGATCTCCATAACTCGATGTCTTGAATTGGCAATAGAAGTCAAATTTCATACAAATTACCTTCCGTAACTCGAAAGTCTCTCTAACTAGAAGTTTTTTTTGTGATTTTTTGTATGGTGATTCGAGTTATGGAAGTTCCACTATATATGTCTCTGTATATGTGTGAAAAAGCCATTTGGAGCACACAGTTAGTAAGTTAGTGTATATTGGTTATTACGTAAACGCTGACTATTTATGATGACTAATCGTCGGTAAGTGGTGAATGCACCAGCTGCCCCGGCACTTTGGTAGCAATCAAAAACTTGTGTTTATTGCAGCAAATGTTCTTGCAGACTTCACGCGGATTTTTGTTGGAGTTCAACACACATGCGCAACCGCACAAATACACATACAGACACACACACAGACACATGCAATTGTGTGGTAAAAGTTAATTTTACAATTGAGGTTTGAACTTACTTAAAGGTCATACGCCGGTTATGCACACATATATGTATATTTACCAAAGTACTAAGCGATTTATATTAATTTGGTCTACATAGCGTTATTAGCATTAATTTACTCAATAATGAAATGTTAATTTAGCAAGTACGTATGTAGGTGTGTGAGTAAGCAGCTAGAAATAGTATTATACTCTAAATATTGAATTTTATTTGTTTGTGTTGGTGTTTTTTTAGAGGTTAGGTTGAGTTCTATTATAAGAATCAACCCCACCCTACCTCCAAAAATTACTTAGAGTAAATACTGAAGGATGTCTATCGGTAGGAATTATGAATAGACGAAAATATATTAAATTTCGGTGAGTTCTTCAAAATATACTGTAAAATCTACAACGTAAACTTGAAAGAGATGAGTCTTTTTCATCTGTTCTGTAAAGGTTGAAGACTAAATTATGTTATAATCGTTAGAATTGATAGATTTTAGTTTCAAATTGTTGAAGACTGCAAAATGAAAGCATTTTACAACTTTTTGGAAGATTATTTCTCAAGAACTAAACTCTTTGGACCCACAAGATTGCTTCCACTGACAGATAATTTTCTTCACGATCAGAAAATGCAATATATTTTACAGATAAATCTCGATAAGTTGGTAAGTTTCAATAATTCTTGAGAAGGAATCCCAAAAAATTCCAATAATGTTAAACTGACCGCAACCAAAATTATGTATTACTCATTATATTCCAATGAGCTTGTCAAACGATAAATTATCGAAGTTTATTAGAGATCAGTCAACATTTAAGATAAAGGATCCCACTTGGACAGCTATAGGCGCCGGTAAATTGTCATTCCGAAAGACTCCTGAGTATGGATCGCAAAGATCGGCAATTTTCGTCCGAGCCCGTTCCTAGCCTCATCGCATATACGAGTACGCCTATTCCGCAGTGTCCGGTGAGTACTCCCACTATTGCGTCAAGGTGAATATTTTAAGTAGCGAACCTTAGCAAGTAAATAGTTCAGCCGAACTCTTATGTTCCACTCTGAGCCAAAAAGATTACGCAAATCAAACGGTTCTGGTTGTTAAAAGGCTGGCGAGAGGTCGAGTGATCCAGCGCTAGAGCACAAAAGGACAACGGAGCCCGGCTCGTTCACAGCATGCATAAATTGGATAACGGTTACCCTTTCTTGTGAGCTCATCCGCTCTGCATTTCCCAGCGATTCCGCTGGCACCCGATACCCAAATGAGTCTGATAGTGAAATAGCTTTTTTGATGTTAGGTTTGCTAGTTTACAGGAAGAACCTATTTCTGGGGGAAATTCCAGTGCAATTATTGAACTCACTGCTTTTGACGAAAATGCCTGGAAGGGGTCTAGTAAAAGACGGACAAGCATTGCGTTAAGACAAACTCTGAAAACGACAGAAGACTGAGGAGCAAACGAAGAAAACTACAGAGAATCAGATAAACTAGTGAAGATCAAATAATATTACGACTTACAAACAGTTAGACCAAACGACAAAGCAAAGAACATTAGTTTGAATAACCTGGGAGACGTCGAGATCGAAATGGATAGAGTAAAAGACTTTCGGTGTCTTAAAAATTATTATATTGGCGCAGTGCTGCTTTAAAGCACTAAAACAACTGTTGAGGATCACGTACTACTAGATAATCTAGCACGCCATTCTTTATACTAGAATCAAATATAGACCAATAAAAGTATACTGGTGGATTAAGGGATCAAATAGATCGATAACAGTGATCTTGAAACCGCCAATAAGTTTCCTTAAACTGCAATCGTAAGTAGTCTCTTCTACAATATGGCGCATATATACATTTTCAGGGTCTCCGACTCGTAACTGCGCATGCAATATGAAGAAAGAAAGTTCATTATACATTTGTGGTACTTCATAGTTTAATGCATTGTGAAATCGCACGTCGTTAACTCAAATGAAGTGGTTTGTAGGTGTATTCGTGCAGCGGTATTTACTTTTGCAATAAAGCTACTGACAAAATATTTACGCAAGACTTTTATTAAGTCACTTAGGTGTGCGATTAAGCGGTTATCTGTGTGATTAAGCGGTCACGAAGACCGAAAATTCGCTTGTAGATACTCGTACTTTATGCAATTGCCTAAAATAAATGAATGCGTAATATGCTAGACCGACATTCTCCCCCCATGATGTGTCGTTTCTTATCAGTAGCGCTTGATTTGTGTTTTTGTTGTTGTTCTTGGTTCGCTTATCTTTTTACGATCGATTCAAAACACTTTTTTATTGCGACGATTTGAAGCAATGTAAACACTCTCAACGAACAATTTGCTCTACAGCTATTTATAGGCATTAATTGCGATCTGTTCTAGAAAATAATTAGCGCTCGCAAGCGTGCAACGGTATGCATATACATATGTGCCACTTCATTATATAAATAATATCACATTAGAATATGCCATTATTTTGAACGAGTAATGGATCGATTGGCGAGCGCACAATCGATTCCATATTGCGGTCATTTGCACTTGCCCCTGTTGGCCAGTGTAGTGTTTGGCCGATTACGGCGACGACTGACTATTGCTATTGATCGTTCTTTTGAACCATAACATGTTGGGGCTTAAGCTTATATGTAAGTATTTAACATTATATTTAGACGGCTGTGTTTATTGCTATTTGTGTGTATGTAAAGTGGTGTATGAGTATGAGTATGAGTAAACAGGTGCATAGGTATAGCGTACAAAAAATCATTAAGTAAGTCGTCAAACGAATGATTTTTTTTTTACATTTTCTTTAACGTTTTTGCTGCACATTTAATTGCGTACTTGTAATTGTCCGATTACGGTCTACTTACTATACTTTTTGTTTGTTTTTCTTAATTGTACTGTCGGTTTTTAATCATTAGTTTTAGGCGTGTTTTTATGGGTATTTTTTTATTTTTAGTTTATTTTTATTTATTTTTTTTGTTATTATTTATTGCTCAGTTTTCTTATTGAACTAGGTTTTAGAGTTGTATTATTTTTTTCTTGCCTTTTTATGTTTTTTTTTTTTAATCTATATATTTTTAACAACAAAGTTTCTAAGAGCGTATAATAGTTTTGACACCTAAAACTAAAAGAGTCAGATATAGGGTTATATATACCAAAGTGATCAGGGTGACGAGTGGAGTTGAAATCCGAATGTCTGTCTGTCCGTCCGTCCGTCCGTCTGAGCAAGCGATAACTTGAGTAAAAATTAAGATATCTTGATACACATGGTATATACATTTTCCTTGTTGAAAATGGGCGAAATCGGTCCGCAACCACGACTACTTTTTAATATATACATAAGGAACCAAAGGAGATAGCGGAATAAAAGTTTACACAAATAGAGCATATAATCTCTCTCTGGCTTCACTTGTGAAAAAATTGTCGAAAACGGACCATAACTTTTCAATGCCCGGGATATCGAATATGAAGAACTCAGTGCCTTATGGTAATTTTTCACAGAAAATATCAGTAAATCTCTCAGACATTCAAAAGAAATTCAAAGAAGATGTGTTTCTTCTAATAGTGTGTTTTCGTACCAAAAATGGTTAAAATCGGGTCATACTTCCCTTATCTGCCATATACCTAATTATTGTTTTTTTTTTTTCAAAAATACAGTTGCTTTATACCTTATAAAGCGGTTAATATGTGAAATATCCTAGCCTAAATTAATTGAGCGTATAGTCTTGGATATAGTGTACCTTGGCGGTGAAAATGAGTGAAATCGGTTCAGGAATTACCTCAGGTCTCTTATACTATTTATAATGATTTTCGTTATTCTATTGGACATTTTGCCGAATATATGTGTCGAATTGTGTGTTATCTTAATGAAATTTCATCAGACAATTTGCGAGAGTATAAAATGTTCGGTTACAACCTTTCTTATTTGTTGGAATAGCATTTGGCTCCTTCAGCGCTTTCTCGTATGTTTGTAAAGCGATCGCCCTTTAGGGTTTGACAATTGGTTTGAAGTATTTTTTCTACTTTGTAGTTGTCTTAAAAAAATATGATATGAGTACAGAAATATTTCCCATTTCGAAATAAGTCGATCTTATTCGTCTTTGATATCCCAAATTCAACTCTTTTCGTAGTTTTAGGTGTTTCAAACAGCCTAGAACTATTATACTCTGTGCTTTGGGAGAGTATAAAAATCATAAAAAGTACAAACTTAAAAAAGAATTCGTAAAAGAGGGAGGGAAAGATATGCACCATCAACGAATAGTTCGAAAGTGAAACATGAATTTGCATTTGATTTCCTGATTTATTTCTAGAACAATGGGGGATCTGTTACAAAACCAACTAATTCTCGAAAGAACATGCCTCTTTCAGGCAAACACAAATAGGCATGTGTATAATAATTTCATTGGTGTTGAATGTTGAATGTGCAAGGAAATATATTACGACTTTGCTAGCAGTCTTCATTTATCAACTCAACATCTTTGTGCCCGTATTGCCGCACTATCTCTTGGTCTAATTTCCATGTGCGCGTATTTCAACGAATAATTGTTGCCGTGCCATTTTTCCCAGTCGATGCCTACATTATATCTTTCTTGCTTGCCTTTAAGATACTCACCATTTAGGTTACTAAAAAGGTGATAATATTTAGACACTAAACTTTTGAAAACTTGCCAAATGAATTTTACCTGAAGAGACAGCTGTTGTACCACCAGCCCCCTTTGTACTTCTCCGCACAATTCGAACTCCAATTGTCATTATCCTGATCATATGTACTGAACTTTTCCCCATCGTGGTAACCGAGCAAGGAATCGCCTGCATTCCCAGAATAGTTTCCCAAAATATTCAATTCATATTTTTGGCTTTCATCGCCCACCGCGAAACTATCGTAGTGGGCGTACCTAACGTCATCGTTGAAATCATGCAATTCGATTTGTAGCTCATTGAGTTGTACTTGGGTGAGCGCATGCAGTTTGTCCAAGCCAATGAAGAAATTTGTGTTTAAATTTCCGAAGCCATGCTTGTAATCATTCCAATTGCGATTGAAGTCGATGCTGGCGTCCTCTCTACGCTGCACCAACAACCAGGGATCACCGCCGTTGCCATCGAGTAAGCAGTAAACGTAGAAGGGTCGATGCGTCCAACCATCTAACGGTAAACGTATTTGATAGATGCCACTTTTGGCCTCTGCACCCGCGGAGCACACTGCCTCAGCACAGTTGGCAGGTAGCGGCCTAGTATTGGACTCCTCGTTCAAAATATATGTCGAGGCGGTGCTCAAGCAGATCACCAACAGCGCAGCGTTAATTTTTATATATGAAGATACCATCTCGAATGGATTTTTTGGACTAATCACTCGGATAGAAATGCATCGGTATTTATATTTGAATTCTCAAAAATATGTACTATATTCTCTTGCCTCAAACAAAAACGTGTCAGAAAATATTAAAATATTTAATATAATACATAAAATGTAAACAATTCTTGTGTACAAAATTCCAAGAATTGTGTACATTTTATCTAATAGCTTTAGCTTGACTGAGTATTTATTTTTATACTCTCGCAACAAAGTTGCTAAAGAGAGTATTATAGTTTTGTTCACAAAACGGTTGTTTGTGTCACCAAGAAATAAACGACGTCACGGGTTATATATATATAAATGATCAGGATGACGAGTGGAGTCGAAATCCGGATGTCTGTCCGTTCGTCTGTCCGTCTGTCCGTGCAAGCAATAACTTGAGTAAAAATTAAGATATCTTAATGAAACTTGGAACACATATTCCTTGGCACCCTGAGGAGGTTGCTTTCGAAGATGGGCAAAATCGATCCACTGCCACACCCACAAAATGGCGAAAACCGAAAACCAAAAACTTATACAGTGTCATAACTTAGCCATAAATAAAGTTATGAAAATAAAATTTGGAACATAGGATCGCATTAGGGAAGGGCACATTTGGATGTAATTGTTTTTGAAAAGTGGGCGTGACCCCGCCCCCAAATAGGTTTTTTGTATATAACTCGCAAACCAATAAAGCTATATAAACCAAACTTTTCGCAGTCGTTTCTTTTAGCCATTTCCTTATACAGTCCAAAAATGAAAGAAATCGAATAAGAACCACGCTCACCTCCCACACAAACGTTATGTTGAAAATTACTAAAAGTGCTTTAACTCACTAACGAAAAACGTCAGAAACACTAAATTTTAGAGAAGAAATAGCAGAAAGAAGCTGCACTCAGTTTTTTTTTACAAAATGGAAAATGGGCGTGGCTTTGCCCACTTATAGCTTAAAACCCATACCTCAGGAACTGCTCGACCAAATTCAATGAAATTCGGTATATAATAATTTCTAGACACCCTGATGACACGTGTGGAAAATGAATGAAATCGGTTTACAACCACGACAACTTTCCATATAACTCAATTTTGAACTCCATCTGATTCCTTTACCAATGAAGATAGCGGCATAAAAGTTTACACAAAGACTGTATATGATCTATGGCATAACATGTGAAAAAATTGTCGAAATCGGACTATAACTTTTCAATGTCCCGGATATCGAATATGAAGAACTCAGTGCCCCATGGTAACTTTTCACCGAAAATTTCGGTAAATCTCTCAGGTATCTTAATTTAATTCAGAGGAAATATTTTTCTGCTAATAGTGTGTCTCTGTATCAGAAATGGTTAAAATCAGGTCATAACTTCACCTAGCTCTCATATAGCTAATTATAGGATTTTCAAAAATACGACGGGCTTAATAGCTTATAAATCGGTTAATATGTGAAATATCTTAGCAGAGTGTAAAAGAGTGTAAGAGAGTAATGTATGTTGGTGGTGAAAATGAGTGAAATCGGTTCAGAAATTACCACAGCCTATATGCTATATTAGATGATTTTCGTTTTTCGATATGTCGAATATATGGGTAAAATTGTGTGTTATCTTAATAAAAATATTGCAATAAATTGAGAGAGTATAAAATGTTCGATTGCACCCGAACTTAGCCTTTCCTTACTTGTTTTGTTTTATTTTACTTCTGTATTTATACTTTTTTGTTAATAATTCTTTTTGTATTATTATATATATTTTAGATAATTTATAATTATTTGTATTTTAATTCATATTATTTGTTATTGACTTTTATATTGTTTTTAAATTTTTATTAATCTTATTTATTTTTTATCATAGGAATTTTTAACATTTTTTTCCCCAATAAAAATATTGTGTTTGTTTTTTTTTTATTTTCTGGTAATAAAATTTTGTTTATTATTATTATTTTTTTTTTAATTTTTTTTAACAATGCAATTTTCTATTATTATTTTTAAATTTTTTCTCAATTTAGTCCAATTTTTCTTATCTTTCTTATTTATTTTTATCATTTCTTATATATATATACATGCGGCATTTTTTTATCACTTAGCGCCATAACTTACCAACATATTTGCTCGTCGTCGTTGGATATTCGCCGTGCACATTATTCGGATTGCCGAAAACCTGACCCATGTTGATTGTTTGTTTTTATTGATATATATATATATTTTTTTTTTTTTGTTTTTTGTGTTTTGTGTTTTGTCGCTTCTTTGCAGCGCCGCCGCGCGTTTTATTGTTAAATAATTAAACTTTGTTTTCGAGGAATTTTCTTTCTCAATAAATAAACACAGGTCTGCTTTTGCCTTTTTTTCACACACCTTTATTGGACACACGTTTAAGAATTTTGCTTGTTTTTTGGCGAGCAAAACAGTTATTGTCTTTTCTTTTCTTACTGGCTTTTTTGTTTGTTCTTTGTCTTATCGACGGTAAGTGCTACGTGCGCGGAAAAAATATTATTAGAGCGGTGCAAAAAGTTAAACACATGCATACAAAGGCACACACATACATACATAAAATATAAACATATATATGTACACTAATTATTTGTTTGTTTGTATGTTTGTTAGCACAAGAAATATAACTCGTTCATGGCCGCGACTATACATACATATGTGTTTCGCAGACTTCGCGCGATCACTCGAAATAAATACGCAATTCTGCACCGACTACGCCACGCCGCGCCCCGCCCCTAACACCACACAACACTATCGTCAGTTTAACACACACACACAGGAGTACATATTTACTGCTACCAACTGTTCCAACTCGCTACCATGTGTGCTTTACGACCCGGCCAATTTTAATCCTTCACAGCGCAGTTGCCTTATCTTATGCAAACACTTCGCCGCGCGCGTGAAGAACACAAACGGACGCACGGACGGACGGTCGCGCTCACCCATGCAAGAGACACATGCAAGGCGTTGTATAAACAAAGAGCAGAGAAATAGTTAAGCGGCGACAAATGCGGGGGTGGCCGGCGCACGAGGGCGTTACTACTGGTCGTATAGACTAGGGTGGACAGACGAACAGACGGACAGACATGCGCTGCATTCAGTGCAACCACACACACACAGCGAAATGCAGTCCACTAGCTCAGTGCCTGACAGGTTCGGCGCAACAACTCCGTCGCAACACCAAGCTATGCCGAAAGCGAAAGCTCCATTGTGGCTCTTGGGAGCAGTTGTGTGACTACATGCAATTATGTATGTTTGTTTGTATATTTTACGTTACTCTACCCTGGCTGATTGTGCTTTGTTCTGTCAGCTTTCAAGTGAATGATTGGCTTTTCATTGTTGTTGTTGTTGTTGTTGTTGTTATTATTGGCTTAATAATTGCACGGCTTGTGTTATGACGAACGCCTTGCTATCTTCCTGTTTAGTTGACGCCGTTCAACGCTCCCGAAAAAAAGCGAAAAACACGTAATAAATGGGACTGAATGGCGAGTGTAAGCACTTCCCGGAAGATTCTACGTCGCGTGTGTGACCGCTACTGGTGGATATGGTGAAATTTATATGAGCACAACATTATGACTCTGCGGTCAGGTAAAGCACAAAAAAAAACAACTTTTTAATAACAACAACAACACCAACAACAAAAAAACGCGAAGTAAAAACTAATGCTTTCAAGCGCGACGTATGTATGTATGACGTACAATCAACGTGATTGCGTCAAAGTGTCCGGCGTACATTGCACTAAATTAGGAAAATGAATACAAGTTTGTCCGTCGTTGTTTTTTTTTCACAGCTAAATAACACTAAGCACATATGCATGTATGTATGTATGTATGTGTGTGAGTGTATGAAATCAAAAGTCATTTTGCATTTACGCACAATTCACAAATTCACAGTTGTTCACTACTCTTGCTACGTTTAACGTAAAACACAGAAACAGAAACAGCAACTGTGTGTGGAGCACAAAAACCACAAAAAGATAACAAAACACGTTAAAAATTCACTTTTTTTTAAATTTTGTTGAAAATTCCGCTGTGAAAAATCGAATTTTTCGCACTCGAATATTCGCTGATCAACTCGGCATGAAACAACTGACTGAATGCCAACTGACTATTTGCGGTGACTACAACTGCTGTTGTCAGCTGCGTTGCGGCTGGCGCTGACGAACGACGGACCTGTTTGGCTGGCTGGCTCAGTTGCTTGCTCGCTGCTCTGGTCTGGTTGTGTAGCCGACACCGACACCGTATACGTACGTATCTCGCTTCTTTTCGACAATACTAATTGAGACACACACACTAGTGAGCACCTACTGCTCCCCTCAGAAGTATGTACATTAGCTAGCAGCTAGCTAGCTAGCTGGCCACCCTTGCCCATGTCTAGTACATAGCAGTGCTCGTGCACACGCATCACAGCAAAACACTCGACGAATCAAAGAATCACCAGCGCTGCGATTGTCTGTCTGTCTGACTGTCTGTGTCCGCTAGGTATGAACAGCTGTGTGTACAGATGTATCTATAGATACAATACATATGCAATTATATTTATAAATATGTATTTAAATATTTGTGAGCATTCCCACCAATTTTATTTGCTACGAGTACGAGTTTTGCGGTGCGTTTCAGTGTGGTACTGTGGGACAAAATGTGAATTTGTAATGAAAAATTATTATAAATATTTAGATTAAATTAGTTCGGAGCTGCATTAACGTATTTAAAAAAGACTTTTCGGGACCTCAATCCAAAAAAAAGGTAAGAACCAACACTCATTAGTCGCCTCAATCGTTCCAAAGCTAAATATTTTCAGACAAAGGAAGGTCTGGACCTTACATGAAAACAAAAAAAAAAAAAAGAAACAAGTATTCTTCCCAAAACAGTGATACCACATCCTGAACCTTTATCGAGAACCAGGTTTCTAATCTTTGGAGTCAGAACAGCAAACGTCAAAAAACATATACCTGGTATTCTTGCAAAGATGTTTTTGTGGCAGTTACCCAAATTTGTCGGAACCGGGAAGCCTAAATTAATTGTCAACCAAGTCATCTAACGGGAGGCCCAGGAAACCAACAGGGTCGAACCAAAGATAAACGAGTTTTAGAGGAGAGCTGGATTGAGTCATGCGGAAAGTCTTTGCATGTAGGACATATATTTAGTAGACGGGGTTCAGTCTGGATAGGTAGGAGTTTAACCTGCTATAGTATCCAGAACGAAGTTGATCGAGAGTCTTTCTACTTTCGCGAGGCAACTCGACCTCTGTGTCTGTGATGGTGTCCAAGTCCGCCATTCACGGGAAGGGAGTTAATGAAGGTGTTAGTGGCTCCTCTGTGAATGACGTTCAGTGCCTGTCGTACCCGAAGTCCGTTCGGTATAGTCCTGTATGTCGTCGACGTATTTCAGAAAGGTACTTTTGATGGCTCTGGGAGGCGGCTCGGCTTCCAGTAGATATGATTTCCACGAAAATATCCCAACAGAAACTGTTTGGAGGGAATTTCGTTATGCTCCTTCACAGGTACCATACGGGCTTCATTATGTAGATACTCGATCGATCGAATACAATAATATTCAACGTGTGGCCGCCGGAGAGCGGTGTTTTGACAAGTCTGAAGCTTCCCCATATTCGTTCTACTGCATCCAGGCGACCATATTTCGTTGCGGCCTTTACCTTGGTAATGGGATTATTAACCGTCGGAATCTTGATGCCATCAACGGAAATGTTCAGGTCTTGACTATACTCTTTCGTCCAGTTGGTGAATAAGGTGACTGTTGGGTTTCGTAGGGGAGAGTGTTAGGCTCCTAGCTCTTAGAAGTGAGAAAAGTCGAGGAGCTAACCGTTCACTTTCGAATACATGTCCTCGATTCCATTGTCCGAGGTCATTATAGTACAATCATCGGCGTAAGAGGTGACTGAGACTCGCTCTGGTGGTTCAGGGAGTTTCGAAATATAGTATGTAAATAGTATAGGGGATAGGACATTACTCTGCAATTTCTATTTATTTCATTTATTTCTGCAATTTTTTATAACGACATAGAATAGCCTCGATTAAAGGGCGAATCACTGATACCTTGTATCACAGAAGATTCCACTTGGACGGCTAAAGTCGCCAGTACTTTGTGATGCCACAAACAAAGCATTTTGAGCCTTTTACGAATTTGTTTAGGCAACTAATTTGTATTTCTTCTGGTTCTTCGTACTGCCAAAATGCTTCAGCCGCAATCTAGCGAAAGCTTAGCTTATATCTGGATGTTCGTATCTATAGATGTTTATATCTATAGAAGTTTGGCAAGGAATACCGAACACATAAAAGAGAAAATCATAAATAAATCATATTTTGACTTATGATCAAACCGAAGCTATATTTCCTTGAATAACTTTGAAGTTACAGTTAATTAGAAAGCTAAGATAGCTAATGGCAATAATAAGAGTTCTCTATAATTTTGAGGAAAGAAACATTTTGGTCCCTGTCAGTTAAGTCGGCTCGATTTTGGGAGTTGAAAATTCGTCGTGTGGTTGATTTGAGTGTTACAAAAAAGTGCGAGGTGGTAACCCAGTAATTACTAGTATGAAAGCTTTTGTAAGAACCAGGGTTTCTTAACCCCAAAGGGCTGTCGAGTAGTGACTCACTTACTGTTGCGAAGCTTATTGGAAATATTTTGATAAAATAGTTGGGTAGTTGATTGGTCCCCGACTTGAGCACATGATTTACGAGTTAAGGATCAACCCTACAGTCACTTATGTCCCCAAACCATTACGAGTGCCATGGAAACCAGTTGAAAGCACTTAAACCGGTTTAAACAAATCGTAAACACAAGTACACTTTAAAATGGGTCACATGAGAATAAGATTACACGCTTTCCTGACAAATATTGATTTGAGCACATTTAAATATTGCCCGACACCACAGTCCCACGACACACTTGTGACACTGTATAGGTGGGCAACAACAAAAGCACGATTTTTCTGAGTGTGTATAGGTTGGAGTTTTTTCCGATTAAAGCGCATTGGGAAAAATTGAAAAGCAGGCAAATGTATATACCCTTTATTGAGCGTATAAACGACATTCAGAAGAACAACTCACGATCACAACTTTGATAAGCGACCAACGCGACCAACGGAGCGCTTCTGTGTAAAGTTTACGCGTTACACACAACGCAAAGTGTATTTTATTGTAAATACATATAGTACATATATATGTATCGGGCAATCACCAGCTGAGCCAACAAGAGACCCACGGACTTGCAAATCAGATATGCACACAATCAAGCCAACCAACAAAAATAATCACTTCAAATTGCTTTTGCTGTCGCCGTCGATGTCGACGTCGCCTTTGCTTTTGTAACCTTTCATTTACTCCGTCTGTCATAATGCCGCTGCGGAGTTAAAGCAGTCAGTCGGTGAACATAGCGCACTTGTGGGGCCGCCACTTAGTCAATCAATTTACCTATCGGACGGAGAATCTATGTACTATATTAACTGACTTTTTTTTGGTTTTGTTAATTTCTGCCGTTAGCAATAAGCAGTTGTAGCCAGCCGCTTTAACAGTTACTATATACGTTTGTATGCATGTGTATAACTCGTCTTTTAATTTTAACACTAGATTCATTAATTACACTGCTAGTTGTTGCTGTTTTTATGCGCCAACTCCTTTAATAAATTAACATTTTTTGCTCCGAGCTCAGATTCACTCATTCACTACATACATTTATGTTCATTATTCTTTTCACTTTTATACAAAACTATTATTAATACTCAAGCGAATAGTGGCTCAGAGGCGACAGCACCAGTGAGCAGCTCAACACCAATTTCGATTATGTACTTGATATGTGCAAAACTTGACAAATCGCTAAACGAAGTATCTGCTCGTCGTCGGTCGGTATACTCGCATACTCAGCAGTACTCAGCTATTCTATTTATTCCTGCATTCGTTGTTACACGCCGTATATTGACTGACTGACTGTTGTTACCTTCTTCCTGCTTTTCGCACACTACTCGACTGGTTGGCTACCTACTGTCTAATAGCACATACACGCAAGGGGGTCGTAAATGATTTGACGGTGTTGCCAGCTGCTCTCGGCATCGCATTACAATGGATCTTTGGAAATCTTTCAACTGCAATGAACTACCAACAAAACAAAAATATCTTATCAGCTGCTCGCAAAAAGCAAACAAGTTGAATTGTTTTCCATTTAGAATCCGATTGTTTTTCATTATTATCATAGTCATGTAACTTGTTTGCCAAATTACACTATGTAGCTGTGGGTATATAGTATTTTATTAGCAGCAGCGGGCAAATAGTAAAATTAAATATATTTAATATCACTTTATTGTATTAAGATAAAGCAAATACTTGTGTCAACAAGTCCAAGTGGTGCCTTCAGGAAATTTAAACTGCATTTTAAGTTCCTTAGTTAGAAGTTAATCTTATTTGAACGAATCGGAATAGAGTGCACACTTGATTATATAAATTCTTATTAGTTACAACAACAAAACTGAAGGAATTTAATATTTATATAATTGCTAACATTGACCATGTAACGATAGGCGATTTTATAGGTCGTTCTCAGGACAGTCGAGTCAATATGAACGCATTGAAAGTAATACCACGACAACGAGAGCACCAAAACTATCTGAGTAATGATTTCTACTGTTACAACAACAATAATATACATTTTTCACTCATTGTTTATATTTCTCTTAGGTAGAAATAGCCAAAAATTCAAGATTACTTCATTAGCACAGATGCTGAGTTGATTACGCGACTTGACGGATTACTTTACGGTTCATTAGAACATTAATTAAAATATCGCACACGAAACGTAATGAATAAATATTTTTGTAAAACAAAAACAACACTTTGTTCAATGAGTCGCTAGCACTTATACTGAGCTTAGGAAAGCATGCGAGAAAGATTATAGAAGATTGTGATTACAAGCAAATATAGTTCTAGGAAACTTCGCAGTAAACATTTTTTGTACTTTTGTTTTAGTTGGAAATTTTAGTAGATTCTATAAAAAAAATAGTAATTTTTAATAAAAAAACGTTAGTCAGCGGCTCAATATAAAACTATTAATGGAAATGCACCTGGTATATACATATAAATGTAGAGTCATTGAGTTAGTTCTAATATAGTAACATCATCACAATTAGTAGAAAGCAAATCTCACTCACCATTAAATGACCAAATGTGCGATGGTAGCGATGTAGCTGTGTAGACGCGACCAATACCGCTCGCGCCACTCGATGAGGATGCCGCCAATGCAATGCTCTCCACAAAATTTGTGCCCGTTGCCGAAACATCCTGTAGATCTTCAAAGTTGAGTGTATGCGAATGTGGTGCACTCACCATACCGCGGCCACCATTACCACCACCGTTGCCACCACCATTCAGCATAAGTGTGTTGTCGTGAAATGAGCTACTACTGACCGGTACACTAACGCGAATACTACCAGTACCCATAACATCACCACCGAGTGGATAATGCGGATGTTGTAAATAATTGGTGGCAGCTGTAGCGTGCGTTTGTGAGGTTACACTGAATGCATTATTACTAGACGACGTGCCCACGGCTGGATGCGTATGCGGTCCAGCAGCGACACACGATGCGTGCGAATTGCCATGTTGTTGATTGTGTATATCTGGCACTGAGCTCAAACTGCGGGCACGCTGTCGATCGATGCTTGAACTCTGGACATGATGTTGCACCTGTAGACTGGGTAATGTACGCAACAAGTTAAAGCCTTGACCACCATCGGCGCTGCTATTGCCGGCGACTTGTGCAGCGTCCGTTCCAGTTGAACTGCTGGAAAAGGTACGCGAACGTGGGCTTTGGCCGCTGGCTGTCGGTGTACTTGCCTTAGCGCCCATTCGTTGGGTTTCAGTTTTGTTTCTTTTTAAATTGGTATATTGGCGAGCAGTGTGTTTTTTTTTCGTAGCGAAACAAGTTTATAAACAACTGGCGTTTTGTGCGTTAGAAATTTTTTGTGTGAATACCAAAAAGGTGTTTTAACGCCTCCACTGCGTCATTAGAAATGTCAAATTATTCCATTTATAATTTCACTCCTTTGCGATCCACAGCAAACGCGTGTGTTTTGCACAGTCAGCAACCAAGTTCTTTATTAAGAAAACTAGCATTAAAAGCGTTGTGGCCAAGTACTTTGTTAGTAAGGATAATGAACTGCTTAGTAGAGTGGGCACAGAGTCGCTAACCGACGTTGTTTACAGATTACTCAGTTTCCAACAATGTGCGCATAGACATCAAACAAAGGAAAGTAACTAACCTTTGTATACGTTATTAATTCAAATGGTGCGAGTCTGGTGTTTGCTTACGTTCTGTGCTCTTGTCTCTTTACTTAATTTGGTAGCATGAAGTGTGTGCGTTCCTTATGTGTTGTTGATCACTTTTCTATGCAACAATACGAAATTGCAATCGACAGCTATTGTCAGCAATATTAAACTTCGATTGCTTTATCGACAATTACCGGAGCGTATTCAATTTTTCAGCTCTTTAAGATAACCTTTTTTTTTTTGCCGAAAACGATTTGCCAATTTAATGATTATGATTGCCCTCTTATGAGCTATCACTGACACCGCTGATGTGCTGCTGTCTGCCTCTTACACCACCGTCGCCTTCGCTTTTGTTGCTTGCTGTTCCACTACTAGTTATTTTGCTAATTTGCTGACCGTCTGTTTTTCTGCGTTTTGTTGTTGAATATAGAATAACTTCTTTTTACTAATTGTATTTCACGTTTTCATTAGCTTTGACATTTGCTTTTAAATTTTGTATGCGATTCGTGTTTTTTGTATTAGGTTTTTTGTTTTTATTTTGCTTGAAATTTTTCAATTTACGGAGGAAACATTTGGTTAATTTACGAATTCTTTGTATTTTTGTAGCAAAATTTGACAGCGAGTCGACATTTTTCGGTAAAGACAAAAACGATATTGACATTAACGGCGTTGCCAATTTGCGTGGAAAGCGAAATTCGCAAACCCAAGATTTGCAGTGAATAATTATACTTGCGATAGCTTTGGTTGATTGATTGAGTTAAATTGTTGTGTTTAAAAAAAGTCTTCATTTAAACTAAAGAAATTCTACTATATATTAATTAGTGTGATTGTAATAGTTCTTTAATTAATATTGTTTATTTGATTTCTTTACATATTTTTTGAAAATAAGCATTTCCGTTTCTTTTATGGAATTACGAATTACACATCCGCCATATTCAAACGGCCATTGTAAAAGTGATTAGAAAAGGAAATGTGCAATTTGAAGCGGACTTCCCAAATAGCTTGTGAAATTTCTTAAAAATGTGAATTATTGTGAAATTAAGTGAAAATTTTGAATATTTTACAGTTAATGAACTTAAATGAAAGTGTGTGATTAATTATTTCGAGAAAATATGAATCATTTAATTGCCTTTGGTCTAAGATCTTCAGCTGAGTAAGTTCGTATATGCAATAAACTAAGACGTATTTTCTTGAAATACTTAGATTTTGTAAATTAGCAAAGTTTTTATTCTATAAAAATGGTGGTACGATAGCAAATAATGATCATGTAAACTATGTAAACTACTTAAACTGTTAGGAAATCTATACTAACGCTCCAAAGGCAGTAGGCTTCATCTAACCTCAAATTTGCAAATCAGAAATTATGCTGAGGTTGTAGCTGAATAAAAGATAATCTACTTAGAAGAATTACTGGTTAATGCCAATAATCCTCGGAAGTGGATTTTCATCAAAAAGCCAGTCTTAAAAGCTCTTCGCTGTACACTAACTGCGAGTGCTACATGTTACAAAAGTCGGAAGTCTGCACACTTTCCACAAGTAATGCTATTTATTTTGTAATATCCAGTTGATAACATTGTGCACGACATATATACTATATAGATATACTCCTAAACCCTATAACATTTAACAAAGTTGAGATAATATCAACACTCCTCTCACCACATCAAATCAAACGCTTTACTCACTTTTAAATGTTTCTTTTATTTCCTAAAAATTGCTTACAACATTAATTTCACTAAATTTTAGGATTGATTAAGAGAAAAATGTCACTTAAATGCTGTCTTAAAGATAACAACAACGCATCGAAAGCAATCTTATATTGGAAGCTTGCTTCCACATTTTTAATATTATAAAATTGGGAATAATGAAACACTATTCTCATAACCAAGTTCATTGGATGCTAAATAATTGTTTAGTAAAAAAATAAGTTGCATTAATATTGCAAATAAATTGTTTTTGTATTGCAGAACAGTAAATAAATTGCGCAACTCAATGAAAGCTCAAAATATAACTATTAAATATATATTGACAAAGTACTCGCGTGTTATATGTGTACTCTCAAATATAACTAAAAAACGCTACTACAAATTGTTTGTCGCTTCATAATTTTTTCGTACGCCACAATTCGTTTCATTTTCTACGCAAGTGACCAAATAATTGCTTTTTTTTCTTTAGTTACTAAAATTCTCGAATTGCGATACGCACTTCATGCACATTTCAATGATTAATTAATTATTATAAATTTTAGTTTTATTGCAAATTAAAATTCATTTACTGTTTACATGTATGTATGAATTTACATATTAGTATTTAGAAGCACGTCGGCGCGACGAATATACAATTGTCAGACGCCTTATAAGTAAAATGAATAAAATTTTAGTAATTAGCATTACAATTTGATTTTTTGATTATTTGAACTTTACATATACATAAATATGTACCATTATTGTTATTTATATATATATATATATATATTTTTATCAGAAAATTATTATTGTTTTTGGAAAACGCGTTTATTACTGACGCTGCAGCTGTTAATTGCTTTCGTCATTATGATGTTACTCGTTTATGTTTTGATGTTTTTTTTTTTTGTTGTTTGTTTGTAGTTAGCATTGGCGCGGCGCGTTTTGTATAGCTAGAAACTATAGATAATAAGAATTATAATAATGATAATATCTATTATGTGGTATAGTCGGTAATTGTGGTTGTACAGCAACAACGTATTCCATGTGTTGTTGTAGATTTTGAAAGTTTCTTTGTATTGACTGCGCTTTTGTAGTCTGTTTTTGTTGTTGTAACTGAAATTGTTTCTGTTGCTGCATTAAAATTTGTTGGTGTTGATTTAAACGCATTTTCGGTGTTTGTTAGCATTGCACTTTGCCATATTGCGCCCGACGTTCCAACACCTCACGATATTCCTTATAATTCATTTGAATTTCTTGGGAACGATAACGCGTCAACTTGATTGATTTTCGTGTTTCCGGGGTGATTGCTGCACGATAGCCCCCCTTCCTGAGTAGAGAGTCAATGGTTTGGGTTTGATCCCAACCTGTGAATTGGGGAAGAAAGGTTAATATTCATTATACGCTATCTTTTATGACTTTATCTATTAACAAATTACATATATTTTTGTTTTTTTTTCTTTCTTAATGGCTCACCTTGTTCAGTAGCCACTTGTGGCAAATAAGTAGCAGTCCTTTTGTAACCACGTTCATTCAAAAATTCAATACGTATGCCATGTACGCCTAATGTCCAATCGAGATACCCGTGTGCTTCTTCGAAATTTTGCAAAATCGACACAGACACAGTCAATTTGGGTAGCTCATCTCTAGCGATGGGCGCAAAGCGCGAATCCTTTAAAGCACTAGTTAATGCATATTCACGAAGTCCATTGTGCAAGTGCATGGCACTGAATGTGCCAATACAACCGCGTAAACGCTTATCACGCCCTGTTTTCCAAGTTACAAATAATGGACTGCAAATACAAAAATAAACATATTTTTAAATTATTCATTTATGATTGAAATCAACAAAGTACTTACTAAGCATCATTTGTGAATTTGGGTGTACCAGGTGCTTCGACATTGTTCAGCTCACTATCAAGCACCTCAAAACAAAATATACACATGTCCGGCACTGCGACATTGTCCAATGGCTTCACACTATAGCCATTTGTCAGACGATTTGCACCACCACCGCGACGAAAGCAATCACCATCATCGCCACAATCACCGTTCTGCAGGTGATGTGGCCGTAGTCCATTCATTTGTGAAGTGCTTGAGCCGCGGTAATTGTTGTGGTGTTGATAGTTATTTGACATATTGTGCTTGGTGTACCTTAATGCGCTCGTAACCTCGAAAGTGTGTGGTTGGTAAACTTACAAACTGTAATTTTGTATGCTTCACTCGTTGCGTTTAATTTTTTGTTGTAACAACAATGCAACCCAATGTGGATTGCAAGATCTTAAATATATATTTATATATAGTAATTACTATTTATTTTAATTTTATTGTGGACGCAGACTGTGCTGTTGCCAGTAGCTGCTTTTGTATTTGTTGCAGGACTAATCGAATACGCTATATGTATTTTATACCGCTAAGATCTCTAGTAGTAATGGCAGTGCGTAACTTGATGATGTGAATCTACAAAAGTTTTAACCTGTAAATATAGAAAACTAAAATTAGGTTATTTAATACATTTGTTATGTTAATCTTAATTAAATAAGCTTAAAAATTAAAGGCGAAAGGTGATCGTACGTATGCTCAACTAAAATATGTATCCTACGACGAATGCAGTTGTCTCTTAACAGTGCGTAATATCACAACACAAAGAGCAGCGGGGGAGCACGTCGTAGACAGCAAATTGCTAAATCACCAGTTCAGTCTACTCTGCTTTGTTTACGAATACTCGTTTGCACTGCATTACTTGACGCAATGACAACAATAACAACAGACTGACTATCAGTTTGTATCAGTCATAGGCCTTTGTACGGTGACTTTCAGTTTCCCTACACTTCTCTCGTACTCTTATCTGGCACACGAGTTACTCGTCTGCGTTGGCCGATCAGCGCGTCTATCTGTGGTCCATTCCCGTTTTGCTGCAACTACTGCATTTAACTTAAGGTTGGTTTTTTATTTTTATTTGTTCATAGCACAATCACCTCATTCGCTATATTTACAATTATCACTTTCTATCTGCATTTGACATTCTTTGCTTCGTTTCGATACTCGACACTTTTGACCCCCTGCACCTTCCCTCACACACATAAACACACTTCAATTCAATTCTTCACTTCTCTTCTTCCTTGTTACTTCTCCCCTTCTTAGCAATGGCACACACACATTTTCTTCTTGGGCTGCGACTTCCACAACTGCTTCCTTGAGTTATTGCACTTCAACTCATTGAACTTCGTTGAAATTTTGTTGCAAATTGTATTAGAAATTTAGATCACTCACAGAAAAAATATGAAAAAAATATCAGAAAGCAGTTGCCAAATACTTTTCTTTATCGTTCGCTCGCAAATCCGCGTCGTTCGCAGTGTGAGTGACGAATGAGGAAAATATGAGAAATGTCAAAAAATACTAGTGTATTGCAGGGTTGCATTTATGCGAACCGATTACGTGTTGAGTTGAACCGGTTATTGGGCATGAAATGATTACTTTGACGCTAAAGATTTAATTATTATTCCATAAAAATTGTATTGAAAGCAAATTTCATCATTTCATTGCTATTTCATAAATAATACATTTCTGGAAATGCTTTTGGATAATCTGAGGTTGTCATATATAGATTAAAGTAGTTAAAATTAATTCAGCAATAATTTTAAGCTCGAGGTCTAAATACGAATTTAGAACTTTCGTCACTATGGCCTGAAAGCTCAAATATTTGCCGATTTTGTTACGTAAAAATGAAGTGTTAGGTGAAAAGTAGCTTCGTAAAGAAATCTACCATCGCAGTTAACAACATTTCGGAGGTATTGAAAGTCTGGATATACAAAACATCTGCTTTTACGAATAATCAAATTTCGGAGTTCGGCTGTTTGGATACTGTATACCATATGTGGTGTTTACGAACTCCTTATGAACTCCTAATGACGGAAAGGAGTTATGGCTATTAGTTTAATTATTGTTATCTCTGATGATTTCAGATAGTCTATAAGATGTCGTTTTCCCTACATATACTCCTGCCATCCTAGCTTAGCTGCTCTTCATCATCCTAGATTCAATTCGATGATCTTACTAATGCTACAAATTAGAAAGTTCGACACAAATTTATTCTCATCTTAAAGGCAGTCAATCTATGAGGTGATGAGCCCTGTGAGTTGGAAGTTATGGTGAAGAGTTGACAGCTCTTCTATACGTACTACTCATGGACCTATAAAGCAGCGATAATTTATATATAATCTTATTTTAGTTCGTCAGCCTTATAGGTGCTTACTGTTGGCCGACTTAAAGATGGAGGTTTTCCATAGTTAAAGTAATTCTCTTGAAATAATCACTATGTGAATAAGTTCCCCAGTGAAACGCAATGCGAAGAGCCACTTCATTATAAACATTGTGTTGCAAATAAATTAGCTGATCGAGCCGATCTACTAATACATTCCTTCGTGGGTTCGGCCTCGAATGGACCTGCTGACACCTAAAAACCTGATCGGTAAACCCATGCACTGTCTGTACGACGACATAGACAGGTGCATGATAAGAAAAATCAAAGCGCGCTGGAAGGATCTACCGGGTTGTAAAACAGAAAAGGTCATGTGCAAAGCTGTAGATCGGAAATATACTACATACGTACTGGTACTCGATAGAAAGGATTGAGGACCATGGTCGACATTCTTACTGATTACACCTAGTATCGGTACACTGCTATAAGATGGGACTGTCACATCGGGAGGAATGCAGGAAGTATCAAGAGCGGGAGTGGAGCATCTCTTGTGCGTTTGTCCTGCTTTAGCGAGACAACCCTTCAAGTATTTAGGGGCCCACATTACGATAAGTTGGAGGAGATAACCTCCTAAACGATGACTATTACTCAGGGAATACGTGAGTGCCTTATCTGGTATCGCTAAGGACCATAACTGGTCTATGCGTCGCCTGCAGGTCTACCAGACTAACGTAACCTAATGGTCTAGGATAGAAAAGATTGATACGACAAACCCAATTTGAGATGGGCGCATCAAGTCTTAAAGACCATGTTTGTTGGTGTTGTTGTATCGGTAAAAAAATGGGAATGCTGCTGAGTTGACAGACCCGATAAAAATCCCGTACCATCTGAAAGCTAACTAGAAAAGAACAGACTGACATGGGAACGGAAGAGTGCTAAGCTCTTTCTTAGCTGTCTCGGAGGTGGGTTATAACGGATCGTTTGTGGGTTGACGTGAAGGACCAAGTTTTTGTGAATCACTTATCAATATCGATAAACTTGATATAAATACTGAAACTATGTGTGTGATTAGGGTGTAATTACTCAAAAACTTGGACCGCAAAATGTTTAAGTGGAGTTTTTAGAAAAGGAACTACTATAGAGACCACCCTATATTTAGAGGTAAATGTGTAATGCAAATTTGCGAAAAATATATTTAAAAAAATGCGAGTCATTGATATGCGCTTTGCATGTGGTCGGTCCTCTTACATATAGATGCACCTTGTCACTTAGGAACTGGCTTAGGCACTTAAGCAAAGGTGTGATCTTTCAAAATCAATGCAGATGTGCGCCTGCGGGTCAGCGAAACTTGACTTAAACTACAAACGAATTACCACTTGCACATGCCAGCAGAAGTGCACCGCGGCGCATCACAGACGTCCTGGCAGCAAACGAAATGACCAAACATATGCAGTATGGCACAGTTAGACAAAAGGCTGGAGCAAACTAAAATGTGCCATAGCCAATCGGTGCCAAAGGCAATGTGTCAATACATTTGCAACTTGTTGCGCTTAAACTGCATTTAAGCCAAGCCAACAGCCGACAACAACAATAACAATGTCAACGAAGAAGTGACACATAGAGTCGGACTAGCGCTAGATTACACAGCGTTTCGCACACTATGCCAGGCACCTTGAAACAATGGGCCGACCAACTGTGCTTCGAGTGTTCTGTCGCACCCAGGCCCATTGTACGCCGCCCTCGGCAATCCACCATACGCCGGGCATTTTCAAGTGTCCTGCCATTGTTTGCAGCACAGCGTCCAGCTGAGCGCTGGTACTTGAAATACTCAAACACATACATATGTACATCCATACAGATGCACAGAGAGGTACTTGCAAACATAGTGCACGGCTGGCTAAGCGGTACAATGGCATTTGCTTAATAACCACTCGAGTTTGTAAGGCGTAGAGAATCACATAACGATGGCGCACAATGGCACACACTCGAAAACGCTGCGGGTACGCTAGTAATTGACTACACTACCAGCAAAAGACGAAGCCGAAGACGACGAGGACGATTTAGCTAGCGATATGAAAGATCAGGACGAAAACCTCTACAATAGACACAAGAGAAATGAGAAGAAGAAGAAGAAGAAAAAACAATGTAGAACAATGGAGCCGAACAATTTTAGAGTGCCTGTGCGTATGCGTGCGTGTGTGTGTGTGTGTTAATGCAATACACGGCAATTCCAGTGAAATTCTCAAGGACCTCAAGGAGCATGAATCAAAGGTGAGATGCAATGAAGTGAGCAATTGTACTACCTGTCTGGCTGATATTTACTACTATATGAAGTTAGTGTAGAGTAGACAACAACAACACAAATGTCAGCGTAAAACAATAACAACATATGTAAGTATCTGCACAGTTGCATTGGCTTTCCGACTAATCGCTTACAACAATAATAACAACAACAACAACAACAATACACACACACACACATTGAAACAATATTTATATAGCAGATTTGTAGTATTTATCTGCACTACACGCCGAGGTACTCGAGTTGATAGTGCGGACATTTTCGCTGAAAGAATAACAAAAACAAAATCAAAAACCAAAAACAAGTACAAAATTGGATTCTACGAAGCTATTGTTAGACCTAGAAGCGCCACAGTAATTGCAGATGCATTTTCATCATTCATTTGCGTTAGGGAAAAACCATACACACGACGACACCATTCGGACGAACTGTCTCTGTTGTCGAATGCGAATATGCGTAAAGGGTGGGGTAGGACTTAATGGAATGAGCAGCAGTTGAGTTGTGCACTTCAAATGCTTTTGTTGTATTAACACACTATTCTATACTGTATGCCGTTACTCGTTACCCGATTTGATAAATAATAAATATGGTTCAATGGTGGGAACTTGTAATTTATTGTTGTTGTGTTCATTAACAATAAAATACGTTTGAATTGCATAAAATGTAATGACATGTAATGCATTGTTGTTGTTGTAAATAATTATTTGTTATCATTCGACAACATTAATGTAGTTAGTGACAGGTGTATGGCGGCGATTCGAGTCCAATTTGGATTGTGGGAGCCCCTCATACTTAGTCAAGTATAAAACAGCTTCAATGAATCTATGGTTTTCAATAGGAATTTCTTTTTCTCATATGTGGGATTCCCACGATGGGTCTGACTTCAAGCTAACAGGCTCTCGGTTAGTTTCGAGACTACGGTTGAGAGAATATAGTTACATTGTACATATAAAATTAACCGTATAACTCTATAGCAGTTCTGAAAAAATATATCTGTATATTGAAACAAGTAAGGAAAGGCTAAGTTCGGGTGCAACTGAACATTTTATACTCTCGCAATTTATTGATATATTTTTATTAAGAAAACACAATTTGACTCAATTTTAAATTCCTATAATTAGGTATATGAGAGCTGGGGGAAGTTACAACCCGATTTTAACCATTTCTGGTACTGAGACACACACTATTAAAAGAAAAATATTTCCTCTGAATTAAATTAAAATATCTGAGAGATTTACCGAAATGTTCGGTGAAAAATTACCATGGGGCACTGAATTCTTTATATTCGACGTTCGAGGCCTTCAAAAGTTATAGTCCGATTTCGACAAATTACGATTTTCACAAGTGACGCCACAGATGATATACAGTATTTGTGTAAACTTTTATTTCGCAATCTTCATTGGTTTCTTATGTATATATTATAAAGTGAAGCAATAAGATGGAGTTCAAAATTGAGTTACATGGGAAATTGTCGTGGTTGTGACCATTTTCCACACGTGTCATCAGGGTGTTAAGAAAATATTATATACCGAATTTTATTCGAATCGGTCGAGTAGTTCCTGAGATATAGTTTTTGACCCATAAGTGGGCGATGCCACGCCCATTTTCAGTTTTGTAAAAAAAATCTGAGTGCAGCTTCATTCTGCAATTTATTCTGTAAAATTTAGTGTTTCTGACGTTTTTCGTTAGTGAGTTAACAGATTTTTATTAATTTTCAACCTAACCTTTGTATGGGAGGTGGGCGTGGTTATTATCCGATTTCATGGTGTGTCGTGGGGTACGTAAGAGAACCGACTGCAGAAAGTTTGGTTTATATAACTTTATTGGTTTGCGAGATATATACAAATAACCGATTTGGGGCGGGGCCACGCCCACTTCCCCAAAAAAGTTACATCGAAATATGCCCCTTCCTAGTGCGATCCTTTATTCCAAATTTTTTTTTAACTTTTATAACTTTATTTATGGCTGAGTTATGTCACTTTATGTGTTTTCGGTTTTCGCCATTTTGTGGGCGTGGCAGTGGCCCGATTTTGCCCATTTTCGAAAGCAACCCTCTCACGATCCCAAGAAACATGTGTTCCAAGTTTCATCATGATATCTCAATTTTTACTCAAGTTATCCGTTGCACGGACGGACGGACAGACAGACATTCGGATTTTGACTCGTCTCGTCACCCTGATCATTTTGATATACATAACCCTATATCTAACTCGTTTAGTTTTATGACTTACAAACAACCGTTATGTGAACAAAACTATAATACTCTTTTAGCAACTTTTGTTGCGAGAGTATAATGAGTAGAGAGTTATAGTATATCTGATATAGTGATTTTTTTTCTTTTACAAATCAAATTTTCTTCAAAAATACATGATTTTCCAATGTCCAGTGCTGAAGGTTGATCAGGTGAATCAAACCAAAGCAAATAAAGATGTTATGATATTACCTCGGACAGAAAGAATTTCGTAAGGTTTCTCATACAAAAAGAGCTTAGTTCTAAGCAGCCTGTGGAATAAGCTTACACTTTACGTTGTTGTTATTGTTGTAACTATAAAAAATACTCCCAAATGCCGAATTGATAGTCTTGGGCTGGCAAAATATTTCCATTCCGTTTCTGTAGGTTCAACTGTCTTGGGAAGGGCTTGACCTCCTTATCCCTAATTCACAAAGGTCCACAACGCCTCTGCGTTTATCTAAGTTAGGTGTAGTAGAGAGTTTGCTTGCATCCTTCAAGTTCGTTTGTTTTAAAACAGATGAAACCTGTTCCTTATTATGCAGTTTTCACTGATCTCATTGAATCTAATAGTGAAGTTAATGAAAAGACCCTTCCCACTGAACTATGACTTGTATGTTCATTCTATTCCGTAAGTATTGTATTTTCTTAAAGAAATTCCACAATACACAATCATGGACTTAACTACAATTATTCCACTGCTGTTGAATAACTTCATAACTTCTTTGGCGAATAACTAAAGAAATAGATTATCAAAAAGAAATTCTCTGCAGATGGGCCCTCCTAGTGTTTGTACTTCTTCATTTACTTCTACGCCACTGCTTAAGCGATGGTAGCTGAGTTAACAACATTGCGACATTCAGTTTTCCTCTTCGGTTTTTTTTGCCAGTTGGTGATACCAAATGCTGCTAGATCCATCTCCACCTGGTCTTTCTAACGGAGTGGAGGTCTTCAACTTCCACGGTTCCCAACGACGGGTACTGCATTGAACACTTTCAAAGCTGGAGAGTCCATTCGGACAATATGTCTTTTATCCTCTGAACTATGTCTGTGTCCTTATACAGCTCATTCTCCCATCATCTGCGGTATTCGCCGTTGCCAATATTCAAAAGACCATACATCTTCCGCAAAACCTTCCTCTCGTAATCTCCTAATGCCGTCTCATCGGCTGTTGAAATCGTCCAAACTTCTGCACCATAAAGCAGAACGGGAATGATGGGGGATTTGTAGAGTTTGGTCTTTGTTTGACGAGAGAGGACTTTACTTTTGAGTTGCTTACTCAGTCCAAAATAGCACCCGTTGGAAAGACTGATTTTGCGTTAAAATTCAAGCCTGAAATAATTAAACTGTGAAAAACATGTGTACATAAAAATCCAACGGGCTCCTTAGACCAGTTCTATATACAATTTCATTTCTGAGTTCGATATCATTATAATGGGAAGTGAACTGTAAGCAAGTCTTAAAGTCCGAAGACAAATCTTGAGATTTTCTACTAAGATAGCTCTATTTGATTCAGTTAACCATATTAAAACCACCGAGAATGTATCCATGATCCGACAAAATCCGTCTATAAAGAAAGTACGGGAGCAGAAATGTCAAACTTTCAGAGTAATCCCAAACAAAGTTTTTCCCTTCTTTCGTTCATGACGATATGAACTAATGAATTTGGGGAAAAACCATTGTAGATATTCTCCTTCTGTTGTATTCTCCGTTTCTATCATTATGGGATGGGTCTAAAGAACAGTGAAGCTACTACCATAGAAACTAGTTGAATGTTTCGACGTCCTCGTCCACGTTAGTTCTCCTATTAGTAATTAATATTTGTTTAATTTCTATTGAACCCAATCAACTCCAATGGCTTGAGCGAAACAAAAGAACCTGTACCTGGAAAACGCAGACACAACCCTTTCTTTTATGAAATGTAGCATGCACTCTGTAGTCACCATGGTGGAGCGTAGAACTCTTTTCTGTGCAACAACGACGCTAACTCATGCCGCGAGCGACGCCAACGCATTGGTCTACTCACGCCAGTCAGCTATCTATATATTTGTTTCAGTGTGTGTGTGTAGACATGTGCGCACTGCGGTTGGGGCAATTGCGCTCGTATGAAGAGCATAAAACCGGTGCGAGTACACTTTACGCCATTGCTACAATCGCATACGCCGCTCCTAGGTGGCTCATGTGGAGCACGAGCCGGAGCGCGCAAGCCGTACGCGTCGCCAACAAACGGACGGCGCGCGTCTCAGTGTGGTCGAAAGCTCCCAGCGATAATGTCGTGCTGTGAGTGAGCTGCTGCCAACAGAGCGCAACAACGAGACGAAGTGAATTTTATTAATTGTGATTTGTTATTATTCCCAGTAAATACAATAAAAATTTTGAAACTACGAACGTGTACGCTGCAGCGGCGCGCGCACCAAGCAACTATAATAGTGTGGAATTAATAAAAAATGTTTGCAATATTTCCTATGTGAATATGAAAATTTATAATAAAAATGTATGTATGTGACACACCGCTAGTTCAAAAAAGAAAAAATCTCAACGCGTTGTGCGAAATCGTTGCAAAATTTACATAGAACGCGGTGCCTTTGTTGCCGCAGTGCGAATGTGTTAAACATTAATTATAATAATTCACACAAAACACGCAAAGCAAATTTAGTATTGAAAAAAAAAACAACAACAACAACAAATAACAATACAAAAAAATATATTAAAAGTGTGTTTGTCGAGCGACGCGTTTGATACCGCGCGGTAGGCGGCAAGGCGACATACCAACGCGCGCTACGTTTATGTGTTTCAGCGCGTGCGCTAACACCGCGCGCTCCCGCTTTCGCTCCCTAAATGGTTGAATTTACTCTTTATTAATTAAGGTATCGTGCAGCAGCAGTCGTTCAACGCGCAAGTGAGCGCGCTACTCATTGCAAATACACTCTAACGCCAGCAATCACTACCAATTGACGCGTCGCGATCACCATTGTCCAGTACTTAGGCGAAACGATAGCAAACTTGTGTGTAATTACGTGCGCGCCTTATATGTTCTTGACGTCAACAGCAAAAAAAAAAAACAACAGTAACACCAAATATATATTTGTGATATATGCGTAGATATCAACTAGCGCAGGACTCTAGTACACACTTGGTGGTAGACGAGCGCGGTATCAACGCGTACACTAAAAGTCACCAAATCATATACACGTCGTCGCGATTGATATTGACGTTAGTGTGAAGTGAGCAAAAATAACAAAAAAAGAAAATAAGAAAAAAAGCACTGCCGCTTATAACGCCAGCAGCCATTGTCATCATAACCATTCTTATCGTCAATACCAACGCGCTTGTTGTTGTTGCTGTATGCGCTGTGTGTCCGTGTGGTTTTTGTTGTCAACTGAATAATATTTATACTCATTATAATTCGCCGATTAAGCATTGTTGTCATTTTATACAAATATACATACAGGCGCGCGGCTACATACATACAAACAAACATAAGCGCTTATTGGGTCGTCGTCGTCGTCGAACATGGAAAATCGTGTGAGTAAGCTCTTTTACATGCAATAAATATTATGGAAAACCAACAGCAACAACAACAACAACAACAACCATAAAAGCTATACAATAAAATATATATAGCGGCCATAGCTGAGACAACGCCAGCGTCGGTGTGCGCGTCCGCGTCTGCGTCAGTGGCAGTGGCAGTAGGCGCGCGGTAGCGGCGCTCGCGGTTGCCCGTTGAAATATTTATTTATTTTATGCGAGTATTTTTAATAGCTGGCGCTTGTTGTTGTTGTTGCGTATATATTGTTGTTTTTTGTATTAGCGTCTGTACATACATAGCATACATACAATCTTATTATACGCGCACATATTGCTTCTTCTTCTTATTTTTATTTGCTTGATTTGTATATTTGTTGTATGCTCGTGTGCTTTAAAAATAGATTTCCGAGTATTTCGATGTCCTGAGGCGCAGCAAAGCGAATTGAAAGAGGCAAAAATAAAGTGAAAAAAAAATAAAGAATATAAAAACCCCAACAGTATGGCTGATAGGCGCTGTGTTGAGCGTTTGTGGTAGCGCGCTGCTACAGCGCCAGTCGGCGGTTGTGGGGGGAACACATGCGCGCACAAATAAACACAGGCGTTCACATATGTGTGTGTATGTGATTTGTGTGGTAGGCGCGCAGACAAATGTCAAGAATGCGAAACGCGTTGAACGTTACGCGCAAGATTTGTTAGCGCACAGTCAAACACACAAGCTTTCATACTACTTGCAAATGCTTACAAGTGTATAATGATATGCAAATGCACATACATACATACATACATACATATATGTGATTCTATATTAATACTTATAAATTTGTTGGCATTTGCTTACAAATGTTTGCAATCACACACACACGGGCGCGCACCAATTAAGTCACACAAAGCGTCTGTTTTGTTTTGTACTGTCTGGCCAACCGGCCGGCCGGTCTTTCAGTCTACTTGCATGCATTCATGTCTGTATGTATGCATATTTGCAATCATTGCATTTACACACTCACACACACACACACACATACATTTGCACATTTGCATTCGTCTGTCAATGTTCGCGCTGGTTTTAGATTGCATTGGAAATCGTACACTTAACAAGTTCATTTGAGACTTTCATATAAATTATTTTTAATAATTTATATGCGAAATAATTTTCGAAAATTTTTCCATAAACACGATTGCACACATACTTACACATATATATACATATGTATGTATGTATGTATGTAGCAAATGTAGCGTGTAGTGTTATACAAAATTCCATTTACTATGTGACAAATGTATTTGGGTTAGATTGAGTTTAGCTGGCGCGGCAAGAAATTCACTTAAATCAGCAATTAACGGTATCATTGTGTAAACGTAATGCACAGCAGTCCGTATGACAAAGTCAGTGACTTTTCGGCGTAGTAAATGCAACGCAGCGGCTGTCAATTTATACTAAATTTTGAGAATTTTACATAGAATACGGTTTTTGAAAACTAGAAGATACGTAATGAGCTCTTCGTGGACTCTATACAATAAATTTTAATGAGTACTTGAAGCTCCTTTCTACTCTAACCGTTCCAATATAAATGAGCCCAATATTACAAGTACTCGTATCTCGTCCAAAAGACAGATATATAGAGAATGAGCAGATTTTTTAAAGCTTTCACTGTGTTAGAAAGGAGTTCCTCAGTCCTTCAACTCAGTCTCAGTGTTCAACTCTGTTGCAACTATTTCAAAACAGTCTTCTGTGATATTTAACTGCAATAAGAACGATTTTTTGAGCTCTGTGTGTAATCTTATCATAAATTTAAAACCATTTAAATAAGACAAAGTCCAAGAAATAGTCCCAATATTGACTATATTATTTTCGTAGCTAGCTCTATACAGGATAAAAGTCGTTATTTGCCCTTGTTTTTCGGTAGTTAAAAAATCACCTCTGACTATTTTTCAAGTGACTCGCTGAGCTTTTGAACCAATCAATGTTGTATTCTGTTTTTATTATAATTTTTTCATATCAAGCCTCTCCTTCTTCTTCTTCTTGACTGGCTACACCGCTTACGCGGTTATAGCCGAGTCCACAACATCGCGCCATGCATCTCTGATTTTGGCAGTTCGGCGCCAATTGGTGATACCAAGTGAAGTCAGGTGCTTCTTCACCTTGTCCTTCCATCGGAGTGGAGGCTTTCCTCTTTCTCGGATTCCACCAGCGGGTACTGCAGCCAACACTTTCGTCCATTCGAACAAAATGACCTAGCCAGCGTAGCTGCTTTCTTTTTATTCGCTGGACTATGTCTATGTCGTCGCGGAACACATACAGCCCATCATTCCATCTTCTGCCGTATTCGCCGTTGCCAATGTTTAAGGGACCGTAAATCTTCCACAAAACCTTTCTCCTAGTGCCGTCTTATCGGATGTTGATATCGTCCACGCTTCTGCACCATAAAGTAGGACAGGAATGATGAGGGACTTGTAGAGTTTAGTTTTTGGTCTTGAGTAATTGTCTCGATTTCACCACATTTTTTTGGTTTCACTTCAAAGTCTGGCCGTAGCTTAGGTAAGGTTGTATGACTTTTATCCAGAAGGAAACACATTTAGACTATGAGGGACAGTCCTTTGTGAAGCTCGGATAACTGTCTTCATTAAGATTCGACGAAGCACCCTGATCTTACTACAAATCTGCAGAGATTTGTGATTTCTATATCCGCTAGTTTGCTAGTCCGCAGTTGTTCAAAAAAGTGAGACCGAGAAATCTTTGTTTTGATCTGCCATAGTCGGGATATTCCAGAAGAAAGTGATGAGATGATTCCATTTCGTCCAGCTCCCGGGTTTCTACAGCTATCATCCGCTATGATTTTTTAACCTAACAGCGTGGGTCTAGTCCGAACACAGTCTCATTTCTGAGCTTTTTTTTGTTCTAGAATTTTCGATTTCGATATTTAATATTCAAGTATCGAATTTTTAAACGACTTCTTGAAAATTTTTTTAGGGCCTAAGGTCATATTTTTTTTTGGAAATAACAGCAAATCAAAACTTTGTTAGTGTTCTCCTATATTTTCTGATGTAAATTGTAAGATACGTTGAAATTTATATGGTGAATTGGAAATATTGTTGAAAAAACGCCCATACTGACCTATAAATTTATATATGTATTAAAAACCACTCGATCATATTGAGTAAAATTTTGTGTATACTTTATTTATAGTAAGATCACTTCAAATAACAACAAATTGAGTACAAACAACTGACAATTGCTATATAACGGTACTTTATGAACTTGTTAATATTGAATATAAAGTGGATAGACATTGAACATGGCGACTTTTTTGTTCAGAATTTTACTTAAATTCTACTTAAAAGCAATTGTCGAAAAATAAGAATTACGAAAGTTTTTTGGACCGATATTCTAAATCAAGAAAATCTTTCCAACTCTGGCAACTAATTTTGAAAAGTTGTACAAATATACAAATTCAATTCCCACTTCATTTCTTCCTAATTAAACCTTTGTTGTAGTATACTGCTATTGTTGTTGTTGTACGCTGATATGCTTCTAATAATAGCCTAGCTTATTAAATTTTAATTTTTTAAACTAGATGGGCATACATACCCACATGTCTTAATAAATACAACTGCAAATACAAATATCACAAGTATTTAGATTACAAAAGCCCCCTTAGTTGACCCGAATGCGCACACAGCTTGCTTGCACTTGGAAACAGTTGGAAATTATTACAATTAACACAGCTAAGTGAAAATTAAAAACAAAAACAAAAACAAAACAAATTAAATATAATATAGAATAATTGATAATAAAAATAACTATGCAACTAGTTGGCGAGTTTAGTGTTTGCAGGCAGGCGCCTACAAGCCGCCTCAATCAATTAAAACCACAAATACTTATTAATACACAATAAATACATATCTATATATATATATATATGTATATGTATGTATGCTTGTAGATATATATTTATAAAATATATGCACATATTTATTTATTTGTGCTCGCGCAATAACCAAATCATACATATTTAGATTACGTGCAGCTTTGCTCTGCCCACACATAATCATGCACAGTTCTCGATTCACCTTCCCGAACCCGAGTTCTCCTGTGCACAATATGGCAGTGATATAGGAATGTATGGATGTTTGGTTTCCTTTAAAGGGTGTTTCTTTAGGAGTATCATCGCAGTTTGTTTATAAAGTGAAAGTGTTTTTGTTTTAGAAGTGAAAAGTTTTTTATAGGTTTTCGGAGCGTTTGGATTTATCATATTTTTTTTTTTGAAAATCAAAATATAGTTTGAATATCACAGATTAATAAATGAGAATTCTAGTTGCTAGCTGAGACTTGCTATTAATCATAATCTAGAAGCTAGAAAGCGTCATAGGGACAGATCGATTGGAGATCGTTCAAGGTGGAAAGAATGCCGATTTATACTTTAAGTACCGATAATTATGCCAATCAGTCTTCCCATCAGTTCTTTTCTTGGTGCTTGACTAGTTCGCTTTGCTAAATTTAGATTGTCTTTGGCTTGTTGGTTATTTCCTTCTTCCATTTAGCGTTTCCTGGACCTGCGTTTTGCAATTTTAAGCTCGGTATCCTACTAGCGGAAGCGTTGATATTTTACGAGATTTGACAGAATCGTCGTCTGCTATATTTGGAATCTCTTTCGTAAATAGGTAAGGTTAGGTTATACTGGTGGTCCAATAAAACACACATAGAACAGTTTTGGTCCCTTGGTCACGTTGTCCACGAGATGTAGTCATCCTTTAGGATGCTTGCGCTTGAAGCGAATTTTTTTATGTGACTTCACTATCTATATCTCTTCCAGCTTTTCATATTGTGAGGACCCCAAGTGGCGAAGACGTTGCCTTGACAATGCAGGACAAGTGCACAAGAGATGCTCCATTGTTTCCCTTGTACCTTGCTTCTGACATTGCCTGCAGTCATCTCCATCCGTCAGTCTCATTTTGTAGGCATGTGCCGTCACTAGACAGTGGCGGTCAGTATGTGTTTCAACCAAACTCCTACAGACCTTTCTATCGAGTGACAGTAGGAGTTTTGTGTAATTCTGGTCTACCGCTTTACACATGGCTTTGGCGGTTTTACACCCCGGTATATTTTTCCAACGTGTTAAGATTTTCCTTGTCATACCCCTGTTCAGATCATCGTATAGACAGTGCATGGGTTTGCCAAATTTGGTCACGATTCCGGATGACAGTTGTATATCTTTATTGGCAATTTCGTTCACAATCTCGTTGCCTTTAATGCCTTTATGTCCTGGCACTCAGTAGAAGTGTAAACACATGTTCCTGGCAGCACTCTCTACTGCCATCCTGGTATCCAACAGACTTTTGGCCGAAATGCGAACCGAGGTTGTTACCTTGATTGCTGCTTGACTGTCCACGTATGTAGATAAAGACTTACGTAAATAAAGACTACCTTGAATCAATCTATTATTTTTCAAGTAATGATCTCACGTGGGTCTAATAAAGACCTGGAAATCATTAACTGGCTGCAAAAAGCATCACTGATGTTTATATATTTGCCAATTTTTCTCTAAAAAAGAATCTAATTAGAAGTAATTCGTTTTCGTTCGGGACTCAGCTATTCAAAGCAGTCAGGAGTCATTGAATATTTTACCGAATTCGTTTTCTAATCTACCTATCTCTCAGAGATATTCAACATTCATGAAGGAAGTCTGCACTCAGTTGCCGATTCTAAAGCTCTTTGTCCATAAAAAAGCTGCTCTTTAAATCCATCAACTGTTCGAAAGCGGTTCAAAACTTGTTGAACTCACCTTTTGGCAGATAAAATGAGGGCAAATACCACAAATAGAAGGCGAAGGCTGGTCAAACCTCGTGTGTCAATTATATAAATATGTACATCGTACCATGATTAAAAGCATTAGTAAGCTTTCGAAGTTATTCAGCAAATCTTTGCATGTTTCAAAACCCAAGAATGAAAAAACCTGACAACTGACAGCAGACAGCTGACAATGAAATACAGAAGCAAAATACCTATTCTAATACCCTTTAAGTACTCGCACCAACTTATAAATATGTAAATATACACACAGACACACACACTCACACACTCAGAAACTTTTGTGCAATAAGAATTAGAAGAAAACATAGAAACAAAATTTCAATTGTCTTCCTATGGCATCAATGCTGGCGCGGCTCAAAGTACCCACAGATACGGCACTCACACATCTCACTCATTGGTATGAGTGTGTGTGTTTGTGGCTGTCGGTGAGTGCAGTGTAGTAGGAAAAAAATCTCCGCAGTGATCTCATTGTTTTATAAATAGAACTCTTGCAAAAACATTAAAACGAAATCAGACGCAAAAATACGGCAAAAACGAAAATATTCAATAAACAGAAAAAAATAGCGCCTGCAAGAATACCGACCGAGTCGTAAATGCTGTTGAGCGTGCTGTGAGCCGACACAACTTTGTATATACAAAAGTTTATTTGAACGATCTATTTTCAAAATAAAAAATAAGGAAAGAAAAAAATTTAAGGAAAAGGAAAAGCATGGGAGAAAGCCAAAAATACGGGACTGTCTGCATGTCTGTGGAATTGCTGAAGAATCATTCAAATTTATTTATTTTCTTAACCTCTTAGCAGCTCGGCGTGTAGTCAGATGCGAGTGTGTGTAATTGCGACTCACTATTTGATTTTCAAATAAAATTTTAAATATTATACTATGTTTGTACTATAGTATGAATGCATGTACGAGTAGTATGTTTGGCGCAGAAATATTTGCGGTTTTGCGTTAATTTTTGTTTGTTTTGTTATTGTACATCTATTTTTGTCACATTATAACAGACATTCGCACGCGATTTTCACAACAATTTTGCGTTAATTGTTTATGGCCAATATTAGGGTGGTCTGCCGTCAAATAAAATAAAATAAAATAAATAAATAAAATAAAATAAAATAAAATAAAATAAAATAAAATAAAATAAAATAAAATAAAATAAAATAAAATAAAATAAAATAAAATAAAATAAAATAAAATAAAATAAAATAAAATAAAATAAAATAAAATAAAATAAAATAAAATAAAATAAAATAAAATAAAATAAAATAAAATAAAATAAAATAAAATAAAATAAAATAAAATAAAATAAAATAAAATAAAATAAAATAAAATAAAATAAAATAAAATAAAATAAAATAAAATAAAATAAAATAAAATAAAATAAAATAAAATAAAATAAAATAAAATAAAATAAAATAAAATAAAATAAAATAAAATAAAATAAAATAAAATAAAATAAAATAAAATGAAATAAAATAAAATAAAATGAAATAAAATAAAATAAAATAAAATAAAATAAAATAAAATAAAATAAAATAAAATAAAATAAAATAAAATAAAACAGTCTGTAGCAAGATAAATTTGTAATTGTTGAAATATAACCTCTAAATGTTGAGAATCAGAGCCGGGACTAGATCAAGTTAAATTAAAATAAAATAATATAAAATAAAATAAAATAAAATAAAATAAAATAAAATAAAATAAAATAAAATAAAATAAAATAAAATAAAATAAAATAAAATAAAATAAAATAAAATAAAATAAAATAAAATAAAATAAAATAAAATAAAATAAAATAAAATAAAATAAAACAGTCTGAAGCAAGATAAATTTGTAATTGTTGAAATATAACCTCTAAATGTTGAGAATCAGAGCCGGGACTAGATCAAGTTAAATTATTTCGGAAAGAAAAAAATGGATTGCTGGTTCTTTTCTGAATCTAAAATTTTCAATATTTCAAATTTGAATGAAATTATTTAAAATTTTCCCTTTAAACATTGTTAAATGATATCTAGTCTATATCTATAATTACACAACTCCATATAAAAATTTCCTGCCATCAAAGCTCGTACACCCGTTATTGGAGTTGAAAATATAATATTTTCAGACCCATTTCCTAGATTTTTTTGTCTTTTTTCACAGCTTGTATTATGAAAGACTGAAAAATGAGTGCTGATTGTTGTTATGAAAGAATTTTGTATACAAATTGATACTTTAAAGCATCTCATTCGTATTGCATACTACAGGTGCTACGCACATTAGGGTAGTTCTAAAGATCTCAAATGAAAACTATTTTTTTGTTTAATTCATAGCTTCAATCGGTAAATTTTTCTGGTAGAGATGGACCATTTAGCTTATCAAAGGAATTTAAAATATATACCGTATTCAAAACTCGGTTTTTTCTCTGAAATTTAAAAATTTCAAAGTTCGTATTTTTATATGACCACGCTAATATCTACACACACACGTCACAAATTAAGAGTGAATAATACACACCTTGTGTTTATTCATCAACTTTTATAGATTTTGTTAGCATATGCGAGTATGTGCTTTTATTTGTTTATAAGTATAGAGGTATGTATGTATGATGGTGTATTTGGTGCCCATCATGTGAATTATCAAAGTTGTTTAATTTGCAGCCACTAACAGACGCAATCATTGGAGCGTACCGCACAGGTGCCAAAAATATGCTCATTTATCGCAGCTAAACAAAAAAAAAAAAAGAATATTTAAATGACTGTGAATGTATATACCCACTCAGGTATTTTTGAATAGGCGAGCGGAAGAATGGAAATTCGTGTTAGAATTTAATAATAGGCCTCGATTTGATTATATTAAAGGAAAATAATAATTTGTTTATTACCAGAAATTAATATTGCTGTTTATTAGTGTTACAAAAATTCTATTTTTCGATATATTGTTAAATAAGAAAGTTTGCGAGGTTTTGTACTATTTTCTGTATATTAAAGGAAATTTAAATTCCGTTAACACAATCACATAAATCTGGGAGTCGTACTAATATGTACCTTACATTTTTGGGTTCACTGAATCCGAATCCGAGGTCCATTAGATTTGGAATGACGGAGGTTCTCGGGAGCACGGTTGTGGAATCCGGTGTCGGTGTTTCGAAATTCATAATTTCGGATCCCATATGATGGACACTTTTTTTTGAAAAATTCAACGGATTCACTCGAAACTCGTTACTGGGGGCGGGTGATAATTCATTCTACTTCTAAAATATTTCCTTATATCCGAATTTTTTGGGAAACATGGCCACATAGTCTCTTTTTAGCTCGATACTCTTGACCCAGCTGTTATCGATCTTCTTTAAGTCGTATGAAAATATGATGTCTGAAGATCTGCAAAGTAGAGACCTCCTTGGCAGCGTTAACTTTCTCATTGGACTAAAATTTGTGTGACATTTTCAAGTTTGAAAAAAATAGAAGTCGTTCGACAGCTCGAAGAAAAATCTGGAGTTTACGGTGGATGGGGTAGCAATTCGTAACCTTAATATAGCTCTTTTTCCTACAATACTTTGGATCCGCCCAATAATAGAGAGACCTCTGGCCGTTTTCTTTTTCTTCAGATAAATCACATCTTGGGAATGACAGAAAATGGTTGCCACCATCTTTCCGCGTGGTTCGGTGAAAGTTTTCCTGGTGAAATCGACTATAACATTGGTTCAGGATATGACCCATGCGATCTTTTCTGAAGCCTGTTGCTTCAGCTATGTACCTTCAATCGACGGCCTGCCAAAACGAAATTGTGGACTGTTCTCCAGAGTCCGCGACGTGAAATTTCGTTGAAACTGGTTAAATAAATTTTTGGGGGTCTCCATCTATATATTTTAGTATATTTTTTATGAAAGATATGACCCATGCGGTCTTTTCTGAAGACTATTGTCTTGGTTATCTAACACAGCTTCAATCGACGGTCTGCCAAAACCAAATTATGGACTATCACGTTGTCTTCCATGGTCCCCTACGTAGGATCGCGTTGAAACTGGTTAAATCAATTTTTTGGGGTCCCCATCCAGCGAAGAATTGGACATACAGACTGCAGAACGAATTGAATGTTGACGATTAAGAATTTGGTAATTTAAAAAAGTGTTCCCGGGTGAAAAGGTAAATATTATCAATCAAGAGATCTGTAAATATAAATGTGTCTCATATTGTTTATATTATTATTTATGAAAAACTTTCCATGCTTTATCGAGAAGTATTGAAGTCATCTGGTAAACAACGATTTTTGGCTAATCGAAGATCTTGGGTCAAAATTTCGTAGAATTGTTTGTGTGACTTGGTGACCTTAAGTTCTGTGTGTGTGTGTGTGCTTATCGGATTGTCATCTCAAAGCTATTGCGCTTTGTTTTGGTTTTCCTCCCCGTTTTACTCTTTGTGTTTTCATCGTTTTTGTTGTTTTTTGTTTTTTTACGGTTTTGTTGTGCGACTGAATGAAATTTTCGTTTGCCTTTGACTACTGTTGTATGCCACGTGCCAGTCATCAAACGCCACACTTCCCGGTGGCGCCCAACGACTCCCCACTAACTTCGTATTTCTGTTACGCTCTTTTTTCAAACAAAAATGGTAGGGGTTGGACACCGGGTGGCGCACAGCGCACAAAACTATGCTATATATACAGTTATATGTGGGTGTGTGTAACCAAGGCCCATTCAGAAGTGTCGTAGCTGTCATCCAGGACTACGCGAAGGCGTATGGTCGTGTGTAAAAATAGTAAAAGCTTTCGGCATAACAAAAACAAGAACAACACATAGCAATAATAACAACAAAATTGTAGAGGAAATAAATAAACATACCGAAAGGAAACGAATGAAATGCTCGACATAACAAAAGCTCAGCGGAAAAATTCGCAGACGACAAGGCAAAAGCAACACAAATGTCAAGCCAGCAATTGTGAGGCATGCGCAAATCAGTGCCGTAGTAATTGTGTGCAAAAGAAACAAAAACAAATTGCAACAAAAGTGAAGTTGGTCTCCATAGAAATCAGCTGGAGGTCACACATATTCGCGCATTCTATACATAAAGACAGCATGTGATTTCAAAGCGTTTGTCATATGACAGCGCTGATTTGCCCTAAATGTGTCCACATGCTGGTGGAAATTTTTGCGCAATTGAATTGATTTGATAGTTTACAGCTTAGTTGCTGTATTGATTTTCATAAATTTCTGGAGATGGACTGATGTTTGATTGTGGCACCGCATACTTAATTAGTTATACAGTTTTGGACGATCGGGAAGATCCATGAGTTGGCGCTACGAAAGAATATTATGAATTAAGATCGTGACGGTGGTCTATAAAAGATTAAGATTCTAATCTTCTCAGTTGGAACCAGACCATTAGGTTCTATATAAGACCCAAACATTTAAGTTTCAGATCTCCTCAGTTGGCACCATATCATTACCATCGGATCCAGCTTATAATATTCTTACAACAGTTTAAGCTCGATTATACAGCAGCCCAAGAAGCAGACTCATTATTATTATCGCAAGATTTGATCATGACAGTACTTCTGCGTACCAACAAAGAAATTAGATAGGGTCCTCGTGGCGCTTAAATGAGACTCGGACTTCCAAAATTCGAACGGCCGCTTTCAAACTCCCATTACTTTACATCACATTAACAACCAAGTTTCAGATCTCCTCAGTTGGAACCAGACCATTAGGTTCTATATAAGACCCAAACATTTAAGTTTCAGATCTCCTCAGTTGGAACCAGTTCATTACCATCGGATCTTTGGAGACCAGCTTATAATATGCTTACAACAGTTTAAGCTCGATTATACAGCAGTCCAAAAAGCTGACTCATTATTATTATCGCAAGATTTGATCATGACAGTACCTCTGCGTACCAACAAAGAAATTAGATAGGATCCTCGTGGCGCTTAAATGAGACTCAGAGATCCAAAATTCGAACGGGCGCTTTCGAACTACTATTAATTGACATCACATTGGAACTATTGCAACAACAAATCTTACAGATGATAACCGTACCGATTTTACAGGAAGTTCCATTGTAGAGACCAAAACCTAGACTTGACAGAAGAACATTGAGCTTAAATGGATTTAAGTAAGTCGAACGAAAGGCAATCGACGGACCCTCGTTCAGTTTTGGATCCTGGATTTGGATACCGATCTCTAATGATTCTTCAATGAAGGATCTGGTACCTTGTATTACATTTTAGACCTGAATCATTTGAGCGAAGTCGAAGAGCTCTCATTAAAACTCTAAACCTCTTAATTTTTTTTCTTCAGATCAGAACAAATTCCTGATTTATTTGGAAACGATCAATTTGTTTTCTTCTGATGCTCCAGGTTTGGACGATCGACCCAAATAGTCCACAGTTCTTCACTGTCTTCCTGTTTTACTCATTGCACCTAACGCTAAGTGCCATTATCTCTCTTTCTCTTTCTCTCCTGATGCCAAAATTCAATGTACCGTTAATCGACCACGTGTGGTGCCGAAATGTGCCCTTGAGGTTATGTTACCAACGAAAATAGATTCAACCTTTATTTACACATTTTATCGATTGCCTGCCTATGTTTCCTATTTACACACACTTTTAGTACATATGTATGTACATAGATACGCCGTTATCCTTTCATGTAATCTAATCGCCATGGCAAGGGGTGAGCGCGCTGCATTTGCGTAACAAGTAGCTAATATTTTTCTTGAAATACGTCGCATATTGTAGTTTGTACCGCTCCGTTATTGGATGCTCCAGCCACTGTTATGTCGGTACGAAACGCCCAACGCCTACACACACGAACACCCACACACACACCAAAATGCGTATTGTTGTTATTTATACACTTTTGTTGCTGTTTATGTGGCAAAAAAAAAAAAAACAACAAAAACAACAAAAAGTTGCAAAGACTTTGTATATGGCTTGTTTGGGCGGACGGATTCGGTTACGCCAACGAGGTGCCACCTCGTTGTACCAAGTTCGTCCGGTCGAACGTCATTCTCGCGCATTGCCAAGCAGGCTTAGGTGGTGGGGAGTCGGTGACTGTGTCGGTTCATCTGTGTGTGTGTGTGTGTAAATATGTAATGCAAGTATTTACTATATCGGCGCTGCTCCTCATCGGCGGCGCATTCTATGGGCCGTTGGTAGGGACTAGGGCGCATACCAAACTCAACTACAAACTGCCAACAGCCTGCTGACTGCTGACTGCTAGCTGGCTTCTGCTATCGCCAACGAGTGCGAATTCATTTCGCTTCAATTCAGAAGTCTACGCGCTGTTGTGGATGTTGTAAGGCGGCGCGCGTGTTTGCATCTTGGTCGTCGTCGGCAGCTCGTTCGGAGTCATGCTCGTGTGTTTGTATGTGTGATTGCTGATTGCTCAGCAGAAATGATTTCGTAGATACGACGTAAATGAAAATGAAAACGCCAGCGACAATGACAACAAAAGCGGCAACAACAATAATAACAATAGCAACAACAACAACAATAATAATGACAACAACACCACCAGCATTAATAATAACATTATTCACCGCGTTTGGCAGTCAGCAATAAAATAAAAAATAAATAAAGAAAGAACTCCATTGAGCCAACATTGCTGGCAGGCAGTGGCTGACGGACGGACGGACGGACGGACACTCAGACAAAAGCAGCCGACTGTTGTATTGTCCAACTCAGCGACACACATATGTACATAAGTGGACTTAAGTGGCCGCATTCGCAAGTCGAATCTCAATTCCAGTGGCAATCGCATTGTGTCCGGCACAACGTGACGTGACGTGTGGAGGCGAGCACAACACAGTGAAAAAAAACAACAACAAAATCAACAGACACAACAACAGCAAACATGCTGGCAACGACGGATGCGAATTATAACGATATTAAGCGTGTTGTTGCCGACAGCAATTGAGCTGCCAGCCGAGTGTGTGTGTGGTTGATTTGCAAAAAAATGCAAAGCAGCAGAAAATAAACAACAAAAAAACAAAACATAAAATAAAAAATAAAAATAAATAATATTTGAGAAAAAAAATACGAAAATGAAATAAAACCGAAAATTGCGAGAATTAAAAAATGCAATAAAAAGGCTATAAACAGAAAAATTGTATAAAATATGCGAACACACCAGAGTGGACATTAAGAATGAAGCAAAAAATGAATAAAGACAGAAAATAAAAAAAGAAAAAAATTAATAAAAAAGAAACAGAAACAAAAATAAAAACTGTATAAAAACTGAATAAAACTGTATAAAGCGTATAAATGAATTCAAAGTAATACAATAAGAACGTGCGGCGCGTTGCAAAGGCGGTTAGGCGCGGACGAAAAGGTAAAGCGAGAAAAAAATAAAAATATGAAAACAAAAAATAAATCATATTAAATTCGTGCGAAGTGGGGGAAAAAAGCAATAAGTAGCACAAATATATATATATTTTAAATTTTTTTGTGAAAAAACACACTCATAGTAAATGATTGCCTGATGGATGGCCGGTCGGTCGCCGCTCGCATTGAAACGCTTAGATTGCATAACAAATTGAAGTGTTTATTGCGAATAAATAAATGTGTAAATGTATACAAATTGTGTGCGCTGCCGTTTACAATTTCGCTTAGCAAATTTGTAATGTGAAAAAATTACAAGAAAAAAATAAAAAAAAATAAAAAAATACAAAAAATTAAATAAAAACATAATAAAAATAATAGAAAAAAATATAATATATATAAATATATATATATATATAAAATATAAATTAAACATATTAAAAAAATAATTATAAAATTAATTAATAAAAAAAATGAACAAAAACAAAATTAAAAAAATAAATAAAGAAATAACAAATAAAATAAAATAAAATTAAGTAAAAAAAATTATTAAAAATTATACAAAATTTTAAAATAAAAAAATAATATAATAGAAAATAAAAATAACAAATAAAATAAAAAACTATAAAATATAATAAACCTAAAATATATTTAAAATATTAATACAATTAATATAAAAATAATTAAAATTAAATTAAAAATATAACAATTATAATTTTTTTTATCATAAAACTTAAAAAAATAATAAAGAAATAATAACTGGTAAAGCATAAAAACAATTAAAAGAATATAATAATAATAACACAATTTTAAAAAATAATTAAAAATAAATTAGAAATATAATATATATAATAAAAATTAATTATAAAAAATTAATAAAATAATATTAGATCATATAAACAATTAAATTAAAAATTATAAAAAATGTAAATAATAAAGAATAAAATAAAAAAGATATGAACAATTAAATTATAAATTATAAAAATAATAAAAACTAAATTAAAAATTTCACAAATATAACATATCATGTTTTATAAAAATTTTAACAAAAAAATAATAAATAGAAAACGTAAAACGAATTTAAAAAAAATTATAAAAATTATAATTAAAAAAATAAAATAAAGAATAAATAATAAAATAAAAAAGATATAAAATAATAAAAGATATGAACAATTAAATTTTAGATTATAAAAATAATAAAATTAAAAATTTCACAAATATAATATAACATATTTAATAAAAATTTTACCAAAAAATAATAATAAATAAATAGAAAACATATAATAAAACCAGTTAAAATAAAAATTATAAAAAATAATAATATAAAAATTAATATGAAATTGAAAATACATATAACAAATACAATAAAAATTAATTATACAAAAAATTGGAAAATTAATAAATAAAAAAATACTGAAATATAAAACAATTAAATAAAAAATAAAAATATAAACAATAAATTGAAAAATATAACAAATCTAATAAAAATTAATTGTAAAAAAAATAAAAAATATGGAAAATAAATAAATAATAAAATATAAAAATAATTCAATTAAAAATTATAAAAATAATTGATTTAAAAAAGATTATATTAATAATATAACAAATATAATAAAAGTTTATTTTACACAAATTAAAAAAATAATAATGAAAGAAAATAAAATAATAAAACATAAAAAAATAAATTAAAAATTAGAAAAATAAAATATATACATATATATTACAAATATAAAAATAAATTTAAAAAATAACAAATATAATAAAAATTATTTATTGAAAATTTAGAAAAATTAATAAATAATAAAATAAAAAATAATAAAATATAAAAATAATTAAATTAAAAATTAAAAAAAAAATAAATAAAAATTATTTAGACACAAATTTAAAAAAAAATAATGAATTAATAAACAATTAAATAAACAAAAAACAATTAAATTAAAAATAATTAAAATAAATAAAAATATAAACAAATAAAAAAAATTAAGTACTATTAAATAATATTAAATAAACAAAAATTTTAACCGAAATGCACCACAACAACAATTGCGTCTACAAATTAAACGCCAACACAACAACTACTTAAACGAGCCAGCGTCATAGCATGTGGCGGGGCGTATGAGTGGTCTATGCTATATAATCTCATAAGTGAGTCCGCTGCAGGCGCTTGTGCCACTGATTATTTGTGCATTAAACGTTTCTTAATATGTATTTTCAGCTTTAAACTTTATTAAGCTGCGAGTTTTTTTTTCATTTTGAATACTCAAAGCTTTGTCATTGTTGTTGTTGCTGCTGTGCTTTATTAGTAAAAATGTAATTATTGTTACAAAAAAGAACTGAAAATTGAAAACTACGCAGCGTAAACAAATTTAACGACATACATTTATTACGACACACACGCACACACTCATACACACACGTGCATAAAGTATCTCCAAGCCATAACCATAAGCATATTGTGTGCCACGCTTTTAAATGCGCTGTAAAAATTGTATTGTGTGCTTTGGGTCGGTCGGTCGGTTGGTCGGTCGTGTTAGTTGGCAGCCAAAAGCCCGGACACTTCCAGACAAACATTAAAAGTTACACTGATGAGCCATGGCTTTCGGCTAAAAATAGACCGGTTCTGTGAAGCTCAATACTCCACCAAGCAGTAGCAGCAGAAGCAGCAACAACAACAGCAGCAGTGGCAATAGCAACAGCAACAATCAGCCCACAGGCAAGGCTAACATGAGGATGGCCAAGAAAATACGTTTGATAGTAGTGTGGAAACTGTGTGAATTTGTTGAGTTGTTGAGCATAAAAGAGAGCAAGCAAGCATGCGGCAACGAGCGTGAAAGCGCTCGCGTGTATGTGGAATATTGTTGTAGTAAATACTTGTATGTATGTATGTATGTTGTTGGCGCATGCATTTATTTTGTTGAGCGGTTGTTTGTTTTCATCTTTCACTTGCTTCATTTTTGCTTTATTTTTCATTTTGAAGAGGAGGTTTTTTTTTATTGTTTCTGGTCAGGATGTGTAAGCATTCTTTGGCGCATGTGTGGATACAGGGTCAGTGGGTTTTTGCACCGAAAAATTGTTATTAATGCTTTAAATGGGTTCTAAGAAATTTGTAGAACTTCTCGGTGGGTCGGGTATTGAAATTCTGGTTGATATAAAAAAGAAACTAATTCTTCAGTGGTATTTTCTTTACTTACATTAGATATGGCTTAAAAGAAAGAAAGAAAAACTTTGAGCGACTATCTAAATAGTTATTTTTGGGCAAAGAATTCTTCGAAGCATATATAATTGAATTCACGAAAAATTGCTCCTTTATAACCTAAAAATTTCTATGGTCGAAGATAAGGTACAAAGTTACTATCTCTGGCGAATAGCGCTTCAATAGGCTAGATCTTTTGGCATATGCATGCACTAGAAGACATTAGAAACCAACTATTTCCTTATTTGTATCATCTGTTAGCAAAAACTACTTCCTTTACTCAATTTATTATCACTGCCACCTCTTATACTTAATCTGTTTATCTCCAAAAGATCATTGGTAATTCATTCATTCCAAATATCAGGTTTTTTTATGAACTAAATATGCTCTTTTAGAAAGTTTCTTGGAACGCCATCTATGGTAATCGATTCCTCGCGGCTCGCTTGCAGAAGTCCAGACGCTGAACCCAATTTTCGATGGTTTTCAAGGATAAATCTGTCGATACTGCTGCAATTTCACGTTCGATATTCGCACGAAGTTCATCAATCGTCGCTAGCTTGTTGGCATAGACCATAGACTTGACGTAGCTCCAGAGGAAATAGTCTAACGGCGTCAAATCGCATGACTGAGGCGGCCAATTGACTGGATCATTTCGGGAGATAACACGTTCACCAACTTGGTTTTCAATAAATCGATTGTGACATTCGCTGTGTGGCTTGTGGCGCCGTCTTGTTGGAACCACATGTTGTCCAAGTCCATATCATCCAATTCTGGCCAAAAATATTCGGTTATCATTGAGCGGTAGTGATTCCAATTCACAGTAACGTGCCGGTCTTGATCATCACGGAGGAAGTACAACCCAATGACGCCGCCGGCCCATAAACCGCACCAAATCGTAATTCTTTCGATATGCAATGGTGACTCATGGCGTATGTGAGGATTGCTGCCTGACCAATAACGCATAATTTTGCTTATTAACGAAGCCATTGAGCCAGAAATGAGCCTCATCATAAATTGAATGTTGAGCTCATAAAGTTGAGGCCACTGACTCCGAATTTCAGTAGTTAATTTTAATAATTTCGACTCCTTGTTGGAACGAATATCTTTCCAAGATGAAATGACAAATCTTACTGAAGAGAAATGTCAAAAAAAAGAGCAGAAAAAATATGGCGCCGTTGCTGTCCATATCGGTTTACTTTTGTAGCGTCTCTTTTGAAAAACCCTTCATATATATAATGGAAGCGTGCTTGTTATCAAAGTTGTTATGCTACAGCTAAACCCCTCAATCATACCTAAGCCCACCAATTAATTCAATGTATCCATAATCAATTTACTACCCTCTCTACTAAGTTGACGTCAACTCTATGCAAATAGTAAATAGTCTAATGGTCCTCCCACCCGCACTAGTCAATTTATTGTTTACCTCTTAACTAAACGAAATAATTACCCTGTATATCATGCCATCAATGTAAGTAAGTAAGCTCCACTTCAAACGCGCTCGTGTTATTATTTTCAGCTACTGGACTATATGTACTATACTATACGCTTCCTCGTTTTCTTCTTCTTTTGTTCAAGGCCATTTTGTTGCCACCAAAACAGCATGCCACAGTGTAATGCCTCACCGCATTCCAACATTCGCCGCCCTTCACTTCCCTTCTCTTCTGTCCGCCACAAGCATACAAGCTCATTTACTACAACCGAAAAACAACAACAACAATAATATTATTGTGCTTACGCCACGTTTACGTTTCTTACGCATTACTACAACAACACTCATTTACTCACTATCTCTCACACGCTATGTGCTTGGAGTCAGCGCAAGGCTCCACAAAATGCCAGCGGGGTCCGTTGATTCCACGACACGGTTTGTGGCGTGTTCTTTGGCATTTTCAGTGCCAGAACCCGTTTCCGTAACTTTCAGACATACTTACATACTCGTATATCTATATGTACAATGAGTCAAGTCATACTCGTACCTCGTTTTTCCACATACCAAGCGCGCTTTAAGCGTAAATGTAGAAATGATTAAGTTAAGTGTTTGTTGTATGCACAAAAAAAGTAGGCATTTTACTAGCCACTGTAGTTGTCTTATTATTCTTCTTCTTCTTCTTCTTGTTGTTGTGGTTAATGTTGTGATTGTTCGTATGTTGGTTAAGTTACAAGAAGCCTCTACAAGCAGGCATGAGTCGGTATTGGTGTTAGTGTGAGTGGTATCCACTCACCGCTCAGCCGGTTGATGGGGCAGCACCAGCGCATCGGCGTGTTGTTGTTGTACGCGCAAAGATAGTAAACAAAAAATTACGTTACTACTTAGATTATTTATCGTACAGACTTACGGACATATTTACGAGTGAGTACGAGCATATACCCAGTCGTGAATTTGACGGTTTCGGAGCGAGCACTGGAGAGTGGTGGATAGTTTGTAGATAAGCTCCAAGTTGACGTTTCAGTTAAAGCTCTGGAAATCTTTTTTTCAACAATGTGGCACTTTACATAGTTAGATCGGTCAGGAAATCATAGAATTTTAGAAAATATTTCCTTTAGTATTGGATGCTTCTCAATAGACAATGCAAGACCCTCTATAAATCAAAAATGGTAAGCTTTCAACCATTCTGAAGCTTATGGGAGACCCTCCATATTTATGTCGGACAATTTCTGAACGAACACTATAAGCGGAGAGAAATAATATTGATCAGAAAGCTAACAAAGTTATAGTAAACTTGGTTTAAAACCAGAGAACTTTTTATAAGGAATACAGAGTTTTAGATCGCGCCGTAAAAAGAGGCAACTATTCAAATTCAGTAAAATCTTAATTAACGATAAAGCTCCGGGAACCTTTATTTCAACGATGTGGCACTGTAGATCGTCAGATCGGTCAGTAAAGCAAGCAATTTTAGAAAATACTTTCTTTAGTATTGGATTCCTTTCAATAGATAATGCGAGACCTTTATAAATCTTCCAAGGATAAGCTTTTAAAAAGCTTTCAACCTTTCTGAAGCCTCCTAAAACTGAAGTGCTTACTTATTTATGTCGGATAACTTCTGAAAAAACACTATAAGCAGAGGGAAAGAAGCTCGGTCAGAAAGCTAATAAAGATAGACCAAATCCTTTATATCAATAATGTGGTACTTTAAATCGTCATATCCGTCAGTAAACCAAAGAATTTTAGAAAATGTTTTCTTTAGTATTGGGTGCTTATCAATAAACAATGCGAGAGCCTCTATAAATCTGACAACGATAAGCTTTGGAAAAGTTGAAGTTTCCTAAAAATGAAAGGTTTTCGTTGGATAATTTCTGAACGAAAACCATAAACAGAGAAAAAAGCTAATAAAGATGGACTAAATTTGAATAAAGAAATATAGAACTTTTTGTAAGGATAATAGAGTTTTAAAGGGCGCTGTAGAGAGAAGTGGAATGGGAGAGATAACTGACTATAAAAAAATTAGTAAAATTTCAACTAACGGTGCAGCCAGTAAGTCAATGTCCACATCATCTAAAACGTTACGTAATTCATTTGCACACAAAATAAAGAAGACACCTAAAACCACCACTTCAAAGAGAATCATATCGCAATGGATCTTTGAAAAATATACCCCCGAATTCTCTACAGGTTAAATTCTCACACATAGTCGCTTACAAACAAATAGCTTATTTGTTATTATGTGAACCGTGCTAGGCATTCGGCGTGGTTACAATCTGCCAGGAGTCGGCAACGTACGGCTTTGTCGTCATCATCGCCATCGTCTTTGTTGTCATGTCGCTGCCGTCCATTTTATGTTAATGTGGGCGCATTGTTAGTTTAATCGTATTTCATGAGCAAATAGGGGGCAGTGACTGTGTCAGCACATGTTGTTGGCTTGGTGGAGTCGGTGCAGTGTGCGAAGACTAGAAGGAGAAGTGGGGGGATGGAGGAAGGGGAAAGTTAAAATAAATGATGCGCCAAAGGTGTAGGCGAAATTAATTAACAGTTTTGGGAGAGGGATAAAATATATGTATACGAGTATATACGAGTGTATACGAGTATATACGAGTGTATACGAGTATATAAAAATAGTATGCCTTGGTTAGTAGAGTCGAAAAATTAATATTTTTGGTTTTGGTGAGGAGGTTGCTATTGAAGGAGTTACTATATTTGGAACTTTATTTCTTAAAGAAAATTATGACGTGGGAAAGTGTTACACTTGTTCATAATCGTAGTTTATAAATAAATTCGTCTCTTTTGCAGATATTTTTACTTTTATTATATTAGACTAGACAAAAGTTGTGGTCCTTTTTCTATGTTATCTCCAACTCGTCTCTTTTATCGTTAGTTTTATTTATATTGGTCGAGCAAAAAATTATGTTCGTTTCACCATTTCTTCTCCAATTCGGGTCGTCTATGACATTTCGGGGTTTCTATAAGTGATACCATAAATTTCTCTTCTGAGAATTAAAGCTTTACATGGGTTTTGTCGGCCTATTTTCATTTTTTTTTCTATGTTAAGATTTATTTGTTTAATTCAAACTTTTTCCTGTCTTATAGATACATATTTAAAGAATAATTTCTGAAATTAAAAAAAAAAATTAAAAGTCCTCTATTGTGACGTCATTTCCGGTGATCCCTAGTTCCTGACAGGATCATCTGAAATGAAAAAAAAAATAAGTGTTGTAGGTAAGACCATAAACTCGTGCTTGAACGAAGGAAAGACAAAAAAACTTAAAATTGGAATTTTGGCAGACATTTTTCCAAAAAAATAAAAATTTCGGTCAAATTTTGCTTGACAAGGTATTTTTTTTTAAATAGTTATAATTGACAAAAGTATAAACCCTTCGTTCAAGCCCGCGTAAATTGTATCTGGAACACCTGTACAAAATTTCATCAAGATCGGTTGAGTAGTTTTCGAGAACATTTGACACGCGACTTTGAAAACACGGTTCCGAGAAAAACGCGTTTAAAGTTTTGAGTAACAATCATACCTGACTTGGAGCGCACACCTTCAAAAGGCTGTATCCGAAACTATTATTCAGGTCGACTTGAAAATTTAGGATACTATTCTTGAGATGCTGTAGAAATTAATAAGCAAAAAAAAAAAAGAAATATTTTTTGAATTCATGAAACCTACATATGTAACCCCTTAATTAGAAATGTTGGAGATTTCATTTATATATCTAAATGAACTTTTTTGAATGTTGCAATAGGTAGAGTTTAACAAAAGGCTGTAATGTGTCGAAAGTCCTAATGTTAAATTCACTCAAAAATCTTAGAAGACTATAGAACGTTTTCAAGACGGCCTTAGAACTACGCATACTCATTAAGTAATTACAATAAATCTTCACAATATGGATCATGAATCGGTTAGGTGAGAAGATATATGCTCTGATCGCTACAGATTCTTAATCGACACTTTTTCGTCTATTACGGCGGATTACAAATCTTGAACGGTTCTTCGACAATATTTTTGTATAAACTAAATTTCTTAAGGTATTCTGCTTGACTAATTAAAAAGCAATGGGGATGTTATTTGTTCCGATTATTTCAAAGAACGAAAGCTTCAGACCTGAGACATCCCACCAAAAAAAATTTTTGATACAAAGATTCTAACGCACTAGCTTTAAACGTTTGCTATTCATAAGGCATAAAAAGCTGACGTTTGGTACCTTTTAGAATAAACCCTAAACAGGAAGGTCGATGGGGTTCACCTAAGATTACGTCTATTTTTGGGCACTTGCAATATTTCAGGAATAATAATAAATATTAATAAAATAATTCATAACGAATTCCGCCAAGGCAAGATATTAAAAGGCAGAGAAACTACATACATATTTCTTTATCAATTATTTTATATTTATTGTATAGTATGTATGTAAATTGGTTAGTGCCTTACTGCAATTTGCATATAATTATGAAATAATTCGAACTTTCATAACCTTCGCCACCACGCCACTGATATGGCTGGGCATATTCTGAAGAAACATGTAGAAACTGGATTGCATATGACCGTACAAAAATGTTGAAACTCTTTACCTAACGACACCCCCACTAGTATAGTACTCCCACACACACACACATACACATCCAACTACACATGCACATAGTAGGACTAGTGCGCGGCACATTACTATTACAACTACAGAAATATGTAAACCACAAAACGATTTGTGGTTTCTTTTGTTTGCTGGCCAAGGCGGCAAACGAGAAACGAGTGCAAGAGCGGGTAAAAATCAAACAGAAAACAACAACAACAATACAATCGAAAGAAGCAAAAGAATAAGCTGTGAAATGGCCACTGGAATCAGCGATGGAAGCTGTGCTGTATTGCTTAACAATAATGACAACAACAACAACAACAAAAGCAACCAGTATAAAACGAGAATAAAAAATAAAAACAAAAAGAAGAAAGTCGAAAAAATGGGAAAAAAATTACAAAAATAACAATAACAAAAAACCAAACGAATCGCGTCAACGATTGCGCTGTCGCCGACTGCACAACAACGACGCTGCCGAAGAAATTAACTTGTTTCAGTTATCAAGCCATGTTGTTAGCCTTGGCAATGACACTACTACTATACTCGTACTATGTAAACGGCCAACAGAGCCACTACGAGCGCAGCTACGGCCAATAAATATACATACAGACAAATATACATACAGTTAAATATATATATAGATGTACGTGTGTATATGTGCGCCTAGTAAACAACGAAAATTCAATCGCAAAGCTTTATGGACTTGACTTGGCGACGAGCATGAGTACAAATCGCTTCGTGCTCATATATATTTATCGTACGAATGTATATATGACTGTATGATTGCTTGTATCTGACTCCGTGGGGTACCTGCACTTAGTAGTGTAGTGTTGTGCTGTTATTGCTATTGTTTTTGTTGTTATGAAATAACTCGCGTATCGCAAACAAACAAGGAAGCACACCACATACCAACCAGCGATCAGCTTTATGCTCCACACTCACATTCGGGCGTTCGGTTGTTCGGCTGTGCGGAGGGAGAAAGTGAATAGTGTGCAACAAAAACAGAAACAAAAACAATAACACGAAATTAATAAAAGTTCCATATTTGCTCTGGCAGCGTAGCAGCAGGCAGCAGCAGTAGGCTGTGGAGTGGGGGTGAACTTTCTCTGCAACTATTCAACGTTGAAGAATTGAGTAAAAATAAAGTCAAAAGTCATAATAACACACACACTCTCATGCATACATGCATATATACAGACATACATACAAATGTACATATGTACATGTATAAAAAAGAAATAATAGTAGCAATAAAAAACAAGGTACGCTTATCTTGAAAATATGTATGTTATCGCGCCTTGCGGTTTTTAAAGTACTACAACAGGCGGCGTTGAAAAAAATATTTCAACATTTTATTAGCCGTGCAGCTTATTGAAATGAAATGTTTTATTTAATTCTTTTATTTTTATTTGCATTAATTTTTTTTTTGTTTTTGTATTTGCAATTAAATGTGACTTTAATAAAACAGCTGCTAAGATTTCGTGGATTTCTTGATTGCTCATATGCTGAAAAAATAAATATTTAAAAATAATTAAAGTTTTTTTTTAATGATTTTCCATTGACATTTTAGTTTTGTTATTAGTAAAGTCTTTTCTAAAAGGTCGTGTATGGACTTTTAAGGATAGCTTACATGTTTCGTGCAGTCTTAAGGCTGCCAGCTATACAGTTTCTTGGGAACTCCCTAGTTAGACGCTCCTAGTTCTAATTCTAATTATTTAGTCAAATTATCTTGTAAAATGGATCTAATTCCCATCCAGACTCGAAATAGCATATCGATTTCTAACGATTAAATTCAAATTAGCAACTGATCGTAGTTCAGATACTACAAACCTTTAGTTTCGTATAAGTAGAGACAGTTCTCAGTCACTTTCAGAGGTCTAGAGGAGAATTTTAATAAGATATGTTAAAACTTGAGTACTCTTGTTCTGAAATGATTAAACCAAAGAAAGATAGTCAATACATTTTTCGAATCGAAATTCGAAAATCGAATTCTTTAAACTTCTGTTAATTAGCTTAGAAGTTGGTAAATGATAGTTGTTTTAGTATTTTAATGATGCCTAGAAATACTGTACACAATTTGGTATAACAACTTCTTTGATTCCCGAGACTATCGGATTAAACGCACTCGGGTGTTCCAAAGCAATAATGGTGTCTACCAATATAATAGAACTCAAATTAGTTTTGACTGGGTAGTTGTAGTATAAAGAAGAATATTGTAATTGAATATTTGAACCGCAAATATAAGAAGATAAATTAAGATCTTCCTGTTGTTCCAAGATATGTTCACTGTTATATGAATAGATCTAGAATAGAAGACGAAGAATTTATCGGCATTTATGGAACTGATCCTCGAGACGACCTTCACCCATCTTGTAAATTTTTAACATGAGACTTTAATATTTGTATAAGGACGAAAGTTGATTGCTTAAGTTTAACCGATTAAACCTTTATATAGCAGTGTACAGCTGCTGGCGTATGTCGATGATATTGATACCATCGGAAGCAATAGCCGCGCTTTTTCCAGACTGGATAAAGAAGCGACGCGAATGGGTCTGGTGGTGAATTAGGAAAAACGAAATATCTCCAGTAATCAAACAAACAGTCAGCGCATTCGAGTCTTGGCTCCCACGTCACTGTAGAAAGTCATAATTTTGAAGTCGTAGATAATTTCATATACCTTGGAATCAGCATCAACAACACCAACAATATCAACCTCGAAATTCAACGGAGAAACACTCTTGCCAACAGTTGCCACTGTGGACTGAGTAGGCAATTGAAAAGTAAAGTCCTCTCTCGACGAACCAAAATCAAACTCTACAAGTCGCTTATCGCTTAGCTTTATGGTGCAGCTCCGATGTGACGAAAATAGGAGTTTTCGAGAGAAATGTTCAGTGGAAGATGGTCCTTCCATTGGCAATCAGCGAAACCCGCAGACAATGGAACAATGAGCTACACGAGTTATACGACGACATAAAGATAGTCCAAGACAAGGGCATGTTGAGGTCGAGTGGACGGAAACACTCCAGCTTTGTAAGTGTTCAATGCAGTATCAGCTGGTGAAACCAGGGGAAGAGAAAGACCTCTACTCCGTTGGAAAAAACAAGTGGAAAGCGACCTGATTTCACTTGGAATTTCCTGTTGGCGCCAAATAGCAAGAAGGCGGAATGAGTGCGCTCTGATGGATTCGGCTATAATCGCGTAATATGTTCCAACGTCAAATATATATATATATATATATATATATATATGATTTTATACCGTCATCTTTATAATGTGTCGATTATTTGCATGTCCTGCTGTCAATTTCTTGCCGGCCGTCTTCAAAATAGCTTCTATTTATCATTGGAAAAGTTGAAAGCACTTTCAGTTCTCATCGAAGAATTCATCATAGCGGTAAACAGTTTTGTAAACCTTTACAACAAAGCCAACCTCTTAAAAATGTAAAGTAATCAATTTACTCTTCATCGGATGATTTTATCTTTATGTATTGAAAGAAAAAATAATAATTTTCATAAAATTCTTACATATAAGGATGAAATATATTGTTAATCTTATTACTTTACATATCTCCGGAATTGTTATATATAATTTATTCTTGGGTGCTTAAAGCTTCTTAATTTAATAAATTCGTTTTTCTTGCTCGGCAGTATTCACCAATGATTAATATGCTCCACAGTTTGTATAAAATGTTTTCCTAAAATAATATTGCTTATCAGTCTTTCGCGTTTCATAAGAATTTTTCAAATTTCATTTCTTGCCTGCAAAAGAAACCACTGAATCATTCTTTGACCTATTGAAATTACTAACGGGTGATTTTTTTGAGGTTAGGATTTTCATGCATTAGTATTTGACAGATCACGTGGGATTTCAGACATGGTGTCAAAGAGAAAGATGCTCAGTATGCTTTGACATTTCATTTGAATAGACTTACTAACGAGCAACGCTTGCAAATCATTGAATTTTATTACCAAAATCAGTGTTCGGTTCGACAAATCGAAAAATCGACAAATCGACAAATTTTGTTCAGCGATGAGGCTCATTTCTGGTTGAATGGCTACGTAAATAAGCAAAATTGCCGCATTTGGGGTGAAGAGCAACCAGAAGCCGTTCAAGAACTGCCCATGCATCCCGAAAAATGCACTGTTTGGTGTGGTTTGTACGCTGGTGGAATCATTGGACCGTATTTTTTCAAAGATGCTGTTGGACGCAACGTTACGGTGAATGGCGATCGCTATCGTTCGATGCTAACAAACTTTTTGTTGCCAAAAATGGAAGAACTGAACTTGGTTGACATGTGGTTTCAACAAGATGGCGCTACATGCCACACAGCTCGCGATTCTATGGCCATTTTGAGGGAAAACTTCGGAGAACAATTCATCTCAAGAAATGGACCCGTAAGTTGGCCACCAAGATCATGCGATTTAACGCCTTTAGACTATTTTTTGTGGGGCTACGTCAAGTCTAAAGTCTACAGAAATAAGCCAGCAACTATTCCAGCTTTGGAAGACAACATTTCCGAAGAAATTCGGGCTATTCCGGCCGAAATGCTCGAAAAAGTTGCCCAAAATTGGACTTTCCGAATGGACCACCTAAGACGCAGCCGCGGTCAACATTTAAATGAAATTATCTTCAAAAAGTAAATGTCATGAACCAATCTAACGTTTCAAATAAAGAACCGATGAGATTTTGCAAATTTTATGCGTTTTTTTTTTTTAAAAAGTTATCAAGCTCTTAAAAAATCACCCTTTATATTAACGTCGTCCATTATGAAAAAAAAAGTTCAAGTTCATTATGAAATTGCTCATACAAAACGCATTATACCAAATATGTTTTACACAATCGCTGAAGTGCTTGGCGATTTCTGGGAATTCCAGCAAACACATTGCGGTCAGTACAAAAGTAAACACACAAGAATTTATTCACAGAAAACCGAAGCAGAAAAACAAAATAATTATTATCAAAGAAAATTTCAAAATCCAAATGAAGAATGAACGGCGAACGGCGAACGGTTATGAACGGCAAACGGCGAAAGGCGAACGGCGCACGGATTGTACGAGACGTGAAGAATGCAACGTCCTGAGCCTAATTGGCGGCTTAGACCGTTTCACGTTATTGCCTATTGAACGCAACAATAACAACAACAACAACAACAACATTACGGTCGTCGATCTTATGAATTAACGTGTCCTTGTGCGCGATCGGCACTTGAGAGTCTACACCTTCAAAAAATTTATTGTTAGTGGTGTAGGTGTTGTTGTTGTTGCATGGCTTACCCCAAAAGGTGCGAAGGAAAAAATCAAAATGCAGTTATGGCTTTTTCCAGCCGAAACAAAAGCAACAATGGACGAACAAAACGACGTAAACGGGAGTACAAAAGGAGACAAAAGCCATAAAATACAAAACAATGGCATTAACTCAAGTGTATAGCGCATTCAAATGCTCAAGTATGCGGCAGTTTGAAGTAAAAACGAACAACAACAACAACAACATGTAGAAGAAGATGAAAGCAGCAAGAACAAGCGCTTGTGCAACAACAACAGGAACCGAATCAACATCACACCGTAGTACAAAACTACATCTGCAAGTGTGTGTGTGTGCCTTCATGGACTTGTAAACGTTTATAGCCACGACATAGGTAGAGTAGTCGGTGCATCGTAGCGTAGTAGTACGAGTACAATAAGTAGAATCCAAAAAGGGCCAAAGGTACGACGAACCGCAGGCAATAACAAAAACACATAGTACGAGTAAATGATGAAACCAAAAATGTAACAACAACAACAACAACAACAACAACACCAACTACCATAACTGCAATCACAGTCGATTGTGGCTGACCAACAACCAGTCAGCTAGTCAGCGAACCAACAAGCGAGCCAGCCAGCCAGCATTCGATACCATCGATATTGATCAGCCAAACACAACACAACAGGGCTTCAACACGTCCTCAACAGCGACACGCCAACACGATCAGCCGATCGTCATCGTCGTTCAAAGCGGCGGTGCAGCATCACTAGAAGTCCACAGAGTGCCGCTCAGACGTCTGCAATATGTACTCGTACTCATACTCCAAAGAGCACACACACACACACACTGCGACTGCTCAGCATCTGTGCATGAACCTGCGCGCCTGCGCTACAGATGGAAAAACCTGCACAACAAGAATATTTTTTTGCTCGCTGCACATATCTATCTACCTGTTTGCTGCCATGCTCTGCTCAGCACTTGCTTGAGCAAGAGCGCCGCAGTGTTTAAATGTTTTGTGGTGGTTGGAGATGAGAGTGAGGTTATAGTGTGCACTGTGGTACAATAAGCTGTTAAGCAAGATGCTGTAGGCTGTTAAATTTTTAGACTGTCAAAATTATTCAACTTCCGAGAGTTATTTCAAGGGTACTCTTGTAATTGAAATGAAACCGGTTTTTTGCTTGGTTGTTTGATAAAATTTCTTTTTAAATGAAATTAGAGGCGCCTGTGAACGCCTAAAGGATTTTAAGAGACTTCCTGATGTTAGAAATATAATAGCAGAAATTAATTTTAGGTGGTGTCGCCATTCTATCAATCCATAATATCGAGTCGTCTATTAATTTTTGAATTTTTTGGGTTAGATTTTTTAGAGTCTTGACGACGGCTTCTAGAATTATTAACTATCGCAATTATAAATCAAACCTCAAGACGTTTCACCCAACATTGTAATTTTTATTATTCTACGATTTTAAGAAAATCACAAATTTATGTCTGAGTAAAGGCAGAAATAAACCCTTTTAAATGGTATATATTGAAATTATTAGTATAACCTGAAAGCCGATTATTCGAATATCCGGTTTGTAACCGTTCGTATGAATTCTAACCGAATAATACTATTCGATTGGTCGTAACATTGCGCCTATTCGAATAGCTGCTCTGCTGCGAATATTTGAATAAATAAAAATTGTTTGAAGTCCAAGCAGCCTTTGCTTTTTGCTTGTTTTAAATTTGTGAAAATCCAATTGCCCACATATATAAAATTTGTAGAAGTTTCCACACCATCCTTCGAGGGTTTCACTTTTTTTTAAATAAAAATTGAAAATTAATGAACTGGCACTATTCGAATAGTCGACAACGAACGGTTAACTGGAACGGTCGGTAATGAACGGTTATTCAAATAGTCGACGGTTTTCGACTATCTGGATACTGCAAACCGAATATTATTATTCGAATGCCCTAACCGGTTAGCTCGGTTAGTCGAATACCAAGACCTCTAGTACATATAGTTTCCTTAGATTTTCGCAATCGATTTTCCAAATCGAAACTTAGCAAGTTTTAAGCATATATCTATGTTGACGCTGGAATATAGCTGAGCTCACTAACTGAACCTGAACGTGATTTAATTTTATTTTTAGATCTTGAATCATTTTTTGAACACTCTCTCTAATATAAAATTGGTTTATAATATACAAAATGATTGACCCTAAATTGCAGTTAAATGTTATGCTGCCATTCATGTCTTCAGCAACCAACTTCATGACGAAACAACTTGTATTTTGATTGACACTCGTGTCAATCGGGGATACCTCTTACAGATTGCAATAATATGAGTATTTTGGAGAGTTATTTAGCAAAAATATTTAGCAAAAATATAAAATTTATTGGAATGATTTGGCGATACTTAGACATATCTATTTAATATTCCAATAAGTATTACTAAATAAAATAATACAAAATAATCCAGAAAAAATACAGAAACTACTCTTTTTTTTAATAAAAAAACGTCTGAAATTATGTTTGAATGAAATTTACAAACATTTCCATGCTTTTTCGCCTAAATTTATGCTACATATACTTACGAAATCAACACACTGTGCCACTATGACGATGCGGCACATGCAGACACTGACTGAGCCAAGCTGATGTGCACCACAAAAAAGGCTCAAACCAATATTCTTGCGAGAGAGAGCGCGCCTAATACGAGAGAGAGAGAGCGAGTGCGCGCCGTGTTGTTGATCAGAGTTTTTCATATCATACAATTATGATTAGAGCGCGTACACACACAAACACACACACACAAACACATGGACATATGTGATTCTTCTTATAATTTTACGAGTATTTACGTGCAGAGTTTTTAGCTATCAGTTGGCATGTTTGTTTGTTTGACTGTTTATTTACTTATTTGTCCGTCTGTCTGTTGACTGTTGGCTGTTAGCTGTCTGCTCAATCGGTCTTCATAGCTATGTACACACACCTATATACACATACACATGAAAGAACAGACAAACATACCAACAGGCATATGTACATGTGTGTGTATGTGGTCATATCAGTGTTTGAACATCGGTATGAACTTCGTCTTTCGCCCGTAGGTCGTACGTACAACGGCGACGCGGCACACTGCTCATCTCAGCACGTCTGGCTAGTGTACCCATATACACCTATTCAGTACAAGTTCAATAATCAAAGCGTAAAGTCAGCGGACAAACAACAAGCGAACGATCGTAGCAAACGGCCACGACAAACACACGTTAACGACAATGAAGTACCCAAAAACAGCAGCGAAAGATCAACTAAGTGACTAAACGTCGTCCAGCGCGCAACTTGCCCCAAAGGTTGTTCAACAAAAACGAAAAAAAAAAAATAAAAAAAACAACAAAAAACAGATTCTTTGATTTGCGCATGTGCTTCTGATTAGTGTGTGTGCTTTTTTCGGCTTCGGTGCTTTTTTTCCAACATTTTATTTTCCAACAACATTGTTTGGCGGTTAGTGTTTTTTTATGATTTAAATTAAGAGTTCTTTATGCATAAAGCATGGAGTCTGCATAGAAATTCTTTTGAATTTGAAATGCTACATTTATGTGATTATATTATAACGTGCCTTATGGCTACTGTGTGTGCGTGTGTTATTAAACTAAGCTTAGCTTAAAGAATGCAAGAGAAGAGAATAAAAAATCATAAAAAAAAAATAAAAATAAAAAAAATAAAAAATACAAAAAATAATGATTATAATAGAATTGTGTTTAAAAGAAATCTTGTTTTTAATCTTCAAAATTACAACCGAAATAATTTGTTATTATTTTTTGTCTTCTCTTCCACCGCGCCATACTATAGTTAATCCGTTGAGGTCATTACTTATTCATTCGTCAATTCTGTGAACTGATTTATGTGCGTGGAATGCTTTAAAGCGCCTTGAGCTGCGCAGCGTACCAACATACAGAGCCAACCAAACGCGGTAGCGAGGAGTAGTGGAGCGCGCGTCGTGTGAATATCGCCAACATAAAGCAGTAGTGTCCATCGCTTATTAGCGCTGTGACGGCTGGTGTGTGTAGCTTAGCAAGAAAAGCGTGCGCTCAATATTTGTCATTATCATTAACGCCAGTGTATTAAATGTTATCGGCTGTTGAGAATTTTGGCCCGTTGGTCGGACCGGCTGTTGCACTCTCCCATCATCCACATGCCGCCGCGCATCATCATCACCTGCAAGCACAACACCATCCATATACCGCTGAACGTAGTCCGGGCTATGCGCTGGATATAGTGGCCGCCGCCACCGCCGCTGATGGTAATGTGCGCGTTTCAGCCGCCCTATCGCCGCCCACTGCCATAGTGCCCGTCACTGCTGCCGCCGCCGCCACCATCATTTCCACACAGACACCGCTCACACACACACAGTTAACGCAGTTGAATGCGTTGCAAACACTGAAATTGCAACAACAACTGCAACAACAGTACGAACAACAATTGAGTAGTTTCATTAACGCGCAGTCCGCACAGTCTTCGACGTTGGGCGGCATCACGGTGTTGCCACATCGACCGCAACCACAAGTGGCGACGACGCTGAGCGAGGCGCGTGAGCAGCAGCAGCGGCAGCATCAACAACAACAACAGCAACATCATCACTATCAACTACAACAACAGCAGCATCAGCAACAACAACAGCATCAACAACAACAACAACTGCAACACCAACAACAACAACTACGTGAACAACAGTCAATGAGCGTAAACTTGACACCAAAGTACATGAGTTCGCCGCGCGATACCACGACAATGATGCCGCTGTCAGAATTCACACCGCCACCAAAACCGAAACATGAACAACACAACGCAATGGAAAATGGCCAATGTGGCGCCATGAATTTGGTCACAAACAACGCGAGCAACAACGCTTATGCCAATAGCACAAATTACCAATTAAATGCGCACGCGCACGCACACGTCAGCAATAGCAACAGCAATCCCGCCTCCATTGATAACAGCCGGCCATCGTCCTCTTCCTCCTCGGTGGATGTGGAGAATGATGAGAGCATGTCGCCTGTGAACAGTGCAACGCAAGCCGCGCGCAAATTATTGGATCCCGCCGCTTTGTTGGCGCACAAGCAACCAACCTACAGCGAGACCAGCGCATCCTCAGCCGCTGCCGCCGTAGTGGCCGCCTATCAATTCAACTACTCACAACTGTATGGTGGCGGTCGGCCGGCGGGACTTTACAATGCGCCCGTCATATTTGCCGCACACAATCCGCACGTTTCGCATGTGGTGCAGCAACCGCATGCGGTACATAGTGCGCACGCGCCACCAGCCGGCTACCTCGGCGCATTGGCGACGCACCCAGCGGCGGTTTCGCCGAACGAAAGTGGCGTCTACTCCAGCGAATACTTCAAAGCGTTGCAAAACGCTGTCGCTGCGGGGGTATTTCAAACGCCACCCAACCACACAACACCCGTCTTTCAAACATCACCGCTGCCCAATAGTAATACGACGCCACCAGCTATCGGCACGACAAAGTCGCGTTTGCGTAGTCCCGCGTCAGCCGCTGTAACAGCGCAAGCGCCGACTCCCTCACCACCTGCTAAGGCTGAGCAGCGCAACGCGACATCGACGAAACTCTCCACCGGCACTTACCTATATGAGAAGGCGAAAAGATCGCCGCCCGACACGCCGGCGGACACCGAGAAGTTCTTCAAGATACCCAGCGGCAAGGAGGGCTCACTCAAGCATCGCATACTCACGCGTCCATCGAGCGCCGACAAGCCACTGCCAGCGGCAGTGTGTACGGAAGCTGCGAAGACACCTGTTATGCGGTAAGTTGCGCCGTCAATTCTGGTTTCACGCAAATTTTTAATTATTTTCATTTGTAATTTCCACACAGCCCACACAACTCAACGTCCAGCTTTAAGAAGGGCTCATACATTGAACTCTCGAATGGCGCGCTGCGTCGCGTGGAGGATATGCGCACCGAGGATTTCATACAATGCGCCGATCGCAGCCCACACCACCAGCTAATCGAGTCTACGGTGGTGAAAATCAACAACAATCCTGCATCTCACAGCGTCGTCATTGCATTTAGTTACGATCGCAATCAGTCGAAGGTGAGCGCATGTCAATGAAGCTTAACTTAATTAGAAATCTCACAGAAAGCATATTTTTATTGTGGGCAATGTAGGTTAGGTCTATTTTGTGCTTTTATCAGTCGCGATAATATTAGAGTTATAGAATTAACTGCGTGCTTTTCGCCATTGGTCGCCATGAACTTGAAGTTCATTGTGTTGATTACGGTTTTTATCGCTGCAAGATTTATGATACGTCCATGCTTGCGAAACGGCGCAAAAACTCTTCCGAATTGCTATTGAGTATTACGAAATCTTCATTTCAATGAGTTTATTTGCAGTAGAGATGGACAAATGGAACAATAATCGATAAATATCGATACTATAATCGACAATTCTTGAATAGATAATCGATATGCCGATACTTGTGCAGTAGATATGGGCAAATGGAAAAACAATCGATATATATCGTTGGTGAAATCGATAGACCGTTATTTTTTTACAATTTACTACTAAAGTCAAGTAGATACTAGATAAAGTTATATATTTTTTAAAGCCAAACATTTTAAAAAACTTTCTTTAACGGTCAAGGCCATCAAAGGCACTATTTTGATGTGTTACATTGATTATGTGATTCAAAAATCAAGTACAGTTATAATTTTAGTTGAAGAAAGACTCTCCAAGAAGTTTTAAAGAGCTAATTAGCTTAAGGTGGCCAGATTTCAGCGCATAAAAATAATTATATCGATAATTAGATTTATCGATACATTTTAGTTTGAAAAATATCTCATTAACAATACTCTATTTCGTTTCCAGGTCGACATGGAGGTCGCCACCGAACATCCATTCTTCGTTTATGGCCAAGGCTGGGCATCCTGCAATCCCGAATTGACTTACAAAGCTTTCGGTTTGAAGTGTCTACGCTTACAAGTCGGCGACATTTGCATTTCACTTACCAAACGCGAACCACCGAATATTAATATAAACAACAATAATAATAACAACAACAATATTAGTAGTAATAACAATAACAATAAGCATGTGTATATACACGACACAACAACAACACGCATGCCAACAACAAATGAAGGCCATTGCCTAGAACGTGATCTCCAACCGCCCGCAATGAGCGACAACATCTATGCTACGCATTTAAAGGGCGCCGCCGGTCTGTGCCCACCGCCCGCCGCACCATATCCACTAATGCGTGGCGCACACGGCGGCACAGTGCATTTCATGCCAACACATCTGCTCGCCAATGCACCGCCGCCCAGCGCCACACATCCAGCCTCGTATGCGCCCAACGAAACGTATGCACATTTTCCCTTCCCCACGCCAACAGCGCAAGCGGCAACCCCATTGCATAGTACGCGTGTGCAACATGGCGATTTAACGACTGCGACTCAAACATCCACGAATAGCAGCAGCAGCACAAGGTCTGCGGATGAATGCGCCCAGTCAGTGGCGGCGGCAGCAGCGGCATCAGCGCGTAAGCGTCGCTGGTCGGCGCCGGAGAGTTTTTCCAATAGCGAAGATGAGGACGACGATGCGGCACGTGCGGGTGACTATCAACCGCCCTTGCGGCAGAAATCAGCGCCCACAGCGGCGGTAAGCAGCAATTACAAGCCTTACATGCCAACAAATATGAATATGTCAGCGACGGCGGCGGCCGGTCAATTAAACTGTGATTTTTCAACAAACTACAAATAGCAAAAGATCTCAATGTTGGCGTGTGAATTTCAAGTCAAGGCCTGACCTTGTGCGGCAAGCGGTGTATTTGTATATTTGGGAAACACCTCAATTTATATGCGCTGTATATGCAACCATATATATATACTATGTATTAATGTGCTTTAAGTCGTGGTTGTGTGTGTTGGGAACGCAATGTGCGGGAAGTGGCTCAGCGTTTTAACTGCCGACGGCAAAAAATATTTATTATAATATTAAATTTGCTAATTTTCACATGATGTTTGTGTAACTATTAAAGCGGCTTGGCTTATTATTTTTATTAAAATATTTGAAAAAAAACAGCCATTAAATGCAAGGCGTACAGTCTTTCAGCGTTAGCAAAAATCCATGACTTTTATACAAATTGTATATTTGTATTTAGTAATATGAACTTAGTGAATTACATATTTATGAAAATAGACGAAAAAATTTGAGTATTTCGATTTTCGAGTTGTCAGCCATTTTGTCGAGTGTTTCATTAGTTTTAAGCAAATAATTGTAAAAAATAAATAGTTTATAGAGTTATATGTACATAGTTTAAAACAACAATATATGCACATGTATGTATAAATGTATATACACGTATATATGTATTGTACATGAATTATATAAAATATAGCTAAAGCATATTCCAGGCGTTATATACGTTATGTATGTATGTATGTAATACCATGTCAGACTGTACATTTGAAATTATAGCCATATGTAAATGTAAAATAATTTAGTTATTTGTAGTCATGTATATTTATATAAGTGCATACATACACATATATTTAGCATATAAATGATGCTGAATACATACATACATACATACATACAAACAAGTTATAGCGCACGTGCTTGTGCATGTTATGTAATTATTATTTGATTGTAATAACTGAGAAAAACAAACAAACAATTCATGTAGTCCTGCAACAGTCACTGCAATAAAGACTAAGTTTTCAAATAAAAAAAAAAAAAATATTTCAACGTAAAATATAAAATAGAGCATAACCGTTAACGCCGCAAAATTACAACAACACCCAATATTATATTTGCTAATAACAGGTTTATTTACATTATATACATTAATTTATTTGCCATAAACCCAAGAGAAGAAGTCAAAGTAAGTGGTTCTATGCGCCTCAATCGCCACAACAATAGTGCGCTGCCCAATACCACCACTTGTGGCATAAGCGCGTCCATCGTTGTTGCTTTGATATGTCTGGATTTTTACAAATGTAACAACGGCGCCGGGGCCAGCGCCGGCGCTAGGATACCGCATTGTTACAGTCAACGTTGTGGGCACATCATAATCGTTTGTGCTCGAGTCGCTCGCGACGAGTCTATCACCTGTCGGCGCAGAAAAAATACATAATTAAACAAATGCTTCACAAAATAAAATAAAAACTTTGTAATTTACGTCTACACACCATCCTGTCTGCTTTCGCCCAAAGTATAGGTGATTATGCTTCTGCCCTGTGGCTGCAGATAGCGACCCTGAATCTCTGCTCTTGTAGCTTTCAGTTCTACAGCATTGGGATTTTGCGCCAAAATCTTATCCATCTCTTCGGGTGTAACCACTTTAACGATTACATTCTTGTCATCTTCCAATTGCTCTTGTCGTATTTCCGCTGCATTGGCGAGCAACAGCCAAGGCACTATAGCCAGTAGGCCTATTAAGGCGACACGTTGATACATATTAAATACACTCACTTCAGCTTCTTGTACAATTCTAATATTAATTTGCACCCACAATTAAACGCCTCGTTCGATTGTTAAAAGCTTATATAGTCGTCGGATATGTGGCGCTTCAAAAGACGTTGTCTATGGCAGTTATCTTTCACAGTTCTTATCACACGACTACGCTTACAATTGGCATACCAATATATACAATATATCTACATTTTTGCAATGTTTAATATTGAAAACTTAATTAAAATTGAAAAGGCACATATAGAAGCTATTTAATTGCGGGTATTAAATCTTTGATGCATATAAATATGTATATTGATTTCCTTCTTTTTGCGTTGGTGATAAAATGCTGCTTTCATCATATTACGCAAACTCTCATCCGCAGTAATAAATTTATAAAAAAGTATTGATACATATTTATATGCGTTATAGAGCTAATATATACGTAAAGGTATATGTAGTTAAGATTATTTGAGCTTAAAAATAGCTGTTTCCATCCACAATCCATCTTTTCTTAGTATACATCTTCGAATCAAAGTAGAATCCACCAATTTTTTTTTAACTTTTGATTAATTCATTGAGCGGATCTTTCTTCTTGACTGGCGTAGACACCGCTTACGCGGTTATAGCCGAGTCCACAACAGCGCGCCACGCATCTTTCCTTTTGGCAGTTTGGCGCCAATTGGTTATACCAAGCGAAGCCAGGTCCCTCTCCACCTGGTCCTTCCATCGGAGTGGAGGTCTCCCTCTTCCTCGGCTTCCACCAGCGGGTACTGCATCGAAACTTTCAGAGCTGGGGCACTTTCGTCCATTCGAACAACATGACCTAGCCGCTGTCTTTTTATGCGCTGAACTACATATGTCTATGTCGTCGAATAACACATACAGCTCACCATTCCATCGTTTGCGGTATTCGCCGTTGTCAATGTTTAAGGCACCGTAAATCTTCCGCAAAACCTTTCTCTTACATTATCTACAACTTCAAAGTTATGACTGTCAACAGTGACGTGGGAGCCAAGACGCGAATGCGCTGACTGTTTGTTTGATGACAGCAGATATTTCGTCTTGTCCTCGTTCACCACCAGACCCATTCGCTTCGCTTCCCTATCCAGACGGTAAAAAGCAGAACTAACGGCGCGGATGTCGTTTCCAATGATATCGATATCATCGGCGTACGCCAGTTCGAACTATTTTTTCCAGCATCAGGTTAAAGAAGTCACACTATAGCGAGCCACCTTGTCTGAAACTTCGTTTGGTATCGAACGGCTCGTAGAGGTCCTTCCCGATCCTGACGGAGCTTTTAGTGTTGCTCAACGTAAGCTTACACAGCCTTATTAGTTTTGCGGAGATACCAAATTCAGACATCGCGGCATAAAGGCAGCTCCTATTCGTGCTGTCGAAAGCAGCTTTAAAGTCGACAAATAGATGGTGTGTGTCGATCCTCTTTTCACGGGTCTTCTCCAAGATTTGGCGCATGGTGAATATCTGGTCAGTTGTTGATTTTCCAGGTCTAAAGCCACACTGATAAGGTCCAATCAGTTTGTTGACGGTGGGTTTTAGTCTTTCACACAGTACGCTCGATAGAACCTTTTAAGCGATGTTAAGGAGGCTTATCCCACGGTAGTTGATAAGCGGATCCGTTGGGGGTAAAATCCCCACAGCCAATAAACTGATATGTACTTGCTTTTCTAGTATCTAGTACTAGATAACTACTAGTTGTTGAGATCTTGACCTTTACTCTTCAAAATAAACTAATTCTTTGTGCGCTATATCTTTTGATAGATTCTTTGCAACTTCCGCTTGTATAAACTCTCCTGTTGTTAAATAATTTCGGTGTTTAAATTTCCGTGTGATATCCGACATCTAGTATATCTTTTTAATATTTGCGACGACACTTAGCTGTGAACTGCCGTTTCCTTTAATATTTGCAGGTTTCCAGTGGAACTGGGTACTGGAAATTTGTTTAGCTCAGATCTACAACAGCTGTGACAGTAATTGCAGGAAATAGAGGATATACATACAACTCTTTATATATGCTTTCACTTATTGCTATTTTATATAACTATTATGTACTTACATCTTTTTTTAGTTTGTAAATACATAAATTGTTGTATTTGCTTTGATCAACATTTGAAAACAAAATTAAATTATTATCTAACCGTTAGCCTTCCAATACACCCTGTGGTTTGTGTCTTCGTTATATGTACATATATGTATATTTAAAGGAATTTCCGAAAAAAGAATTCCAAAACAAACGTTTCAATAGGTCATCCACAATTTGACTTGAATAATCGATAAATATACAACTTTTATTTATCGATTAGCAGAAATTCAAAGTTTATGTCATACAATCCACCAACAATCAGCAACAGTGTGCGCGCTTAAAAATAGGTTCCACCAAAACATATGGTAGCGCTTTATGTAATTTTTTTTATTAAAAGTGTAGAAAACATAAATACATAATTAAATAAATAAAAAATTTGTTCTTATCTACACATATTACATAATACTTACATTAAGTGAGAGTCTTAAGCAAATTGAGAGTAAAATGAACTAATTTAATTTCCATTGAATTCCATCACATGTGGCAACAACACTTATTATTTCGCATTTGTTGTTTTCGTGGCCTTATCTTGAATTGTCTTCAACATTGGCGTGTGATTTTTTGTGAAATAAATTTGAGCTATTTTATTAATAACTGTAAATCTCATAAAAAATAAGTATTTAAACGGATGAGTGATGAGCGTAGAATGCAGGATGTTAGATTGGGAGGTAAATAAAATATTTTAATTCTTTTGTTTTGTGTACATGTGCTGTATTCTCATTGTTTCTACCGCTCCCCCCCGCCGTTCCACAAAATGGTACGCCGTTCAGGCTCAGTTAACAACGTGCGGACGCAGTCCCAACATAATCATATGTCATTGGGCGAAAAGATGCCTACTGCAAAGATGCCCTCACTCATTGTTTCTCATATGTACGGAGAAGACATGAAAATATCGAAAATATTGCGGCGTCTGCAAACGGAGAATAACGCGTCAGCTGCACTGGAACTTTGCAACAAGTTGGAGTTGGGCGTACGAGCGCAGCCAAATGCAACATACATATGCCGTTGCTTCGATTTACTAATGGAGAATATGATAACCGTGCTGAGACAGTGTCCGGAAGAGTGTTTGGAAAAGGCAAGCGCTATAATGGGACTGATGGGTTACATTAATCGCAATGATTTCCCAGTCTACAAAAACTATATTATAAAAGCGTATCAATCTTACAAACCGATACGGAAATATATAATGCATGCGCTGAAGACTACATTCAGGTAATTTTGTTTGCAATACACCAATTTCAATTTGTTTTAATGCATTACTCTGTGCCACAGTTGCGATGCAGTCAATTTGGATTTGAGTGTATACAGCGAACGCTTATTGTCTGTACTAAAGGACTACTTGGAAAATGCTGAGGTAGCCGACATCTTTATAGCCGTCAGCGAGACAATTGCAGAATTTTCAAAACATTACAAACGTGCTTTCGAAGTACATTTCATGGATATAGTCGATATTATTGTTGGTTGGCACTTAGAGGTAGAACAACCGTCTAACCTCAAATTACACTGTTCCGTTGCATTGCAACAATTTGCGCCATACTTTCTGAAAGAATTGGACTTTACATTTCGACTGTTGGGCCAATTTCTCGAGGATATTGTAGCATTGGGTGATGAAATTTCACATGCGCCCTCACCGACAGAGTCGCTCAGCAGTGAAGGTGGCACACAAACACAACAAAACAAAGTTGAATTACGTATTGGTTGCTTTATTGGTGCATTCAATTCGATATTGAAAACACTATCGAATCGGGTAGAATTCGTGGGTATGATTGTCGGACAAAATATTGTGAATGAAGCGGCAATGACAATATCGAAAACAGCTGAACAAACACTAACAGTGACATTAGCAAGTGAAGATACAATTATGAATATCAATGACTTCTTCTGTCTGCTATACACGAATAGTTACGATATAATTAATATGGTGAATATAGAAGAATTAATCGCGTTGCAAATGAAACAACTGAATTACTTTAGTGATGCGCCGAAAATGAGCCTACTTTATCTGATACTCTGCGTATTTCGGCAATTGCGCACGCAACTGCCACTATCCACGGTTACCTTGGTTTTCGAAACTACACATAATCCGCTGGCCACCATCAAATTCACCAATAACGATAAGCTGCGACGTCTCTTCCTAAAGGTGTATCATGAAATTTTAATGATTAAAAATGTGCCATTACTACAGGAGACTTATCGCCATGTGACCGCCGATATATTTAGCGCTATAGCGGCGCTAGAAGCGCACGACGACACCGTTGTTCTGCATACTAGCAGCGTGTTGCGCGCTGAGGCAACGCTAAATTTCTATTTGACAGCCTTGTCGGCGTTGGCCACACAAACATCGTCGATTATCAGCATGTATGCGTTATATCCATCGATTTTGGAGCTGCTCATTACGAATTGTAAGGCGGGTGCCACACACTTGTGGCTACGTCATCCCACATTGCACAATGCGCTGCTCAGCGTGCTTGTTGTGCATTGCCAGAAGAATCACAACTTTCGACCGACATCACGTTTGCTCAGCGAACCGCTATTTGCGCCGAAACACGCATTGGACGAAAACAACTCACCCACATCGGAGAATTTCAGTTTGATACTACAATTTCTCGCTGGCATTTTGTGCGCTGCAAATGAGCTAAACGTGTCAAATTTGAATTTACTACTCGATTGGGTGAGCTGCATACTCAGCGAGTGTCGCGAAAACGCCGCCGTGCTACAACAACACGCAAACTTTATCACCATTTGCAAGTCTATTAGTCAGGCGGTGTACGCGTCGCCCTTGAAATGCGCTAAATGCATGGAAATTGTGCTGGACTATGCCACCGTTAATAGTGAAGTTTTGGCATATTTCCGCCAAGCAGCGGTAATTATGCTGGACGCGAGCGATGCCGGCGTACGACGCGCATACACAAGCATACTTGGTAAATTGCCGCTAACCATTTGTCTAACAACCGATTGCGTAAGCAGTAATCTGAGCGTGCGTAAAATGGCGCTCAACGATCTAATGCAATGGTACCGCTCCACCGCTTACTATGCGCCGTTGCGCAACAAGTACTTCAAACCGTTTCTTGAGCGTTTGGAAAATGACACCACCTGTGGTGAATATGAACCGCTCTGTCAATACGCTGCCGAGGTGTTCGCCAAGTGTTGGGTGGCGCGTGCGCGTGAGAACTGCACTTCCTATGAGGCGTCAGCGAGAGGTAGTTGTTGCGCGCTTGCGCTTTGGTTGGAGTACGAAGCCGCGCGTCAGTGCGTACGCAATAAGTTACGCACGTCGATTGGCAAACCGCAGGAGACCTTTCTCGCTATAGAAGCGGTCATTTCAAAGTACGCGCGCATATTGTCCACAAAGAGTGGTCTGTCAAATGTCTGCAGCGCGCGCAAAGTGACGCTGCCGCATTTGATGTCGCTACAGCGCAATACGCGTCTGCTGCTCGGCTTCATCGATAGTTTGGAGAAGCATATCTACAATGCGGCTGAAGGGACCGCGTTCGCCATACCAGCGCTGGAGAAGCCCATCAAAACATTCTTTCGCATTAACGCGCACACCTGCAACGAGTGGTTGAATCGCATACGCCCGAGCGTCAATCTGATTGCAATGCACAGCATGATGCCGGAGCTGGTTATACGCAATGCGGAGGTGAGTCAAATATTAAAATTTATTAAAATGCTTTTATGACAAATATTTACGCTTTGCAGGCTATGCTGCGCATGGATAAGCTGAGCGACGCGCAATTGGATCACACCATAATCATGCTTGTTTGGGCATTGCTCTGCGTTGACGAGTCCTGCACGCTGCAGGGGCTCTACATCTGGCTGAAAACGAAGCATCCGAAAGCCGCTAAGCGCTGCATATGGATTTTATATGCCGCGGAACAGGCTGCTGGCCATAAAGAGCAAGCGGCAGATAGCTACGAAGCCTTTCTGGTCGAAAACGAGTCCAATTTAGATGCGCGCAGCAAGGATTTCGTTGTTGAGCAGTTGATCTACTGCTTGTACTACACCAGTCAGTGGGCGCGTTGTCGTCGTGTGCATGCGCGTTATAAAAACGGTGAGAAGCCAGATGATTTACACTACGAATTGGCTGAGGCGCTCGTAGATGATTACGAGAGTGAGGCTAGTCGTAGTGTTGCGCTCCAGAATGCTATCATGGATTTGACTAGTTGGTCGCCAAATACCAGCGCTGGCAGTGAAGCTGCCGCGTCGGCGCCAGAAACATTTTCTTACTACTACATCACACAGCAGCTGCAAGACGCTTGCGTGGCGCATGCGCTCAAATGGGATGCCATGTCAGCGCCGCCGCTCAGCGAAGATGTGCAGGCATGCATACGCAGCGGTGTGCAAGAGTTGCCGTACCACAGCCGCATGCGCGTTGGTGAGCACCGCAACGCGCTCAGCGATATGCTTATACTAAATCATGTGGCGCAAAAGTTGTCGTCCACGCAGGGTGTGTACGCCGAGCGCATGCATGACATATGCAATACGAATGACACAGAAAAGTCAACATTCTTACTGAGATCGCTCATGTGGACGTTGATGTTTGAGCAGCGCTTGGGCGCGTCGGCTGATGCGGCGCGTCACTACTCACTGTACTTGGATGTGTCGAATAGCGCGCGTCGCGAAGGCAATGCCATCTTCTGTCGCGCTATGTTGCAACGCTTTTTCCGTCTCAAAGGTTTCGATGAATCGCTCTCCGAGGTTGGGCGCATGTTGCGCGAGAATGAGTACACCGTGAGTGTACATGACGCGGACTTGGTGCGCGGTTTTAGCGAGTTGGCCAAGTGTTCGTATGTCAATTCGGCCAATCAAATGAATGCCATCAGCCTAGGCGCTGCCTACTGCACCCAAATCATACAGCAAGTACAAGAGCAGCCGCATGCCACATATCCGCCGAGCAGTGCCGACATGCTGCTCACATTGGCTGATTGGTTGTCGCCGCGTGTCACTGGCTCCACCACCTGCTACAATGTGAGCGGCACAACGGTGCCCAATAATAATGTGAATGCCGCCTTGGCGTTGACGGAAATGCAAGCGTTGTTACAACATCTGCCCGATGTGACGGTGCATTTGGTGAAAGAGAGCGCTGACGACGCCGTTAGCACACTCATACCGCCGGCGGAGAAAGCTATCGGCAAGCTCATCAACGCCAGCATCTGTCAGTCGAGCAACTCGAGCGATGCCTGGTTCGCCTACGGCAATTGGTGCTATCGCTGGGGCAAGCGATTGATGGAAGCCAAGAATACGAATGAAATGAAGAGCGGTTTGCCGCAACGCGACATGCAAGCGATACGCGAAGTGCTGGGCGGCAACGTGAGCGATGAAGCGATCAACCAGGTGGTGAGCGTGCTGAATGGTCAGCAATTGAGCAATATCGACGCCGAGGAAGATATCGAGAAGAGTGAGCTCAGCTCAAGCGAGCTGATCGAGCATGCGTTGCGACGCGTCGACATCTTAGCCGATAAACCGTCGGAACAGATAGCAAGCATCATTAAGATATGGCGGCAGGCGCATCGCAGCGTCTACGTCTACTATGAAATGGCGACGAAGGCGTATTTCAATTATTTGTCAATCGGCACGTCGCAATGTGAGGCGAAGAATACGTTGAGTGATTGCACTCCGGTCACCGTCACCTTGCGTTTGCTGCGCTTGATCGTTAAATATGCGGCGGGCTTGCAGGATGTGCTGGAGGAGGGTTTGCGCACAACACCGCTACGTCCCTGGAAGGTCATCATACCGCAGCTCTTCAGTCGCCTCAATCACCATGAGCCATATGTGCGTAAGAGCGTCTCAGATCTGCTCTGCCGCTTGGCGGAGGATCGTCCTCATTTGATTATTTTCCCGGCGGTGGTGGGTGCGCATCAGGAATCGAAAGAGTCCACACCACCACTATGTGGCGTAAAGGATGGTAGCGCTAAGAACAACAAAGAGCAAAAATGTAGCACACAACTGTCGAACTGCTTCCGTTCGCTGCTGCAAACGCTGTCAGAGCAAGCGCCAGACACTGTTGCGCATGTGCAGCTGCTCGTGAAGGAGCTGAAGCGCGTCACACTCTTATGGGAGGAGTACTGGGTGCATTCACTCTCGCAACTGTACAGTGAATACGCGGCGCTCTTCAATGCACTGGAAGCGGAACTGAAGAAGGCAGGCGGCACGGCGACAGAGAAAATAATCTCCAAGTATGGCATATTGATGAGTCACGTGGTCTACGATATGCAGCGCATTGCCGCTGTCACCTCCAAGTCGGCCGATACCAATTATGAACGTAACTTCCAAGAGCGCTACAGCGCGTTAATCGCCAGCACCATAAACGAGCTGAATCAGCCCTACAATCCCGCCAAGCCGTTCGATGGCTGGGTGCGCATCAAGCAATTGTATGGTGTTTTCCAGCAGCGCTCGCTGCGCGGCTACGCGTCCACATTGAAGATCGCCGATCTCAGTCCGGTGTTGGAGAATATGCGCAATACGGCCATATCCATGCCGGGCGTCGACACCTACGCGAAGGAGCCCGTCTACATACGTTCGGTAGACAGCGCGGTGCATATTCTGCCCACTAAAACCAAACCGAAGAAGTTGGCTTTCTACGGCAGCGATGGCCGCAAGTACACCTACCTCTTTAAGGGTTTGGAAGATCTGCATTTGGACGAGCGCATAATGCAATTCCTTTCGATTTCGAATTCGATGATGGCGCGCGCCAGCATGGGCGTGGACTCATTGCAGCGCGCACGCGCCTTCAAAGCTCATTACTATTCCGTCATTCCGCTGGGCTCACAATCCGGTCTAATCAGTTGGGTTGATGGCGTGACGCCACTCTTCGCCATCTATAAGAAGTGGCAACAGCGTGATGCTGCCTTGAAACAACAACAAAAGGAACGTCAGAATACGCAACAAGCTGGCGTGCAATCAACTGAAGTCGCACCAGCTGCCACACGTCCGTCAGAGCTGTTCTACAGCAAGTTGACACCGTTGTTGGCGGAGCAAGGCCTGAAGATCACCGATCCGCGTAAGCAGTGGCCACTGGGCATCTTGCGTCGCGTGCTCGAGGAGTTGATCAAGGAGACGCCACGCGATTTGCTTGCCAAAGAGTTGTGGTGCTTCGCCAATACGGCGGCGGATTGGCGTAACTCGGTGCGCAATTATTCGCTCTCTATGTCGGTAATGTCCGTTATAGGCTATGTGATCGGGCTGGGCGATCGTCACTTGGACAATGTGCTGATCAACTTGACTTCGGGCGAAATTGTGCACATCGATTATAATGTATGCTTCGAGAAGGGCAAAACACTGCGTGTGCCCGAGAAGGTGCCGTTCCGCATGACACCCAATTTGGAAGAGGCTTTGGGTATAACCGGTATTGAGGTGAGTGTCAAATGTTTTTATTTATACCATTTGTAATTCTTAATCGGTTTTTTTTGCGAGTGTAATATTTTCGTTCACATAACGGTTGTTTGTAAGTCATAAAACTAAAAGAGTTATATGTAGGGTTATATATAACAAAGTGATCAGGGTGTCCGTCCGTGAAAGCGATAATCATACAAAGGTATTGTAGATCGGTGAAATCAGACCACGCCTACAAAATGGCGATAACTGAAAGGGACATTTGTGGATAATTCTTTTTTGGAAAGCGGGCGTTGTCTCTTACTAAATGTGTTGTATTATATATATCTCATAAACTACATCAATCAAATTTTCTAGAGTCATTTCATTTACCCAGTCTGAAAATGGATGACATTGGATTATAACCACGTCTACCTTCCATACAAAGGTTAAGTTGAAAACCACTAAAATTGCTTTAATTCAATAAGAAAAAACCCCCGAAACACTTCGTTTTATGAAAAAAAATGGTATTGAAAGCTTACACTCAAATGTGTCTACAAAGTTTGAAATGGCCTGCCTACCGGTCAAAAGCCATATAAGAAACTACTCGAACAATTTCAACAAAATTCGGTTAATAAAATTTGTTTAACATCCCAATGCTATATTTTAAAAATGGGCGAAATCGGTTCACAACTACGCCTACTTTCTTTATACCACAATTTTGATGACCTTCTGATTCCTTCTTTTTACGATATATAAATTAAGCACCAGTAAAGATATCGGAACAGAACTTTGCACAAATACTGCATTTATAGTGTGGCATCGCCCGTCTCAAATTCGAACTATTAGATTTCAGGACCCCAGATACCGAACATGATGTCTTTAGTGCTTGTGAACAATTTTTTACTGAAAATATCGGAAAAACTCTTAGATATTCTAAAGTTTAGTTAGTTTAAAGATGGTGATGTTTTCTTTACAACATTTGGTCTCTGTGCCGCTTAGGGCTATATCTGAGAAATAATTGCTCTAGCTCCCATATACCACACATGCGGAATTTCAAACTTGCGGTGGGCTTTATGTCGCATATATCGGTTAATATGTGAGATGTCTTAGAAAAATTAAGTGAGCGTATGAGGCTGAAAACGGTCCAGGGATTACCTCCGCCCCCATATACTATTTATAATGATTTTCGCTATTCTGGTGGATTTTATGCCGAATAATTGGTAAAATTACTATCTTAATAGAATTAAATAAATAAATTGCGAGAGTATATATTCTTCAGCTACACCCGAACTTTCCACTTCCTAATTTGCTTTAATTGCACCCAAGAAGTAGATCAGGACACTTTTCAATTTCATTGAAATTTATTAGTTTTACTAAACTAAATAAAATACTGGTACTAATATTTGAAAATCGTTTGATGCCACTATTTTATTACAAAAAGTGAGGCTATGTTCAAGAAATATTTTTTTTTACTTATGCCTTCGTTTTTTCCCAACTTTGGAAAATTTTAATTAAATTTGAAATCCTTTATTAAATTATATTTGTATACAATATTCAGCTTTAGAAATGTTTTCGAATATTTATTTATATATATGAGTGATGTGGAGTACATTTTTATAAAAATTTCAATTTATTTCGAAATATTTCAAAAACCAACTTTCGTTTCTATTTGTTTTAGTGTAGTATGGCTAATTTCTGTTTGAGTGACCTCATGGTAGCAGCATTCATATTAATAATCTGACAACTTCTTCCTGTTGTTTACTTTTCCATTACTTCGCCCTTTGTGAGGATAATCCACTTAATTTTAAATTATTTTCTTGTAGTAAAGGAACAAAGCTACATTGAAAACGAGATTTTTTATTAAGCTCTAAAATGTGAAAATGTTAAATTTTTGAGTGTGTAATTGTCCTAACTTATTGGTTTTGTGCTGAAGATAGTACTTTATTTTTGATACCCTCCACTAGTATTTCCGATTTTTTGCTATTTTTTTTAGTTTCCGTTATTTTTTACATTTTTTTTTATACTCATTCCAGTTTGATTTCTAATAAATACTACATCCTACGCTATTTATGGCTCTACGCCTCAGTCATATCTGCCCCACTTCCCGTCCCACCTCTGTCACTATTCAACCCATTACTCGCAATTGAATCGTTATTATCTTTGACCGGCTCAGCGACCGGTATCGGTATAACGGATATGGTTATAGCACTATTTCGTCGCGGCGAACTTTTTACCGAATCCATGCTATACACCACCAGATCCATCTTATTCGGCTTGTGACAATTCGGGTTTTTGCAGCGCAACAAACGCCAATAAGCGCGTCGAAACGTTGTATTCTTCCAGCAGTAGATCACTGGATTTATGGCCGAATTGGCCATGGCCAAGGAGAAGGCCATTTTGTACAGCACCAGCGATATATTGTAGACATTAAATAGCTCCATGCAAACGACCACGAAGTAAGTGAGCCAGCACATGGAGAAGCAGCCCATTATGAAAATGACAACCTGTGAATGAAAAGCGAAAAATAACTCTTTATTATACATATGTACATACATATATATGCATGTAGATGTATATATTTAAAGGTTGCAGTCAGTCGTAAACAATGTGTTAAATAGTTGTCTTATTAAGCGCTTGTACAAGTCCATTATCGAATGATGTTGCCGTATGTGTGTGTGGCGTAACTTTTTATGACAGCTTTATATTTATTTATTTATTTGACAGCGATTTGTTTTATGCTGCTTAATGTTGTTGACATTGCCAAAGTATTTTTACGAGTATTTATAGAGCGCATTGATAAAGAGCGCCATTTCGTCTTGTTTTATGGTTGCGATAAACGCTTAGCGTTGTTCGTTGCCTATTTACAGGCGCACAATCAACGTTGTTAGGCTTACGTTGTACAGCCATTGACACTGGAATAGATTCACTATTCTTTATTTTTGTTGTAGTGTTGTTGTCAGTGATTTTCATTAAATATTAACGATCCCTGATTTTTGTTTTGATATTAATTTCGTAAATAATGTTATAAGAGAAAATATATTTAGCTATTCATGTGCTAATATTAGTTCCCACATTCGTTGCGGTTTTCGAGTTATGAATTTTTAGTGCGTGTACCGTTAAGGCTCTACTTAAATCCTGTGAGGAGCATTGTGTTTCACAGCATCAGATAAACTTCTGACTTGCGGATCCAAACAGGTTCATATCGCCGAAAGAACAGCTCTTATTCTTCTTCTTGACTGGCGTAGACGCGGTTATAGCCGACTCCACAACAGCGCGCCATTTATTTCTCGCTTTGGCAGTTTGACGCCAATTGGTTATACCAAGTAAAGCCAGGTCCTTCTCCACCTGGTCCTTCCAACGGAGTGGAGATCTCCCTCTTCCTCGGTTTCCACCAGCGGGTACTGCATCGAACACTTTCAGAGCTGGAGCACTTTCGTCCATTCGAACAACATGACCTAGCCAGCGTAGCCGCTGTCTTTTTATTCGCTGCACTATGTCTACGTCGTCGAATAACACATACAGCTCATTATTCCATCGTCTGCGGTATTCGCAGTTGCCAATGTAAATAGGACCATAAATCTTCCGCACAACCTTTCTCTCGAAAACTTCTGGTGCCGTCTCATCGGATGTTGCCAACGTCCACGCTTCTTCATCATAAAGTAGGACGGGAATGATGAGGGACTTGTAGAGTTTGACCCTTAGCCGGATAAAAACCGGGTCAATTCCGGTACCGGAGAACCGGCTGTCGTGAGAATTGATGTAGGTACTTAACGAAGAGATCTGTGGTATATTCTGGCAATTTTTAAAGTGCCTCATCCAGCCTTCAACTCTGAAAAATTCTTGGGTTATGTTCTGAGCAAAATAAGTCATGGACTTTCCACTTATATTTATTAATTTCGATATTCCGCTCCTTTTATCCAGCGTTACCCACAAAGCAATTGACTAGACTTGAAGCCGCTTTTCAGTTTCTTCCAACATAATAAAGCGATTTAAATGAGCTTGAAACATCCGATGATCGACGATTTTGGTAGAAAGAGGGATATTAGATGCCGGAATGTAAATTCGAAGCAGAGAAAGCAATTTTATTAGACAATCGTCAATATATAGAGAGCGTTCAATCGAACAAACAAGTGGCATAAATCAAGTAACTGGCATAATGAAATATATTTGGAATAATAAGGGGTTATAGGACTTCAAAGAAGTACTTCCTCTCTCTTGTTGTTGTTGTTGTAGTGGCAGCAAACATTTACCAAATGATTTTGAGGAATACTATCGAGTTAACAGACCTTGGTCGAATAAAAATTCGAGTCCGTTCCGGTTACGTCGACCCGATTGTCGTGGCAACGGATACACTCTCTCAGTTTCTTTCGTATTACCTTCAACTGCAAAGCCGTCGTGAAAAGAAGACGGCCAATGATTGCTAACATACATTTATATGGTTTTTTGCTACATAGAGTTGAATTTAACCTCTTTCTGGTGGTACTATACGCATAACTGACTGAATTGGGTACGGTACGGTTATAGAGATATGGTTGGGGAATCTATATCAAGGTCTTTCCAGCATTTAAACGCAATTGCCTTAGTACTGATTTGTCTACCATGCAACGCTCTAGCAGTTAAACGCTTTCGTTGAATGTGCGTGTAACCATTTCACTATCCATAGCTGTGCATATGCAAAACCGATAATACATTGTATGGGACATACTTCACATGACAATATAAATAACAGCCATATGCAATTAACGAACGAATTCTACGCGCACATATTATACGCTCACCTGCATCGATTTCCAATCGGGCATTCGCCGCGCCTGCTTTTTGCTGCTCCAGCTCTGCACTTCACGCTTGCAACGCGACTGTTGCGACTGTTTGGCGGCCTCACGCATTATACGCCAATAAATCAAGAGCATCAACGACCAAATGATTATGAAGCCGGGCGTTATAATGCCCGCCATATACCAAGTGGGCAGTACCTGATAGAATTCGCATTCGATGGCAGTTTTAAAGCGATTGCAGAACACCGGCACAATGGCCACCGTGGCGCCGGCGGCCCAATTCAGCGCGATTATGATGAAGGAGACGCGACGCGTCATGAAACTGTGGAGAATTATTTCTATTAAATCGTTTCAGTTTTAGAGGAAGTTATTGACGTTCCTCCGAGGATCTCGCCAACTTACCGTCGATAGTGCAAGGCATACACGATTGCTATATACCGATCTACAGCTATCGTTATCAGAGTCAATATCGAAACGCAACAGGTGAAGATGATGAGGAAAAATCGCAACAAGCAGAGATTTTGCGATTGACCGAGATTGGGACCCACATAGAAGGCGATGTGGTAGGGTAGCGATATGCCAACGGCAAAATCCGATACAGCCAGCGATAGTATGAACATATTCGAGATTAGGCGACGCAAGCGGCGGCAGCTGTGTATGGCCAATATGGTGAGCGCATTGCCAGCTAGTATGCAAACCATTATCAGTGCGTTGCAGGTGGCCCAAAATATGGTTGTCTCGGCGATGCCATCGATGATGGTGTTGCTAGGTGTGATGGTGGATGTTATTGTCGATAGTGTGGGAGCTGTGGAATTCACAATTGTTGTGGCAGTAGTTGTTGCTGTTGCTGCTACTGCCGTGCTCGCTGTTGTTGCATTCTCTAACAGTATTATCGAGATATTTGCACTTATTTGCAATTTCAATTCATTGTTTGTCATTGTGGTGTGTATTTGCTGTTGTTGTTGTTGTTCTTGTAAATAAGTCAATTCACGCGCATTTCATTTTTGTTGATCAGCCACTTCAAGCATACGATAATATTTCAATAGCGTTAACAATGTAGTTCCAGACATGTACAAAACCCGTTTTCTTCCAAAAAAAGAAAGAAACGGTAGAGTTAGAAGCGCGTAACGCGTTAACTACTCTGGCGCACCTCTAAAATTATTACCGTGTTAACTGCTCGGCAACTCGCGGAAGACTGTGCTCTATGTTGACTGTGCAAACCATAATCGCATTGCTGATTTTCCCACGCCTCTAATATAATATAATCTCACCTTTTCTCCGCAAATATCTACTCCATCATCGGTTAATACTCGCGTTTATACCCGTTGTTCGGGCGGTGATAAGTAGTTTTCGGCGCAATGCATTGGAGAAAGTGAAAGTGTTGTTGTTTTGAACTAAATACATATATAGTGTAAAGTACCCTATGTTTTTGCGAGTAAAGGAAAGTCCTTATTGTATATAGTCTATATACATCCATGCAGAGTACATCAATCATCACCATAAGCCTTCCTAGATATCTCTCCTAAAAGCTACACTCTCAAAATGGTACAGTAATGCTACTAAAGCCAGAGAGCACATGTGATAATACGCGTTGTTTTGCCTAAAACTGTTTTACTTTGGTTTGGTTTTATGCTAAAAGCTTGTAAAAAATAATCCTTCTGCGAAATAGTTTGGTAACTTATTGTTTTCACCAGAAAAGAACATAATCCAATCGAACTGTTTGCATCCTGAAATTAACATAGACTATTAAGCGAACTTATGAGCTTATTCTTATTGACTTATATACTTAATTTCATTAAGTTATCTATAAATTGTCTGAAACATCAAATTTAAAGGCGGAATTAACATTATATATGTATGGCGGAAAATTTGAAACGCTTTTATCGTTATAGAAACCCAGGAGTAATACTTTAAGTATAACACCCTTACCTTAATTTACTCAATTAGCTCAGATAGTATATATATATATATATATATATATATATAAATATAGTGTGTAAAATAATATCATAATTGTACTCAATTTAGATTAGAATGAAGCATCATTTAAATAATAGATAATTACCCTAAGTATACCATACTCATATAAATTTTGTTTAATCACCGATAAAATATTACACCTCGAAATAATGTTTTAATTGAGCAATTAAAGTAAATACAGAGTGAATTGTACTTAATTTACTATACAATGAAGTAGAGTCCGACCAATTAATCGCCCTTGGCATCGGCATCGGTCAGTATAGGCCACAAAATTCAGCATCAGCTTCGGTATCGGCCAAATGTGGCCGATTCTTAGGTTATTCTTTCTACTTCTTTTGAATTACACTTACATTAAATTTATTTTACTTTCTTGATTTCTTAAAAGCCTAAACTATTAAGTCTTCTGTTCACCTTATAAAACACAGCTTGATTCAAATTTGCCTGAACCAAACAATCCTCATGATGATAATTTTAATTCTGGTATAATTTTGTTCACATAACGGTTGTTTGTAACACCCAAAACTAAACGAGTTAGATATAGGGTTATATATACCAAAGTGATCAGGGTGAAGAGTGGAGTACAAATCCGAATGTCTGTCTGTCCGTCCGTCTGTGCAAGCTGTAACTTGAGTAAAAATTAAGATATCTTGATGAAACTTGGCACACTTATTTCTTGGCACCATAGGAAGGTTGCTTTCGAAAAAAATTGGACCACTGCCACGCCCACAAAATGGCGAAAACCGAAAACACATAAAGTGCCATAACTAAGCTATAAATAAAGCTATGGAAGTAAAATTTGGTATGAAGGATCGCACTATGAAGGGGCATATGTGGATGTAATTTTTTTGGGGAAGTGGGCGTGGCCACGCCCCCTACTAAGTTTTTTGTACATATCTCGCAAACCAATAGAGCTATATAAACCAAACTTTCTGCAGTCGTTTTTTTAGCCATTTCCTTATACAGTCCAAAAATGAAAGATATCGGATAATAACCACGGCCACCTCCCATACAAAGGTTAGGTTGAAAATTACTAAAAGTGGGTTAACTCATTAACGAAAAACGGCAGAAACACTAAATTTCACATAAGAAATGGCAGATGGAAGCTGCACTCAGATTTTTTTACAAAATTGGAATTGGGCGTGGCGTCGCCCACTTATGGGTCAAAAACCATATCTCAGGAACTACTCGACCGATTTCAATGAAACTTGGTTTGTAATAGTTTCCTTACATCTCAATGATATGTTGTAAAAATAGGCCAAATCGGTTCACAACCTCGCCTACTTCCTATATACCAGAACTTTGAAGACGATCTGAATCGTTTACATTACAATATATAAAGTAAGCACTAGTGAAGATATAGGAACAGAACTTTGCACAAATACTACATTTATAGTGTGGCAGTCCCATTCTAAAAATCGCCGAAATCGGACCATAGGTTTTTAAGGTCCCATATATCGAACACGAGGACCTCGGTCTTCTAGTCTAATATTATGGTTTCCAACTTTCAATGGACTTTATACAATATATATGACGAATATGTGGGTCAAATTGTGTATTATATAATATAAATAAAGCCAAATAAATAAATTGCGAGAGTATAAAATGTTCGGTTACACCCGAACTTAGCCCTTCCTTACTTGTTTTTGTTTTAAATTTATTATTACATTATTTATGTAGATCCGATTTATTATATACACAGTTTTGTGCAACAACTTGTTGGGGACTCTTATAGACTCTATTATAAAAAAAAAACTGGGAGAGTCTATTTTTAATAGTCTCTTGAGACATAATAATAATAATGTTTCATAATCAACATCATTCGCCATAGACAGGAATAGGTTTGGACTATGATGTTTATGCAAATGAACCTCACAAAAAAGTTTAATTTCTGTCCTTAAGGGGTTATATACAGTTAGAATTTTCAAAAAATCGATTTTTTTATTTCATTTTCTTAATGTACATATATTTAAGAATACACACAGAAAATTTCATATCGTTCCAGTGAATATTTTCAAAGTTACAAGCAAATGAAAAATTTGAAAAGGCGTTTCAGAGTGCTTTTAAGTACAAGGTCCAAACATTAAACGCGTTTTTCTCAATTTGGTGTTTTCAAAGTCGGTGACCAACATTACTCGAAAACGGCTAGACCGATTAGTCTCAAATTTTAACACGACCTTCTTAAATATATTTTTTAGTAATTAATCGTAGATTTTTTCTCTCCGATAAATATTTTTTTTTTATAAACAATTTAAGGCCGAAATTTCGGTGAAAAATCGATTTTTTTTTTGAGAAACCGTCATTTTGTCAAAAAATTTTATTTTGCTTATTCCTTCGATTAATGACTAGATTTAACATTATTTTAACGAAATCTGTTTGGTTTTTTAATTTCGGATGATCCAGTTCCGAGATATAGTGGTCACCGCAAAACGTCTTTTTTGAGAGGAGCTCCTGGAGATCAGCTGTAGCTCTTTTTCAAATAAATATTTTTACTAAAACTAAGTCTTAAAATACAGTTAAAAGATACCATAATATGTGTACAAATTTTTGGATCAATAAATTAAAAAGTTTTCTCAGAAAAAATTCTGGAAAATTCACTTTTTTTCGGCCGTCTAACTGTATATAATCCCTTAAAGGAAAAAAGCTATATTGCTGACGTAGCGACTTGTTTTGAGAAAAGAAAAACTTATTTTTTCTATCTATATATTATAAAAATAAGTTATTTAGTTTTGAATATTAATTGAATTAAAAAAACACCTCCATATTTACATATGAACTGATTTTTTATTTATTTGGTGATGTTATTTGTTTTTGTTTTTCTTTTGTTAGTTTAGTTAGTTAACTAAATAAATTTGTTCATGAAAGAATCGGCATCGGCATCGGCCGATACTTTGCCAACTGGCCAACTGAAGTATTAAAATAGTTGCTAATTACCCTAAATTTACTTGTTATCTCATATGTTCAACGGCAAAATAATAACACCTCTAAATAAAGTTCTAATTGAGCAATTAAAGTAAATACAGACTTTTAATTGTACTCTATTTACTATACAATGAAGCATTTAAATTGTCGCCTAATACCCTAAATGATGTATCATTCTTATATAAATTTACTAGTTCTTTCATATTTTCACTGATTTATTTATTTATTTAATTTAACATATAATTATACAATTAATGAATTGTCAAATTAGTAATTTATTAACATTAAATACTAAAAACTTCCCAAGCAATTCAGTGAACTGTCTCCATTATCCTCAGGTTTTTGGTTAGAGAGAAAACTAAATGTTTTAAAAAGAAGTTATAGATACGACAATAGATCAAGTTAACTTATTTCTGTACAAACTCCATCCAAAACTCGATTGTATTGACCGGAAGAGTTATATATTTTAAACATGATATGTCAATTTACACCTTAATTGCGTAAGTTAATTGAGTCGATTGAATTTGGTATAAATCGGGGAAATCCTCCATAAGATTTTATAAGATAATGAGGATTTCATATTGGTCTAATATACATACATTTGCTCATTTACATGAATAGTGTCATAACTTAAAAAACACGATTTTTGAGTTGAGTAGGCAGAAATGTACGCAATTTCTTCCGATGCGTAGAAAAATAAAGCATGAAATAAGAATGTGCCGTTATTAAATTTGTTATTATTTTTTAACCACAGCAACGACACTTTTCAGTTGTGTCAGAATGAGGCATGCTTCTTTTTCAGAAAGAAAGGCATATTTTGTGTTACCGCACATATTGTAATAGGGTGAAGTCGGTTTTATTTTTAGAAAGAACGGCAGAAAGAACTTATAACGACGGAATTGATTTATATTTTTCACAAATAACGACATAATTCAAATGGGGCCCAGTTTATGCCTTAGAAAAAGCTTCAGTACACCCCTTTTAGTCCACTTATCATCAGCATTATATTAAATATATTACATGCCACTAGTTTATTCAATAAATAATGCTTATGGCGTTTTTCTATATTTGCTAAGTAAGAGATAATACAAAACTTTAAACAGCTCTGCTGAAAAATCGATTTTTTTGAGTTGTGATACTATTCATGTAAATTAGCGATATGTATCTCTATTCAATATTTTCGAGATTATAAATTGATATAGTGGTTATAAGTGATAATATCCCTTAGTAAGAATTCATCATAAATGCCAAAACAAAACCTATCATAGCCCTGGCTGAGATTAATGTCAACTTTGATTTTCTTGTGTCTACCCAACCGCTCTGCTGAATGTGACTCGAAGAGAACTATTTTTATTAGCCGTTTTTGTGAGATAAAAGTTCAAATATATATTTTTTTCAACAAAAACAGTAAAAGTTATAAATATTCCGATCTTTGGTCTGACCAGCTGAGGCAATTTATCTGCATTTTATTTTATTAACAAAAATAAACAAAGCACAATCTAAATGATGCAGCAATTTTCAAGGCTTAGTAGTTGTAATGAATGAATATATTACGATTGCGTTTTTATCTGATGCTTAATCACTAATCAATTATCACGAGGAGGTTATTCGTGGGGGTACGTGGGAATTTTATAGGAGAAAGTTGCATGTTGCCAAGTATTATGTACTCTAGACGACAAATCAATTTTATTTCTGTAGTTCTTATTGTTGTTGCTAAATTACTCGAGACCTAGCAATTAGTTAAATTTGCTAAAATATGAATTAACTAAATCAATAGTTTTTTTATTTTCTTATTTAATTTTATAGGGCACATACCGCCTGGGCTGTGAGCATGTGTTGAAAATATTGCGTAAAGAGCGTGAAACATTACTCACCTTGCTGGAGGCATTCGTTTATGACCCATTGGTTGATTGGACTGTAAGTGACGATGGCACTACGACTGTAGCACGCGCTACCTCGGCGCACGCTGCTGCTTTGAGTCTAAATGCATTGGATGCGGTAGCGGCGAACGCGCTAAAAGAGAGTAATACAAAACTCAATGGACCCATAGATGATGCTACGCAACGCAAACCGAATTGGGAGAGTACACGGAAGTCGCTGGAGGTGCGTTTGCATGAACTCAAACCATTTTGGACACAATACAGGTGAGCGCAAAACAATTTCTCCATTTATTATTTGTTTTATTTAACTCTCCCACCGATTACAGAGACGAGTTACAGACACGTTTGTCCGAGGTTGAAGGTGCGCTTGATCGTTTAATCGAAGTGCAAGCCGAGATACGCCGCGAAGAGCAAGAACGTGATCGCATCACCAAACAATCGGCGATGATACGTGAATTGCAAGCACTCGGCACCGCGATGGGTAGTCACGCCTTGAACACGATCACGGATCGTTACAACAGCTGCAAGCGTGACGAAGGCGCGCTCAATGTGATGAAGGAGAATGTGCAAAAATATCAGAGCGATACCCATGCCATACTCAATGTATATTTCGAACAATTGCTACCCACCTCTGCCACAAATGAGCTGTCAGCACTGCAATTGCAGCTATGCGACTTGCAACACAATGTACCAGCGAATGAATTCGAATTGCTACACGCACTACTCGAGCAGAGCGGCCAGGAGCAGCTGTATGCGCAGTGCGACTTCACACGCAAAGAAATGGATAACACACTCTTCCAGCAGTGCCGTTGCGCCTTGGAATGCATTGATCAGTTGCAACAATATATCGGCGTTATGCAATTTTATCCACGCTCACAGTTACAGCAAAATCACTTGCTCAAATATGAGTGCGCCTATCGTGCGTTGCTAAGCGGCGAATTGAGTGCCAGCGAGTTGCAACAGCAGTTTGAGCAGTGGCAAGAGAGCGAGTCAGCGGTTGCGGATGGCATGAAGTCGCAGGTCATGCAGTATGCAGCTCTATTGGAGAAAGTTTGGATTGAGGCGAATATGGAATTGGCCACCGCCATCAGTGATTTGAATGATCAGTCCAGTCAAGTGGTGAGTGTTGAAAATTAGTTGTGATATTTAATTATTCAAATTATGAGTCAGGCTTAGGGACTATGACACATATGGAACATTAAATCTTGATTTAGACATGTTTTAAAATTATAAAAAAATATGTTTCCTGTACCTGATCGGTCAGACCTCTGTCCCTGTACCTGTACCTGAAAAGTCAGACCTCTGACAACTCAGATATGACTTAAATATTTTTAGTAATCCTATTTGGGGATAACATTGAGAACCAAATCAAAAAAGTCCTAAAAATAACGAGTTAGATATAGGGATATATATTAGGTTGGCAAATATCTCCCTTCCGCCATTTTGTCTTTTGAATTTCGCGGTTATGTCTAAAGCGCTACAGAGCTTTTATCTGGCAATTCTATACATTTTTGAAAGGTCTTGACATAACCTACAAAACGACGCTATGCATGATTAGTTTGGATATTGTATTCAACAGTTATAGACGTTTAAACATGGAGTTCACAAACACCGAAATTCGCGCTATTTTAAAGTTTTCCTTCGTTAAAGGCAAATCTGCAGGAGAAACGTTCCGTGAAATTAATGGTGTTAGGGGGATGGTACTTTATAACTTCGAACTGCGGAGGAATGATTTCGGTGAATTCAGAGCGAGGGAAAAGAAAACCATGGATAAGTCAGCCGGATGACTATCAAAATGATCAGGATGACGACACGAGAAGTCTGTCTGTTAGTGTGAAAATCACTAAAATTGCGTTAACTCACTGGCGGAAAACACCACAAACACTTGACACTTGACAGAAGGAAGCTGCACTCAGATTAAAAAAAAATATGGAAAATGGGCTTGGTGTCGCCCACTTATGGGTCAAAATGATTTCCTTTGTAATGGGTCAAAAACCATCTCTCGGAAACTACTCTACTGATTTTAATGAAATTCGGTGTATAATATTTTCTCAACACCCTGATCACACGGACAGAATATGGGCTAAATCGGTTCACAATCACGCCTACTTCCCATGTAACTCAATTTTGAATTCTATCTGATTCCTTCACTTTATAATATGTACATAAGGAACCAAAGAAGATAGCGGAATAAAACTATTCAAAAATATTGTATGTGAGCTGTGACATCACTATTGGAAGAATTGTCGAGATCGGACTATAACTTTTCAACACAACGGATACCTTAGGGTAATTTTTCACCGAAAATATCGGTTAATCTCTCAGATATTTTAATTTAATTCAGAGGAAATCTTTTTCTTCTAATAGTGTGTCTCTGTACCAAAAATGGTTAAAATCGGGTCATAACTTCCCGTAGCTGCCATATACCTAATTATAGGTTTTTCAAAAATATGGTGGGCTTTATTCCGCATATATCGGTTAATATGTGAGATAAATTAGCAAAATTAAGTGAGCGTATAGTCTTGGTTACAGTGTACCTTGGTGGTGAAAACTAGTGAAATCGGTTGAAAAACTACCTCAGCCCTCATATACCTATATATGATGATTTTCGTTATTCTATTGGACTTTATGCCAAATATATGGTTCAATAGTAAGTAACACATACCAAAATGCGAGGTTATGTACAGTGAAGAAAATGCTAGTTCAAAGAAAGCGTTCTTTTTATTGCCATGTTTTATCGCATTTTGTTGTGGAACAGGGTTGCATTGTGACTCCGTTCACCATATGTTCACCGGTTATGTCCTTTCCGTTATTTATAGTATTTAAGGGCTTGATAAATCAGCAGCATTTACTAATATTATTTCTGACATTTTTCGTTACAACAACAATTTGTCAAGGTTCATATTATCGAAATTCCATTATTTATTTCCACATATTCACTTTAAACCGTTATATAACATTTTTCCTTCTACTTGCAGACAATCTCATTTGATGCCGCTGTCACCACAATACACACATTCATCGCTTTAGACCCAGACAGCCATACACAAGCGCTGCAATCTTGCATGCTGGAGACACTTTCGAAAGCTAATGATTCCTTCTTGCTCTTCGAAGAGGACGCTTTGGATACCGGCGATTACTATCTGCTCAATCAACAATTGAATTTCCTGGAAATGCTACAACAAATGTGTCAAGTAGCCTTCCCAGATGCCGATCAACATTTTTACGATAATTTACTCACACTCTCCGAGACGCTGCAATCGCTGCACAATTTGAAAACGGCCTTTGAGCAATCGCTGCCAGAACGTATTGTGCGCCTATACATGCAGGACAACAACGATGAAGTGCAAGCAGCTTTGGCTGAGATTTGTGCACAAGAGCCGAATTCACCTCACACCGATTCACCGGTACGCCTGAAGAGCGGTAGCAATGAGGTGACGTTGCTCTACAATGAGATATACGCGCTCTTCGATGACTTCGAAACACGCGTGAAGCTGCTGAGACCCACTGTGGAGATAGTGTTGGAGCGTATGGGCGAATCGAATTTCAAACAATTCGTGGTAATTTCTAATATCGAATGCTTTGTTGTTGTAAAATATTTATATTTATTCTTTCCATATAATAGGAATCACGTTTGTGTGCCAACACCTCAACAGTGATCGATACCACCATGAAGTACGAAGTGATCGTCAATATTTTCCGTATGGCACGCGATAATGTCAAAGCATTACTCCAGAATGACATACAACAAATATACGATGTACGTCGTTTTTCAGCACCAATTAACGATTACATCAACACCACACAGCACACCATACTCTCCGGTCTGCCTTCGCTGTTCGCGCACATGCTGCACGGCCGGCTGACCAAGCTCGCTGCTCAATACCCCAATTTGCGTTGCTTGGAAGCTGCTACACTGTTGAATGCCGAGGGCTTGTGCCAAAATCTGTTGCATGCCCTGCAGCAAGGTTTCAGCGGCAAGAACTTCCAAATGCAAGTGCTCTTGCATACCAAATGGGTGGAACATTGTGCGCTCGTGGGCAGCGCACACTTTTGGCTGAACGAGGCGGCGCTGCAGCAGACCGATACACAGTTGATGTACGGTTTTCCGAAGGAGAAACTGCTGAAATCTGTGCAAGCTTGCAGTCAGTCATTGAGCGCTTGGAAGCACACAATGATTAAGATACACGAAGATGTGGAGGAGTATACAGCTGCCGTGACGCAGCAGCTGAATTGGGCATTGCAAACGAATGGCGGCAATCTGCTGTCATTGCAAGCCGACTTTATGGAATGTGTAAAGGCCCAGCTGTTGCGCTACAATGGTCTGTTGCAATCGGCTACACAGATATACGATTATGCCAACGCCTTGTTGCAATTCGAATTGCTGCAGAGCGCCGATAATCGCCTACAGGCTGATAATGCCTTTCTGGCTGTGCTGCAACAGTGGCAGGACGCCGTGGCCGCAGTGCAGCAGAGTAACGCAAGCATAACACCAATTGAGCAATCGATTGTGCAGCTCTTGGATCCCGAGGGTAAAGTGGATCAGTGTTGGATCGAAAATATTGCCGGTTTGTTGGATGAAATGACGTTCGCTTCACAACGCAAACTGGCCACATTGGAGCATGAAGAGGGTGCTCTCAAGGAGGGACTCTTCGAGCAGGGGCAGCAAATGCTGGTGAGTAGTACTTTCATTATTTTTTAATAAGCAGTATTGGATCCTTGAAAGAAAATCAAGATATCTTCCCCAAAAATTATGTTAAAAAAATAAAATGGAGACTTTGTTAGTCTTGAAATTCATTCATTATTTAAGTGCAGTTAATCAGCAACGTGATTGCTGTAAACTGCACAGGATTACCACAAAACTTTGAGTCTAAAACACACAGAAAATTCGAATCCTCAACTAGACTCCAATCTTTAAAAAATAAATGTATACAATATGATTCAACGCTTTGTCAATGGATGAAGAAAAAATTGTCGAAAGTCAGCCGATTCCTATGTTACATTTTTTAAGCTTTGAAATAACAAATTTTGGAGACAACAACAGCGATTTCTTAAAATATTCTTGTAATGCGATTAATAGCCTTTTCGCACAGGGTCTAATTGATCAATTAACCGGCCTCTGCTCGATTAAAACGCTGATTTAGTTCGATTTACCATACAAAATAAAAATTTGATTTTTCTACATTAATTTTTAATCGGGAGAAAATAGCAATCAGCTGTTGAAACTTAGCAACTTGTTATGAAAAGCAAAAACAAAGATTTATAAAAGCTGGTCGATTATCGAGTAGTCGCCAGTGCGAATGTCAAAAACTGGCTTCTCAATTAAATTTTTAATTGATCAATTAATTTGGCTGTGAGAAAAGGCTATAATGGAGGGAATAGTTTTGATTACCTCGTGAGGAGCAATTTTTTCTTGAATAATTCTACCTTTGACCCTGGTACTCATACTTATACCGACTTTTTTTCCAATAAATCCGATCTATTTTCGACCCATTTCTGTTACTCCTAATTAACTCCCTTAAAATACTTATTTATATGGGATGTGGACAACTGCTACAACCAAATCTTTAACTTGCTATTCATTTGGAAAATGGAAATGGCATCCATCCATATAACGGTATTATTCAAAATAGTAAAAGTGAGATAATTTAGGAAATAAATATTCGGAGAGCTAATCGGTATCAGATTGATCATTATTTTAAAGAGAAAAACATATTCTATGAGGCATTATATTTAAAAATGTAGCAGTTCAAAGGTCTCGGAACATAATGTAGACACAGGTCTAATGAGCAGACTTTTGAAATCCAAACTTTTGAAAGATCCACAGACACGGCTTGCATCTATATAAGAGAATTTCGTCGCCCTAATATCTCTTTCATTAAAATGGATATCTTAAATTTTAAAGTTTCTTATAACGTTTCTCAACGGGTTCCGTACTGAACATCCACACCTTACAAATGTAATATGCATTTCTTCAATACAGCCCTTGAGGGACCCACAAATACGCAGCGATATGCGTCACATCTTCAAAGCGATCACCAAGAATGAACGCAATGCGCGTGCCACTTCGGCTGCGGATAGAATTGGCTCCGCAGTGTTTGCACGAGATCTGCAGCAGGCGATGCGTTTGTTCCACAACAAATTAAATGAGTTGCAGATGCAATTGCTAGCGCGTAATACCAGCGACAGCACGCCCGCTGAACTGAAGGCGAAAGTACACGAGCTACAGGGCAGCTACGAGCAAAACTACGCTGGACTGCTGGAGTTGGGGCAACGCTTCAGAAGCGACGAATGCGAAGGTGCCACGTCCAGTTGCATGAATTCGGATTCGCCATTGCGCAATAAAGGCAGCTATGCGGCCGCCTTGGAGGGTATACAAAAAACTGCGACCAACAAAGAAGAAGCAACGACGTCAACAGTGGATGACGGTGCACTGGATAAGAAAGGTGGGTGTTGTTGTAAATTTTAGTGGCACAGATTGTAATATTTTGTTTACTTCTTCCAGCTGGCACCACCACCAACAATCCGGGCGAGCAGAAGCGCAACGCATACGCCGTGTCCGTTTGGAAGCGTGTACGCATGAAGCTGGAAGGACGCGATCCAGACTCAAATCGACGCTGTACAATTGCCGAACAAGTGGATTACATCATACGCGAGGCAATGAATCCCGATAATCTAGCTGTGCTCTACGAAGGCTGGACTCCTTGGGTTTAAACGCTTAACGAAACGGCTTCGTATATGGGGAAGCCTTAACTTAACTCAATTCAGCAGTAGCAGCAGCAGCAGCAACAGCAACGGCAACAGTCAATGCAGTGGACAACAGTTAGCGGAAGTTAGAGAAGCAGTGAAAAGATGAAGCGCGGCGGCAGGACGACCAAGACGACAAAGTGGAAGCAACAGCATTATGAACATCCGATACATACCAACATACCTAGTATATATGTATATATATACTTATACATATATATAAATATATATATATACACAACAAACATCATTAAAATCAGCGAGCGACGTCTAAGGGGTAACCTGCGGGAGCAGCTATTAGCTGGAAATAATTTTGTCCAAATTTGGAAGTAGTAAGCTTTGGAGCAACATACGATGTCAACAACAACACTGTAGCTGCACCTAATCTCCTACATTATAACAACAGCAACAACTACAACAAAAACACGGTCAAAACATTTTCGGTGTAGCTGGCTTGGACGTTGAGCGGATTGTTTGTCAGTATGATGGGGGTGTTGAAAATTAGAATTCAGTCACCGTTTTAAGCGTGTCTGCGCTCAATTAAGAACCGTTTTCACCTTGCTGCCATGCACCACACACCTCATGTGGGTCTATGGTATGCGGTCTTTCTGTGTGAATGTAAATGTGTAAGTGTGAGGAGGAGGAGGCGGAAGAGGAGGAGATGAAGAAGGAGAAGGGGTTGGACGACATACATATATGCTGACGCGTTGGTGTGCGTGTTGTTTTGGGGGGAGGTGTACGGTGTAGGTTTGTTGTGTGCGCACGTTTACTTCACTCGGGCTGAATTTCATTTCTAGTTTACATTACTATAAAATTCTAATATATACACGCATATATATATATATTTCTTTTCATTTTTGAATTATCATTTCACTATAAATTTCTACTATAATTTGTCAATATTCTCCTGTAGCAATGTAGTCTCTATGGTCGGAGATTTACAAACAACATCTATAGAAAACTATTTGGTGACCTAATATTAAGTTGGCCGTGAAATAATAAAAAAAAATAAATAAAAAGCTATACAATAACATGTAACTGCTTCTTCGATATAGAACATGATCTATAATTACACAAAAATGCATGCTTGTATTATTGCTCTCGGAGATGAAATATAAAATAATAGTGTATCTTTACAGTTAGGAATGAAAAAAATAATAAGTGAGGAGTCGAAAGGGTTTTTGGGAGATCCCTAAATGTGGACATAAATTTGGAGCATTATCTCACTTTTAGCTGTTTTGAAAAATGCCGTTATATGGAAAGTGAGCGTTGTTAAAGCTGGATGTAGCAGGATTTGTTTCAAAGGTACGAGGGGCTCTCGAATCATCTAGCTCCAAGTCATATTTTTATTTTCAATATTACCTCAACCTAGTTTCAAATACTCAAACACTACAATGAACTTAATTGTCTTTACAAAATGTATAATTATTAACTATTTTGTATCCACTATAATCTTTTAAGGTACCTTCAGTCGACTTTTGAGTACCTGTCAAAATCTAGGATTATGCTATATAAAAATTTTTATCGGTATACGATCTTAACTACTTACCCACTCTCCATTAATTTGGGTCCACATAAGGGGAAGTCGCTTAAGAAATGTAAGGTTCTTAGAACATCAAACAATCAAAAAACTCGAGTCAAAGTTTTGTTATGAGCTCAAAAGGGTGAAATAAAGTTATAGCTGGTAATTTTAGTCATAAACTACTGTCCTAATCATGCTCTTATAAATCCTTAGATTCAAACTTCAAAGTAACGATTCGGATAATCGCATTGTAACGATGATGTCTACAAAGTATGCCTTACTACCTCTTTTAATAAAAATCAATTATAGAAGCTTGTGTTTAAAGTTCCTCAGAATGGCTCGTTGGTTCAACAGTCGATATGCGATCGCTTTTAGAATTTTTTTTGTATTTCCGGATTTAGTATTTGACCTATTGAATGGTGGTCGACTTCGATGCTAAAATTTAGTTAAATACCCGAACGAGTTGGTAGTATTTTAAAACTGTATACTTACTATATTCAGTCAAATAAGTAGCCTGAAATTTTCAATTTAAAATTTCCCGTTGAAAATATTAAAAAAAAAAATTTCCCGCTGAAAATATTTAAAAAAAAATTCCCCCTGAAAATATTTAAAAAAAAAAATTCCCCCTGAAAATATTAAAAAAAAAATTTCCCCCTGAAAATATTAAAAAAAAAAATTTCCCAGGTTGGCACAACTGTCAGCCACTATTCTGTCAATTTTTATTGCTATGTGTCATTTAGTTTCTTTACGGCATCATTAGGAACAATTCAACCTTTTGAGTGCTTTGCGATTTTTATATGCCCCTCTTTGAACGATTTATATCAATCGTAAACTTGAGTTTTCGAGATGGGTGAATCACCAAATGTTTTGTTCTACATTTCCAACATTTTGGCACAAGAAATTTCGTTTGAAACACAAAATTTCACACAAACTAATTATAATTTGTTAATTACTAACTAATTTGAGAATTTCCGGTTACTTATTTGACAGAATGTATATGATCTTCACAAGAACTATTGGGCCTAATCATTGAATCCGTTTCGATCGAACAATTTTACGTTGAAATCATTGAAAACGTATCGAAAATAAAATTTACGATCGTAGTGAACTCACCGACTTGATACAATACATTCCGCGGTTAATTGATGTCGCTAATTTCGAAATCATTGAATCCGCAAACTCGAAAATTTTGGCCGGAATCAGTGATTGCATGAACATTTTGGAACGAAAATCCTATATCGTATCGAAATCGAATTCATAGCGGTTTCAATGATCAGGCCCATTGTCTTTCCTTTTGGTCTTCACCTGTTAAACTGTCAAAACTCTTCGATTTATTTCAGCTATTAGTGAATACTGTTTTCGTCGTTAATATCACGATTTGTGTGTGACTTTTAAAAATTTGAAAATATTGGAACTCTACGACTACGAAATAAAAAGAAAAAAATATTTGCAGTCTGCGGTTTTCAAGATAAGCAAGAACTATGTAGAAATAAATGCTGTTACCATCCGAACAAAATATATCTAAGAATACTGAGCTACATAAAAGGAGAGATCAAAATCAGGTTAGTAACATTTTTATTATACACACAAGTATACAAAACATAAGTTAGATTTTGATTACATAATACTGGGAAGCAGTTGTCTAATGACGGCTTACGATGGGTACGATAATTTATAATCCACGCCACATGCCTGAACATAACTTCTTGAGTTATTGAAGGGTTAAAAAAAGTAATTTAAGTTGATAACTATTGAGATATTATACTTTAGGATTGGGAAGCTCGTTAATACATCATCTCAACTCAGTAGTTATGATATGAATATTTAAATGCTAACGTTAAACGCGACCACTGCAAAAAAAGACTGAAGACTGGTTGAGGTCTGCTTGATTTCAACGGGGACTTCTTAATACATATACCGCCTATTGAGAGTGTCGACTGGCAGTAAAATAGATTCCAGTCTATTGAGTCGATAATATTTATACTCTCGCAACAAAGTTGCTAAAGAGAGTATTATAGTTTTGTTCACATAACGGTTGTTTGTAACACCCAAAACTAAACGAGTTAGATATAGGGTTATATATACCAAAGTGATCAGGGTGAAGAGTGGAGTTCAAATCCGAATGTCTGTCTGTCCGTCCGTCCGTCTGTGCAAGCTGTAACTTGAGTAAAAATTAAGATATCTTGATGAAACTTGGCACACTTATTTCTTGGCACCATAGGAAGGTTGCTTTCGAAAATGAGCAAAATCGGACCACTGCCACGCCCACAAAATGGCGAAAACCGAAAACACATAAAGTGCCATAACTAAGCCATAAATAAAGCTATGAAAATTTGGTATGAAGGATCGCACTATGAAGGGGCATATTTGGATGTAATTTTTTTGGGGAAGTGGGCGTGGCCCCGCCCCCTATTAAGTTTTTTGTACATATCTCGCCAACCAATAGAGCTTCCACTAGCCACTTCCTAATACAGTCCAAAAATGAAAGAAATCGGATCATAACCACGCCCACCTTCCATACAAAAGTTAGGTTGAAAATTACTAAAAGTGGGTTAACTCACTAACGAAAAACGTCAGAAACACTAAATTTCACATAAGTAATGGCAGATGAAAGCTGCACTCAGATTTTTTTACAAAATGGAAAATGGGCGTGGCGTCGCCCACTTATGGGTCAAAAACCATATCTCAGGAACTATTCGACCGATTTCAATGAAACTTGGTTTGTAATAGTTTCCTTACATCCCAATGATATGTTGTGAAAATAGGCCAAATCGCTTCACAACCACGCCTACTTCCTATATACCAGAACTTTGAAGACAATCTGAATCGTTTACTTAACAATATATAAAGTAAGTACTGGTGAAGGTATCGGCGCAGAACTTTGCACAAATACTATGTTAATGGTGTGGCAGCCCCATTCTAAAAATCGCCGAAATCGGACCATAGGTTTTTAAGGCCCCATATATCGAACACGAGGACCTCGGTGCTTCTAACCTAATATTATGGTTTCCAACTTTCAATGGACTTTATACAATATATATGACGAATATGTGGGTCAAACTGTATTATATAATATATATAAAGTTAAATAAATAAATTGCGAGAGTATAAAATGTACGGTTACACCCGAACTTAGCCCTTCCTTACTTGTTTCTTTTGCTTTTGTGTAACTTGAGCGACAAAATCCTTGGTTTGTTCTGAACGCTTGCTGCATATCTACCTTTCGAATTCTCCAAATGAGCCCATTTAATTTCTTTTGCCATAATTTCTTTTGCCATATTTGACGGTTTAGCATTTCTCATGTTTTCGTCTTACATTTCCTTTTCGTTAATATATTTAGGTTTCTGTACCTTCTCTAGTGGGCTCTGAGGTAGATTTACACGGAGATATATAAGGTTGGTATAGTTTAGGTTAGTTTGATTCTGTGGTTGATTTTCGATCTGGTGATCGCAGTTGGTCCATTTCAGTCAGGGTGTTTGTCTTTCTACAATATATCGACGAAACATTTGGAGCCCTAGGCGACTAATTTCGATACCAGATACTTCTCCTTGGCAGCTAAGTGAGTGTGAGATACGGTGGTTTACAATTAAGTGAGGAAGCACACTATCATCTTCTGAGCAACTTCGACAGTGGGGATTAGGAAAAATGTGAAGCCTGATCGCATATATGGCAATCGGATAGTGACCAATGTGTCCTACTCAGCGCATTAGGTTTCCTAGACTTATTTATGACTCAATCTGGGACAGGAGAACTATGACAATGTTCAAGTAGTCGGCATTGCCTAAAACTCTTTTACTGAAGACTTGCAGGCTGCAAGAAAATCCATCACTTAAGTGACGTGAGTATAGTTTGGAGCTATTGTGCTATGTCTAGGCAGCCATAAGAGTCAGATTTACCTTATGTCAAGTGCCTGGGTAGCACCTCGATTTCGAAAAATTAAGGTCAAATAAGAAAACACAACACACAAATCATTGCAAAGTTGCAGCCAAGATATGAACGTCGTTTCCTTTTCTGTAAGAGTTTTGGTCCATTCAATTAATCAATCATCACACTTTCAACGACGCACTTCTCACGCCATTCGCCATTTAATGCGTTGCGAAATACTTGGCACACGTCGCATTTACAAAAACACCAACAAGAAATGGAAACGAGGAAAAGTGGAAAGAAATCTGCACAAGAAAACTGCTACTGCAACTGACATGCTGAAAGTAATTAACACTCTTATCCCCTCCGTTGCTTGTCATTTGCTTACGTCAACCATGAATAATTGGCATTTGAACGTTGTAGCTACAACGGCTAAATGTGTCTGAATATTAAAGAAGAGGGGTCTTCTTACTTAGTATGTAAGTTTCGATTTACCGGATCTCGATTATTAGAAGTGAGGAAGGAGCTTATAAAGAAGAGATGGTAGTAGATAAAAGGACATAGGGTTACCCTGGACGATATTTCTTACGTATTTCTTTAGTATTTTTGCTTTGGGATTTTCGGGATTTCGATGTTACCATTTCAAATCCCGAAATTTTGGTATTTTAAATTGATTATCTAATAGTAATCTCAAGAAGAATTGGTGATTAGTTGTTGTTGACCGTGATTTATTCATTTGCGTTCTTCCAGTCCCGGCGACTATATGGCCTTTAACGGGTTTTGTACTTCGGCAATTTGAAACAGCTGATAAAGTAAATAAAAGGGAAGTACATAAAAAGACATAGGGTTACCCTTGACGATTAATAACATATTTCTTAAGTATTCCTTTTCGGGATTTTCGGGATCCCGAAGTTAACATTTCAATTCCCGAAAATTTTTTATTTTTAATTGACTATATAATTGTAATCTCAAGAAAAATTGAGTTTAGTTGTGGACCGAGATTTATTCATTTTCGTTCTCCCAGTACCCGGTGACTATACAGGAATTTCCCACAAATTATGTAAATTATTGAAACAGCATACCAAATATTATTTCAAGAATTTCGGGATCCCGATTTCCTTTCGGAATTCACACAACTTTTCATCACACTGTACACCCGTCACTTCTCACACTGGCAGCCGAGTAAAATGCAACGAAAGCTTCTGACCAGTAACATTTGTTTGTGCGAACCCCACCATCCAACGGTTCAACGGAAGGGTACGACACTTTGTTGCTGTTGGTCATTTGTTTGCGCTACACACAACCATACTCGTGGTTGAGCATTTACGAGTAGTAATGGGCACAAAATCGCTGGGTGTGGCGTGTTATTGTGTTTTGGGCCGTTGCCGCCGCCGAAACAAAAACTTTGCTAATTGCTCTTCTGCAAGTGCTGCAACTATTGGATTGTCGTTGCTCCACGCAGCCTCATAAAATACACGAAAACAAATGTAATTGTGTGCCTCTGTGTGTGTGTGTGTGTGTGTATGGGAGCGTGTAAAGTGTGTTGTCACTGGCTCTGCAGCCATAAAGTATGCAACGTTAAAGTGTCGACTCAGCATTTGACAATGCGAATAAGTGTAAAAAGCTTTTGTTGTATCTACTATTGTTGTTGTTGTTGTTGCTGCTGCACTACATTGTTCAATTGCTTGTGTGCACATTTATTTTCGCATTTAAGGCGGAGCGAAAAGAATTATTGTAATTGCATATTTTATGGTTGAGAGGTCAAAATAGTGAAATTCATTTAGTTTGTGCGATGCTTATAGTTTTCTTCTTCTCATCATATATGTATATGTATGTATGTATTTCTATTCAATTTCAATTAAGTTGATTTATTTCGACTCGTAATACCTATACATATTCACATTTACTGGAGTGTCCTGCTACTTTCACAGTTGCATGAGCCGAAGGTGATTTCAGCAATTTAAGTTAGAGTAAGATAGTTTTGACTTTCGACCTCAGTGAACCTCCTGTCTCCAGTGTCTCTAGAATCAATTTTTGAATGAGGATCTGCCGGCTCATTACAAAAGGTATGGGGAAGTCACGACGCTCGATTTGAGCTCGCGACCTCAGTGAACCTACTGTCTTCAGTTAACCCCCAGTCACCAGTGAAATCTTAAGTTTATTGTATAAAAATCCAATAGCCGTCTAGAAGCGGGTTGAGAGCGTTAGTTTTAGAACCTTTGTGGTTCCAAAAAAATTCAATTTCGTTCAGAGCTACACAGACTTTCTATCTTAAGCTGATCCACTGAAACGTTGTATTTTCTATTGTTAAGATGAAAGCGCAATTTCTTTTCCCATCTCTGTTTTTATCATATCTTGACCATTCAGTAAATATTTTACTCATTTTAAATAGTAAACTTTTCAAGATACTTAATTGATTTCGTGGAATTTTTTAAGCACTTTTTTCGTCGAGATTCCTGTTATCAAACACACTACTGGACGTTTCTCAGACTTGGTTTCATAAAAAAAACTTGATTGATATTTTATTCGGCAGTCACTTCCCAAATCCAAAACATGTCCTATTTCAGTTGACCTTTGAAACTTTTTTTCTACCAATAACAGTTATCTCATCGGAAAACATCTAGGGAAACTTCGTCGAAGAACTCGAACTGCATACTGTGATATTTATCACACAAAAGTACAGACCATTTATTTATGTTCTTAGAAGCTTTAAAAACTAACTCATTTTGATGAACTACTCGTCGGTAACTAATGTTATGTTGAAGAAAAAAATGATTCCTTAAGAAAACTGGGAGTTCTTGGCAGTAGTTATATCACATTTTTAAATATTTGCTTACTTTATTGTCTGTTGTAATGATTATTCTCATGTCTCTTAAGTGAAAACTTAAAGATCTGAACTTTTGCAACGCATCCGAATTTTTATCCAGCCTAAGACTGTCAATTCGGTAGTTACAACTACAATAATATAAAATATTTTTAAGAATAATGTATTATTGCAAATTCAAGTCAAATTGACTACTTCTTCGATAGTTTTTTAATCGCGGCCAGTTGATGACAGGAAATAACCAATAATTTGAAGACATAATAAAAATTAAATTGGAGCATATTTATAGTTACAGATATAGAACACTGCAATTCAATTAGAAAAGCAAAAATAAAGGGGTTTTCAACAGGGATCATATAAAAGTAGACCGATAGGGACAGCAAACGGCACCATATTTTTCTTGCTTTTTTGACATTTCTCTTCTGTAAGGTTTGCCATTTCATCATGGATAGATATACGATCCAATAACGAGTCGAAATTATTAAAATTTACCTCCGAAAAATTTGAATTCACAAGCACAGTACACAGTGTTCCCGTGCCAGTGTGGCAAAGAAGTACTCGTAGTGTCGAGAATATTACTGCCGCTAGCGCATTAATTGAGGAGGCCCAAAATCAGTATCTCACATGTCGCTCTCAAGCGTTGGGCTTCTCTGTGACGTCGTTGTGGTGAATTTTGCCTTGGCCTACATCCTTACAAGATCAAATTGACGCAAGAACTGAAGTCACTTGACCACCAGAATCGTCGTGTGAAAGAAAGAAAAATCGTCTTCCGCCATAAGGCTAATTCCTGGCTCAATGGTTTCGTCAATAAGCAAAAAATGCGTAATGGGTCAGGTAGCAATCCACATGTACTCCATGATTAGTCATTGCATTCCGAAAATGTTACGGTTTGGTGCGGTCTATGGGACGGCGGCGTCATTGGGCCGTACTCCTTCCGTAATGATCAAGACCGGCACGTTACTGTGAATGGGAATCACTAGCGCTCAATAATAACCGAATATTTTTGGACCGAATTCGATGATATGGACTTCGACAATATGTGGTTCCAACAGAAAGACGCCACAAACCACATAGCGAATGTCACAATCGATATATTGAAAACGAAGTTTGGTGAACGTATTACCTCACAAAATGGCCGCCTCGGACTACGTCAAGTCTATGGTCTATACCAACAAGCCAGCGACGATTGATGAACTTCGTACGAATATCGACTGTGAAATTGCACCAGTAACGGCCGATATATGCTTGAAAACCGTCTGGACTCCTGCAAGCGTGCCGCTCTTATTGAAAAACCCTTTATTTTAGCTATTCTTGAAAGAAGGTCTTCCAAGTAAAACTTCTCATCAAGACGTCAGTGTCAATTTTTAAGTAAGGTTTTAACGCTGCCTTAAGACTTAATCAAGTAGATCTCATAAAAATTGTTAAATATCTGTTCAGTTAAAAAGTTTAAAAGACCCATTGCGTTACTGTTGACCCTTTCGTGTTCAAAAAAAGCATAGTTTCGACAGGTCCGTTACTCATTAATAAACTATTATCTATTTCATTAATAACGGGTGATTTTTTTGAGGTTAGGATTTTCATGCATTAGTATTTGACAGATCACGTGGGATTTCAGACATGGTGTCAAAGAGAAAGATGCTCAGTATGCTTTGACATTTCATCATGAATAGACTTACTAACGAGCAACGCTTGCAAATCATTGAATTTTATTACCAAAATCAGTGTTCGGTTCGAAATGTGTTTATCGACAAATTTTGTTCAGCGATGAGGCTCATTTCTGGTTGAATGGCTACGTAAATAAGCAAAATTGCCGCATTTGGGGTGAAGAGCAACCAGAAGCCGTTCAAGAACTGCCCATGCATCCCGAAAAATGCACTGTTTGGTGTGGTTTGTACGCTGGTGGAATCATTGGACCGTATTTTTTCAAAGATGCTGTTGGACGCAACGTTACGGTGAATGGCGATCGCTATCGTTCGATGCTAACAAACTTTTTGTTGCCAAAAATGGAAGAACTGAACTTGGTTGACATGTGGTTTCAACAAGATGGCGCTACATGCCACACAGCTCGCGATTCTATGGCCATTTTGAGGGAAAACTTCGGAGAACAATTCATCTCAAGAAATGGACCCGTAAGTTGGCCACCAAGATCATGCGATTTAACGCCTTTAGACTATTTTTTGTGGGGCTACGTCAAGTCTAAAGTCTACAGAAATAAGCCAGCAACTATTCCAGCTTTGGAAGACAACATTTCCGAAGAAATTCGGGCTATTCCGGCCGAAATGCTCGAAAAAGTTGCCCAAAATTGGACTTTCCGAATGGACCACCTAAGACGCAGCCGCGGTCAACATTTAAATGAAATTATCTTCAAAAAGTAAATGTCATGAACCAATCTAACGTTTCAAATAAAGAACCGATGAGATTTTGCAAATTTTATGCGTTTTTTTTTTAAAAAAAGTTATCAAGCTCTTAAAAAATCACCCTTTATTATTTGGCAATATTTCCACTGCATACAACATATGATGTGTGCGTGTAACACGCTACACCCCTTCCTCACATCACGCTGACTTCCTTAATTTCATTGCGAAAAAAAGTTGGACTGTCATTTCTGCAAAATTTCGTTAGTGTTTTTGTTACTTACATGAAAAATAGCATTCATTAATGTTGCTCATTAGCAGTGGCAGTCGCGCAAAAACGATAACAAATATAAATTTCTACGAGGTTGGTTGGATAAGTACACGGTTTTCGGGTTAGTTGTTGTTGGTGTACTAGCGGTTGAACAAAAACTCCCAAATTATGAGTTACCAGTCTTTTGAGATAAAAATCCGGGTTGTTTCGGTTTATGTAGACCCGACTATTGAGGGAACGTAGCTGAGACAGAAACAAGAAGTTGTCGTGCCGTCTCGTCAATGCAAATATTGAAGAATCTCTAGCGTTTACTACATGAGATTGGCCATCAAGCATTCAAGTTGTAGCTAAATCAGAGATTGTGAGAGACTGTTCAGAGAAACCTGCAAAAATACTGCTATGCTAGGTTCTGGAACACTTTTTGGCAGTGGGTCCCGTTACGATCCTGGAGATGTTCCAGACGGAGGAAAAGAGGGACAGAGAAAAGCATTGGCGGCAGACAGCTGGATTACGCCAATCAAAATGCCTATTGGGAGACCATAAAACAAAAAGATTCAAGAGTTTAATAAACCTCCCAAGAGGCAAACTAAGGATACTAGTGGGACTTTACACAGATCACTTTAAGCTCAGAAAACACCTTCACAATCTGAGCTTGGTCTCATGGCAAACCTGCCGCTTCTGTGATATGGACCGGAATGTATAGCACTTCATAGAAGCAGGAGAAGAATTATGGGACATATCATCACATATCAACTGAGGGGCGCATCGACTTCCTTGCTCTCAGCACTATCCTAAAATTCATCAGGGGGTTGGGACTAATGGAGTCGCTGTAGACATTGTGAGGACACAAAAGATTACAGGTCGCAGTGCATTCCTCCATTAATTATTAACCTATTCTTTTCTACCGACTAGGTCTTCTGAGGTTCAGGTCGTCTTGAGTTAAATCCATCATTCGGAAAATTTTGATGACCGATAATATATTAACGAATTACAGGTCTACGAAAATCGTTCAGAGACGTCCTCAGCTAAATAATAAAGTTTGGTATTACCATTTTCTTCTTCTAAACCATTAAATGGCTTTCGGGAATTAATTCAGAGTTTAGAATTCAACTAGCTTATCATACAGCCCTCGTGTAAACCTTAACATTTACACGTCCACATGCATGAAACATGTGGGGAGCTATCACGCCCACAACTCTTTAAGCTCACGCTCACCCAACCAACTGGTGTCAACTGCCAAATCATGTGCCATTACTCACTAATAAAACTCATCGAACTGCTGCTGGTGCTGTTGCTGGCGCTGCTATTTCTGCTGATTACGTTGGGAAAGTTTACTTAAGCATCCGTTGGACAGTGCTCATATCAATCCCCTTCCCACAAAGACATACTTCGATGCCTGTAATTAGTGACTACATTTATGTGGCACACAGACATACTTATATGTGTGAGACGACGGCACGGAAACTTCAGCACGTTTCAAAAGCAACAATACAAACAACAATGATAACAACAACAACAATACATCATATATATGTTTTACTAAGAAAATAGAATAGAATAGAAATATCGGGAGCAAAATCGCCCTCATGATGCTGCATGCAACCTCGCCGACGTCTGTTACTGGCTGAACGTATATTCGCACAACTGTGACTGTGTGCTGCCGGTCAAATGACCCTAATCAATGGCTAAGCGAAGAATGCGAATGCGAGGAATAACTATGTATTTATTCATATGCTTAAGTATTCAACGCTTCTCGGCGCTCATCTGCTTGGCGTGCTCGCCTGACCGCCTGCCACATGACTTATTGATGGCTATATGAGTTGACATGCGGTCCCATGTGGTGCCTACACCAGTACGTTGCTTCACTTCACCCACACAGAGTTACACGCTTTGTTCTGCTGCCCGCACCCCCTCAATATCATTATCATACGCTAGTGACAGACGCACGAAGGTGGTGTGGGTGTCTCATCTTCTGTTGCTGCTGCGTCTTGCATTTGCCTTACATTTAGCCTTTTCCGATTTTTCTTTTGCCTTCCATTACCACTTCCATCTCCATCTCCACTACGGAAGCGCTCGCCTTCGTTCCGGCGTCCGGCGCTCGTCAGCCACATTTGCACTCCCACCTCCGTTGCTCCAGTGCCAGTTTAATTTCGTTTATTCATTTGAGTGACCACGCCATGACATTTGGCTCGTAGTCTAATACAAACCAGTCAGAGTAGCCAACCAACTGATCACCTCCCGAACACCAGCTAACTCTTCTTTTACTTCCTTCGATTCCTTGGGGTGCACCCATCGTTGGGCATGTGTGTATGTTTGGTTCAGTATGTTGCCCGTTGGTTTGTTAGTGTGTTGCCCGATTTCCGATTTTGACGACGGTCACTTCTTGCGGTATGGTAATCTTATGATGAATGTTTTCCTTTCACATTTGCAAAATTTGTTTTGACAATTGAATATTTTTGCGAATGCTATTACATTTATTCTTTCCGTCATCTGGACAGACTATTCATTTCTTATGTGACTCGCTTTGGGGGAAGGGTTAGTTGCAGAGTAAAGCAAGAATCATTTGTTTGGACAAATTGGCATGAGCTGGAAGGGTTGGTTAGGTTATTGTAGTTTTTTGTTCGATTTGAGTGAGATATATGTAAATATAAATTAAAGACATAGGAGGACGTGACATGATGAGAATGGAAAGGAAGTCATTCGTGAATTCGAATTCGAGTCCTCATAGTGCAACATCTTGGATTATTTACATTTTTTCTAGCAGTAGCTGTGATTTTGTGGACCTTTATGCGGAAGAAACAGAAAGAGAGGCATAAAATCAAACTCTGAATTGTTTTAAAATAGTCAAAATTGAGGGGTTTAAAACAGAACATTAAGCTCAATTTGAATTATATAGAACGAAGAAGCAATATCTCCGAAGGCAATCAATTTATGTGACTCCGTGACTTTCCGAAGTTTTTTGAAATTATTAAATCTTCATCTAGTTCAAAGGCTCTTTCCAAGTGAAGTGTTGTGCTTATATATTACATAAACTTTGATGATCGGTTTTAATGTGAATGTTACTTTTTTCGAAGTATAGATCATCCGTATTGTTTTTGTAACAAAAATCCTTAGGCTTCTCACGTGTTTTAATTATTTGATCGTCTAATATCATTTCAGAATTTTTCATATTTTATCCCTTTTCTTTAAGGTAATAACTTTTCAATGGCAGTTTCTGTGGTAATAAAATAAAGTAATGTTTAATCCGAATTTGAAAAATTAGAGAGAGAAGGGTTTGCAATCTTTGATCACAAAATCAAATATCCATGTCTATTGCGAATTCTGAAAAACGTTTTTAAATACGACAGGGGTTGTTCGACATGGAATAAAAATAAACGTGAAATAAAACGGATAACAATAAAAACCGAAGAGGCTCACTTTCGTAACATTTGAACAGTGCCACGACGCACATAAACGCTACCATAAACAAGTAAGGAAAGGCTAAGTTCGGGTGCAACCGAACATTTTATACTCTCGCATTCTGTTCTGTTACAAAGACACACTATTAGAAGAAAAATATTTCCTCTGAATTAAATTAAAATATCTGAGAGATTAACCGAAATTTTCGGTGAAAAATTACCATGGGACACTGAATTCTTCATATTCGACATTCGAGGCCTTCAAAGTTATAGTCCGATTTTGACAAATTCCGATTTTCACAAGTGACGCCACAGATCATATACAGTATTTGCGTAAAGTTTTATTTCGCTATCTTCATTGGTTTCTTATGTATATATTATAAAGTAAAGGAATAAGATGGAGTTCAAAATTGAGTTACATGGGAAATTGTCGTAGTTGTGACCATTTTACACACGTGTCATCAGGGTGACAAGAAAATATTATATCCCGAATTTTATTCGAATCGGTCGAGTAGTTCCTGAGATATGGTTTTTGACCCATAAGTGAGCGATGCCACGCCCATTTTGTAAAAAAATCTGAGTGCAAAATCCTTGTGCAATTTCTTCTGTAAAATTTTTTGCATTTCTGACGTTTTTCGTTAGTGAGATAATTCACTTTTAGTAATTTTCAACCTAACCTTTGTATGGGAGGTGGGCGTGGTTATTATCCGATTTCAACTATTTTCATGGTGTGTGGTGGGGTACGTAAGAGAAACGACTGCAGAAAGTTTGTTTTATATAGCTTTATTGGTTTGCGAGATATATATAAATAACCGATTTGGGGGCGGGCCACGCCCACTTTCCCAAAACAATTGCATCCAAATATGACCCTTCCTAGTGCGATCCTTTGTTCCAAATTTCACTTTTATAACTTTATTTATGGCTTAGTTATGACACTTTATATGTTTTCGGTTTTCGCCATTTTGTGGGCGTGGCAGTGGTCCGGTGGTCCGATTTTGCCCATTTTCGAAAACAACCCTCTCAAGGTCACAAGGAACATGTGTTCCAAGTTTCATCAAGATATCTCAATTTTTACTCAAGTTATCCGTTGCACGGACGGAAAGACGGACGGATAGACAGACATTCGGATTTTGACTCACCTTGTCGCCCTGATCACTTTGGTATATATAACCCTATATCTAACTCGTTTAGTTTTGGGTGTTACAAACAACCGTTATGTGAACAAAACTATAATACTCTCTTTAGCAACTTTTGTTGCGAGAGTATAAAAACGCATAAAAATCGAAATAAAGCGCAAAAATTTTCGGGAACAGTACAAAACAAAATATATTCTCGATTTACATCAGTTTATAACAAAAAACGTGCTTTGCACCCGCTGAAGGTTATCGTCAAAACAGCATGGCAGCCAATGTGTTAAACTGTAGTACAACTAAGTAATCGGAGTCAGCTATATGGATTAGGTGGGTTAGGGTTAAGTATTGACCAGCATTTATAAGTTTTTGACACAAGTTAACATTATTACTTAACTTTTATAAAAACTTAACATTTTTATATGAGAAAATGTGAAGTAATTCTTTCTCCCTTTAAAGGATGTGATGTAATTCAAAATTCTGTTATATGGGAAGAAGGCGTAAATCATCGATTTAAACCTAAATTTTTACATGTTCAAAGTCCTTTATTTTTGTCTTTGTTAGCTTTGTTTTCTAAATGGGTTTGAACGGAGAATCTATAGGGTTCACTGATACTTATTCTCTAGAGATTTCACATTGTATAAGGACACTCTCCTAGATTGTTTTCAGTGGAATGAAATATGTATGTTGTCCTATAGATCAATTTTGGGCGACTTTAGGAACAGAAACCACATAGAACATTAGAGCTTCCGAGACAATTACATTAACGATAATTTCAATAGTTGTCTTTGAAAACATCCATTTACTACATGGACATAAAAATTCTTTAATTTGACGAGAAAACATAAAATCTGTATACTTTCTCAAATTATTGATCTCAAGTGACGCTACAACTGCAATTTTTTGTTTACAATGGAAGTGAATTTTGTATTTCGTTTCCATCTTTTCGTTTCCAATCATTTAAAAAGTCAAATGAAGAGAAATATCTTATTCATCCTATATCTTATGCATCCTATATACATCTGCATCCTTTGATATTTTGATAACTAAACAATTAACAAAATTGAAATGAACAAAAAGTATCGTCAGGCTAAGAGGCGGGTGTAATGGTTAAGTACTAAGCAGAAACAACTCCCATACTCACGAACACTCACACACTTAAAAACTCAGTAATTTAATAAAAAAGTCAAACAACAAAAACCGGCTACTCAGTCGCTTGACGCACTTCCGGCAAAGCAAGGAAAAAAATATTAGGCCAGTATGTAAAAGGAATACAAAGCCTTCATACACAACACATAATACCTGTCTTACGCATATCCTTTCCTACGACATTGGCATTCCATGCACGAGAGAGAGTGTTTGTGCTCCTTTAGCACTGCCACTGCTGTTGGCATCGGTTAATTTATGAGTTCATATGTAATTAAATTTTTCATTATTAAGTATTTTTTCACCATTCTTCCTTTCATGCGTTGTGCAAGCAGTGCCGGCGTAGAAAAAAACCGTTATGCGTGTAAGAGCTGGATTTACAAAGCAAAAAAAGGATAACGCTGAATAATAAAAGATTTAGCGGCCAACAAGTGGCGGAAAGATACTGCATATATATGAGAGTGTGTATGTGTGTGTGTGTGTGTGTGTGGACGGAAGCAGTTGCTAGCGTTAATGGCGGCTAAATAGATTTAAGTCATGAATTATGCAGTTGCAGTTGAATGGAAGAGCCGCGTCGTAGTCAAAATCCACTCTGATATTCATCTTCTCTCCATGTACAAGTATTTAAAAATATAATTTCGGAGGAAGAATGCATGATTTATGTGTGGAGGCGACACACGAAAACTGAAAAAAAGAAAGATGAGGGAGCGGAGTAGATTATATAACTCTCTTTCGTCTTGTGATACATAAAAACTTAGTACAAACTAACTTCAGTACTAATTTGGCTTAATAATGCCGAAATATGGCACCTGAAGAATTGCTGATGAGAAACACACTTGCTCCTTTAGAATAGAATGTAGTGGTAAAGAGTATATTAACTCTCTCTTAACTCTCGAAATTTATTTTGATGGAACAATTTTTTTTAATTTTTGAAGTAGCGTAGGTCTATCTCTTTCGCCCGAGCCGAAAATTTTCAGAGATAGATTTAGTTCGAAAGTGTGTTGTCTCGTGTTGTTTGTATCTCAAATAGTTTCTATGATTTAATACCAGACTACTAAGGTTTCATCAATTTGGCTTAAGTGCGATTAAATTATTCAACCAATACCCTTGACAAAACCGTGTACACTAGTTCCGACGAAATAAAACATGTTTAAAAATCTAGGCGTAGTCATTCGGCATAAATTTGTAGATCTTTTGGTATGTCTAATAACATCAAGTCACATACCGTATGTACTAGAGCTCTTGGTATTCGACTAATCGACTAACCGAATTAACCAAATAGGACATTATTCGAATAATAATACTCGGTTTGCACTATTCGGATATTCGTAAGTTGTCGACTATTCGATGAACCGCTCATTTCCGACTATTCGGTTAACCATTCGTTGTCGACTATTCGAATAGTGAAAGTTCATTAAATTTCTATGTTTATTGAAAAATGTGAGACTCATGAAAAATGCGCACAATTGACATTTTCACAAATAAAAACGAACAAAAATCAAAGGCTGCTTGGATTTCCAACACTTTTCAATTATTCAAATGCTCGCAGCGGAGCAACTATTTGAATAATGACAGCAGAACAACTATTCGAATAATCGTAGAAGAACGACTATTCGAATAGTAGGTTAATATTCATACGAACGGTTACAAACCGGATATTCGAATAATCGGTTTTCAGGTTAATCTAATAATTTTAAGAGCCCTAATATGTACATGTAGAGTCAAGTATATAATATAAAGATAGTCCGTAGTTCCAATTTTTTATATGTTTTCGATCAGATCCTTTATACATTTTTAATCGCCATATTTGAGTAGTTTTGTCCGTAATCTGTTGGCATCCACATTTTTCCTTCTCTTAATTAGACATAGTAGGATGTTGAAACAGCTACTCCTTCGTTTTCGCATAGGACATTTTGCATATTTTTCAGTAAATTGGTTCTAGGCCCTGAGAAGTCATGCTTGCCGTAGTAACGTATTTAAAGATCTCTCTTTTAAGTTTACTACTTATTTTCTTTACTCTATGTCTCGTCATTCTTCGGGGTATCAGTTTTTTTTTTTTTTTTTGAATAAGTATGAAATTCAACGGTTTATTCGACTGCTTATCTATGTTGATTACTTCAACAGGACACTCAGAGTAGGAGTGAGAACTGTTGGAATATTTGTCTGAATTCTTATATTGTGATCAGTTCTAGAACTTTGCAAGCTTTTCTTTTATCTATCACTTTTTGTTTGATCTTCTTATATCGGGATTATGTATAACCTATGTAATAGGTAATAGGATAGTAGAACAGGGTAAATTTTCCGACATTAACATTCTTCAATTTTCCACCCTTGTCGCCTAATTTTCTCATTGACTCCATGATTTAATGGTTTTTGCTTTGTAATTCTAGAAACTAGTAGATCTTCCTTTTCTTCTATATTTAGCAGACCAACATTCCTAGTATATGATCTAAAAGCACTAACCATACTTTCCATTAAAAAGGGTCCTCATCCATGGCGTTTTAGTCCTTTTCGCTAGAAGTTTCGTTAATGTGATACAATATATGGGTTTGAAGCCCACATATCCATGGGTTGGTTTTAGAGCACAAAAGACGAATATTTCAGATAGTCTCAAGTGAAATATTTATTCCTGTTTGTTTCACAATTATCATTCAGATTTTATTATGAATAAGGCCTGAATGTCTGCTTATGAGTGTTGTTAGTAAATGTCATATATCTGGTATGACTTCAATAAAATATTGTCTTATTTGTATTTTTTACACATTATCTTAATTGCTTTCTACAATATACAATCATACATACATAAATATATACATATGCACTTGAGACAACACCCATATAAATTAACCCCTTCAGCTAGACTTTGCTTTGAGGCGCCTAATAAATTTTGTTTTAATTTTTTATCTCCACAATTTGATTTTAAAAGAAGAGAGAGACATTAATATGTATGAGTACGTTTTTGACATACATGCACACATCCATATATATATATTACCAAATTTACATACAAAAGACATAGGTACACACACTCATACGAGTAGACGACACATTTGTTTGAATTCTTTTTTTACGCAAACATATCCTTTAGCTATGGAAGGAATGCAAAATCAAAAAGAAATGTTTCATTAAGCCAAGTAATGGCGTTAAATGAGAAATGAAAAATGCCGTAGCAAGTGATGTGCCGAACTGAAAAAGAGAAAGGGCTTTGGGGGTCAAGAGAAAAGAACAATATATATTTACGAGTACGGTTTGGTAAATCAGAAGGGTTCAGTAAGAAAATTTAATAGAAATATTCATGAAAAAAAAAAAAATTTTTAAAAAATATATAATGATGGTAGACCATAGAACAACAAAGAGTCATAAAGAGTTGATAAGTTAGATAGTTTTTCAACATCTCCTCAGGTATCTGTTCTGAAAAATATAAGATTTATAAATCAAAAGGAAGCTTCTTATAGAATATTAGTATTCTTTCAATATGTAAGACGTTTTTACAAATAATGAAGCTTTCTAAAGGCTGAATATTATAACAAGAAACTCTTCTGAAACTCACAATCTTGATTCGACCATTATTTCAGCACAAAATCCTTCAAGTGGATTATCTTGAGATCCGGAACGAATTGTTTGCAAAAATACTTGGACTTTGTAGTTTTCTTTAATGGAATGGGTGGTTACTACCATATTCCAGAGGTCAGGGAATCAAAACACAGTGGGTTGGATAATTAAGAGATCCGAATCGGAAGAGGCTTATCTTCCAAAAACAATTCACTGCGATGTCAACTCTTGTCAAGGAAAGCTGATGAGCGACGGAGGTGAGCTTTGCTTTGCATTTAGAATTACCATCACCATACAAATATTTTCTATTTATAATTTTTTTTTCACTTTCTGCCACTGAATGGCTTCCCAGCCGTAGGACAGCAGTACTTCTATACTTATAACTTGAATATTCTAACGATAGCTTGTGAGGTAGTACCTATTGTATGGTACCAATATGATCACTTCTTAAAAATCCTTTACATTATTGAAACTGTCTTAACCGATTGGTTTTATTGATCGATATTTGGACTCAGAACCAATTCATATATTCAGGGTTGATTACCCTATAAAATCAATGTATTATTTTTGAAAGTCGTGGTGTTTTAATGAGCTATTTTTTATTGTTGAACTGAAACTTGCGCTAGATAGCCTGTGGACCAATTTTTTAATGACCTTTTAGCGAGTAGATTTGTACTGCTTTTAAGAGTGTTTAAAATGAATACGTATAGTGGATGTTGGACGTCGCACCTAGGTTTAAAACTAGCGGAACTGTAATCCCCTCATATTACCATGTTCTCTCTGAAACATTCAGTGACTTTCATGAAGTTAATCAATTTAATAAGTTCTACATATGCATTTGTTCAACTTCCGAGACATCGTCGACAAAACCGCTACCGATAGTTGTTATTCTTTTCCTATACAAAGCTTTAGATCTGCTTAGAAGATATACTACAGCTTCTTCTGCTTCTACTTCTTGCAGGCTTCTACAGTAATCATTGTATGGTTCTCCCAGTCTGCTAGCGTGTCTAAAAATCAGACTGGGACCTGTTAGCACTTCTACTAGAGTTCTTAATTTCATTCCTTTAAATTTCAGTACATTCCCACATTCAATCCTCGTCACGTTTGCTGGTTTAGCATGTCAGAGATTGTTTTCAACGAGGCTTAGTCAACTCTATGACATATTTATCAATTAAATGCCTACAAGTGGCCACGGGTGTGTTCTCTCTTTATCGGGATCGAATTGTAACGTGATGCTTTACTATAATCAAACAATTTTCAACTGCTTCAAAAAAGCAGAACATTTTTACACTTTGCTATCAAACCTCCCTCGTTCCTTAACGGACTGAAATGGTTCTATGATTTATATACGGGTGTATGTATCTTAAAAATACTACTTATACTCGTATGAGACACGCGTGTAGATATGTCGAGTTTGTGCGTTGGCATTTGGGGGGTGAAAGAATTTGAAGGACACGCAGATACAATAGACTTTCAACGCGCAATTAGCAACAAAGAAGAATTTACTGTTTGCTTTAGAAAATAGCCACACACACACAAACATACATGTAGATTCCGGGGGCCATATATCGAATTCCATGTATGTGTTGTTATCGAGTGGCATGAGGATTGCTTAATCAGTTACTTTGGCATTGGCTTCTCAAAGGGTTCGCCATGCCATTTTCTGGCTAACGAATTTTATTACATTTTTCCCATTGTTCTCCAGCAGCTTTTTGTTCGAATTTCGAATTGTTCAAAATGGCAATCAAAGTGCACGCAGGAAATGTGTTTGCACATTAAAGAGACAATCAGCAGGCTGCCTCCCCCGAGGAGTTAGTGGCCACCACACTTTCCTAAGCAAATTCATATAAATTCAAATTCAAAATCAAAATCAAATAAATTTTCCCAAATTTTCCATGCAAACCCGCATTGGAGCGCCAGCGAGCGTTTTGATGCATTACTGCTTCTGCAGCGGGGTCGTCTTCTAAACGCTTTTTGCATAAAATTCGACCACATTAAAGGTAACTATGCAAATATTTGTGGGCCACTGGCAGTGAGCTCGACAATTGAAGCGAGGGTGGGGGTGAGAGCGAGGCATGTGAGCTTTCAACCGCTGACCACTAACTACACACATATACTGACAGACTTGGGTTAGGATTTGGTGTTTGACTGCTGATATGGCAACGCTGCGCAAAAGTAAAGTGTGTGGACCACCAGCACAAATGATCAAATGAGCTATAGTTTCTCTTTTGAATGGTTACAATTGTGGTTGCTGTTGTTGTAGCGGCTGTTGGCTAGTGAGAGAGGGCTTTTGCAAATGCTAAAATAACCTCTAAAACTACTAGCAAGCCCGTCAGATGTCCGGTCATAAAGCGTTTCTGAGCATTTGAAATGCAAGTACGCCTTCCGGGGGGTGGTGGTCTACTGTGAGCCGCAATATTTCGTTTGAATGCCGACTGCCGACGTGTTGTTGCCCTTAATTGTTTTGGTTGAAATTTTGTTGGTTTTTCGGTTTTTGATCTATGCGTGCCAGTGTAGCTCAAGCGGACATTCACATACGATTTGGCAGACCGATAAATGTTCGGTTTGAATTCGTTTATGTGAGAAAAGTTAAGTAACGCTGAGAATGTTTTTTGTTCTCAAATATCTCTGAAATAGTTTTGTAAAATACTGTAATACAATCGATTATCGGGTGCTTACTAATGAAGTGTGTGACGTAATAGATTCTGAGGGATGAAGCCTTATCAGCCTAGAGATTGGAAGTCTTATTCAAGTCTTCTAGTCTCTAGAGAGCTTAGCGGAAAATATTTGAATGAAATTGAATGAATGAATGAACTAATTTCCGGGATTCATATTTGTGATTGTTTTGTATTGGTCTGTTGGAAGACCTATTAAGAAATTTCTATAGATTCTGTGGAATGAAAACTTGACAGTCTAAAGATTGGAAGCCTAATTCGACTCTTCCATTCTATGGAGAACTGAGCGGAAGAATTTGAATGACATTGAATGAACTGAATTCCTTAATTCCTGGAATCATTCCAGGAAATGTTATCGCTTTGCATTGGTCGGTTGGAAGAGCCTTAAGCACAATTTATAGTTCTAACTCATTTGGGTCTAAATTTAAGTAGTTTATGGACCTGTGTCATTGAGTTGTATGAAACTTGGAGAATCTCGAAGAGGCTGATAACAGTGATAGACTTCTTAATAAGTTGGATTCAATCCCACTGTAGACTGTATTATTCTAAATCGAAAGTGGAAGTGGACCCTCGATTTGTTTTACTCAAATGCAACTTTTAAATGGATGGTAGGGAAGATATAGAGGCTACTAAGATTCAAGTATACCAAAAAGTATGAGTTTTTCTAAATTTTATAAAAACATAAAAGATCCCAATCCCAAAATTAATTGCTCAAAACTGTGAACCCTTGATTGTGAAACTAACTTCAAAATTAGGTTAGAGTAATTTTATTGTAATCAATGCTTCGAACTTCTATCGCTCTTTCCAAGTACATTTCTATATATATATATCAATATTTCTCCATCCACACTTATTTACTCCTACTTAACCCAAAAGTCGCACAGTTTACCCTCAAGTTTCTGTTAGTTTTAACCAGCATTTTTCGCTGCAATTATCCGGGAAAGCGCACTGTTCTCATGTATTTAGTAAGCGTCCATCGTTTAAAACACAAAGTGGTCATTTGCAGACGTCTCAGCCATTCTCCAATACCAGTGCTTCGTGGAGACAAGCAGTACCACTCACATTTGGTTCGCTGCTTTATGCCTTTTGTGGCCGGTATGTGTGGAATGCTTAATGAAGCCACATAAATCAAGTTAAGTACCAAAAATGCTGTGGTCACACTACAATCGCTCATGCACTATTTGCCCCATCTCACCTATGTATGTACCACTCACACCCACGCCTCCTGCGTTTGGAAGCATTCAAAAGGTTGCTAGGTGATTTCTACAGTAGCAATAGTTTTGATGTACATTCTCATTCTGATTTGCTACACTATTTTGAAAATTATAACAGCATTAGTTAGCCTTCTCTTGTATCATATCATTGATATCAAAGGTAGTTCTTTAGGAAGTTTAGTAAGTAAATAAATCAATAACTAATATTGTTTAAAGTCAGATAAAAAAATCGATCCATTTCGATTACGTACTCGTACAATAGACTTTCGTAGGAGCCTACGCATTACGAACCTTGCCGGGTGCTTACTAATGAAGTGTTGGATGTAATGGATTCTGTGGAATGAAGCCTCATCAGCCTAGAGATTGGAAGTTTATTCAAAGCTTCTAGTCTCTAGAGTGCTTAGCGTAAAAATCTGGGGTACTTATGGTCGGTAACTGTTTCGAAGAGTTTTAATACTGAATAGTCTTGTATAATAATCCTTATCTATGCTAATTTAATTCTGATTTCCTGGACTCATATTTGAATTCAGAACCCTTTTCTAGTTCTTAAACATTTGGTGCTTAATTTTAGGCTTTTATGGACCTGTGTCTTTGAAGTGTGCGAAACTATGAGAAAAAAAGCATTGCCACTTATGGGAGTTTTTAAGTATCTAATGTGGACCTATATATTATTGAACTGCGTTTGACCAAATATACCGTTTGTCTAAATGTTTATATTTTAAAATTTCTTTTAAACAGTTACTTATTGACTTAGCTTATTTTGGATAATTATTGTTGTTTCTGATATCAATAAATAACCTTAGTTTCAAGAACTTCCTATTAATAAAGAAATGCGTTTGATTCCAATTTTAGGTTTTTCTAAAATATAACTGTAATGGATCCATGGACCGGGCTAAAACTTGGAGAGTATTAGCATCAGGAGTGCCTCTTTCGATGGAGACCTCAGCAATCAACGATCGCGTTCGGAAGTCTAGGAGTTAGTCGATTCCAAAGTAAGATCAAACGTCAACAATACCCAGCTAGTCGATTATGGCGAATATCTCGAAAACCGTTGGGTAGATCTGGGTTCTGAAGACGTCATAGCCTTTGTCATTCCGTGGGCAAATCTTTTCTACATGGGTCTGGCTAAAGCAGATGGCTAAGAAATATTAAGTTTTCTGAAAAGATCCACGTTTTTTACGATATTTTCTGGAATATAAATGCAAGGGAACCGTAAATCACTTTTGGAATAAAGTTTGTGCCAGGACTTGCACATGTTCCTATATATGTATGAAAGAGTATGCAGTGAATGCATGTAATAGTAAATACAACTTCTTTAAAAAACGAATATATATACGCATTAATTAATAAAATAAAAAAATAATAATCTTAATTGGTTTAATTTATTTATTTGAATTGGCTGAACAATTTATTTATTATTTATGCAGACTGTTATGTTAGCGGACAGTAGAATGTTATTGTACATGTTAAGCCACTGCAAAGAGTGCAGAAATCATGTAATCACACTTTTTGCCAAAACTTCGTGGTTTCTTAATATTTTTCGATGTTTTTTTGTTTAAATTGTTGCATTTATTTGGCGCAAAATTACAAGAACAAATTCCATGGCAAAGTGATTAAAATTAAATAAATATTTATTAATATAACATGGTACTATCTTTGCTGTTAGTAGGCCTTCAAACTTTTACAAAAAATGGAGCTACTTAACGTTAATGGTACTCAGAATAATCTGCAGGCCTCCCTGCAACTTTCTATGCCCATAATGTCCAAATAAAGTTAGCATTTACTGGTGTTTGATGCGGTTTTCTCATATTTGTTGCCGATTGCAACATATTTTAATTTTTTTATAAATGTTTACAGTGCAACAACAACAACTATTTTTTTATACACTTGTGGGCCATGCGATTCTGAAGAGACCAGTAAAAACCGCATGGCTCTAAGTGCCTCCGTTTGGCCACAATTCGCATTTTTCAATTTCGCAGCCACCTACTGCCTGCTCCTGGTCGCCTAGTAGAAATCCCAGATTTTCGCACCAAATTGAAATGCAGTTTTTTGGCAGCGGCGCCGGCAGAGCGGCAGAGCTACCCGATGGTGTTGCATATGCAAAGGGGCAAATTTGAATTAACGGAAGTGGGAAGTGGCGGGCCGGAAGTCGACTTGGACCGGAAACCGGAAATGAAAATAACGGACGTCCACTTCCGGTTTGGGGTCCAGACCGGAAGTGGGAGACCGGAAACCGGAAGTGGGTTATATCCGGTTCCCTCCCGGTGCTCGTTTCCGGTCCCGCCACTTCCCACTTCCGTTAATTCAAATTTGCCCCCTTGCATATGCAACACCATCGGGCAGCTCTGCCGCTCTGCCGGCGCCGCTGCCAAAAACCTGCATTTCAATTTGGTGCGAAAATCTGGGATTTCTACCAGGCGACCAGGAGCAGGCAGTAGGTAGCTGCCGAACACAAAAACGCTTATAACTTTTGAACGGCTGGTCGTAGCGAAAAACTAAAAATACCAAAATTTGCAGAATCGCATGCTCTATAATCCTATATAATAAGAATCTATCTTGGAATAACCAGCGAATTTAGAGAAATAGACATATGTTGCAAATCGCAAACTTTCAGCGAAAAAGTGGCTAAAACGTCGGAATTTCGAGTTCTAACTTGCAAATATAGAAACTAGATGATTTTTTACCTTAAATAAGCATATAAAGTTATATGAAATATTTCAAACGAGGAAGAAATGGTAACACCAAAAACGAACACATTTGGGTGCAACAACCAGCGTTTGCAGATGCAGAAAAGAAAAGGGAAGAGTAAAATACAACAAAAATGAGTAATTATTGTGTAGCAAACCAAAACAATCAATATAAAACAGCTTAGAATCAATAAATTGTGCAACAAATTATGCAAATTAGGGCACACATTAAAAAGAACACAATATATAAAAAATATTGTTTTATTGAACAAGTGAGGCATTCAATGGATGGCTAATGACAAGGAGTAACTAGTAACACCATTTTCTGAAACATATTTAAGCAAACGAATGCATCTTGTGTGTAATTTCCATTAAAATTTGCGATTTGCATCACATTTTTAATTTTATAAATTCTCTGGTAACCAACAAGGAGTTCTTACTTAGTCAGGAGTGTAGCCCATGCGTTTCTGCAAAATTCAAAATTTAGATCAGCAAAATCCAACCGCTCGTTCAAAAGTTAGAAGCATTTGTGTTTCGCTGCTGTCCGGCGCTGCTGACGTCGGCTGCAAGAAAATGCATTTCAATTTGGTGCGAAAAATTGGGATTTCTACTAGGCGACCAGGAGCAGGCAGTAGGTGGCTGCGAAATAGAAAAATGCGAATTGTGGCCAAACGGAGGCACTTAGAGCCATGCGGTTTTTACTGGTCTCTTCAGAATCGCATGGCCCACATGTGTATAAAAAAATGGTTGTTGTTGTTGCACTGTAAACATTTATAAAAAAATAAAATATGTTGCAATCGGCAACAAATATGAGAAAACCGCATCAAACACCAGCAAATGTTAACTTTAGTTGGACATTATGGGCATAGAAAGTTACAGGAAGGCCTGTAGATTATTCTGAGTACCATTATTGTTAAGTAGCTCCATTTTTTGTAAAAGTTTGAAAGCCTACTAACAGCAATGATAGTACCATGTTATATTATTAAATATTTATTTAATTTTAATCACTTTGCCATGGAATTTGTGCTTATAATTTTGCGTCAAATAAATGCAACAATTTAAACAAAAAAACCTCGAAAAATATTAAGAAACCGCGAAGTTTTGGCAAAAAGTGTGATTACATGATTTCTGCACCCTTTGCAGTGGCTTAACATGTACAATAACATTCGACTGTCCGCTAACATAACAGTCTTGGGCAATAACATTCTACTGTCCGCTAACATAACAGTCTGCACAGTTAACAGTGCGTTAACAGTATCAGGCAGAAATCCACCTGCTACCATTTCTGGGTGCCTGGTAGAAATCCCAGATTTTCGCACCAAATTGAAATGCAGTTTTTTGGCAGCGGCGCCGGCAGAGTTACCCGATGGTGTTGCATATGCAAAGGGGCAAATTTGAATTAACGGAAGCGGGAAGTGGCGGGACCGGAAATAACCACCGGGCGGGAACCGGGCATGATCCATTTCCGGTACCCAACTTCCGGTTTCCGGTCACCCACTTCCGGTCTGGACCCTAAACCGGAAGTGGAGAACCGTTATTTTTCATTTCCGGTTTCCGGTCCGGATCGATTTCCGGCCCGCCACTTCCCTCTTCCGTTAATTCAAATTTGCCCCTTTGCGTATGCAACACCAAAGCGCGATGCCTGGCGCCTCTGCCGGCATCACTGCAGAAAAATGCATTTCAATTTGGTGCGAAAAACTGGGATTTCTACCAGGCGACCAGGAGCAGGCAGTAGGTAGCTGCCGAACACAAAAATGCTTATAACTAGTGAACCATTGGTCGCAGCTGAAAACTAAAAATGCCAAAATTTGCAGAATCGCATGCGCTACGATCATAGCTAAGAAGATTTATACTTGGAAATACCAACGAGTTTATAAAATTAAAAATATGCGTCATATAGCAAACATCCAGCGAAAAAGTGTCTAAAACGTCGGAATTTCGAGTTCTAACTTGGAAATATAGAAACTACATGATTTTCTACATTAAGTGAGCACATACAATTCTATGAAATATTTCAAGAATTAACGATATGGTAACACCAATATCGACCACATTTCGTTGCATCAACCAGTGCTTGCATGCGCATAGCAGAAAAGACGAATATAAAATTAAAGTAGAAAATGATTATTTATTGTGTAGCAAACAAAAACATTCGTTCAAACAACAGAATACAGCGTATATTGTATATATATGTATATTGTCTCATGCCCGAATTCCACGCATTTGGAGCCGCATAAAAATGTTAATTAAGCTGGAAGTTGTGCATATTTTCTGATCTCAATATAATTTAGACATTGATTGTTCCGAAACAAGTTAAAAAATGTGTGTACTTTGGAAAATTCTATAAGAAATTTCGATTTTAAAAACCTATTAAATGAATTTTATTTTCCAAAAAGCGACCACTTCCGTTCTCCTAAGTACATACATATATACATGAAATTGGTGTAGAATTCTTCAGGCTATAAGAATATATAAACGTTTTCACTAACTTATGGGCATGGTCAAATTTTATTGCCAAAAAACACGAAATTGACTCTCAAACTGTCGGAAACAAGCGCTTATAACTAAAACATTTGAAGAGTTAGAATTTTGCAAAGTATATCAGAAGTTGCGCAATTCTCTCAAGATAACGTTAGCAAAAAAAATTTCATCAAAATTCGCATTAAAACCGCTATTTTACGCAATTTTCACTTTGAAATTCAAAATACAAGTCGCAAATTTGAATGCCAATGAAAAACCATTAATTTTTGCGAAATTTATGCCCACGTGCATATGCTACAATTTTCATACGCACCAGCCTGCCTATTGGCTGGTGTGCAAGTGTGTGGCCAGTGTGTTGGCTAGTGTGCATGTGTGTGACCTGTGTGTGGCGCGTGTGACAAGTGTAGCATATGCACGCGGGCATAAATTTCGCAAAAATTAATGGTTTTTCATTGGCATTCAAATTTGCGACTTGTATTTTGAATTTCAAAGTGAAAATTGCGTAAAACAGCGGTGTTAATGCGAATTTTGATGAAATTTTTTTTGCTAACGTTATCTTGAGAGAATTGCGCAACTTCTGAGATACTTTGCAGAATTCTAACTCTTCAAATATTTTAGCTAAAAGCCCTTATTTCCGACAGTTTGAGAGTCAATTTCGTGTTTTTTGCCAATGAAATTTGAGCATGCCCATAACTTAGTAAAAGCGTTTATATATTCTTATAGCCTGAAGAATTCTACACCAATTTCATGTATATATGTATGTACTTAGGAGAACGGAAGTGGTCGCAATTTTGAAAATAAAATTCATATAGGAGGTATTTGAAATTGAAATTTCTTATAGAATTTTCCAAAGTGCACACATTTTTTAACTTGTTTCGCATTAATCGATAACCAAATTTAATTAAGAGCAAAAAATATGCACAACTTCCAGCTTAATTAACGGTTTTATGCGCATCCAAATGTGAGGAAATCGGGGATTGAGAATTCTCCTTCTTGTGACACCAACACTGTGAATGTTCATAACTCTGGTAAATCTCAAACGATTTTCATAATTTTGATGTCAATTAAAGGGAAATTTCAACACCTACAGTCGTCGATCGTTATTAGCAAATATTATTAAAATGAAACACTCTATTTGTTAATTGTTTTTGTTGTAATTTATTTAATCTCTAAATTAGATTTTAACATTTATTTATCATTTATCAATACAATCTCTTGTTATTTCGCTTTTGGCTTATTCCAATAGTGTCGATAAGTAGGGTTTAAATATGTTTTTGTGTTTTTTTTCTTGAGTTTTCTTTCTTCTACACTTGCTTATGTCTAATAATACTAGAGTTGTCGTTATGATGTGTTACATACAATATGCGAAATCAGCGCTTTTGTGCTTTTTTGTTGTTTTCTTAAATATATTTTTTATTAAAATGTTCAGCGTAATTTATGCTTTTTTTTTGTTTATAGTTTTCTATTTATATTTTTAACTGTTTTTTTATATATATGTATTTATTTTTTTTTTTATTATTCAGTTTCAGTGTTGCTGTAAGTGTCTTATTTAGACACTGTTGATTTCATTTTTTACAAATTTAATTTATTTTTTAATTTTTATTGACAAAATTTTGGAATGTTTTTGTAATTGTATTTTGTTTTTTTTGAGTATTTAAAATTTTATTTTTTATATATTTTTTTAATTTTTTTTCTACTTTTTTTTCAATATATTATTTATTTTGAGCTTTATTTCGTTTTCTTTTTCTTTTTCTCTTTTACTTTTAATTTTTCTTTTTCTCTTTTACTTTTAATTTTTCTTTTTCTATTTCTATTTTTAAATATTAATGTATACTTTACTATTAATTTTTTCATTTTTGAGTTAAGCTTATTTTCACTTAAAATTACTATTTTTATTGCACTTTAGTTGATATCTGCGTTGTTGCTATTTGCTAAGTATATTACTAATGTTTTTTAATACACGCAAGAACAGCTTTCATATTGCCAGTTTATATATACATACAGACCCATACTTATATATACATATTTATTATTATATATGTATATATATATATATCTTTATGTACTTTAATATAAATTAGTACGCATTACACTCAATATTATTTGTATTTTACAGTTTGTTATTATATTTTTTAAATTTATTTTCAATTCAATTTCTTCATTTTCATCTACTTTCATTAAATTTTTTATATAATTTCTTATTTTTACTTGTTTGACAACTTATTGAAATAGTCTAATTGAATTAAATACAAATTTTGATTTAAACTTCTTTCATATATGTATACTATCCTCATACTTAATTATTCTCATTTATTTTTAGTTTAATTATATTATTACTTTATACTTTAATTAGCTACAACAAAAATGTGTGTGTGAAAACAACATACAAAAACAACTTGATATTTCATTACAAATTTCAAAATTACATATTTCTACTTACACCCTTTTTAATATTAACAGAAAACAAGTAAATTTTTTTTTTCAAAATTTCTTATAAAATTATTTAATATAAGCTGGAATACCCCTAATGGTGCTTAGAAAACCTATTTCACACTTAGAAACATACATACATAAGTTTTAGTTGTACATATGTACAATCTTATATACATAAATATATATATATAGTGTATATATATTTACTCAGCCATAGCGAAATAGTGGGGGGTTTCTCTAATACTTCGCTGTATTGCGGAACTGCACATCAATTATGAATTCAATATTTCTAAATAATTTACATTTACATACATACATTTAGCAATTGAGCACATTACTTTCTAGGGTTTTGACGAATTTAAGCAGCAAATTTGATCTTTTCAAAGAAATATACTCGTATATACAATTTATAATATACTGCGCCACTTGCATACTCATTTTCCACCAACTTTCTTTCTCAGTAATATAAGACTAGATGATATAACATATGTCTCTACAGCTTTCGCCGAAGCTTTTTTTAAAACTTAACCAGCAGAAAGCTTTCGCAGAGACCTATATTTTCGTATACTTTTTTACAGTGAAACTGGTTCTATACTTATTTGTTGCTTTAACTGTATAAAACAACAATAACATAGATTTTGAGTACGCATAGATCGATTATCTATTATTATAGATATCTAGAAAGTACAATACCTAGTTACTTTACTAGTATTTTGACTAGCATTTAGTTCCCGAACACATACTTCAATCTCTGACTATTCTTAAAGTTATCGCCTTTTATCTACATAATTACAAATACACATCTATATAATATATACAGTTAGAAATCGTTGATAATTTCAAAATAAATAGTAAATATTTTACAGATTTTTTAAATGGATTTTGTAAGGCTAATGCTTGATACCTGTCTTTTCGCTATACTTATAGTGATCATATTTCTAAATATTTATTTTTGTTTTTATTCTACTAAATTATATACAAAATTACAACAAATATGAAAGTAAATTGGCAAAAACATTAGATATCTTCTTAGCCGTCATTAATGTATACGAGCTTTCATCGAAGCTTTCACCAATACAACTTTCATTGATGAAGATATCGCCTTAGATGCCTTTAATATGCACGAGCTTTCATTTTATTATAAGAGCTTTCGTCGAAGCTTTCACCAAAGCTTACACCAATACAGCTTTCATTGATGAAGATATCGTCTTAGTTGACATTAATGTACACGAGCTTTCATTTTATTATAAGAGCTTTGCCATTATAAGAGCTTTCGCCGAAGCTTTCATCGAAGCTTTCACCAATACAGCTTTCATTGATGAAGATATCTTCTTATTTGCCTTTACTGTACACGAGCTTTCATTTTATTATAAGAGCTTTTTCATTATAAGAGCTTTTTCATTATAAGAGCTTTCGACGAAGCTTTCACCAATACAGCTTTCATGGATGAAGCTATAACACTATTTTTCCATAGCCATAAAAGGTTTTAACTTTCGTACTGGGATCTGGAAACAATTTAGAATGGTTTATGCATAATTTGAAGAGTGAAAGCTTCTTGGTTGAGACTCGTATTCAGCTTATTTTATGTACATCCAGACATGTTAGGTCAAAAAGCTCTCAGTATATTTTTTAAAAAGACTTGAAATGGAGTTATGTCCTCGAAGGCTTTACTAATGTATCCCGATAAGTCGGTACTATACTCGTACTTATATACGTTTCTCAACTTTAGCTACTTTTTATACATACTTATATAGGTATATAGGTTACCTAACCCTCGCACCACTTAAAATTATATTATACTATAATTTACACTTACCGCATTTACACTTCTCTTACTACTTTCATTCAGCGCTTTCTCGTTCTAAGTTCTATATCTAGTTTCACGTCCTATGTTCCATATCTTGAGAACGTTCTCGCCCAATATTCCATGTTTGAACCTTCCCCGAAAGCATCCCAGCTAAACTGTACACTTCCACCTAATTAAGCCCAATAGTCACGCTCCCACTCCAGCCCACGTCTCATCCACGTTTATATCGGCGTCGGCATTAACGTGTAGTCTTGATGCAAACTCGGCTTGACGGTATCGTAGACAGCACGACTGCCATCATCGGGTAGCGCATAGACATCGGGTGGCACACAGAGTGACTGCAGCTTTGATATGTATGAGTCGAAGGGTTCATGGTGAGCATAACCCGCTGGATGATGCACCGTGTATGGATGATGTGGCGGCATTCCGGCGCTATGTGGAGGCGGTGGCGGCGGTGGTGGTCCCAACATACCCGGATGTGTACCGGCTAAATGATGTGGTGGCGCGGCGTACATCGACACAGCACCGCTAACCACATTCGTTGGCGCAATAGAGGCTGTGGGCAGTGGACTTGGCGGTATGAGCGTGGGATGTGTTGGATGTGGCACACCGTAAGCGCTGGTCAACTGTTGATTACTTAACACCTCAGCGGTGGCGGGTAAACCTGCGAGATTCGAGGATAAACTATTGCCAATACCATCCGTGGGATGACCGCCTAAGCTGGTGCTGCTCACATTATTACCACCACCGCCACCACCACCCAGTGGACTCGCACTCATGCTTGTGCCACCATTGCTGCCGGGTGGCGGCAGGCGTACGTGCTCAAGTAGTGTGATCACGTTGTTGCGTAAACTCTCGTAGTAGGAACTGGATGTGGGTGGACCGCCGCCGCTACTGGCTGAGGTGGAGGAGGCGGTAGTGCTGATGCTGACGCTGGGCGGTGGTGTTAAGTAGCTGCCGCTGTGACTGTGGCTGCCTATGGTGCCGGCGGCGTGACTGCTGGCGAGGCTGTGTGAGATGTTTGTGCTGGAGAGGGTGTTCGTGTTGATGCTGTTGCCGGTTCCGTTTCCTCCACTGCTACCGAGGTTGATGTTACCGTTGCCGTTGGTCGTGTTGCCGCTGCCGTTGTGATTGCTGAGCGGGGACGCGATTGAGGCGCTGGAGGAGACGCTCCCAAGAGCTGTTGCTCCTCCAGCATTGATAGTCACCGCAGCGAGATTACGCTGTTGATGAGTACTCAGCGGAGAAGCCTCCTTTGGAGCGCAAGAAGAAGCGTGAAAAGAAATAAAAAGAAATGATATTATTATTTACCTGCTGTGGTATTTAAACTTAAAAGTATTGAGTTACATATTGAGAAGATATTGCTATTAGTATAAATAAGTAATACCTACTTTCTAAAAGTATTTTATTCGTAATATATAGAACTAGAATGACTTTGCTTATATTCTGATAACATTAACGAATCTGTTTCATTTAATTCAACCCTGCATGGTCTTGGTACTAAATCTACAACCTTGCTGAGATTTTTTAATGGTATTGGAAAGAAGTAAATCAATTTCACTCGCATATTTCGGGCTATCCTAGAGATATTATAGAAATAACTCCTTAGGGAAGTTCTTATTAAGAATCAGATTACATTTTTCGATCCACAAACCGATTTATTTCTTGAGATCTTAGGTAATGCACTCTTATTATTTATTCTCACTTATATAGAGGCTGAGAAATCTTCTTTGGAGAGTGGATGAATCCCTTATTAGACTCCAACTCCTATATATTACCGTCATAAGTCTACAATCCGTTCCGACGTCAGTCTGGTCTACATAATCGAAACGGACCAGGATTTTTATCAAATTGAAGACTGTCAGCTCGAGAATATTCGTCATAATTATTTGAGGATTATTTTCTACCGCTACAACAACAGCAAGTGCCATAAGTCCGAAATATATCCACAAAAGTGAGAATGGTGCTGACGACTCACAATAAGTCCACTCCACATGAAGTAACAAACTATTTGAGTTTTGGTGATGATGAGGCCACTTCCCTCGGATCGTGAAAATTTTCTTTAACTGGTATATCCTGATAATCGACAAAATTTGGGCAATGGTTCCTAGTATTAGTCGGTGCTTAGTACGATTTCCCGGACAGTGACACACGAAAAGGTCAGGAAATTTAGTTTTGGAGTCTAAACAGGAATGATCTCATATTCGATCTAATCTGGGACATGATTCTTGATGGAACCTGGACAATATAATCGGTTCTTAGTTCGATTTCCCGGATCAGTAACACCCGAAGAGTTCAAAGACAAGTTGTTTCGGAGTCAAAGCACATAAGCAGTTAGTTTTTGAGCTTAAGAATTTGACTATACTCTCTACGACTACTTTTCGTAGCCAATTCTGAACAATTTAACCGATAGTCATCATTATTGTTTTAAAGAGGACTGAACATGCTCAAATTTCATTGTTTTAAAGAAAGATAAAGGGTTCTTTAAGACTTAGTGCTGAAAATGTGACGAGCTAGAAGAATATAATGTTGATAAGAGATTAAAAGATTTTACGTGAGAGACTAACCTAAACTAAATTTCTTTAATCAATTCTACCTCTCCAGAACCAAGAAACAAATCTATCACGCTATTTAACTATCCACTTAATATTTTTTGAACTAAACTCTGCATGATATCTATTCCAATGACATCAACATCAATACGCTTTTGAGAGAAAAACCTTTCAAAATCCATCAACTAATATAATAAGACAGCAGCTCTTTTCCTAAACTGTCTGCTGAAATATTAAATTACGCTTCTCGCAGCCAATACCATTATGACGAACCGACAAAAGAAAAAGTATAAGAATAAAATAAAATATAAAATAATCCGCATTAATTAGGCGCCTTCATATAGCGTGCTGTCATTATTCTTCCACATCATTTAATAAAATCAACTAATTGAATTAAATTCAATTGAATTTCATACAATTCAATTCATATTCGAGCCGTTGAGGCGTAATAACGATGCTTGAGAAAAGTGAGGCACCTACCAAATGGGGCACAAAAAAAATATAAAAATAAAAATGAAGTGCTTCACCCAATGGGGAGCACAATACACACCAACATATACTCATACAAATATATAGCCGTATTTACAGTTAGTAGAGACATGAATACGAGCATGACCAAGTAGTAGAGATACGTTTCTTTCTGATACTGAGTACTCAGCAGTGCGAGCGAAAAGGTAGAATGCCACACGAAACGCAGAAAAAAGTAGAAAATCGTAAAAAAATGCTTGTAGAGTAGAAAGAGAAAAACCAGAAAAAGCGAAAAAAAAATTGGAAAAAAATTCTGAAGAGCTGCTAGTACATAAAGCGTCACATACACAAATGGATAGGAATACTCAAGTGGAGCAAATGAAAAAAAAAAATTGAAAAAAATACATTCGCGACGCCCTCTTGCGACGAAGTATATAACGGTATATATATATATATGTATAGAAACAGGGGAGCTAGCAGGCAGTTGGCCTGTATTGTAAGCGCTTCACATTGTTGTTGGCGTCAATTGCCTTGTGGGAGTTGGCATGCTGGTGGTGATGGTGGTGGTAGTGCCTTTCCACTCTTGGATACACAACGACGACGATTGACTAATACAACAAACACGCACACACCCACACATACATACATACAGTTTCCAATAAATATATGTAAAATGCTTGGCGCTCGTTGGTTAAGCGCCAGCGCAGTCCAAGCACCTCCTCGTTGGCGTTGTTTTCCCTACCAGTAAAGCGCACACACACATACACATTTATATTATGCATGTGTGTGTGTGTATATGTTTACAGTTAGCCACATGGGAGGCCAAAAGGTTACAGCAATTCTCATGTGACAACACTGTTTGGAAATGTCTGTCTGTCTGTCTGTATGTATGTGTTGTGCGTAAAACATGCGCGTGTGTTGTTCGTACGTTCGTTGTTGTTGTTGTTAGTATATTGTATACAAGCGCGACTGAATAGGAGCGAAATGAAATGAAATGCTATTTCTTGATTTGTTTACGACCGAAAAGGGACAGCTGACTAGCTAGTACAATAACAACAACAACAAGAATAATAAATATAGAAAATAGCAACAACAATAAAATGTAGAAAGCTTCGTAAATTCACCGACGGACACTTCTGTGTGTGTGTAGTTGCATATGTATTGCATATATGCATAATATATATGTATATATGTAAGTATGTTGGTATATGTTACATAGGTGACCACTTGGGGATCGGCTCTGCTTGACTCGCCACCAATGCAGCAATTTACGCGCATGTACACTATGCGCCTTTAGGGACGTTCGCTTGCGGCCACATTCTCTCGCTCTACATTTGCTTATATACATATGTACATATATAAGTATAAATACATACACACGCATATACATTTATATATATTACTATATATTAGAAGACGTAATGCATTTATATACTTTGCCGGGGGATGTTGCTCCACTGGAAGTCCTATGACGGTCCAGCCCTTCTGCATGGAAATGCAACCAAAATTGCATTAAAGCGCACTCATTGGTCGAAATTGTTGTTGTTGCTGTTGATATTGTTGTTGATGTACTTGTTTTTTACTAACATAAGTATTTGACATGCTGTCAACGTAACGCCATTTTGTTGCATAAACACATGCATTTTACTACTTTTATATATAGTCTCTGTGTACTCCGCTGATTGCCTGTCGTTGAAGAAGCAAAGCAATTTTTTTTTAATATTTGTATATGCAAGAGTGGGAGTGAGTGTGTGCGCGTCCCATGCAATTCATCATCATTGCATTTGTTAAATTTGTTTACCTCTTTTATTCTATGTTTTCTCTGTGTGTTTTGTGTAATTTGTATTTACGCGTGTGTGTTATCCCTTGGCATTTGCCGAAGTGCAAACTTTGTGCAAATTTAAGCGAAAAATGGACAAAAAATATATGAGTGTGTGTGCTCCTTTTCAATGAAGAAAAATTGCTTTGCTGCTGCAAGTGAATAGCTAATGGAAATTTGTATCTGAAGATAAATGTTGCTTGCAAAAATACCAATTTAATGGAAATTATTATTTTTTGATTTTGATGAGGATGTGTTTACTGCATGAAAAGTGCTGCTGAATGCCTCGCGATCGTTCACTTTGAAAACCCTAGAATTGAGATAAACAAGAAAAAAACATTAACTTCGGCTGTACCGAAGCTAATCGACCCTTCACAGGTGCATTTCTTTTAGTAACTATGTGTTTAAGCAAATCTAAAGACGTAAGAAAAAGTAAGTAAAAAAAAAGAAAACATTTTACTAATTCCTTTTAGCCGGGTTGTTTGCTAGAAACATTAAGGTTATATAGTTAACCGATCTGAACAATTTCTTCGGAGATTATATTAATACCTTAAGCAGCAATTCATGTCAAATTTTGTGAAGATACCACGTCAAATGCGAAAATTTTCCATACAAGCCATTGATACCGATCGTTCGGTTTGTATGGCAGCTATATGCTATAGTGAACCGATCTGAACAATTTTTTCGGAGATTAAATTTTTTCTATGAGCAATAACTCACACCAAATTTCGTGAAGATATGTAGTAAAATACGAAAGTTTTCCATACAAGCCATTGATTCCGATCGTTCAGTTTGTACGGCAGCTATATGATATAGTGGTGCGATATCAGCAGTTCCGACAAATGAGCAGCTTCTTGAAGAGAAACTAACATCTGCGAAATCAAAATGATATCTTGAAAATTGAAGGACTAGTTCGTATATATACAGAGAGACAGACAGACAGACAGACGGACATGGCTAAATCGACTCAGTTCAACATACTGATCATTTGTATATATACTTCATAGGGCCCCCGACGCTTCCTTCTGGGTGTTACAAACTTCGTGACAAACTTAATATACCCTGTTCAGGATATAAAAAGTGATTTACTAACTATTCTACCATGCATTTATATATATGACCCAATATACATACTCGTAAACATTTCATACGATGACTCCTAGTTCCTCGGTTATGCTCTTAAAGCTGTAAGAGCCGAAATACACACGAAAACCAATATCTCATCTTTACCGATGGACTACCGCTACAAAAAATCAATACTTTGGAATACCAAAACTTGAACCTACGATCTTTCAGTTGATATTCCCTGTAGAAAGAGCAAGAGAACATCTAGATTCAGGTGCTGTTGAACGGAATTCAATATTAGAATATATGAAGATATGTATTTCATCTAGATCTTAACTTTAGCCAGTGCTTTTTTCAATCGTCGTAACACTACTCAATCTCGATTTTTGGGATAGCTTTTGCATCTTTCAGCGATTTATCGTATGTTTGAAAAAAAAAAACCGACGGCCTTTTAAATATCGGTTTAGTTGTGGAAATAGGAAAAAGTATATGGAGGCTGGCGCATCATTGCAGTCATGTTTTTGACCAAGAATTCACGAGCAAGCAACGAAGCTTTTAACAAGCGAAAATCGTTAAGATCATGAAAACACACGGGACCTTAGCGGTTGCTACAGACAAAGTAAGCAAATTTTGACATTTGGGCTCTTGAACAATTGAAAATTTTGAAAAAACACGTTAATAAGCCTCGTATATCTCGTAAAAACAATGGCAATCTATAACAATATTTTTAGGTTATGTAAGAGCACTAAAATGGTGAATTAGAACTTTATAGAAATAACATGATGGCGTTGATTCGAACCGACCTTTGATTTTGTATAAAGGTGCGAGGAGACCACCATCTAGTTAATGGTATCCAGAAATTTCTCTTTGTTAGTATCACCAGTTTTCTAATATGACTTTAAACATCATTAATGCGCCTTGAAATCGTAAATTAGCGAATCTATAAAGAGTCATCTCCTATCGGAACACATCCTCTTTAACCTTCCCATGCAAAGCATTGAATCCTCAGTGATTTACTAACACTTCCAATATCACTTGATGGAGGCAATGAAGTCTATGCGACGGTGAACACTTCAGACCGAGATCTTTGAGTTGATTTTATACCGTTTCATAATTAGATTATCTCTTATTGGAGTCTGGAAAGTACAGTCGAAGAAATTCGAAAGAAATTTTAGCGGTCCTGGCAAATCTTGAACTTAGCAAAAGGTAGTAAAGCTGGTGATATCTCACCTTTTCTCACTAATGTCTAGCAATGTAAAACTCATATGAAAACTCAATTTTATAGCCATTATATCAAACACGAGGGTCCCATTGCTAGCTAATAGTAATATTTCCTAACAGTATATCAATAATATTTTCGATCTATCTGAAAGAAGTGGCAGCATATCGACATTTTAAGATCGAGCTAGAGATAAATTTTCCAAGATGTAGCTTATATCTTTGCTGTGTTGGCAACAACAGAGGTATCTTTGAATCCATAAATAGCCAAATAAATTTACTACAATCTCAAAAAAAAAAAAAACGAGTATACCGTCAATTCGTTAACCCTTTAAGAACCATTAAAGCATCAAATATATTCCGCGTTCACCTTAAAATTCAAAACAAAACAAAATGGCGTGCCGTGGAAAATTCAATACTTTTCACAACAATTCGACCCAGAAGTGGGACTTTGACTTAAGTTATTAATAACTTTACGCGCCGAAACTTTAGTACGATGACGAATGCAAAACTTTAGCTGTTAGACTATAAACTTTCTGCTCCAAATTTTGCTAAGCAAAACCGGCGCAGACACAACGCTGAGGTCGACGTCGACGTTGAAGTTGACGTCGGCGGCAACGGTACAAGTCCATTAACCGCAGCGACCAAACGCGACTAAAGCGTGTGAAAGTGTTTTAAAGAGCGCGCCAGAGTGAGAGGGAAATCCAGAGAGAGTGAGAGAGAAAGCGGGCGTCGAGGAAGTTTGGCGAAAAGTGCAAGAACTTTTCATAAAAATTAATTGATAAACTTTGATAAAAGCGCAAAACTTGAGTTAAGTACAAAGTAGCGCCCGACGGACAGACGGATGAGAGAGGGTGTGAAGTGCAGTGGGGGCCGTGAGTATTTGTTGTAGACGCTAAAAGTATGAGTCATTGCCAAGTCAGACAGGAATTTCCTAACACTTTTCAGAGACCGAGCGCCATCTGTCCGTTTGTCTGTCGCTCACGCCCCGGCAGACCGTCTAGTGTCTATATGGTGTGTGTACGAGTGTGTGAAGCTTTGTACTTTGGCAATAATTTAAATAACAAAAGTTGTAAAGAAGAAAAAATTAGAACTTTATGTTTGGTGTTTGGGTTAAGCAACGACGCTGGCAGCGCTGCTAGCGTGCTTACTAGGCCATATAGTATAGCAAAAGTTAGCGGTCTTGCTGAGCAAAAGTTAGAAAACTCGAAGTTTTGAGTTTTGGTGTGAAAGTTGTTGCGCCTTTTGCCAGCCGCCGACGACGCCATATTTTTTTAGTGTTTTTTCTATTGTTGTTGTATTAATAATATTTGCTAGCTATCTCTTTCGCACGCATTGTCTACTTTTCAAACTGTGTTTGGTGAGCCGGTTTAGTTTTTCGAAATTTCGTCGGCGTCCTTGAAAACTGCAATAAGAAGTTTATAAACAAAGGCTAAAATACAAATTCAAAGCTACAGGCAAACAAATTTTAAAGAACAACACATACATACATACACAAATGAGCTAAGAACTCGCTGGTTCTACAAATCTATCGTGGAAAAGTTTGCGAGCGCTTCAAATATAGAGCAAAGGTCAAAAGGTCAAGCGCGCAACAAGTGGTTTTGCGGTCTACTACCAAATTTTTTGCGGACTTATCGCTTAAACTAAACTACTCATACACTTCGACCCCACTTTCGGGTCCTTAAACCACAAAATTTCGACCTGCCGATCGCAATGACCAAATCAAATGGCTTACATACAAACATACATAAGTTGTTGCTACATACTTATAAGCTACTGTTATTTGTTTGCCTCAACGAACCTGAGCCTACGTACCCTATCGCTGGTGTGCAACTGTGATTCCATGGCGTTTATGTCGGACTTGAGACGCATCATTTGCGATTCGACGCGTGCATTCTCCCGTTGCAATTCCGAGATCTCCGCTTCGAGTGTGTTCAAGTCTTCGCCCACGCCGCTGCCATTGCCGCCGCCGACGCCGCCATTTGTTGAGGGCACGTTATTGTTGTTATTGCTGTTATTATTTGTTGCATTATTGCCGGGGTTGTTGTTGTTATTGTTGGCAGTGTTGTTGCCTTGCAAGCTGTCGGGCAGTGTAGCTGTGCCGGTCACCGACGACGAGACATTGCCCAGCGCAGCTGTTGAGCTCACTACAGACGCGTTGTTGTTGTTGCTGCTGTTGCTGTGATTACTCGAAACGGAAGCGGATGAGGAGACAGCGGAGCCGACACCGCCCATCATCATATCGATGCCTGTGTGGGGAGAGTGGTGGGGAATAAAAAAATATATATTTTGAATTTTTTAAGGATTGTTTTGTAATTTTTTTCGTTAATCAAAAATGTGATTTTCGAAATTACAACAAAAATTATGTGCGCGTGTGCTAAATTTTATTTATACCAAATTTATTTCTATGCTTTTGGGCTTAGCTTAAGCTACGTTACAAAAGTGTGTATAAAGTAGTTATTATGCGCTTAAGAGCTTCAAAATATGAGCTAAATAAAAATTCTAGACAAAATAAAAATTAAATGTTGCGAGCAACATTTGCTTAGCAACATGTTCTAAGAATTTATTTTTATTTTGTATCAGAAAATTTTTAATTAAGAGCTTAAAATAGAATTAAAAATATGTAAAAAAGAGAAAACAAAAATGTTGCCAGCAACATTTGTTTAGCAACATGTTCTAAAAATTTAATATTTTTTAAAGAAAATATTTAATTATGAGCCGAAAATATAATTAAAAATTTTGTATGATAGAAAATAAAAATGTTGCCAGCAACTTTTGCTTAGCAACATGTTCTGAAATTTTAATTTTTTTTGTAAGAAAGTGGAAGAAATAGTGACTTGAAAATATAAATAAAAAATTTTAGAATAGAAAATAAAAACGTTGCCAGCAACATTTGCTTAGGAAAGTATAAATATGTAGCATAGAAAACAAAAATGTTTCTAGCAACATTTGTTCAGCAATATGTTCTTAAAAACAATTTGTTTTAGAAAATGTTTAATTATGTTGAAAAATATAAATAAAAATATGCTTAGCAACATGTTCTCAAAAATAAAGTTTTTCGGCAAAAACTATTAATTATGAGCGCGAAAAAATATATAAAAAAAATAATAAATGTTGCTAGCAAAATTTGTTGAGCAACATTTTGAAATTTTTTTTTCTAAACAGATGTTGCTGTACGTTATAATAAAGAAGTTAGTGAAAAACTTTACTGCTAAACGCAAATAATAACAATAAGTGTAAGCTTACAAGTATTTTACAAAAACCAAAAAAGGAGGTGGACTGAGCATTAGAGCTTACCTTAGTCTTCATATCAATCGATCGGTGGGTAGGTGATACAGTATGGAACGGTACGATTCGGATTAAATGTCGTTACGATATTTAGATATAAGGTACTGTGTGTGTTTTTATAATTATCATTTTTGGAAGCAAAGACTTTTCAAAGTAATTTTTTTTTTCAGAGAGTGGCATTTGAAAAATCTTGATTTTTTTGTTGCTGTACATTTACTTATACAAACGTATGTATGTAGAAGTGTTTAGTATTGGTTTTGCTAATCAAAATGTTCATTCTATAGCAGATATTCGGCACCGATACAAAACGTCGCGTAATCTAAACACAAATAATCCACATGAAACGAAACGTATAAGAAAAAAGAAAGAAAACGAGAGAATAATTAGAAATGAATATTAGAATTTTTGTTCGTATTGTTTAAGTAGAGTTAATTAAAAGCTAAGTGCTTAGCACATTTCTAATTGAATACTTAATTACTTAATAGAAACTAAATAATAAAAATTTTCTAAAAAAAAACTTGTTTAGCACACGCACACATACGTAATCGAAATCGAAATCGAAACGGAAAGCATAAAGTGATTTCATGTACTTTTTAAAGCGGTGTTCGAAAACAAAAGCAAACACATGTTCGAAAATGTATACGAAACAAAATGTCATTGCTCACCTGTATAGCCCTTGGGATAGACCATTGTAACATCATCGAATTTCGGTTTCTTCATGCTTTGACTGGCAGCGCTGCCACAACCTGCAGTGCAAAAGTGTAGTGTATGAGTGCAAGAAAAAGGGAAGAAATCACATGAAACGTAAAGGGTTAGTAATTTGCTGCGCAGTTAATGAGTTGGTTCATAAGACATTACCAAAATGTTGAGCATACGCACCGTCAAACTTCATCGCAGTCGCCGCAGCGACGGCCGCTTTATGCTGTTCTACGGTGCCGCCGGCCTCGAGTACGCGCATTTTATTGCGATTCGCGATGGGACAGCCGGAGGCGCTGTAAAAAATTGAGAGTGAGAATGAATAGTGTGAGAGAGTGTGTTAATTAGAGGTATGCAGTATGATAGAAAGCGAAATTGCTGTTAATACATGTGTTCTATGTGAGGAGTGTTAATGTCTATAGTAAAAATATTTACCTTCTGTGCGATAAGAATTTGCCAGTGGAATGACCAGAACCGTCACAGCCGGGTATGGGACATCTGAAATGAGTTGAAAAGAAAGAGGAATTTGAGGTTAGGTTAAAGTTTGCAACATTTTTTTGAAGTACTATAGACAATGTTAAATATAATTCTCTTAAAGGTTTCAATATGAAACTTAAGTCTTAAGGATTTCGGTCTGGAAAAACTGGTTATTATCGGCCTAAATGTTCTAGTATACTGCATTAATATAAATTCGATAAATTTAACTACAAATATGTACAATGGAAAACCCAGCAACATTTGTTTAGCAACATGAACTAGACATTTATTTTTTGTTTGTCAGAAAATTATTAATTATGAGCGCGAAAAAACATATACAAAAAAAGATAAATGTTGCAGGCAACATTTGCTTAAGGTTTTCGGTCTTGCAATTGCTCTGAGATATCGGATTAATATAAATACGTTAAATTTAAAATATTTTTTAGTCCTCCAATTAATATTTTCAAAATCGGAAACAGAAAAAGTTTTATAAACCGTTATTCGATAAATTGTATAAATGAGTCCAAGGTAGTTTTAAATCTTCAAAATGCTTGTTGGATATGAATGTCACGCGGTGGAAGGGGATCCAGAAATCTGGTTAATGCCTTGACCGCATTTTCCATCCCTGCCAAATCCTCAACGAGCATTCTGTTCTTAACAAATAAGAGAAGAAGAAAGTAAGAGACTCTCTGCATGAAATCGATCTGTGAGTCGCAAATGAAGACCTCCTGAATGCAATTGAATTACAAAGGGAAGAAAAAGTTGAAGCAAATGAGTTCATTAATGAATCAATATTGATTCGACCGAAACCGAAGTTGCATTGAACTTTAACGAGACACCAAAAGCATAGAGCATGTAGAAACATCCGATAACATATAGCATGGTCTCTCTTCTTGTCTTTAACATCATGAGACCACATTCTCCCTAGAGATTCAGATTCCCCACAAAATTCCTATAGTACTGGAAATGAAACATCAAGATCACTTTCCACTTCACTTTTGACATGAAGATCCACTGATTCAAAATTTCAAGGTTTCAAAGTTTCAAAGTTTCACGTTACTACTAATGTTACTAAGTAACCTATAGAGCCTACAGTAGCCTTAAAACCTACTAATTTATATTGATTTGGGTATATACATCACATATATATTGGTACTCACCTCAGCGGCTCTGAGTCCTGTCCGTCGCGTGGCTTACTCTTCGGTTTGTTGGCGCGCGGGCAACCCGATAAACTGCGATGCGATGAATAATTGCCGGTAACATGACCCGAACCATCACAGCCGGGCGTGGGACATTTCAGTTCTTGCGAATGGGGCTGCAGATGATTGCGATCACTGCGCGTGCATCCAGTCAAACTGTGGAGGTGAAAACAGAAGATATGGGGTGTGAGAAAATCTTACATTAAAACAATTAGAAGAGTTAAGCGCTAAATTAAAGTATTAAAAATTATTGTAAGGCATGCAATGCAAACATTAAAGCTAGTAAAGCAAAATTGCTTCTATCTCTGCCTAACCGGGCGCAATGACTGTTGATGTGCTCCGAAATCAATCGAAAAATCTATTTTTTGTCTATAGAAAGTTGATTTTCGAAAGTTTACATTCGCTTTAATAAAATTATCTGGCAAATTACAAGCTTATCGCCGGCTGCAGCAGCGCACGAAGAAAAATAAATTGAGTGCTAGTTATAAGAGTATGCGGGTGTGAGGGATATATGCGTGCAATTCTAAGCGGATAAACCCGTTTATCCAACTATCAATTGGTCAGCGTACGCCTGAGTGCACACTTAAAAGTTTAAGTCTTCGAGTCCAACACACTGCCGAGTGTCCATCCACCCGACTGACTGACTGCTTACTTCAAGCACACATAAGCGCACATAGTTGTATTGCAGTATTCGATTTGAAAAGCCAGCTATTAAATTGGATTTCAATTGCCGACGCAAGCATTTGGTCTCCAGCTGTGCGTCGCTCCTGTAAGTTTCTCTATGCTTTCTACTAATCTCTCAAACTTCTCTCATGATAAAAGCGACTTCAGTAAATCATCGAGCGCATTAAAGAATTTGAGTTGCCTTAAAGTTGCATGGAATCTCATTCATTGCCTTCCTCATCAGTTAGCTCGTAAACTAGTTTTATGCGAAAGTCCACCGCCGACATAAATTCTCACCATTACCTGCCTTTGCATCACCACCTGTCATCCACTGCGTGCTCCTTTGCTCGTGTAATTTCAATTTATTGCCACTCTGTCGTTTGGGGGCCACACATCTTTATAAATATTAAAATCTGTCAAAAAGGACACAATTCGCCAATGCAGTCCCACACATTTTCATTAACGTTCGACAGCGACACACAACACACAATGGTCCTTTGTCAATGCGACTCTCAACTGAACTCAAGTCAACTCAACTCGTCTGATAAGTGTCATTATTGCATATTTTAATATTTTCCATAATATTCGTTGATATAACGGCACTCGAATGTCCTGCATGCATACCACAACTACAACAACAACCAACATTGTTAAGGACATTTGCGCCGGTGTGCTCTTTTCATTATCGTAATAACGAGACTAGTGTCCTTTCCGGCGAATGTTGCCACTGGTCCCTCACACAGACACACACACACTCATACATACTTTCGAAGGGATTGGACAAACTATTTTTCGGTACACTTACATATATGATTATATATACAACAAAAATGTTAGTAGAGGAAAAAGCATGCAAACGAACGTAAGCAATAAAGTAGCTGTTAGTAGTAAAGTGATTTGACTTGCCATTCGACTAACCTATCCTTTGTCTTGTCATGTTGCGGTATATGCTGTGGCGGCGGCATGGAGTAACACGATGCTGGACTGGGTGAGTAGCCGCCCGATACGGGTGTCGGATATCCGCCGGGACCGACAGCAGTCGCATAAGGATTGCTGCATTGATATGCGGCTGGACCGTAGCCATGATAGCCGGCTGGGGGATAATCAGATTGCACGACCATGCCATAGCCGGGATGAGGTGAGTAGCCTGAGTTCACAAAAAACACGGAAAATACGGAAAATAGTTTTTAGTGAAAGTAAAAACAATAAGAGGCTGTGAGAAACTAACATTATGACTTTGCCTGGCAATCAGACTCAAAATTTCAAATACAAAACTTAAAACTCACCACTTGGATCACGATAGCTGTCGATGTAGTGTGAACCGCCGCTGTCCGGTGTCGATTCGCGACTATATGGACGCGGTCCGCCTATGTGACCGACCAGCCCGAAACCAAGTGGTCGTGGTGGTCCGCTGAAATCGACCGGTTCCATTTGTGGTGAACGTGGCGCACCGTTGGCGCCGGTTGGTGGTACACCTGGTCCAAAACCTTGTGGATGGCCGACGACTAGACCGTCGGGATGTGCACCGTACTGTGGACTGGTGATAATACTGGAAAGAGAGGGGGAAAAATAAAAAAATGATTAATGAAAGATTAGAAATTCTGCAGGGATGAATTTAAAAGGACATTGCTGGGAGGGATGTGACACTAGGGTTGTGTGATATTTGTGAGCAGAGCGTGGAATTATAGTGTGATTGCTAAAACTAAGTGTGCCTAATAAAAATATGGTGACTACAATGGGGGTGCCTTAAAATTTGCCTCCATTGAGACTCTGTATCAAGCAAGGACTACAATGGAGAGTTGCGAATTGTAAGCAAATATTCCAACTTTGTCAAAGAAAGTACTATGTTTCAGATTATAAGCTTTAACACCGCACAGAAGTAAAATTGTACTGAGCTATACAGCTTCTTAAAAAAAATATAATAAATGAAACCTAAGGGCCTTAGATACCTTATATAAAAAGAGAAAACATTAAATTCCAACCATTAAGCCTTACACGGCTTGCCCCGTCTTAAAAATAAACGAATTCCCTGCCCACTTACCTGTGTGGCAGGCGTGTGACGCTCAAATCCAACGTTTGTCCCTGCGGACTTGGCACTTGAGGACTGGCGATATTGGGGCTCGCACCAGGCTGTGGACTACCGGCGCCCATACGTTGACTGTACTGATTATGTGATGCTGGCGAGTTGAAACCGTGCGGACTGGACGAAGTCACCGAGGCGGATGCGGACAAATCTACGACCGGAGCGCCAGGTGGTGACGGTGAACCGCTTTGCTTCGGCTGCTGCTGTTGCTGTTGTTGCTGATGCTGCTGTTGTTGATTCTGATAAGCTGCCGCGGCGGCTGCTGCCTGGGCCGCTGCCATCTTCACTGACAAATTAATGGCGGAGAAACCCGGTGGCAATGGGCCCATACTCGGATCATAGTGATACATGGGACGTGGATATATCGGACCACCGTTGGCGAGCTCATCATGCTCTGCTTTGGCCATTAACATTTGTTGTTCTTGCAAGTATTTCTGTTGCTGCACTTGCAGATCGTCAGCGGACTGTGGCAGATAGTGATACATATTCGAGGGTGGTCCCTGACGCTGACCATTGCAAATGGGATCGTACCGTTCGAAGGCCGTCGGCATACCGGCTACACTGGACACACTGGTGGCATCAGCATAAGCTGCTGCAGCAGCGGCCGATGAGAGCGATGTGGGTGGGTTGTTGTCGTAGGCGCGTGCATTGGGCGACAGCGCATTGGAAGGTGCACCATTGGCTGTGAGCATTTCCTGGCCATAAGCCGAGCTGGGTGGCTTGCCACCACCAAGACTGCCATCACCACCACCACCACCATTCACCATGTGTTGCGCATAGCGCATATGTTCGTAGTGGTGTTGTTGATGCTGTTGGTGTTGTGTGTCATCGTGATGACCGTCGGTGCGATAGGCATCGGCACCGTTCACGGAAGCACCATTGCCGGCGGACATCATTAACGCTGATGAGTCTTCGATGAATGGACCGCGTTGTTGATGCAATGTGTGTTGTTGTTGTTGTTGCTGCTGCTGTTGTTGTTGATGTTGATTATGTGGACTTTGTTGTTGCGCCTGTTGTTGTTGATGTTGCTGTTGATGTGGGTCGGCCATTGTATGCGTTTGTGGCTGCTGTTGGGGTGGCTGTTGTTGTTGCTGCTGCATGCTCACGTAGCCGGATGCTTGAAGTGTTCCGGTCGCACTTCGGACACCACTCAAGTGCGGCGCGTGCAAATTATCTGAGTTCGTAGTGGACACAGTGCCACTATTGGGCGCCGAACGGTCTGTTGGGCCACCACCGCCAGTGCTGTCCGCATTGTTCATGTATGGATGCATGGGGCTCTTATTGTATTCGGACTTGACGCTGGCGACCGGACTGAATTCCGATTTGATAATTGGCATTGCGTTACTCGCCGCACTTGAATTCGTCGTCGCCGTCGAGCTCGAGTTGTGGCTGAGTGTGTTGTTGCTGCTGGCGGAAGTATTACTGTTATTATTGCTGCTGTTGTTGCTGCCAGTCGTGACGTGTCCGCTATTGTTGTTGATGCAGCTGATGTTGTTGTTGTTCAAGTATTGATTCGTGGCGATTTTTAACTTTTCCAAATGATGCAACTCCTTCGGCTCGGACTTGAATGTGTCTACCACAGCTGTGAGTAGAGGAGAGAAATGAGGCATGTGAGAGCGGTGGATTTCAATTGTATGATTGTGGGTATTAAAAAATGTTAACTACTCAAGAAAAGATTGTTAAAAAAAACATAATTTGAATAAAGAATACGAACTCGAAACCTCATAGAGGGGTAGAGATTTAAAAATAATTACGAAATGAAATAATGGCTCTCATGAAAGCGACAAACCTGCAACCTTACTGTCTATCTCTCCTCGGATGGGTTTCAATGCATCTGTCGCCTCTTTTCTCTCACTAGGAACGTTAGATTTGCTATCAATCGGGCTACTACTAAGCGAAATTATTTTCTTGCTCAACACCGTCTGTTGCTCTCGCTTCGCAGCGCGTTTTACTGCCTTCGGACAACCAGATAGACTGCGATGTACACTGCGATGTGGTTGAACATGACCACGTCCATTGCAACCCGGTGTGGGACACTTGAGTATTTGCTCATGTAAAGCCAATACTATGCAAGAGAAGACGGATCATGTGAAAATGAGAAAGAGTGCGCGTTATAGGAGTGGAAGAGAATTTTTATAAATTTTCTCGCAAATATTATCTAGAGGTTTAACAACACCGTTCTACTACGAGCATGAGTACGATCACGAGCATCAAGCATTCCACAGAGTTCAGAGCTGAAGCTTTCGGCACTAAGACGTTGCCGAGCGGACTTCGTTAAAGGCAGAGTTAATTGAAAGTGATAGTTCGCTAGACGTTCGGTAGAATGTTAAGGATAGTCATAAAGAGAGTAAGAGCGCTACTAATGCTTGTTCTTTGCAGAGTGCTGCAAAGGCGGGCAGTATGGATAGAGAGTACGAGAAGAATTACAAACATTTATTCAGAGAGATGCGTCAGAGGAGAGGCTGAGTTTGTGAAAAGCGGACACATTTACTAAATACCAAGTGCTTTGGTATATGGTTTTCACGAAAACAAAAAAAAAATATTTTTAAGTGATCTCTACCCCGTAAAAAAAATAAATTCAGAAAATAATATTAATTGTTAATAATAAATATTTAAAGTTTAAATTAGATTTAAATTAATTAAATAAAATATCTTGAAAAAAAAATTAAAATTTTTTATCTAAAGACTTATTTTTCCCCAAATTAAAAAAAAAATGGTTATTAACTTCAATAAAATTTTTTAAATTAAAGTAAATAATTATCAATATATAAAAAAAAATTAAAAATTATAACGAGGTTACCATAAAATTTATAAATTTTTTTAAATAAAATAAAGTTTTGCCATCGAAATTTTTGAATCGTTCATCTCTCTCATTCCAATACTAACATAAACAACGTGCGTGAAATAAAGAAAAAAATTAATTATTAGAAAATTACAACATACATGCCACAAATCGTATAAACTATAAATACAGACATACAAACATACTATAGTTATGGAATATTGTTTTTAACTTACATTCCGAGGTGACTTTATCACGTTTTGGACAACCAGACAAGCTACAGAGGACACGAAAAATAAAATACACATAAATAAGTATATTTTTTATAAGTAAAAAGGTCAGAGTTGCATTTTTCCTATAAGTTCACACCTAATAAATAAATTAAAAAAAATTATTTTCAAAATTATTTGCTCTTTTATTACATAAAAATGCACCAAAAGTATTTCTAGATAAATTGGCATTTAAAATTTTTCATTGCGAGTTATGCTTTAGAAGTTGACACCTGACAAATGACAGCTGACAACTGGATTATAACGTGTATTATACATAATTGTGATCTCAAACTAATAATATGGTATTTTTCATAGTTAGCTTTTACTAAATATTTTAGTCATATTAGACCAATAGGGTTGCCACTTTCATTTAAATATATTTTTTGAAAATTTTTTTCTTTAATAAATAGTTATTACATTTACTTTATATGACTAAATTAATTAATTTGCTTGCAGTTTCAATTAGTTTTAGCAGCAGGGTTGCCCAATATATAAAAAAAAACAAATTAAAAAAAAATTGAAGCCTATTTATATAAGCCAATAATTGACTTTTATTTATCAGGGGACATTAAAAATATAGTAATATATAATATTTTGATGGGAAGAAAATGTTTTGTATAAGCTAATGTGACAATATGGTTAGTAAGGAAGTTGAATGAGCAAGCTTTTTAATCATGAAGAGTGGTATAGCGTTTATAGACAGCCAAATTAATTGATCAATTAAAATTTTTATTGAGAAACCCTGGGTTCTTAATTAATCATAAATGCTTGGTTTACTACATTGACAAGTCTATATATCACATTTTTGGCTTTTAAAATATTTTTTTCTGAAAAGCAAGTATTTTTCCAGTGTGAACTCAATATATTTATTCAAAAAATTCAATTCAACATCAGTTCTATACCTGCGATGATGTGAGTAAAGCCCCGTGATATGTCCTTGGCCGTTACAGCTTGGCGTGGGGCACTTGGTGCCATCTGTAACGAATGTGGGAGGAACGATATAAAAAAACTAAAACCAAAAATGACGCACAAAGACACACAGAGACGAGCACAAGAAATGACAACTTCATAAATAATTAGCGAAATAAATAATGAGCAAATTATTCTTCGAAAGAAGTTAAACAGATGAATTAAAAAAATATGAAATAAACACGCGTTTGGCAACCTAATTAAATATTCTACATACTTAGGAAAAAAATATTACAAGTTAACTGCTGAAAATTTTATGAGCAATCAAAAGAAATGAAATGAAGTAATGTTTAATTTTTGAAGGCTGAACGACATATTATGGTACATACATATGTATGTATATAAAATCAAATGTTTGTGTTGTTGTTTGTACATGTGTGTTTATTAATATACCCAGCGCTGTCAGTTAGTTTCAATGCTAATTTTTGCTTTTTAATTAATTAAAAGTAAGCAAATGCAGACTTGACAAGGCGAAACAGCGCGTGCAAATCATAGTTAATAGCACACAAGCATACACATAGACATACATATAAAAGCAGATATGTGAAGCTACACATACGTAGGCCACATTCTTAAGAACACTTGCCGCGCTTGGAGAGCGCACTCGAAGTACTTTTTGGCATTTTTACTAAATAATAAATTAAAATTTGATGGAAAACAGCTTTGCATTATTTACAAGCACAACAACAAACACACACAGACACATACATACACATACATATCTAAAGCCAGAATTTACAAAATAATTTAATGATAAAGTAGTGGCGGCATATATAGTATGTAAGCGAAAAAACAACAACAACAAAAAAAACTCTGTCTGAGACGTGCTTACATTTGCTAATAACAAACAGGTTCTGCTTCGTATGTCGGGGTGTGTGTGTTTTTGTAAGGTGAAAGGGGTGACATTCTCAATGTGTTACGAGGAGTTTGTGTGCGTTTTAAAAAGAGTTTGTGCAGAATGTTTAGAAAATATTTTTGTCTATTACGTGTGAGGTTAAAGAACACGGAAGAATATTGAGATGAGCATATATGTACGTTCATACAAGCTTATAGAGTATGTGTGTAGACTACGCACGGTTGACTGCCAGCATATTACAACAAGCATTCAAGTATGTGGTGTATGCTTGGGTGTATGTGTGACTACCTGAGTGCTGCAGCGAATGCTTAACTAATTAGAATTTAATGAAAATAAGCAAAAATGACAGTTGACGCGGACTTGGGGGAGAGATGATATACTACAAACATACATGCATACACTCATATGTGCTGTGAATACCAATATGTGTATTTATCTTAAAATAAATTATTTTTGTAGGTGAGATATAAGAGCAAACGTGAACTGAAGCGGTAATTTTTGAGTATTAGGAAATTTTATTTTAATAAAAAACAACTATGGATGGGGTAAGTTCGATTTCATTATCGCAATTTATTTATTAATTTATTAAGATAATAGACAATTTGACTATTCGGTATAAAATCCACTAGTATAAGGGAAATCATTATCTGGCCCACTACTAAAAGAAAAAAAATCCTCTGAATTTCTATAAAATATCTGAGGGCTTTATCGAAATTTTCGGTAATAAATCAGTCACAGGCATTGAGGTCTTTATGGTCGATTAATGAGACCTTGAAAAGTAATGGGAATTGTTTTCACATATTATATTGCAAATTGAACGAAATTAAAGTAAAAAATCAGTTATACGAGAAGTAGTTTTGGTTGTGAACCGATTTCGCACATTTCATACCATCTATAATATCAAGGTATTATGAAACAATTATCTACAAGATATTGTATAAATTAGTAGAGCAGTTCTTGAGACATGGGCGGCGACACGATCAATTTTGATTTTCTATACCAAACTGATATGCAGCTCTCCTCTACCATCTCTTCTATAAAAGTTAAGGAGTTAACGCACTTACAGTAATTTTTAGTAAAACTTTCGGATGGAGGGTGGTCGTGGTTATTATCCCCTGTCAACTATTTTTTGGTGATTGAAAAATAAATGTAAATCAAATATTAAATTAAAAAAAAAAAATTACCCCAAATTCTTAAATTTTTATTTTTTTAAATACAATTCCTTAGAAAAGGAGTAAGAAACAAATTGAAAATAAGTTTTTTTGGTTTCCCATACATTAAAAAAAAACTATACATTTAGAATTTGAGAATATATTTTACTTTTAATTTATAAACAATTAAAAAACTAATGTTACATGAATACAAACTAAATCCAACAAAAAAAATTTTTTTTTTTGAAATTACGTATATCAGTTCTGACCTCAGAAATGGTCGAAATCGTGAAATCTTTAGGATAATTACTCCTCATTAACTACGTGACGGGACTCCATCTGGTATCACAAAGGACCAAAACCGGCTTTATAGCCTACCAGAGTAACCTAATCTAACCTATGCATAAGAAACTTGAACCAAACTGATTTTGTATAACTTCAATCAGGTACCTCGAATTTGTTCCCATCTAATACCCACATTAATTAAACCTATTAAAATAAAATTAATACAATTCAAGGAACCTAAACAAGTTTTTACAAACAAAATTTCAAGATTTAAGCCACATATGAGTAAGAGAACACATTTTTACACACGAAGGATTAAGCCGCCTTAACCACTTAAGTGGAAGCCATCACTATACTCACTTTACAACAGCAAATTTCGCTTAAAATGTCAATCAAATAGATATTTGCGCTTTTAATTTATGCACAAAACACACACACACTAGCAAACAAAAACTTAACTGACATGACAAAAGCATAGAAAAACAAAAATAAATATGAAAATAAATATGCCTGCAAAGCTGAACAAAATGCAAATGTTACTCATACGACATGGCGCACCATCGCAGGAATGCCTAAAACGCCGAATTTCACTACCGCGACTGAACAGAGCAGCGCCTAATAAGCATTGCCGGCAGCTAGCTAGCTTGCTGTATAGCTTCAACTAATGACTTATTATTTTCATAACATGCTGTGGAGGGTGGGGGAGGTGCTATACATATAGGAGCTTTTACATGTAGCAGGTTAAACAAAATCGCTGTGGCAGCGAGTGCAAAACTATTTAAAAAGTCATTTAAATTATGGCAGACGAAAAAGCTAAAATAATACCACGCATACACACACACACACATACACATGAGCTTGTAGCCAAATATGCCTATACATGAGAAATTACTTTCAAAATCTACTTCCGCAATTAGTTGTTGTTGCCAGCATTACTGTTGCTGTTGTTGTTGTTGCGCTTAATGTAGCTGGCTTAAGGCTTAATGGCAGCTAAACATTCATCCTTGATAGCATTAATGCCGACATAATGATAAAATAAATATGCGAAAGTGGTTTTTAGTGCGACGTGTGTCACACACACTCATTCACTTCTATACTCACATTTATAGCCTGTAACACGCAGCGCCAACAAAAACAAAAAGCACGCATCATAATAATAATTTCTAAAACGTCTGCTACTTTACCTCTCTCTCTCATGTTATTACTGTTTTTTGGTAAAAAGATGAATTTTCTAAATTGTTATAGAGTCGGATTCGAGGCGTCGTTACACCCACACACTCGCAGTGTTTATATATGGCACACGTACGTACGTGTCTAATGTGCACTAATGACGCGCCTTTCTTAGCTTCCACGAAGAAAAGGGTTCATCCAGCTGGCATTAGCAGTCAAGTGCTTGAAGCACATGTGTTGTTGGTGTGTGTTGGCCTCGTGTGTAAGGCGAAAGGTGCTGTGTCGGCTTAAATGCCAACAAAATGCGCAAATAATAACAATTCTTATGATTGTGATAACAATTTCTATTATTACTCGAGTACTTGAGTGTTTGGCGTGTGAGTGTGCGAGCTCATATGTCTTTCTTACATGCACTTGTAATACTATAAATGTGCTTTGTTTTGTGAAGGGAAATTCAAGTTTAAGTAGCTGGTATTTAGATAGGAAATTATAATTTAAATAACTTATAAGCAATTTTCAATTGAATATCAATTTCACTAGGAGCTAAAAAATTATAAATTTATTTTTAACGAAAAATAAAAAAAAAAATGAAAAAAATTAAATATTTTTTTGATTATAAGTTAAGGCGAGGAGGAGAGCTATTACCTGATGTGTTTTCTAAAATAGTTTTGAAATAGTCTTTAAGAAAAAAATATGGAAACGGTAAAATCGAAAGTATAAAATTTAAAATAAAAAATAAAATATTTTTTGTTTTGCCTATTGGAACTCTGTTTTCATCATCTTTTGAAAAAATTTGATTTATTTTGAAGACAAGCGAGAACCTGACTCTTCGAAAAGCAGCGAAATTATATGTTTTTTAAATCTATATCCAGTGTCGCACCGTTTAAAAGTATTTACATTGCCGGATTCCACAAGATTTTATATGCTATAGGTCTCATGATGACCGATTTACTAATATTTTTTTCAATATACTAATATTTTTTTCAATATACTAATATTCGTTGGACAACTCCTAACCTTAGTTCATAGTTTCACATCTATTATGAAACATTTTATAGGAGAAAATCGTTTATAGATTGCTTAAAATCGTTGCCTACATTTAGGGTGAGATAGATAGTTATTTAGAATTGTTCCGAGGATTATGGATATCACTAAGATTCTTTTGAAACATTATAGTTTTCAATAAACTAAATTAAATAAAATTACTATGTAATTAAACGATTTTTGGGAAATTAAGTAGTTTTGGAGCTTCGGTTCTATATTTGGATCACTTTTACGATCTGGGAGTTTGTTATTAATGTGAGAATTAGTATTTAAAGTGAAAGTAATTTATACTATTTCTTTTTTAACCAATAAATGATTTAATTTTGGTTTTGGGATTTATTTTTACAATTTCGTTTTATTATTGCAATTCCGTCTATATCTGTTAATTTTAAGTTTAGCTTATGTTAAAGGCATATAAAACGTAGAGAATCCCTCTTGGACAGCAGTTGTTAGTTTAGATTATGAGAGTGTGTACACTACATTCTTTTTAATTTTCACATTTTCATTAATTTGTTTTAACAATATCCGAAATATAACTGCTTTGAAATCACGGTACACAAAATGATCGAAATCGCAACTAAAATTGCTGCTGTGATCAATCATAGTGCGATTCTTTCATCACAGTGAAAAAAGCAACAGTAGTGAAATATCGCTCATCACTAAATAGTACTCCAAGGTAAATAAGTCGTAGATCATGAACTTGGACTTGCTTTTTTACTATAATACTTGAGTTTGGGAAATTTCCCGAAACTAGGAAAATACTTAATTAGTAGTTACACATTCATAAAATATGTTGCGCTATTTATCGCTATTCTATGAAATTTGATCAGAATATATAATACTTTCTGAGTGAATACACTTTCGGTGGAAGTATAAGCCATTGACAACACAGAACCAAATTTCTACTCAGAACTCAAAAAACATAGAAAATAATATATATTATAAGATGTTAAAAAAATCGTCTAAAATATATAATTACACTAAACCACTAAATATTAAAATTTTCTTTAATTATAAAATAATTTCAAATGAATATAATTAAAATATTAAAAAAATATTTAAAAAAATATTAAAAAAATATTTTAATTATTAAAAAAAAAATCTTTCAAACTCCATGGCTCCGTGATACGGTACCTCTCGAATGGCGCCTGGAAAAAATTAACTGTTAAAACATTATATACGAGTATACACATATGAAAACTGCTGAAAAGAATATACCTTCAAAAACTACCTACTAAAAAGGGAATATTCTATAAGAATATTAAATACACTAAACTATAACTATTTCTCACAGTGTTGGATATGTGCCTAACTAATGTCGGTGTTTGTTTTGGGTGCTCGGTGTGTACGAATTGGTCATTGGTTTGGAGTTTAAACTCAATGCAACAAGAAGTTAAGCACAAGTGTACGCCGATTTATTGCAGAAAAATTATAAGGAAAAACATAACCTCAAAACAAAATAATAATAATAAATATATCGAAAACCGAATTATCAATAGAAGAGAAACGACTTCAATTGAACTGAAAATGCATACAACTACATACAATAGTATTACAAATATTTAGTATAGAAAGTGTACAGCTGCCGAGCGGCAAACTGTATGAACTACTTACCACTACGATTGAGGCTGCCCGGCGAGTAGGTCGGCTGTGGCACGCTCAACGCCGCGCCAACACCACCACCGTTATTATTGTTGCTGCCCACAGCTGTGACCGCTGTCACAACGCCCTCACGCGCTATATCCTGCATTACCGAGGCGGCACGGCTACCCACACCAGCCGGTTGCAAAATGGTGTAGTGCTTGGTATCGCCCACCGTTGCACCCGCAGCAGCTCCCCCCATAGCCGCAGCGCCAAGCGCTTCACTGTGCTTATGCAACTCCACGCTGCTGGCGAGTGCCGGCTTGAGCTCTGTGATTTTGTTACCATTGGCGCCGATTTGCGAGGCGATATCGAAGCCATTGCTGCCGGCGTTTGTGGGCGTTGGGCGCGCGGGCGGCAGCATGGACATTGCGTTGGGATCGCCCAACGCGTGTGGCTGATAACTCAGGTATGCAGCCGATGAGTCATTGTTGCTGTAGATGGGATAGTGTGGCGGTGGTGGTGGCGGTAAAGTGGATGCCACTGACGTCATAACTGTTGCGCCCGGCGGATAGGGTATGAGTCCATTACGTTTGATATCGTTCGGTGGCTTGAAGGCGGACGCTTGCGAGAAGGCTGTGGTGCGTTTACGTTCGTCCAACGTGGCGTGTTCGGAGTGCTGTGAGTTGATGCGCGCCTGATCGTTTTCCTTTTGTCTGTGGAAACGTAAGAGATCAGTGTGAAAATGTGTTTCTTTGTTGGAGCCTAGCGTTTGTGTGCCATACTTCTGTTTCTCCTCGAAGAGATTCTGAAAGGGTGGCGGATTCTCGTCCTGATCCTGCAGGCGGTACAGATTGTTGCGCGCCTCGGCGGGCCAACTGCCCGAGAGGCTTTTGAGTGCCGCTTGTGTTTCACGTATGAGCGTCTCGTCGTCCTGATCGTCCGCGGTCGTTTTGGTCGTTGTTGTTGTACTGACCATTGGTGGTGTGCGATCTGGTGAATGCATTGTGGTGATATTGCTAAGGTTGTTGTTGTTATGCACCGAGTTTTGCAGCATAGCAACATCATGCGACGTTGTGTTTGTTTTTGTCATATTGTTATTGTTATTATTGCCGCTGCTTACAGCGCGCTTCTTCTGTGGCAACGTTGACAATTTATCATCGCTTTTGCCGCTGTTGTTGTTGTTATTATTGTTATTGGCCGCTTCATCATCGCGACTGGTGCGCTTTTTACGCTTCACTGCCGTTTCGTGTTCCTCGGCTTTGTTGTGATTATTATTGTTGTTGTTATTGTTTTCAGCCAAAGCGGTCTCCTTGGTGAGTGGTCGTTTGGACAATGCCATGACGAAATCGTAACGAATCTAAATATATTTGCGTGTTAAAATTGCATAAATTCGATATATGTTTGATAATATTAATTAACGTAACATTGTTATAGGCTGTTCTTAAAATAGGTTCTAAATTATTTTTGATTAATTTACTCTGTGCGGTTATATTGTATTCATAATAGTTTATTTAGAAATATTTCCTGCTTGCAAAAGATATTTTTTATTTATAAAAAATTAAATTATTTAAAACATTTTAACTAAAACCACATAACCCAATTTAAGCAGTTTCAAATTTATAATATTTGCTATAAAATCTATTTACATTATTAAATTTATTAATTTTGATAAGTGATTAAAGGTTATAAAAATACATATTTTATCTTGGTTAAGACCCATCGCGTTCTTATGCTTTCTAAACCTTTAGCATAAATCAGTTTAATGATTGGTTTGGACACTTTGGATATAAAAATTCCTTTTATAAAAAAGTATTCCTTAATATCTATAAACCCAAGGCTCTTACAAAAAAAAATTGGCATTAGAAAAATATTGTTCAATAGCTGTTCAACAATTTGAAATGAGACTCTCTGAGATACAAATATTTTGATTAGGACTTTAATGCCCGGTTTCACAGTCAGTGCTTAAGTTGTGCTTAAGATAAAACAGAAATATTGCGTTTTACAGTTCATACTTAAGTTCTGCTTAAGTACTGAAAATGGGAGACTTAAGCAGTGCTTAAGTAACAGCTGATTTTTGTTTTGAATATTGACTTATTTGTCAAAAAAATAAAATTAAAATTATTTGCTGAAAAATTTTATAGAATTTCTTGCATTCAATGACGGTTATATGCTTTCCTGCGAGTTGCAATAGGTGCCCCCACTCGCTTGCGGTGAAATTCGGTGTCCTTTTATTGTTTCCATCAATTTCCCAGATTCTAAATTTATTCGTCGCAAAGTTATTTTTCATCAACAATAATTTCTTTTTGTCAGATGATATTTGTAAACAAATGTTTTTCATTGTGCTGCCATATATCATAATAGAATTTTATAGAAAATAAGCATCGACTGTGAAACGCAAATGACTACTCAGTCAATAACAATGCTTAGCTAAGATTTTATTTGGGCACAACTTAAGTACGAACTGTGAAACCGGGCATAAAAATCTCAGATTTTTGGTCAACATTATTTATTTTTATTGCCTTGCTTGAGACGAATTTCTAGCGCGATGATAATTCATATGCTTTCAATTTTTTATTATATTATTTCATATTTAATTACTGAGTGAAGTGATCCCATCCGACATAAGACACAAGATTCTGTATTGTAAGTACCCTTCTGGCGTTAATGCGTGAGTTTCTTATGAGTCAATTAATTAAAAGAGACACTGGAGAAAATATAAGAATTGAAACCTAATAATAGCAACAGTTACTTCAATTACTTCGAGTGAGGTCTCATAGAAATTCATAATAAAATTACTCATGAATAATCACTTCTTTTTATCTAAAAATTTCGTACAACATATTCTCACATTAGAACTTTATACTATGCTTTTTATGTATAAAACCTGTACTTTTTTTAAATCGGTCATGAACATAAACATTAAAAGCAATTTTTCGAACAAAAACTTTTTAAATGGTTTTAGTTTTTCATTGAAAAATCTATGGTTTCATTAAACAAACTCATTGATTTTGAATCTATTTTTAAATCAATAAAAAGGCATATCAAGTCACGATTAATCACTTTATGACTTTTTTCGTAATAGTCATTTAATTAAAATAGCAAAATTTATCGATTTCCATTTTGTCACTTATTGATTTACTTATAGATTACTAAATATTTTTCAAGTGATAGAAGTATGAAGTATCGAAGTAAACTTTTTAAAAAAATTGTATGTTCAAACTGAGCCTCTTTTACGCACTTGCCAGTATTCACAACTTACATTTCTCTAATATTTTTTTAAATGTAATTTCTGAAAATGTTGAAATCTTTTAATTCAATTTGTTTTCCTAACGATTTTTGAGTCTTATGCCATATTATTTTCCATTATATTTATTACTTGTCAACATATTTTTCTAATTTTTTTTTAATTTTGGGTTTTGATTTCAGTTTATTTGAATTTAATTAATTTTCTAGACGGCAAAATGTCAGAAAACATATGTACATATGATTCTGGCATAATAGATTAAAGCATTTGGTGTGTTCAATGCGATCCATTGTAGTGCATTTCACAACACCACATAGTTTCAATTGTTTCTATTATTATATTGTAGTATGGAAACCATTTGCTCTCGAACAAAATTCAGATCACCGGTGACACACATACTAGTCTGCCTCTGGTATAATAGTTTCAAATTTAACTATTTTGTAAATAGATAAGTTTGAGATGGATTTCTTATGATTTATGGTATTCTTTAATGGGTCAACATTGTTTTATTCTAGATCTTGTTTTGAAAGTTAAAAATGGATTTAGCAACTGATTTTAACTAATAAATATTAGTAAGACAATATGCTTCAACACCTTTTAATACGACACAAATACCATTGGTTATAGTGGATAATAAATTAATTTACTTGCTCAACTAAAGAATATATTACTATATCTATATTATCAAAGGAGTTAAATCAAAACAACAGTAATTGAAATCACGAACCATTTTCTGTATGCTACCCAATAAAAAAATACTTGGGTAACGACCCTGTTTCATTCACATCAACGATGGATTAAAACCTCAAAATTCTAGGTATGTATATTTACACCTCGCCTGCAAAAGAATTCCTAATGAGAGCTTGAGTAACATTATACTTTCTTATAAAAAATTTTATACCTAAATATTTTTCATTATAAATATCAGAATATTTAAAAATTTTGTGCTAATTAAATAAAGGTGTAGTTAAAAACAAAACTTGTATATGAGTTATGCAAAATATTTTTGGAAATTTCTTTTTCTTTCAACACAAAATAAATTTGATATAGTAACTAGATATAGTATATATAAATTATATAGTATATGTGTAATATAATTTTTGATTCTTGTTGCATTGAATTTTCAAGCATCGGCTGGGATTGCTTTAATACTTTTTTTTTTTAAATTTTTGCGTTGTTTTAAAGGCTGGTGAACAATAAGAGGATTGGAAAAGTAAGCAAAAGTAGGCAAAATTATTCGCCTTAATAATATACAAGTTGCTTTACCTAATGTCGTTCAATGTTGGAAATTGTAGCGTAGCGGAATTTTTATGGCGTTAAAATGCGTTAGAGCATATGAGCAGCATTGTTGGCTAGTTTTGAAAATAATTAATTTAATTTTTTGATTTTCAAAATATTTTCAAAATATTTTTTTTTTAAAACACTGCACTTGATTTGTTAGTTTTTTCTTGTTATTAAACACTTTTCACTTATGAGCACTGGCACAATTTTTGTTTTAAATATTTTTTTTTCTTTTCAACACTTTTTTCACTGCCGTTCTCGACCAAAAACTATGCCACCGTTAACTTTACGCACAATAACGGTGAAAAACAATCGAAATGGCTGGCAACTTAATTTCAAAACTTTCTTCGGTTGAACTTTAAAAAGTTGGCTACAAAGTTTCCCCAAGTATACCAAGTGCAAGACACACGTCGACGCGGTCGAAACTTTGCCGCAACGCGCTAAACAACGGAACGGAAAGTTTTTCGCGCAAAATTACGCGGAATGCTTTTCACTTTTCAAACAACTTGTTTAAATATTTTTCGGGGTCGCTTATTAATGAGCTACTGAGGCGCTGTTCAATTATATGAGTGTAACGGTTTTTAGTGCCTACTTCCGGTTGATAAGCCAACACACACACGACACTGAGGTCACCAAAGTTTTTTTTATTATTATTATAATAACACTTATTTGTTGTATTTGTTATTGTTTTCTTCGACTTCGACTTTGACTTGAGTTTAAGTTTTCTTTATAACTGCATACTTTATTATTATTTAACGGCTAACGTTGCGTTTCTCGCGAACTCCGCAGACTGTCTAGCTCTATTCATAAAGACACTGGCTTTGTAATAAATTTTTTGATGGCAAAACTTTACATTTACCGTTAGTGTGGGTACGTTACGCACGACGCAGACGACCAACTGAAGAATGCGTTTTGGGCGAAAGTCAATTGGAGCGACTACTGGCGCTTGTAGTACGCTTTTTAGTGCGGCACGCTGCTGGGCACTGCGTATCGAAGACACTCTCACACACAGAAACTAATACACTAACAGTGTTGCATATATATATCTCTGAATATATATATATATATCTGTGTGTCTTTTTTATTGCAATTCTGCAGCAGCAATTTTCAGCTTTCAGAACTTTTTGAGCTGAGAATTTCAATTTCAGTTGAGTTTAGAAATTTTCACCGCGAAGGAAACTCCAAAAGCGCGCGCGTCTCTACCTGTTCTAAGTTCGCAGCTAACTGGCATCAAACTACCCGAGCAGAGTTTTCCAAAGTTGTCGAACTTTGCGAACGCAATGAAAATTGCAGCCAAAATGTTGCTGTTGTTGTTGAAAACGTCACACCCGCAGCGCACCGTTAACGTCCTTTCGTTCACGCGCTTCGTATATTTCCCCAGTCGGCTTGGTGTGTTGTGAATTGACTTCGTCGTTTGTATTGTTGTTGTGCTACCCCAATAGCAAGCGCTCGTGCGTTGTTTGTGCCATACCAACATGCTGTGTTATTGTTGTTATTATTGTTTATGTTAGTCGTTTTTGTTGGCGCTGTGTTCCGTTCGTGTTGTTGTCGTCGTGCGCCCTCTTCGTTTCGTCAGTGCTGGCATGCCATGTTCGTTCGTTTGCCTTTGCCTTTCGCTGGTTCGGTGGTGAGTGCTCGCCGCCGTAGCTGTGCTGTGTCGAGCTGAGTGGGGTAATTGCCTTGAAGTATGCTAAACATTGCAGTGAAGAGCGTCGCATTATCAGCTGTGCTTCATTGTTATAGCTGTCTCTTTTTATCATATTGACTGTATTGGGTTGTAAAAATTGGAGCACATTTGTTTGCGAAATGTAAACAAAAGATTTCACTTGGAGCACAGTTTTCGGAGTGGAGTTGAATTGTAGTCACATTTTTCGGAGTTCTACTCGTTATACGTTATTAGGCTGTTAGTATTATGTTGGAGATTTATATTTAATTATTAGTTAGATCCTGCTACGTCGTCTAGTTGCTTTGTTAGGAAGAGTATCTTATATGTATGGCCTTTATGTCGGAATATTTCTCTAGAATGAAGTTTTTTGCATTTCTAAACTGAAAATATAAACCAAAAACTCAACTTTTTGGGCTTCTATGGTTAGTATTAAGATACTCCTATGACTACTCAAAAAGTGACATTTTCAGTTGAGAATAAGTTTGGGACAAATATTTTGTTGGGTTAATGTTGACACAAATGTCCAAGATCGATATAAAAAAAATCGATTTAATCGACCAGTGCTTGACCCTAGAGACAGCTATTGGAAAACGGCGGAAGCAAAGTTGTAGACCTATTGTCAAGTTCGAGCGCAATTATTGAAGAACATCGAGATAATGAGCATACAACTAAAACCTGACTTATGCTCTTAGAAATCCAAAATTTAGAAAATTATAATTCGATTCACTTCGCTAAGTGATAATATTCTGCAGCACAATACCATGAAAAATATTAATAAATGGAAATAGGGGTTATCAATATACTGAAATCTGGAAATCTTGCACAGAAAAATTCAAGAGAAAGTTGGAAATGGTCTGTTCCTATCTTAGATAAGTATATTTGAGCAAAGAAATATAGTAAACTGTAGCACTGGCAGAAAAAGTTACATCTTAATTGAGGAGTTCAAAATATGCGCCAGATTTTCTTCCCTCAAAGAAGATATGTAGTGCTACAAGTTCGTTAACGCTCGGAAAGGTGACAATCGGGAATAGGTTACGTAGATACCGACCCAGAAATATGTGCTTTGCAAGAAGCAACCAAAATATATTATTATACCCTGAACAGGGTATATTAAGTTTTGTAACACCCAGAAGGAAGCGTCGGAGGCCCTATGAAGTATATATATAAATGATCAGTATGTTGAACTGAGTCGATTTAGCCATGTCCGTCTGTCTGTCTGTCTGTATATATACGAACTAGTCCTTCAGCTTTTAAGATATCGTTTTGAAATTTCGTAGATGTTAGTTTCTCTTCAAGAAGCTGCCATACAAACTGAACGATCGGTATCAATGGCTTGTATGGAAAACTTCCGCATTTTACTACATATCTTCACGAAATTTGGTGTGAGTTATTGCTCATAGAAATAATTTATTCTTCGAAAAATTTGTTAAGATCGGTTCACTATAGCATATAGCTGCCATACAAACCGAACGATCGGTATCAATGGCTTGTATTGAAAATTTTCGCATTTGACTTGGTATACTCACGAAATTTGGCATGGATTACTGCTTAAGGTAATAATATAATCTTCGAAGAAATTGTTCAGATCTTCAGATCGGTTAACTATATAACCTTAATGTTTCTAGCAAACAACCCGGCTAAAAGGAATTAGTAAAATGTTTTCTTTTTTTTTCTTACTTTTTCTTACGTCTTTAGATTTGCTTAAACACATAGTTACTAAAAGAAATCCACCTGTGAAGGGTATATTAGCTTCGGTACAGCCGAAGTTAAAGTTTTTTCTTGATTTTTAACCGATTAATCTTAGTTTACCTCATTACTTAGGTTACGTTATACAATATAATTACAGAGAAATCACTCATAACGGATACCTCTATTAGACAGTCACCTCCCTTGAGCTGAAATTTTTCATGCCCCAAGTTAAATTTTTAAAACAAATGACCCTCTCACCGGCGGACATGGCTCTTGGGCAGACAAAATTCCAAGAGCGGAAAAGTTATACTTATACTTGGGTACTGAAAAGTTATAGTCCGATTTTGATAATTTTTAAATGGGCGGTGCCAATATATTAGTGTAAAGTTTTATTCAGGTATTTTAATTTGTTCTGGATTTATATATTGTAAAGTAAGTTGTAAAGTGAAGGATTCATATGGGTTCCAAATTGTGTTATATAGGATGTAGGTTGATAAACCATTTCGCTTATTTTCCATCCATCATGTTGCCAAGAAAATATTATATACCAAATCTCGTTGAGGTTGGTCGAGCAGTTCTGGAGATTTAATTTTTAATTTTTTAATTATTAATTAATTTTGCATTTAAACTCTACTCATCACCATGATCACTTTGGTATATATGGAGATATGTAATTCGTTTAGTTTCTGGTGTCGTTTTTATTTTAATATGAAAATAATGGCGATAGGAAAATCTCAATTAAAATGTTGTTTTATATTTTATAATGTCAAGTGCTGGAAATTGAATTAAGACAACTTTTATAAACAACATCTTCTAATTTTTTTTATATTTTCCTCACCTTATCAGCTGATAAAGGCGATTGCGACAGTCACAACATTATGAAAAAAAATTAAACTCCGAATTACCCCAACAATTTGTAGAACACTTCAGGAAAACAGCAACAAGAAGAACAATACCAAAGAAGAAAATATGAAACACGTGTTGGCACTCGCCTACTAAATAGCTAAACACTCGCACACACAATCTGGAGAAAGCTTTTCCCCAGTTGACACAAGTTCTCCCAACTGTTATACAAAGCATTGCGCCCACCGAAGTCGTCCTTTCGTTTCGTTTCCCCTTGCGCAACAACACGAACGCGAGGAAAGCAATGTGAATTAGTGCGGCAGGATTTCGCTGTTGATTTCCTGCTTTCTTTTGCAGCGCTTTTGTATTTGTTTTTTTTTTTTTGGCTTTTCCGTTATACTGACAGCACTATCCCAGCACTAAGCCGAGATGCAATCCAGCACTCACGCGTATCCTTCATTCAACTGTAAATTCCCAGCAGCGCTGCGACATATTTCTAAATTTTCGGCTTTTTCGATTTGCAGTTTCTTCATTTTCATTTATTTCTGCTCATTTTTGGGTTTTTGGTTTTTCATTTTCCAAAAATTTTGTCAGCGTTCGCGTTTAGAAGTTTTACGCGGCGAATCTTCGACGAGGGTGAGGTGAGCTGGCGCTTGCAGTTACCCTTCTCGAGGCAGATTAGTTGCTACGCTGCTGGCTGTTGCTTCTTCATTTGTTGTTGCCTATTCTCTTTTTTCACTGTTGTTGTTGTTGCTGTTGTGTGTGTGCGTTCTATGCAGCGCATCCGTTATTTTGGCTTTTGATTTTTAGTTTTTGCCACTCGTCGCTGGTCGACGGTCGACGTTCGCCGTTAGTTTCGCCAGGCAAAGCCGAAAGCGAGTTTGAAGCGCTCAAGCAAAAGATCAGCTTTCTGCTAGTAAAGTCTACACTCCGCTGTGCGTCCGTGCTCGGTTGAGGATTAATAGTGTTGTTTTTTTGTTGTTTTTTCTATTGGTCGCTGCAATTGACATGTGAGCCGAGTGTTATCTGCATTCACCTGCTTGGCTGCGGCACTCAGGCGGTGTGCCCTGCTTCTTGTGAGTGCCATAGGGATATCAGTTGAATGTGTTGTAGTTATTGTTGATTTTTTCAAGGAATATACGAAATTACTAATTTTTGGCGCGTGGCATTTCACACTGATTGTGAGTAATATTTTTGGTGTGTTGGCTCAAGTGCGCTTATTTGCTGAGCATTGCAATTTGCCGCAGTGTTTTTTGGAAATTTTTTAGCTGGAAAACTGGCAGCAAATTCGTATTTGCGCACGTGTATAAAAGTTAGATGGATTTTTTTGTGTTTCAAAAAAATAATTTAAAATATTTTACATTTTGAATGCATTTTATAGAATTAATTAGTTATAAGTGGTGTGTTTAGAATTTTTCTTGAGCGTAAGTTTTTAAATTATGCAATCAGTCCGATCAGCGTAAGTGAAAGCTATAGCAATTACATTGACCTGGAAAATTTACCTTCTTCTAACTTTTTCAACTATTTGAAGATTCCAGAGGTTATTAAACTGCCCCCTGATAGGTTTCAAAATTTGAAAAATTTTTATTTTCTTTTTAAATAGTACAATAAGTTAAAAATATTATCCAAAAATATCAAATTAATCCGAGTAAACTTATAAGAGATATACCCCTTGGTAGTTCCGCCAATCGTTCCTCGTCTATCACAATATAAAACTTTAAACGCGTTTATCTCAAAACTCAATTTTTCAAGTCGGTGGATACGATTTCTGGAAAAGTTTGAAGCGATTTTGTTCAAATTTTGCACACATCTTTGAAATAACATTATCTAGGTAATGAATGAAGGATATTTGAATCTTTAATACAACAAATTTTGTCTAGCCAATATATGGCAAAAATTAAAAAAAAAAAAATATTTTTTTTTATTCGAAGTCTGTCAAAAAATTACATTTTTTTCTTTGTGAATTAACTAGAATTATTCATGTACTATCGAAATATTTTTGGTTTATTGATTTTATATAAATCAATAATGACTTGTGCTGTCCACGGTAAGAGCATTTTTTTAGACGTCAAGCGAGATGAGGCACCTATGGCTGAGTTTTTGGATTTTTTAAATAAAAATGTCACAAAATACCTATGTATTGTTTAAATGAAATATGTATATGATTGTATATATTAAAAAAATATTTAAAAAAAATCATAACAATACCCTTGGTGGAAAACTTTTGAAGCCCACCCTACCCTTTAAGCTTCAACAACCATTGGCTGGCCATTTTAAAGGCTTTCAATTTAAAACTCGTTAAAGCCAACAATACTTGCATATACAAAAGACCATGACATAACTTTCAATATATAAGAACTATGTAAGAACTGGTGTCAATCTCACATATTATTTATAGAATATGTAAAATAAATAAATAAAAAAAGAAAAGGTCTTGTCTAGTAAAATCAAAATTTACATAAAAAAATTCGGCAAATCTATTCGAAATGTTAACTATACCATGCCATATTTTCAGGATGTAGCGGTATTTACAAAAAGTTTAATTATTCTGTGATGAAGTGCGTAAAAAAAAACGATAAAACTTTTCGTAAATATTTTTTTAATAAATGTCTTGATAGGGAGATATATCAGACTATACATTTCAATCATTGAACGTTCAATCATTGACTGAATATATACGTAGTTATGTGGCGTAGGCTACTTATGGGTCAAAAACTCCCTATATCTCAGAAACTACTCGACCTATTTCAATGAAATTCGGTATATAATATTTTCTTGACACCGGGATGGAATTTAGGCGAAATCGCCTACTTCCCACATAACACAATTTTGAATTACATCTGATTCGTTCACTTTATAATAAATACATCAGGAGCCAATGAAGATAGCGGAATAAAACTTTATACAAATACTATATATAGTACAACAGATCATAGTTGCATCACTTGTGAAAAAATTGTCGAAATCGGACTATAACTTTTCAAGGCCCCGGATATCGAACATGAAGAATTCAGTGCCTAAGCGTAATTTTTCACCGAAAATATGGGTAAATCTCTCAGATATTTTAATGTGATTCAGAGGAAATCTTTTTCTTTTAATGGCATGTCTCTGTATTAAAAATGATTAAAATCAGGACATAACTTCCCATCGCTCCCATATACCTAATTATAGGGTTTTCAAAAATACGGTGGGCTTTATACCACATATATCGGTTAATATGTGAAATATTTTAGCCAAATTAAGTGAGCGTATAGTCTTGGGCATAGTGTACCTTGGTAGTGAAATTGAGTGAAATCGGTTCTGGAATTACCTCAGTCCTCATATACAGTATAGGGAAATTTTCGTTATTATAGTGGACTTTATGCCAAATAGATAAGTCAAACTGTGCGTTATCTTAATAAAATTACAACAATAAATTGCGAAGGTATAAAATGTTCGGTCACACCCGAACTTAGCACTTCCTTACTTTTTTAAATTTCAAGACGATGCGACAAAAATCAATGATACCGTTTTTCCATAATAATATGATCTCTCAACTCTCTGACTCAATAGAGTTCAAATACTAAAACCACATTGAAGCTATTCGTTGTATTTGACATAAAGTTAGTCGGAAAGGTATCCCTATATTGTAAAAAAGGCAGGGGACGGGATTCTATGGAAAATGGGCATGGTTGTAGTCCGATTTAGTCCATTTGAAAATGGTAGTAGTTTATTATGTAAGCAATTTATTCTATGGCATTTTAAAATCTTGTTTTAATTTATATGTAAAGTATTTCATTGTTATTACAGGTCAATTTTAAATTTTTTCGGGTATATTTTTGAAATAAACTTAATTTATTCATTCATTCAAGCAAATATGCCTCTTGTGCCACGCACTGCTAACAAGTGTCGACCGAAATGCCACAAAAATTGTAAAAATGTCAGCTTCTCAAATGCTGTGAAATAATTAAAATAATTAAAATCCATTTCAAACAAGCCGAAGTCACACAAAGTAAGCAAATCACAGAATTGAAAATGAAAAGTCGACACTGCCAAGAAGGAGCCCACATGCAAACACATTAAAATGCATTTGAAAGGAGTATATACATATGTATATGTGAATATATGAACGTGTTTGAGCAAATGAAACGAAATTAAATGAATGTATGAATGTGTGTCAGACACACACCAGCTCACATATCCAAGAGTAAAGCGTCATTCGTACGAAGTACAAATTTTTAACCACAACAGCCGCAGGATATGCTCGTACTCGCACTCATCAGCGACGGTTGGAGTGTGAGTGATGTCAAAATGAAGACGAATGACGGATTGGCGTTAGCCTGTGTGCGTGTGTGCGACAGAACCGGATGTTGTTGTTACTATTTACAAGTATGAGTTCGCCTTGAAAGGAAATTAAGTTTTTTGAGTGAAAATAAAAATGGAAAAAATAATTCTTGTATTTCTTAAAATTACCACAGCAATAATGAAGCCACAAGCATACATAGAAAATATATATTTGTGATATATACAAATATTTTAGTTAATTAATTATATGTAAAATATATTTCTGTTAAATTGCATTATGTACTTCCAACTAATAAAGTGCTCAACACCAATAACATAAATAATAAGCTGAAGAGACTTTAATTTAATTTAAAACTGATGGTAACCTCTCCTTGACCGTTAGCCCTGCCGGAATGGAAAACATAAGTCTAGTTGTCGTCGAGGTCCTCTAACGGGAGGCCCAGGAAACAAGCTGTTTTGATGGGGTCGGACCAAAGCGAAAGGGGTGTTAGATGAGTTGTGTTCGCTGGGCATGTAAACAGGTGATTAGTGTCATGTACATATGTTGGGGTTCAATCTGGATAAGTAGGAGTTTAACCTGCTACAATATCCAGAACGACGTTGCGCAAGAGTCACTCTGGTTTCACGTGGCTTAACCATTATAATATACAGCGATATGATAAAAAAATGTATATAGAGCTGCCACCTATTCGAATAATATATAGTTAATAACGATTCACTTGTCACTGTCTTGTGGCGGCGCACGCCTACAAGATGGGGCTGATATATCGCATAGACTGCAGGAAATGTCAAGAGCAAGGCACCAGAGAAACAATGGAACATCTCTTCTGTGAATGTCCTACATTATCAAGACAACGGCTTCAGCATTTGAGGCTACACATTAGGGTAATCTGGAAGAGATTTCGTTGGTGAAGCCACAAAGCCTTTTGAAATTCGCAACAAGCGCAGCCATCCTAAAGGATGATTACTCCTCATTAACTGCGTGACGGCACTCCATCTGGTATCGCAAAGGACCAAAACTGGTCTATATGTGGCTTTTTAGCCAACCAGAGTAACCTAACCTAACTTTAAGGAAAAGGTGGCTGATAACGCTTATCTGTTGAAACGGATTCACAATGATCGTCCTAAATCGCCTATTTGCTACATGAAAAAACAGCATACCTGTATTTGAAGCCAATGAACACCTCTGACAGTTTTTCCTTGAATTTCTGGCAAATATTACGATAAGCGCTGACTTCGAGTTTCAAGATAAGCAGAGACACTAATCACACCTTTGTATACCCCACGGTACTTATATAATACCCTTCTTTCTATGGTCCTACCAATCGAAACAACTCCTTCCGTTAGATGACCTCGATGACAATGCATCTTGAGCCGTGCATTCTCAGAGGGTTAACGCCGCTACCAAAAAGGCTTCCTAACAACTTTGCGGATATAAGAGTGGTAAGACAATCTATTCAGGAGATTTGCAGGACCTGCGAGTCTCAATATTAGTTTGAAGACTTATTAGACAGAGTTGTAGAACACGTGAGGTGTATATGACAAGTTTCAATCTTGAAAGCATGTCCGTTTATATTATATACGATATTTCATGACAAGTACCACATTATATACAAATATTTTATAAGAATATATATGTACATAAACACCATTAGTACTGAAGTATCACTCACAACCGAAGAAGAAAACCACTTGATCTGAGATGAAAAACCAAAACACCGAACTTGAGTTGCTAAAATTTAATGGGTTCCATAGCTGCGAGCCAAGAACGTCACAACAGTGAACGGAAATGTTGAGAACCAAGAAGCAAGCGACGTTTGAAGAGATGAGGGGTGGGTTAAACATTTGGGATAAATGGAAAATCCATGCCAAATGAAAAGCTCCTCAGGAAAAGTCATTTTGCATGTACGCACACAAAACAAAAAACACAAGCACAACAACAAAAAATGCAAATGCTAAATGAAAATGGTGAAGGAAACTGAGAAGCAAAAATTGAAAAACCATCAAACGAGAAGGACAAGCGCAGCGAGAGGAGACAAGGCGGCGGTGCAATTAATGGGTGGCAGCGGTAGATTATGCTTTCGTACTCTACTGTGAGGGTTTGGGGTGCGGGTATGAAATGTGGCGCAAAGCAGACGGCCAATGTCGTCTTCAGTAGTAGAAGACAGCAGGCGCGAGTGGCGGCGGTTGGCGCACAGCGCAATGATTGACAGCACATAATTAAATTAATTGAGTAATCCTTTAGCAGGGCTGTGTGCGACAACAACAGTTAGAACAACAATTCCAACAGCAACAGCAAAAACAATGAGCGCGAGCAGCGATTTTGGCGAACAAGATGAATGGGTTAAATTCCCAAAGGCAGCCGGGGTGAGTAGAGTGGGAGCCCAAATTCGAGGGCACACAGTGCTGCTGGTTCAGCCAACTGGTTCGCGTGCTGCGACGGGCTTTGCGAGGTAGCGTGTAGCCACGCATAGCCTGTGGCATGAGGACTTTCATTTAAAACCACGAAAATTCGAATTTGCGACGGTTGCGGTGACATCAGCGGTGGCGCTGGTGATGGCGGTGGCAGGTATGATGGGACGGTGGAAATTTAGGTGGCAGACGTGAAGGAAAGCGGGATCGCGGCGTGCACTCCTACCACGTCTAGCCTGCCAACCAAGCGCTTAAGCAGAAGAGTACCCGTCGCTCCGGCCTGACAATGAGACCTGAGACGAAATGGATTTTTGACAACTCGGCTGCGGAGCGCAGCAAGCGTATTAAAGTGAATCAGGTTACTGTAGGCGAATGGCGGCGGTGAGAGGCATGGAGGCCGTGGTTTTGAGCGGCAGTGACGCTTTGTCTGTGCGGCAGTAACCGCAAGACAAGGTCCTTAAGTGCAGGGCACGAAAAGAAATAGTATTTAAAAGAAAATGAAAAGAGAAGTGAAGAGGGCCGTGTCGCTGGCAGCCGGTTGAGCAGGGTGTGGGTGGGATTTTGGTTTTCAGTATGCAAACAGGAAGGCTGAAGACACGAGTGCTCTGAATGGAAATTAAAATTAGTAAAAAAGCGCCGCGGGAAATGTGAGTGGCCGGGAAGAAGCCGAGGCGAAGTGAGAAGACGCGGTAAAGAAAAATCGGAAGACGCGACACTCACGCGTTGACAACAGCAACAAATCGCTTCAAGTACACGCTTCACAATTTTTGAGCTTCACACTTTTGTGCTTTAAACAACAACAATAGCAATGACAATGAAAGACGTAAAGAAGCAGCCAAGCGTTGGGAGCTGGGGAACTGTAGTGCTCCGCCAGTTATTAAAGCGCAAAGACAAAGGATTAAATTCACAACATAGGATTTTTGGTGTTAAGTGCTTCGTTGTATTTCGGGCGAAACAACAGTGGCAACAACAACAACAACAGCAATAACAATTATAACTGCGATGATAAAATACGGCGCACACAACTACAACAACAACTTCAACAAAATTATAAACACCAATAACAATGCCAAAACAGATAACAACAACAACAATCGCATCAGCAAAAGCTTTAGCAATCTCAAAGCCTTGATAGCTACGTTTACGCGCAACAATGTTTGTTGTTGTACAACTATTTTTTAAAGAAACACAAAACAAAGCCCGAAAAGAAGGCAAAGGACAACGGACAACAACAGCGTTGACAGTTGAGTGTTGATTGTTGAGGGTTCGCCACAATGAAGTGGCGCTTTGAAGACTTGGCTGAAGGACACTCGTGGTGCAACAGCTGTTGCAGGAAATGGAAAATCTTAAGCAACTTGAAGGTGTTTAGAGTTTAGATTGGCTTAATTTGAATGGCACAACTCTTTCGTTTTGTTGTTGAGATTGGTAATTTGTTGAAATAATTTTCAACTTCAACAAATGAAAACAAAAATGGAAATGTTTAAATAAACATCATTTTTCTGAATAAAGATATTATAAAATTTAAATACGATTTATTTAAATTCAACTGTTAAATAAGTTCTCTATTGATTTATTTAAGTATGAATTTGTGTATATTTCCTTAATAAACTGTGAAACCAGGAACTCTTTTATATGGAGTTTGGATATTTTTATAGAGTTGCCAACTCTCTGAATAAAATAAACGCAGGAAAAGTTCTTAGGTTGGTCATTGGTGAACTGATGTGCAATTATGTTACATATATTCGAATCAGAATAGCCAACTTCATAACAAAATAGAAAATAAACCAATTAAGGGGCCAGTATAACCCACGAAAAATTAGGCGCTTTTCGTGATTTTTTTTGAAGAAAGTACTCGACCGAATGTTTTGAAGTTTTTTGGACATAATAAGGTATATTTGCAACTATATTTTATGATTTGTTTTTTTACAAAAATATTGAAAAATAGGGTACCAAAAAAAAGTTCCGAAACTGCTGACATGATTTCGGCCGAATAAGTAGCTAAAATCAAAAAAATATTCAAAAATGTTATTAAAGTTGAAGGTATTTCCTATGCAATGATCTACGATTTTTTAAAAATAACAAAAACTAACAAAATGGCGTAGTTCTTTAAAAAGTGTGTGTTTTAATGCCAAATTGACAATTTTCAACCAGTCAATAAGATCATTGTATAGTAAATATATTCAAGAATACCCAGTTTAAACTTGAAGTCGATCGGTAAATTTCTCGTTGAGTGTCAGAAATTGTGAAAAATGTCCTTTCGAGAAAAACGCGTTTAAAGTTTTAACTACCGCGGGTTATACCTACGAGCAGTAGCTCTTTAGGACGCTGTCATTCAAAAACTATTCAAGATAGGATCTTGCCGATTTCACAGGATATTTTTGAAAGTATTAACTATCGAATAAGCAAATAAAAAATCGCTTTTTTGAGGGTGTCACACTGGTATAGCCTTATAAAAATTTATTATTCATAAAAAGAACTTCTATGATCCTTTCCAGCAAGGATTGTCAAGCCCAATCTAACTAGTTTCTCCTTTTGTCAGACATCATCAAAAAACCACTTTAAATAATAATAAGATCAATAATTATATTCTTAAAGAAATAGTGACAACTTGACGAGCGTACGTAGTAGTAATTCTTGGGCTATAAAACTTAAAGCATGAAGATATCACTCCACAATATTTCAGTTAGACTACATGGGGACAATGTTTTCAAATTTCCATTGTTTGAGCTTGTCTAGTTTTTTAAATAGATTTAAGACTTTATAACTTATTGTTAGGCTTAAAAAAATCAGATTCAATAAATAAAGAAATATTGAAAAAAAAATTCCATTGTTAATTTTAAATATGTTTTAATTTAAAAGTTAAATAAATCGCTATAATTTATATTTATTCAGAAGAAGTATAAAATAAAGCTACATACTGCCGGAATATACTTGACAACACCTTAAATTAGTAATAATCAACTACTGAAGGCAACCGTGATAACTTTGTTAGTCGCGATTTATAATCAAGTGGTTTCGTTCGAAGGGTATATGGAATTATATATATCTAATGATCTTATATTACGAGCCTACCTAAACGTTAAGTTTGAACTCTCTTCTTTTATATGATTTATACCAGTTGTTTGTACGATTTGACACTACAAGGTTTGTCTTAGCTAATCTATAAGTAGTAACGCAATTATTATGAAATATTCTACATTTTCGTTACGCATGAACTGCGACTAGAATATTGAAACTTCTTAGTGTAAATTTCTTCAATAGATTGTATGTGTTGTAAAAAAACAAGTCAGTGTGGGCATTAAAAGCTTTTGGATGTTCGAGATAACTACCAACACAAACAAAAATCAAAACAAGTAAGGAAGGGCTAAGTTCGGATGTAACCGAACATTTTATACTCTCGCAATTTATATATTTAACTTTATTTATATTATATAATACACAATTTGACCCACATATTCGTCATATATATTGTATAAAGTCCATAGAAAGTTGGAAACCCTAATATTAGGTTAGAAGCACCGAGGTTCTCGTGTTCGATATATGGGGCCTTAAAAACCTATGGTCCGATTTCGGCGATTTTTAGAACGGGGCTGCCACAGTATTAACATAGTATTTGTGCAAAGTTCTGCACCGATATCTTCACTAGTGCTTACTTTATATATTGTAAAGTAAACAATTCAGATCATCAAGTTCTGGTATATAGGAAGTAGGCGTGGTTGTGAAGCGATTAAGCCAATTTTTACAACATATCATTAAGATGTAAGGAAACTATTACAAACCAAGTTTCATTGAAATCGGCCGAGTAGTTCCAGAGATATGGTTTTTGACCCATAAGTAGGCGACACCACGCCCATTTTCCATTTTGTAAAAAAATCTGAGTGCAGCTTCCATCGGCCATTTCTTATGTGAAATTTAGTGTTTCTGACGTTTTTCGTTAATGAGTTAACCCACTTTTAGTAATTTTCAACCTAACTTTTGTATGGGAGGTGGGCGTGGTTATGTTCCGATTTCCTCAATTTTTGGACTGCATTAGGAAGTGGCTAAAAAAACGACTACAGAAAGTTTGGTTTATATAGCTCTATTGGATTGCGAGATATTTACAAAAAACTTAGTAGAGGGCGGGGCCACACCCACTTCCCAAAAAAAATTACATCCAAATATGTTCCTTCATAGTGCGATCCTTCATACCAAATTTTCCATAGCTTTATTTATGGTTTAGTTATGGCACTTTATGTGTTTTCGGTTTTCGCCATTTTGTGGGCGTGGCAGTGGTCCGATTTTGCTCGAAAGCAACCTTCCTATGGTGCCAAGAAATAAGTGTGCCAAGTTTCATCAAGATATCTTAATTTTTACTCAAGTTACAGCTTGCACAGACGGACGGACGGACAGACAGACATTCGGATTTGAACTCCACTCTTCACCCTGATCACTTTGGTATATATAACCATATATATAACTCGTTTAGTTTTGGGTGTTACAAACAACTGTTATGTGAACAAAACTATAATACTCTCTAGCAACATTTGTTGCGAGAGTATAATAACAACAAGACAAGAGACACATATACATAGGTATTTATTTATGTGTGTTCTATATGTACATATATGGCCCACACTATTTAAGGCACCAAAAATATTGACAACAAAATAATCTCAACCATCAACAACCGCAAAATAAAATCCACTGCTTATATTTATTTCACATTCCAGAAGAGACGAAGTGGCATTAAGCAAAAGCAATGCAAGGATATGAAAAAATAAGAAAACAAAAAAATATATAAAAAAAGGCAGCAAAAAACACAAGAAATCGTAAGCAGATCAGCCAGGAGTACATTAAACCAAACAACAACAACGAATAATAAAATAAAATACCACAACAGTACTCGTAAATCCCAAGGAGAATCAGCAGAAAAATTCGAAATCACAGCTGGAATCCTTTCGCATTCGGCAGCTACTCCTTTCAGCAGCAGCAGGAACACAGGAGGATATTCTCACTAGACACTCCACTGCACTGTCTAGTGACTACCGCTGCTGACAATCTATGAGTTAAAACTGCTGAGATTCTTTTAAAAAAAAATTAACAAAAACAACAAAAATTTATTAAAGCAGCGTTGTTGTTGTTATCCTTTAGCAGCTCAGCTCGCTTTAGTTGGTAAAGCGCGCGGTTTCCGCAGCTAAGTTAACTACAGTGGCTGCTATTTATTAGCACAAATGAATATTTGTATTTCTATTTGTAAGTGTGAGCATTCCTGCACTTCCTTTCATTTTATTTCAATGTTTAATGTGTTTTTTTTTTGCTCACTGCCGTCGCCGCCACAACTGGATTTCCGTCTGTTCTTGTAATGAGTTGATTATGTTTGGCTTTGAATGGAAATCCTGTGGCGACAGATAATTATGTGTGCGTCAGTATTTGACTCTCATTCTTCCACTCACTCTCTCTCAGCATATTTGTGGCAAGCCGCGATTTTACACAAAAAACTCCAGTTAACTTGGCCAACTGCATTCGCTTTGACTTTTTAATATTCCACTGACACCTCGTTGTGGTTGCCGGGCGCTTGGTGTGAGCTCGCTTCAACGTTTTAAGACAGACTCTCGGCATTCTTAGTTTACTTTGTGTGCCATACAGATATACATAAATATTTGATACGCCTTTGGTTTTACGATTCCAGTCACAGTTGCTTTAACCACTTCCTTCCCCACTATGAACACACTAATTGTTCTTGGAATTGTTGTTGTTGTTGTCACTGGCGTTGTCATTGCCGGCGTTACTGTAATTATGGTGATGATGAATAACGCGTTGCAGCCACACTTTCTTACCGTTAGATCCGTTAGAATTTTCTTCATTTTTACTGCATTTTACTTCGCCTGTTTCCTTGTCTCTTCCTCAGGATACTTTTTTCGAGATTTACTGCCTCATTTTATAAATATATGCTAGTGTGTGTTTCGGCCTTGTATTTTAGTCGACGCAAATTTATTATTTTCTTTTCCAATTAGTTGACGCGTTGCGACGCCGGAACCTGTTTATATTTTTCTTTTGATTTTTTAAATTTTGTTTGACGAAGTCGGAAAGGATCTTCACAAAACTGTCTGGTAAAAGGTATTGTGAATAACTGAATTTCTGAATTTTATCGCGATATTTTAATTAACTTACTGGTATCTTATCTATGTATAATCTAAAGCAATGAATCACGACCATTTATCAAGAAAAGTAGCTCCACCATCAGCGCCATCTAGCGCATTGTGGTTTTCTCAATCACTATGTATTCTGTATATGCACAAAAAGTGGAGAAGGCCAGAGTGTGATTTAAGACTTTTTCTTCGAGAATGCCAAGCAAAGTTTCAAGAGCAACTCGAAGTCTTACGAGGTATAATAGGAAAAGGTCAATAAAAATTATCACTCCAGATTGCAGCTGTATTAAAATTATCAAATTTAAGTTCCGATATATTATGGCTACAGGTTGCAAAGCGAAATTAACGTGTACAGCAACTCGTTTCAGAATAAAGGAGGGCTTGAGATACACTAAATGATGCTAATAGAAAGTTTTGAAAGAAGCGAATGTAACCGCTTTAGAAGAAATTAATTACACAGCCATACAAAAAAAATCGTGTCAAGACCTGGCGCTCTTACTATGGGTACCATATGTTTTTGTGGGTCGCTGAATCCGAATCCGAGGTCCATTTTAAAATTCCTCGGATTCACTTGAATCTCGTTACTCGAGGGTTTACGGTATGAATCCAGTGTCGGTTTTTAAAAATTCAAAATGGCGGATGCAATATGAGGAAGTTTTCAAATATGTCCGGCATATTGGTTCGCCATTTTAATTTTTAAAAGTAACGTCCAATTCGTAATCAGCTTTACTGAGAATCCCCGAAAGACGAGTTTAAAGTGATTCCGATGAATTTTTCAGAAAAGCGTCCGCTATATTGAATCCGCCATTTTGAATTTTGAAAAAACCGACACCGGATTCGCAGTCAGAGACTCCGAAAACCCGCGGATAACGAGTTTCAAGCGAATTCGATGAATTTAAAAAATCGCTGTCCGCCATATCTGTTTTCTGGGGCTATCTGATGGGGTTAAATGGACTACGAATTTGGATTCAATGACCTCAAAAAATATGGTACCCATAGTAAGGGCCCCAGGTTTAGTCATTTGTATATTTTTATGTTTCATTGGATTGTTGTTCTAGAAGTGGTAGACCTATTTAGGTTAGGTCTATTTAACTTAATAACGAATTGATGTGAGGTAATAATACCATCTGTCAACTACTCTCTGAGAGCAAATGTTGTTACACAAGCGAATTGTGTCGATTCTAACATCTTTCTCTTGATATCTTAATGCTCTAATTTCTCAAAAAAGAAGAAGAAGATAAATTAAGAGGCATATCCCATACTATCTCTTATAAAAATAATTATTTTGTTTTTATATCGGCAATGTTGATAATATGTATGATACACTCATGAAGAAATGAACAAATTCGTTCACATCGCTTTGAAATTATCTCGAAATCTATTTATCTTTAGTTTAATCGATTGACGGATGAATAAAAAATGAATATCAGTTTCCAGTTACGGTTACAGTTTGCCTAAACTACGGCTAAAAGGTCTGAGATAAAAATGGGAACTAAACATATCAATTAAAGCATAACTAGAACTTTTTCTGTACTATGTATTGTTATTCACTACTAAAGTAGTCGAAATGGATTGACGAACTAGAAGAGCCACAAAAAAGCTTGACATTAAAAATTGGAAAGAAACCGCAAAGCACTGAGATGCCTGGAGATCACATGTACAGCAGACCAAAGCTCACAAGGAGCTGTAGCGTCAAAAGATGATGATGATGAACGAGTGTTAAATGACTTTCATTTTAACTATTTTATAACATACTTGAATGTATTAAGAAATGCTTCCGCCAAGACCTTTGTAAGACGTAAATTCATGTCCTTTCCGTAGGTCAGATCGTAGAGGGAACGGGTTCTTTTTTTCTAGTTTTAAGTCTCAGCTTTCTAACTTCGAAGTCGTATATAATTCGTATACCTGGGAACCAGTATCAACAACACCAACAATGTCAGCCTCGAAATCCAGCGCAGAATCACTCTTGCCAACAGGTGCTACTTTGGACTGAGTAGGCAATTGAACAGTAAAGTCCTCTCTCGACGAACAAAAACTAAACTCTACAAGTCCCTCATCATTCCCGTCCTACTTTATGGTTCAGAAGCTTGGACGTTGTCAACATCAGATGAGACGACACTAGGAGTTTTCCAGAGAAAAATTTTGCGCAAGATTTATGGTCCTCAGAATATTGGCAACGGCGAATGCCGCAGACGATGGAATGACGAGCTGTACAAATTATACGACGACATTGACATACATAGTTCAGCGAATAAAAAGACAGCGGCTATGCTGGTTAGGTCATGTTGTCCGAATGGACGAAAACACTCCAGCTCTGTTCGATGCAGTACTCGCCGGAGGAAGGGGAAGGCCTCCGCCCCGTTGGAGGGACCAAGTGGAGAGCGACCTGGTTACACTTGAAATCTCCAACTGGCGCCGAACTGCGAAGGAAAGAGAAGAGTGGCGCGCTTTCATCGATTCGGCTATAACCGGCTAAACGGTTCAACGCCAACCACATACATTCACAAGTCTCAGCTTTCTTATCTTTTGATCTATGGCATACTAGTGAACGCATAAGGTCTTAGGATAGTTCCTTAACCTTCTTAACCTAACATTTTTGATTTTCTTGCCCGACTAAGTGGATTCATCTTATTATGTCTTTGTGGAGTTTGCCTTTTGAACTTTAATATATATTCTTAAGCATATTGACTACTAATGAGGCCTTTAACCCACACCAACTCAATATTAAGTCTCCATTCAATTCGCGAAGGCGTTAAAGTTATTTTAAATTAGTACACACATACACAGTTCTCTATGTTTATCAATAAATATGTAGGTATGTATACACAGTACTATAATCAACTTCATATTAGCCGCGTTTTAACCGCAACTTATTAACCACATATTTGAAGTGTAGTCATAATTAATTGCTTATTTACAAATCATTAACCCTTTAACACTCAAAAACACATGTATGCATGTGTGTGTGTGTGTGTCTCAAGGCCCACACTATTAGATATAATTAAAATAATTGTTGCTTTGCACGCTCATTAAACGCTTTCATACAGCATGCTAAGCCTGAAGCCAGCCAAAGTGCCAAAGGGGAATACCAAAGAGTTGATAGACTTTACAAAGGTGCCGTTATATTTAGAAATAACAGCATTAGATAGGTTGAGATATAAATGGAGGCGTCTGTGTCAATTCATTGGCGAAGGTGTAAATGAAACACTCGATACCAAGCGTAAGCAATCAACACTTCAAGGCGAGGCGGAGTGTGAATGGGTGTAAGGACATGTGTATATATGTTTGCGTATATGTGTGTTTGAGTGTGAAGTGTAGTGAAAAGCTGCGACTCAACGCGTTTTAATTAGTTTCAATAGATTTGTGATAGTTGTAAACGATAAAACGTTGCTTGCATTTAATGCTTTACATATGCATGTATGTATGAGGACTCACACTCAAATATATAAATATGTATGTAATTACATATTTATAGTGCGTAATTGATGAGTGTAAAGGTGCCAAGTTGTAATGTGGCTTAAGCAAGTATTTCTGGTAGATATATGTATATATCCATGCAAACTCACACAAACTCACACAAACTCAAAGGTGTCTCACTCATGCATAGTACCATCGAGATTTATTAGAATTTAGTTCCTTGCGCCGGCAATTGCATACATTTTTAATTGGAAGCAATTAAAACTTGAATGGCAAATCATGAGCAGCGAAAGCGTTGAACGTTTTAAGGACGAACACACAGATGTACATAAATGCATATATGAGCAAAGCTGCCTTAGATATAAGTGTATTGATTATAGATATAGCTAAATGAACTCATAAGCACATTTGTAAACGCATTTAACGATATTTAAGTGTTGCAAGTAAATAAGGAACTCTGCAAGGATATATGTAGACACTTGTAATATACACACCTCACACACACATATATTAATTTATTTCATTATCTGCGATTGAAGGTGAAGAATAAGGTGAGAAATAAAGAGTGAGAAGATTCTTCGTAGATATACATATGTGTGTATATATTTATCCATACGAACAGTTTATTTATTACCTTCCACTACATTTATAAGTGAGTTGCGTGGCAAGTGTGCATCAATAGCGAAATTTATTGTTATTTAATTGCTTCAGTCTTGAAAATTCTCGACACATGTTATTTATGAAATTTAATTACACACATACATATGTAGGTATTCATATCACTCTATAATTAAGCGTTTAATGGCGAGAAGTTGTTAATTAAAGCCTGTAATATGAAGAGTTTAACCTACTTCACTGGTAAGTAGCGCATTTTTTAGTATACAAAAATATAAATAATACAATTATAAATATTTTATACAAAATTTGTTCAATAATAATTTAACTTGTGTAAGTGATTATGGAAAATAACAATTTATTGTTAATTATGGATCGCTAGATGGAAATTAGTGTTGAAAAACTTTCGAAGAAAGCTAATTATTACACAAGTTTTAGACAAAAGTTGCAAATATTTAATAAAATTTCGTGTTAGCGTCAGAATAAATGTGATAAACATTTATTTTCAAGTCCCATAAGATAGATCTAACGTAGAAAATTCATTCGACGTAATATGAATTAGGCGTAAATAACGAAATATTTTACCAATACGTGGGTGTAGGAAGTTCTTAAGAATAAAATTTTCCAACTTACATCTAATAGACAATAAGAATAGTAAGAGTCTTAACGCGTATAATCAATTTTTTTTTTTTTTAATAAAAACTACTTTTATATAGATTAGATAGTTCGAAATCATTTGTAGCACTCAGCTGCGACAAACAAATATTGTAAGTGTCTAGTGAAGTCTGAAATGCGATGTAGAACTGGAACTTAAAACCCTCAAAAAAACTCTGTCCCTGAAATTGTATAAAATGTGCGGGATGAGGTCCGTTATTTAAGAAGGAAAACGCATACAAAAATTTAAGATCGAAATTATGGTTTCTTACAACTAAGTATGGTACGAATAATTGAATTTTAATAAGGATCAGTGTTAAAATATGGTTTTGCGATTGAAATATACCTGAATCCATAAAACAGAAACAAATTAGCTCAGATGAGGAGGTCAGATTGATATACTCATATATACTGGTATAGATGACGAAGTAGGAACGTCGATACGAAAAGTAAGTAGAGCCTAAGCTGGTTTAGACCGAATAAGTCCAGACTTCAATAGGTCTTTTCGACTTTGCAACCTCAATGAATTTAAAGGAAAATTCGAAAATTATCGAAGAATGTTACCAGTAATAGATTGTTCTAGCTGATTTCAAAGAGAAACCAACGTGTACCTTACCGCATTATATACCTAAGGTATGAGTACAATTTACTTAAATGATGATGGAAGTAGGCTTGACAATAATCAAAAGGTTAATACAGCGATCCCCGTTTAAGTGCCTTTCCCGCCTGAAAAATTGCGAGGAAGATAATAAGAAGAAGATTTTATTTGAGTTGACAACAAAAATATATATATTTTGAAGGTTGTCATGCTTTGTTAAGATATTTTTGTCATTGTTCAATTATATAAGATTGTGCCGATAGCCTGAGGTAATTCCTGAACCGATTTCACTCATTTCCACCATCAAAGTATAACGGGAATAGAGGCAACTCCTAAACTGCAAATCAACGAAACACCAGTTTGAAAATCTCGAAAAATAGCGCTATAGCGAAGATTCTCCAAATATGCAAGTTGAGAATTTGTGACGAACGGCACATAAATAATCGCTAATTAAGGACTAACATACGAATGTTTTTGCAACAATATCAAATTGCGATTGTAGAAGCAGTTGCTAGATATTGAAAATGGTAAGGACGCAATTGACACTTCGATGGATTAATAATATTTCCAACAGATTTCTGTCACTTCACAAAGAAGTAGGAGCTTATCCATCGCATTTTTCCGGACATAAAACAACAATATAATATCCACAATTGGCTGGGTGAACGATAAATATTGGTAGCAAAAAACAAAGACGCCACAGGAGAGCTGACACAGCTACAAACCAGGATGACGTAGTCAACTATCCTAAATAATTTTTATAATCACTGGAATTGCCCGGTATATCCCCACTTAATTTTGAATTTAAAAGTAGCATCAGCTGCCATTATGCTGTATAACATAAATCGAGATTGACTTTGTAATGGAAAAAGACTGGCTGTGAAGAGGCTAATAAATACCACCTCATATCATTTGTTGCATACTTCAATATAAGATTAAAAAATACAAAGTTTCATAAACAATATTGGGTTGCTCCTGTTTGGTTTAATACAGGCTCTTCAAGTTACGTTCTCGTTTTGAAAATAATTTTTTCCCCAACTTGAAACTGTACGACAGTCGATTTTAATTATAGTAATATATAATATAGTATAAGGTAAGTAAAAGGCTAGTTAAGCTGGGTTCAGAAATGTCAAAAGAAATATTATATATTAAGTGTATCTAGCCTTCCTAAATTGCTATACATTTTGTATAGATGTAACTATGTATACCGATAATTGTTTATTTAATCCCCTCTTTAACAGCACATTCAATCAAAACTGTCGAAAAACAGTTGACGGAAACATAAAATAAGAAGACGTGTGCCCACTTACAGGCGTGTGAAATATGCCAGAAAAAAATTAAAAAAAAAAAAATGGAAATCTATGAAAACACGAATGAAAAAATGTTGGAAAACGAGCCTAATTAAATTCAATTAAATGGCAATCAAAGTGTGTCACGCGGCAGTCGTACAACTAACTGGCCGTTCGGTGTCAAATGCGAAAGGACACGGGTACGGAAACGCCAACGAATGAAGGAGTATATGAGACTGGGTTGCCTACACCAATTGCACACAAACACTCATACATACAAACATGAGAGTGCAAAGCGGCGTGTGAACGCGAAACGGAAGCTCATACTCGTTACTTTGTAAAGCAAAGCTTGCAGGATATTTGTATAGTTGTAAGGGTGTGTGTGTACTTCGTGTATGCAGTAAAGGTGGCCAAAACGATTATAATGCAATTTTAATGTGAGAAAACCGAAAGTAAAAGTGTAGCATTACAAGAAATAAAAATTTCAGCAATTACATAATTTTTTTTATTCGTTTTCATGTTGACTTCCCTGATTATTAGCGTGTTTTTTTCCTTCCAACTTCTTTCAGTTTGTTGATTGCATGACATTCCCCGTGCGGGCAGTCAGTCAACTAGCTATCTCTATTATTCTAGTTAGTATGTATGTGTCAGCCTTTTTCATGAACGACAATTGACACGCGATATTATGAGAAAAAAAAAATAAATTGCTAGAAAAAAAGCGAGCGGAAAGGAAAAAAAATTAAAGCAAACAGCACGAAAATTAGTCAACTGCCAACTGTCAATGGCGCTGCGCTGTTGAGGGCAAATGCGAATGACAGAAGTCAAAGTAATGGTGGAACAACTGTAAGGCGACACCCGCTACATTTACACGAACAGCAAAGGAGGAAAAGTAGAAAAAAATACAAAAAGCAAAAACAAAAAAAAAAAAAACTTTTTCCACATGCAACTTTACGCTTTTGTCACTTTTTTATTATTTATTGCCGTTATTTTTTATTTAATTTGCCTTAATTCGTTGCTGTTGTTGTTTTCGCTGGCAAATGGACAACGCGTGACGTTTGAAATGTTATCGCTTGACAGTTGATTCTTTGCTGGCATTATTGTTGTTGTTGCTGATACTGACCGTTTAACCTGTTGACAGCTTTGGCCCACTCCCACGCCAACAACGACGAATAGTAATGAGCGCTTATATAAGTGCTCGGAAGTCCTTCGCGTTGCTGCTGATCGCCATGGAGCGATATGGTTACAAGCTGTAATTAGCGTTACGTAAGTACCATGTTTATAAATGTTGATAATTGCTGGCAGTCATTTAATTGTTAGTAGGAGGTGGGGAGTTTCAACGCAAAGCTTATATTTCTTTTTAGAAAAAGAGGAGGGATTCCCACGATAGACTTGCAATATTTAAATGACTAGTATTCATTAGAGGTAAATATTGTTAAAGAACCAACTTGGTTATGGCAGAATAAAAAGAACCCCGTTCCTTACTATGAATTCAATACGTCTTCATCGAGAACGATTCATAGCGGTGGTTAGAAACGGTTCTTTATCTCTTGAAACCCATCTCATCGAACTTTCCATCAAGCTACTTTATACGATTCCACCACTTCCTCGCAAGAAAATCGATGGGCAGTAAATGTGGTGTGTATTCGTTTCACTCAAACGCATTTTAGAAAAAATCATCGATCGTTACACTGCGAAAGCCTTCAATAATCGGTATCACGAAAGACAAACTTGTCAAATTAAAGAAGTAGTAATTGTAAGTAATTGAAAAGCAGATCCCTCTCTCGACGAACAAAGATTTCGCGGAGAAACATGGACGTGGACAACCAGAAATGAGAAGGTAATTGGGGCCTTCGAGAGAACTATTCTCCGTAAGATCATTGGAGTCGTTTGCATGAGCAAGGAGTGCCAAAAAAGATGGAAATATGTACTGTATAAGATTTAGGGCGATATGGATATAGTTAAGCGTATAAAAATCCAACGAATGCGGTTAGACCATGTCGTGCATATGGAAAACGATGCTCTAGTCAAAAGTTCATTCGATTTTAGACCCATAGGTGGACAACGGAAGCAAGGGCGCCACGCATCTAATAGAAGGACCTATGCACTTGGGCCATGTTTGCACTTTGGATGTTCAACTGGCGTGACTTCGCAGATGATAGAGACAACTGGCTAAGTTTTGGGTACTAGGTCCAGACCGACCCACAGTTATAGTGCTAAAGAAGAAGCAAAAACTATTTATTGAATCCCTGCTAGGTCAAGATCTCTACACAAATCACATTACAGCAGAAGAAGAGTATGGAGTGTGATACATATATCTCGAGATAGTAAAAATTTTAATGGACTTTGAAAATTCGACCAGAAAATTACCAGGCAATATATCACGACTCTTTCTTATATCTATCATATCTGTAATTTGGAATTTGATTAGCTTTGATAAGGTTTTGTTTTCAGGTTGCATTGGTATTTGAGTAAAGGAATTAAAAAAAAAATAATTAAAAGACAGGCTCAGTTAAATAAATTAAAATGATTATGGTTCATATAGATTATGAATGGTTCATATAGCATTGTAGAGCTATAAAATTCAAATGTTGAATGATTTAAATTGAACTTTTTCATAAGGATACAATCAAACAGACCACATGGTAAACCATTTAACAGTTTTGTCTAATACCCTATCCGATTTACGGAAAGCACTAATATAAAATTGTTGAACTAAAGCGACTAAATCACCAGAGATTCCAACTCACGAAGAAACAAAAAAACAAATTGAAAATTGAAAAAAATCCCGCAGGTCATCAGTCGGAATTTGAAATGTTGTCGAATTGTCAGAAAAATATGTCAGCATGACAACCACAAACAACAACAACTATGAATTGCTGAAAGTAAGCAAATGTTGCATGACGAAAAGGTGACACTTTGTAGGCATTAAATTCGGAAATAACTGAAAGAAGGTATTTAAAGTGAATTACACCATTGTGACCACAAGTGACGACTCTCAGACGCAAACAACAAATACAACAATAGGCAATACACTTCAAGATTATTGGCGAGAACATAGCGGGTGACGCTTGCTTGCTTGGCGGCGAGCGTACCCCACCGCAGGAGGCTTTCATTACCCCAATGTGGTGAATAATAAAAATGACAACAAGCATCATACAAATGTAAATTTTCAATTTAAATGCAAATATCAATTTGTCAATCTCGCACTGTGGTACGCTTGTCCGCCACGCCCTCACGCTCCGGACAGCGCATAACCGTTATGAACAGGTTGCACGCAGCTCTGCTGCTATTGTTGTTGTGCTCGTATTTGATGGCCACCGGTGGCTTATTGACAGCTCAGCGTTCGAGTGATGCCTTCTTCTTCGCTCGCTTCTTCCTTTCTTTCCTTCACAGAGCATGCGTTTCTTGTACTCACGCGTCCAATTCACATTTTCATAATGCTCTGTAACGGTGTTTGTTTTTGAAATTCTTGTAAGATTTTTTAACTCCTCGTGTCCACGTTCTGAGTGCGCATATTATTACCGTTATGAGTACGATTATTATTTTTTCCTTATTTCATTTACTGTGTTGATTATATTTTTTCTGTTTCCTTTGCAGTTGTTGATATTACCCATAGGTCTGCCGCGTGTCCCATGTGACGAAATTCAAATTTAAAGCGTAACGAAATTGTTTCAATTTAACATGGATATTATTTTAATGGTAGGCTTAAAGACTACAAGAATTTTGACTGACAAGTTAAAATAATTTAATGTTCCATACTTTTTAAATATATTACTTAATACAAAATAAAAAAGTCGTTTGACTGGATTAATTCAGTAATTCAAGTCGTTCTCGTGTGAAGTCTCTCTAAATATATGGGACCCTCTAAACTTCAAAATTTTTTAGCTTCGACCCCCATAAAGTGTTTTGGTTCTTTGTGGGTCTTGTGCTTTTCCTATTTTTGGATTGCCATAAGGTTTTTTTGTGCCTCGGATATAATTGGTGATTAGACATCGCCTATCAAAGGACGAGCGTTTTTCAAAAACTATTTCTTGAATCCCTGCAAAACTAATATCTGACCTCTCTGAGCCGTTCGATACTAAAAGAGGCTTCAGACAGATTGACTCACTATCGTGCGACTTCTTCAAACTATTGCTGTTTGTTCTGTTTTTTCCAGACTGGATTAGGAACAAACAGTCAGCGCAGTTGCGCCTTGGCTCACACGTCACTGTTGACAGTCATATCTTTGAAGTCGTCAATAGTTTCGTCTACTTGGGAACCAGCATTAAAAACATCAACAATGTCAGCCTCGAAATTTAACATAGAATCATTCTTGCCAACAGATGCTACTTTGGACTGAGTAGGCAATTGAAAAGTAAAGTCCTCTCTCGACGAATCAAAATCAAACTCTAAAAGTCCATCATTATTCCCGTCCTGATGTATGGTGCAGAAGCGTGGACGATGACAACATCCGATGAGACGGAGGATTTATGGTCCTCTGTACATTGCAACGGCGAATCTCGCAGACGATAGAATGACGAGCTGTACGAATTATACGACGACATTGACATAGTTCAGCGAATAAAAACACAATGGCTACGCTTGCTAGGTAATGTTGTTCGAATGGTCGAAAATACTCCAGCGTGTATTCGAAAAAATACTCGGAAGATTAAATAAAGGTACTTCTGCAGACCCTAAAATCGTTTTCCCCTCATAATAGAGTGCCAAATCTGAATACAATTAACTGATTGATTTTGGGAAACCGAGCAAACGCTTTTGCGAGATATTGTTCGAAAAAACTTAGGGTTCTGATCTAATATAACTGATCAAGTGGAAAAGAAAGTATTTGAACTTCTTGGCCATATTAATATTTCTTGATGATAACTGCCACTAAAATTACTATTAACGATATGCAATTTTTGAAGCGTGATCCCATTGGAATCTTTTATTCAAATAGTGGATCGGCATTTAAACATTCCTCGAGAGACACACTGCTCTGAATCTCTTTGTCATTACAATAAAGATATTTTAAATTTTGAAATGGGGGTCTTAGGAACATTTTGGATCAGGTATGTATATTGTTTATTAGAGTGTTCGAAGTATCGTAAAGTAACATGGGTTAAATGAAACCTAACTTAACATAACCTACAAAAATGATAGATAAGGTCCTAAACAAAGTGTTCTTCGTTAGTAACTACGTAGCTTTTTTAAAACATTGTTTCAGGATAAAATCATTAATATTTTCTTTAAAAAATCCATAAAAATGTTGTAACTTACTTATGTTTAATTAACAATTCACATCATTTTTTATACGGCTTAAAATTATTCAAATGAAAGCAAACGGAAACAGTCAATCACCCTCCCCGTTTAGATGCATATCATCGGTAAATCCACCCACACCCCAGCGATATTGTCAATTTTTTTCCTGCCTAAACACCATTCGGAACAGCTGAGCTACTTTGTGTTGCCGGGCAATCGGTGTTGTTTAGAAAATTATGCAAAAGAAAACAAAAATAATAATAACAACAACAGGCCGGGTGGCAGTTCGAGTGTTGCCTTTGGTGAGCAGGTTGATTGGTTAGCGCACAGCTTTTGATGGCGGCTCAGCAGCAGTGACGCTCAACAAAATTTGTTATGGTGACTTTGCGGGGGAGAAGCCTTTGTTTAATGTGAGATTTTTTATGATTAACGTTTTTTCTTGTAATTGGCTTTTATGGACATTTTTCTTCGAGTACGTAAATATTTGCAGCGTCTCCTTTTACTTTTATTATTTTGGAATTATTATTTTTTTCTTTTTACGAAGAAGCACAAAAATTGCCTCAAATGAACCCTTTTTTTGAGTTTCTGCGGCGCTGGTTAACCGCCACCACCATTTGAGCTGAGGCAGAGCGGAGAAAAAAGTGTGGTTATCGTAACGCGCAATGGAAAATTAAACTCATTGAAAGTTTCTTTACACCTTTGATGCGCTTGATGAATGAATTAGTTGATATAACGAGACATATATATGGAGTGTTCTTGTTGCTTAAGTAAATAAAGGGGTTCACAATATGGATATGTCCAGAATGCATTTAGAATGAATAAAAAAGTTGAGTTGAATTAGGACCTTCTAACTGAGATTGTTTAGAACAGTCGTTAGTACAAAACCCTAGGGTTTTCAACGAAACGGTTATAAAGAAGAAAAAATAAAAGGAGGTCTAGAACTGAATAAACGAATATTCAAGTTCTGTCATGAGGATCGTTCCAACAAATAAATAATGGTTCTCATAAGAAAGTATGAGATCTTCAAGGTTTAACACCCAAATATGTTCGAAGAGATCGAGTTCGTAGTTTCAATGTTTCAAATTATCTATGGAAATAATATAAATTTTGAAAAATTTTATCCATTTAAACACAAGTTTTCATTCCAAATACTTAATGGACCCATAAGCCATAGAAGAAAGCATCGTTTGAAGAAGGACTGGGTCACTGAAGTCCTCAGTCAGAAAATTATATTATCTGTAGAAACTCAGGTCTTAAGATCTAATCAGCTGATATGGTCCTTTATAAAAAACTGAAGTACCTTTCAGAGAAGGTCAAGTAGCTGAGAAACCTCTTTATATATGTTTTTGAAGAAGTTCTTAGGTCTAACTTCTAGTTCAAGCCCGCAGAGGAAGTTATTTTTCAAAAATACTTAAATATAGATTCTTTAGATCCTTCAGATATACAGATATTTCCTTCGTCTGATTCGTAGTTACATCTGGGTTCGAAGGAGTGATTTTGGTTCAATTTTGTATTTGAGAAACACTTTTGTATTATAGTCACTGGTTGCCGATATCAACCAATGTAAATTGAAACACCCTATACATGTAAGGCACAGAGTGGGGCATATAACGTAAGAACCGGTAGCTACTTTTCAACCATATTATATATTGTTATTCTACCTCTACATGTAGTTGTTATTGTTGTACTGGCACATTTGCTATGCAAATTACTGCACACTCCATGTGTTGCGCAGAGCAACCTCGCGTACACTCAATGCGCTTTCTACACTTAATGAACCGCCTTGAGAGTCTGTCAATGCCAGTGGCACGGTCGTCACCATCAAAAAGCCGGTTCACGCCTTTTTCTTCTTCACACCTCGAAAGTGTAATAAAAATGCAATTATGCGCTGGTTGCCGCGACTCCCAACCCCACAGCTAGTGGTGCGCTCATTTCCATTTACCACAGCAGTCCGCTGTCCGCTTCAAGGATATCGACATAAAAAAAGGGTTGCGGTCATATGCCCAGCCGCAGCAACCACTGCGTCAATGACGGGGGCAACACACACTCCTAAAAGCCATAAAAATAATAAAAATTTCATGCAAAAATTAAATAATAAAAACAAAAATGTTTACTGCAGCAGCAAATTAACTCCTTTTAGCGGCAGTCGCTTCCTGCGGCAGTCACCTGCTTGAACGCAGCTGGTTTTTATATGCAAATGCAGTTGTTGTTGGTCACGTTTTATTGTGCCACTCTTGTGTTGCATAATCAAATTGTTGGTGGCAAAAAGTGCTAATGATTTTTTTTTTCGCTGTGGCATCCTTCATTAGGCCTTCTGCGGTGTTAGCGTATAAAAATATTCCTCAGCGTCCCATTCGGTTTTATGATTATGAGGTAGAGTCCAATTTGTATAGTCATATTCTAAGTAGTCACTTTAAGAAACACTGTGTTTTTATGATTTTTATGCTCTTTTTTGCATGCTTTTTGCTTTTCAGTTGAGTAATTAGCTGTGCGGCTTAGAGTGAGAGATGTGGCGAGAGCTTCTTAGAAGTATAGTATTAAATGAGTTCAGGTTTTTAATGAAAATTAGTTCAGTATCAACATTAGCGTTGAGCTGTTTAGTCGAAGGGATCGAAAGCCATATCGTCGTCTACTTCCGACTCCTTCTTTTTGGCTTCTTCATTCTTCACTGCAACATCGGTTCCAGCAGCTGAAACAGAGGCATGTTTTTGCAGTAAGAATTTTCCGATTAACATATTTCGTAACGAAAACGTCCAGTTTGACGAGTAATTCAAAGCAAGACATATAAACCAACTAAGTCTCTCGAAGTATATGGAGCTATCTATATACCTTATTGATTCTAGAATTGAAAATTCCTGATGTGAGTTCCATGTATGGTAGATGTAACTCAGAAAACAGAACAGAAAATCGGCCCTACAAATGATATTCTCGGATTCATGGAAAATACCATTTATAGAACGAACAAAGCAAAGTTGTATATATACTTATCTAATTAACTTTTTGGTCTCGAGATCTTGAAAGTGTGGAGGAGTTGAATAAAACAAGACCTATAAACCAATTCAGTCTCTTGAAGCCTATGGAGCTATCTATATACCTTATTGATTCTACAATCGAAAATTCCTGATGTGCTTTCCATGTATGGTGCATGCAATCCAGGAAGGAACAAGAATCGGATATTCAAATGATGTTCTCGGATTCAAGATAATAGAACTTCAAGAACTAGCAAAAATTATTGGATGGTTCCGAGCTGTTAAATGTATAGATGTGTTGACTAAGGTCTCTTCGAAACTCAATCAAGTCTGCACATTCTTGAATAGCGTCTTTAAAACTAAGTTCGGCGACCAAGAAAATTTGAGATCCACAGATTACCTCATTTATCACAGCAATCAAGGAAGGCTTGATTTTGAATACGAGGGTTTTATAAGTGAGTTAGCTGCAAAATGTTTAGAATGATAAACCTGGATAACGGTAAACTACATCGCGGACGATCTATGTATTTCTGATCACCTACAATTCAATTAACCATCAAGTTAGTTTCCACAGTTTCAGTATACCAAACATTCGTTTTCTTCCAAAGATCCTAAGGATATATGTAAGTACATTCAATATTGGTGAAAAAGCGAAATCTAGACTTGGAGGCCAATTTACGTTAATACAGTGAGGAGAAATATCTAAAAATTAACGAGTACAGCTCTTGACAGAAATCTTGCTAGACTGTGTTCTAACTATCTGGAGATTATATCACTTTTATACGGTCCTGTATAAGATGGTATAAATATGCTTATAACAGTCCCAAGTTTCTACTTTTAAGGGATTATATACAGTTAGGATTTTCAAAAAATCGATTTTTTTAGCGTTTTCTTAATATATATATCTGAGTATACACAGCTAAAATTTCAAGTCGATCCGACGAATATTTTCGAAGTTATAGACACATTGGTGAAGGCGCGCCGAAGGGGACAAAACTTTATACTTGTTTTTCTCGAAACAGTGTTTTCAAAGTCGGTGAGCAAGATTTCTCAGAAACGACTGAACCGATCGGTCTGAAATTTTTACACAAGCTTCTTAACTATATTTTTTTGTAATTAATGGAAGGATTTCCCCATCCGATAGAAATTTTTAGAAACAATTAAAGACCCGAATTTTGGTCGAAAATCGAACCTTTTGCTTTGAGTAGCCGCCATTTTGTCAATTTTTTTGTTTTTTGCTAATTCCTTGGATCAATCACTAGATTATTTATTATATTGATTAAATTTATTTGGTTTTTGCATTTTAGATGATCTAGTCCAGAGATATCGTGCTCACCGCAAGAGGCCTTTTTTGTGCGGACCTCTACAAAATTGGCAATATCAACGTTCCCGATAATTATTTTTGGCAATAAAAAATATGTGAATATATTTTAAGGTTGTCATAATATACCTGCCAAGTTTCAAATCAATAAACCAAATAGTTTGCTTAGAAAAATTCTTGAAATATGCCTTTTTTTCGACCTCCTCTAGAATATTGTCAATTTCTTGAGCAGATATCTCAACAGTTAGACTTCGGGAAATAAATGTAGAATCATATATGGAGTCTTTGAACAATGTGGGTCTTAACACTTTTAACACAGGGTTTACCACAGAATTACTTTGAGGTTGTGGTGATACCTGTTGGCAGATCAAAAGTCTTTGTTAGTAAAGGTAGTACTGGCATCCTAAACGATGATAACTCCTCATTAACTACGTGACGGTACTCCATCTGGTATTGCAAAGGACCAGAACTGGTGTATGTGTGGCATTCTGGCCTACTAGATTAACCTTACCTAACCTAATGGGAGTACAGTATTGTAGGTGTAATCACGGACACTTAACCCTAAGATCTCATCTTCAGAAACTCGGTATAGTGGAATGGGCGGCATGCAAAGCATTTGCGAAAGATGATGAGACGATAATATTCCTTTGTGAATTCCCAGTTTTCAATCTATTCCTAAAAAATTGGGTAGCTTGGGTGAAAAAATTCAGAAATTTCTTCAAATTGACCAAATTCATTGGCGCTTAACTCAGAGTCGCACTGTTAGTAATTTAGAAAGACGTAGGGAAAAATATAAGATTGGGAGACTTCAGTGCTTTTTTATAGTAGGGTTCATTATGTTCCAGAAGGGAATACTGTTAAATTGATATTTTATTTTGAGATTAATGAGTTAGCTGCATAGATTCCATCAAAGGATCGGCGGAGTTTCTCGCATAACAATTATGGATCCGGGTGTTAGAAAAATTTCAGACAGGCTGAATGTCTGCTTCCAAAAAGATAAATTAAATTCTAAACCTCCAAATTAACAAATTAAGCTCAATTTCACATTTAGCTGAAGAGGAAGTAATAGAGGAATATGTAAAATTCTGCATGCCCCTGTGAAGATTCACAATGCCAAATTGCCTAGCTTTAAGTTTTCGAAGATGCTTAAACATAAAAAGTTTTTAGTCAAATATTAAAGTTTCTGCCATTTTTGTTTTCCTCAAAACATTATTGTTGTGATTTCGGCCGTTATCATTCATTGTTTACCGAGTTAGCACAAAATTTTTTATCAAAATGAAGATAGCAGCTGAAGACGAGGAAGAGGAAAAAAGTGAAAAGTTTCCGAAAAAAGTTTGCTTTACTTTTCACTGAATTTTCATAAGTTTTCCATGAGTGACGTCGAAAGGCGCAACACTGCGCTGCGCAGCGCTGCCAGCGTCAACAGCGGCGGCAAAGTTTGACAACACAGCGCACGGTTGAGCAACGCACTGTTATCACACCATAGCTGGTAGGCAGCGGAGGTGTCGGCGGCGACGGCGGTGGCTGACTTTGAAAAACGGGTTACTCATACGCCCACAGGGCATGAAGCGGCTCGACAGCCAACCCAACTCCATCCCCGTCGCCGCCAAGTGGGGGGCACACACTATCTAAGCACTGTTTTTAATTCAGTACTAGCTACTGCAGCGCTTTGTTTTGGCAAATTTCAGAGCTCTTAAAAGCGGAAGTGCGAGGCAAAAGCCTCGCTGGAAAGCGGCAAAAGTTAAAAACATGAATGAACGTAATAAGCGTGCTAAATGAGCGGGGCGCGACGGAAGAGTTGCAATTGGGCCATAAATGGGCGTTAGGTGTGTGTGTGTGTCTCTATGTATGGGTGATTGTGTGTTAAAGTCGGCAAAGTTTTGAATAATTTTACTTAGTTTCGAGCGCCTGCGCGGGGTGCGCTGAAAGTGGCGACGGCGGTCGTGTTGTGAAGAAAGCGAAAGAAGCTAACTTTTGCCACAAGGCGCGCGCCTAGAACTGGCGTATCTGGGTTTTGTCGCAACTAATTTATACTTTTTCCATAACTTTTTTCTATTTCCCACAAACTTTAATCGAGCAAAAGTCATTGGCACTGTTCCGCTACCGAGCGGCGACGACGGTGACGTCACTGTTGGCGTTCATGTCTGAAAATCAATAGTAAAAGTCAGTTGAGGAACTGGCTTTAAAGCCAATTAAAAAATGCTGCTTTGTGACTTTGTGCGAAACTTTTGTTTTCGCTGGCATACGTTTGGTGTTGGCAAATGTTTAATGTTGAAGATGTTTGCGGTATAAGTGTTTAACGGTAGCTTAAACTCTGAGTGAACAGAATAGATAGTTAAAGTGAAATTAAAGTAATTTTGGCTTTAACTTAGATAGATATATATAATATAGATAGAACTCGATGTCATGTAGCCAGTTAAAGGTTGTGTTTCCGAACACTTAAATTTTTGGTCTCTAGGTTCCCTAGGAAGAGTTGCTTAGACGGAAGCAACTTATTGCGTTTATTGGGAACAAGTGAGTTTACAATGCTTAGACAACCGTTGATACAAAGACGATTTTCAAGATTGCAAAAGACGTTTGATCAGCAGCGCATTCCTGAGGTTTGCCTGAGGACCTGAGCTCAGCTTTTAAGTCTAGTTTGAAGTCTTATGACTAACATTACGGCAGTCGGAGTTTTAATAGACGTTAGACGCTAGATCGCGAATGGCCTTACAGTGTTGATACTCCATAAGTTTAAGTTACATAAGATCTGGTTTATAGAAATGTTTTTATAATAAAACACACATCCAATACAAGGGTTTTGAAATAAATGAAATTCCAGAAAGGTAAACTCAGAATAAGGTGCTAACTGTTCGTGAATTAGGATGAGCAACAATTTGAAAATTATCCGAAAAATTATCTTCAGCGATGAGGCTCATTTCTGACTGTTTCTACATACAAGTTAGCTCACGCGGAAAGTCATTTGCTACTATAGTAATTAGAAAATCCTCTACAATAAACGGTAAGTTTATTTTGAGGACTATTGAATGGCTTTGAAATAATAAAAGATGTTGTTGATGTTGTCACTTATAAAATGAAGTGCGAAATACACTTAGGTAGAAATAATTAGGACTATATCGATTACACTAAATGATGGACTACATTTGAATTTGTTGGAGAAATGTCGCCTCTCGGCAATGAGTCAAAAGAATTCTGATCCGTCAAAGAGGATGAAGTCAAATACCGAATTGAAGATACAGTGGTACCTCGACATACGAGTGCCCCAACATAAGAGTTTTTCGAGATAAGAGCCGACGAGCAAGTGATTTTTTGCTTTTAGTTACGAGCGAAATTCGAGATACGAGTCCAGTTCAGTTCGGTAGTAACACGCAGTAGAGATAAAGGACATTTTAGGAATGTGGGAGAGAGTTTCACAGTTCGTGGAAAAAAACACCAAGAAAAAGATACAACAGGTCGTGCATCTGACCTTTTTAATGACACTTGCCTAACTCATTTCCCGAACATTCTGAGAAGGAGGAAGAAACAAACCTTCTTGGACATGTTTTTTTCTAAACGGCCTACAGGTGAAAGCGAGAAAAATGTAGCGAAAAAGTCAAAGACCAGTGAACCCTAATTTATTTCCATTCTGTTTTTTGTTTTTGTGTAATAAATATTGGATATTTATAAATACGTTTTTATTATTCAAAACCACGTAACAAAAATAACTGGTGTGACTTTTGGAGGTTGAAACGGATTAATGGTAGTTCAATTGTTTTGAATGGGGAAATTTGCTGTATTTCCAAAAAGAACCTCGAGTTTCACTAGCTATCGTAAAACTGAACTGGAAGCAACTTGACAAGTGGCGTAAGGATTAATGTTTGAGAAGACAATTTATTTGGGGTCCTAATATACATAGGTAGGTTTCATGCATTTGATTTTGTTGTTGTTGAACGTACCCTACTTAGTACCTTAACCCTCGGCTAGGTTATTAGATTAGTTTTTATTGAGGAATATACGGTTTAAGATAGTGAAGATGAAGACTCATACTCATATCTATAGTTTGTTAGTATTTCTTGAAGTTTTCATTGGTGGATACATCATGGATGCCCACATTTTTTGAGGAAATCAAAGAAAACATTCGGACACTCATATTTGGCATATATGTACCTAAATATAGCCAAACTAAATTGGTATGGACTATAATGTGATATTGACAAAGAGAGTTTAGGTTATGATTCGATTTACGTGCATTGAAAACAATGGTTGTTGGGCAGGGTGGGTATTCCAGTACCGAGGCTTTAGGTAGTGGGCGTTTATGGAGATTTAGTTAAAATATGTATAAATAGTCAAATTGGAAATTGAAAAGTTTAAACTTAGAAGAAGAAAAATTGAAAGGACTATTATTTATATCAACATGGGTTTTTCTGTACAAATTCAAAGTTTATGCCTACGCATCATTTCTTGCCATATTTCATTGCTATTGTGTCAAATATTCAGGAAAATAAATCCGTGTAATAAATTTCCACAATGATCCATAGCGTGGCCATAAATTCAAAGCTTCATTGTAGCGAAAAACTGTTGCGGATGTTTTGCAAAAAAGAACAAATACTTACTTTTGTTGTTGTTGTTACACGAAAGAACCTATAGTGACAACTTAAAAATGCCTACTTGCCAAATTTTTCGCCTCAACTTTACAACAATTTTTATTCACATTTTATTTATAAGTTTCTGTTTCTGTTGTTGCTGGTGTTATTACTGCTTTGAGCACGTTGTGACAATGGCTAACGGTCACATAACACAACATATTTTTTTAAATTGAATTTTATGCAAATGTTATTTGCTAAAATATCCCACCACTTCATTGTTATTTTATTTTATTTTATGCCAACATACGCATTTCTATGCGCTTGAATAGTCTTCCGAGAGAACTTGTGAATTGTTCTGCGAGTGCTAGTGTACCAACAAGGGGAGGGGGAGGATACTGTACTCTGAAGGCGCAATAAACGCGTGACATTCTTCGCGGCGGTCACGCATGCCAATGACATTTCGTATGAAAGACTATGTGTCGTAATCTAGTTGTATGTGTTATGTAAATATTTATTCGCAACACCCACACGGAAAGTATCCGCATTTTTAAGCGAAGATATCTTTTATATTTTTTTTATACCCAACGCATAACAACAGCAGTTATGATATACAATAATTGCTATATACTGGTGTTTGGGAATTATTTGGGTTTCACTTTCCTATTTTCGTGGATTTTACATAACTTTCTGTAATTTCTTATCTTCAGATTGTTTGATTTTCACATAGGATCACCTGGTTCTGTTACTCTTGCCCTCTAAGGTAGTTGAACCCATATTTGTCTTTAGCTAACTCTTAACATTAGTTAAAACGTTAGAACGTTTCTCCAGAAATGTCACACGTTCAACCTAATATTAAAAGTGAGCCATTCTCCAAGCTATGTTCCTACTGACAGCTACATATTTTTGTCGATAAACAACGTGATCACTAAACATCAGTGACTCCACATCCAAAAAAGTTCGTAAATAGATTAGGAACTCTAACTTCATTCTTGAATCAAAGACTATATATCATAGCACTACATTCATATTTGGTAAAGAGCGGATTTTTGGCAATTTGAAAGTGAGAGTCTGAGGTCGAAGCAGCCATCCATTCCGAAAGATCTGTATGGATCAGCTGATAGACTTTCAATCCATATTTACTATTTTCTTCTTATATTTTTTTTTATGTTTCTTGCTCAAGCAGATCTCACTTTGACAGATATTGACAAACGTCTAGGGTTTGTATACAATAAATAATATTTTTCAAATGCCGTAGTCATCCACATGCACTAGACTTTAAGCAGAAGAATTCATTCCATCCCATTTATATCATTAATGGAACTCACCTAATAAAGTGGTCCAATATAAATGGGAGAACTAAGTTTTACAGAGCTGATATATGGAAGCAATTTGTGACTGGAAGCTCAATTAAGAGATGAGAGCCCACGAAAATTGTAACTTATGAGCTAATCTCACGCTATCAGAGACCTCACTATAATGTATTCTTATAAGAACTACTTGGTTAATGGACCAAGGTTCAATCCCAGGATTCGGACGGTATCAAAAAATGTGTTTTCCTCAAGCAGATCTCACTAGACTTTAGGTAGAAAAGTTCTTTCCATCCCATTTATATCATTAACAGAGTTCATCGAATAAAGTAGTACAATATAAGTGAGAAAATCAAGCTCTGGAGAGCTGAGATATGGAACCAATTTGGGACTGGAAGCTCAGCGAAGAGATGAGAACCTTATTAGTAGGTTCACGAAAATTGGAACTTATGAGCTAACTTCACGCTATCAGAGACACCACCACAGATCACAGTGGACCTCACTATAATGTATTCTTATAAGATCTACTTCGTTAAAGGACCAATGACAAGGGCCAAGGACAAGGACTTTAGACAGAAAAATCATTCCGTCCCACATATATCATCAACGGAGCCCACCTAATAAAGTAGTCCAATAAAAATGAGAGAACGAAGCCTTACAGAGCTGAGATATGGAACCAATTTGTGATTGGAAGCTCAATGAAGAGATGAGAACCCACGATTAGTTGGTTCACGAAAAATTTAATTTATGTGCGAACTTCACGCTGTTGAAGATATCACCACAGATTACAGTGGACCTCAATATAGTAATATTGAACAGATTATTGTCTGTATACATCTCTCTGACGTAGAAGAATTAGGAAATATCAAGTGTTTAGAGTCCGTAAGCCTATATCTTAGAACCCAAGAAGCAAGAAAACTCTAGTGTACTTTAAAAGAGAGCAGTGTGCTTACATGAAATTGTAAGAAACTTATGATTCTTCTCCGATTCCACAAGTTAACAAAACTTAAGTACACAGTTGTGCGCTGGGTTCAACAACTCCCTCTATCGCAGAAAAGTTAAAAATGTAGCTTATTTTTTGTTGCGCTAAAATGTTTGCGAAATTCTTATATTTGTTTGGAATTTCACATTTTTCTGACACACTTGACTGGACATTGTGCTACACACACATAAACAACCACACATTGCGGGCCACAATAGGCACAACATCCGCGCTGCTAAATAGAGGGCGCCAAAAATGGCTGCGGTGCCAAACAAATAAAGCGAACAAAAGTGCTACCGAAAAAAAGGAATAAATAAAAGAAAATAAAAAATAAAATAAGCACAAAAGCGAAAATAAATATATCGAAGCATTCAATTGAATTCATAAAATCAATCAGTGCGCATACATTAATTTTCATACTCGCAAAACTTAGTCGAACACGCAAAACCGGCAAATCCACGCCAATCGAAGACACACACAAACATTCTTATGTATATGTGTATCTGTGTATGTGCATGGCAATGCCTTTGGGTTACTCACATCCCGTTTGGGTCAGCCCGTCCATCAACTGCATATATGTGTATGTGTGTGTGGCTATGAATCTCCGGTTGTGTGTCGTCCGGCAACCCTCTCATTTGTCCATATTTTCTCCATATTTGAATGTGTAATGTCAGTCAATGCGAACGACGCCTGCTTTCATATTCACAAATTTACTGCATATTTTATCACCATTACCGCACCATAAGTCCACAGGCATTTCGCTCCAAAAAATATTCCATATATCCATGCTTAAGCCACTTCCTTGCCACACGCCATAACCCCAACACAATACACACACAAAGGCGCGCGTATGTGTTTTCATTGCGGCGACCAGCAGTCATTCAATTTGCATTGTGTGTCTCAAGGAATGCCACCCTCACCACTACCAACCACACAATTTTTCATTTCCCCCCCCACACTCCCACAACTCTTTGCGTCCGTTTTTTATTTGCTGCTGATTTCAATTTGTTTTTCCGGGGGCATCCTCTCGGCTTACCCCTTTTTCCTGTTTTCTTGCTCGTTTGCCCAATAAAAAATGAAAATAATAATAAAATTGAATGTGTTTGCATGTGTGTGTGTTTGTGTAAAAAATATGCTGTGAAAAAAGTGGCATGGCGTGGCGTGTGTTTAAACAAACGGAAGAAATTTATGAATATGTTGATTCGTCGTGATGTGGCGTGTCATTGTCGGTTATTGATATTTACGACTGGTCGAATTTGATTTTGGGCAAATGAAATGTACCCTTTTGCGGGTTCTATATTGATATAACGGCGAAAGTCAATAAGTCACGATTTTTCATTGCGCTGATTTCGGCTATTGACACTCGTATTTGAATATTTTTGTATTATATTTGCTGTTTTCCACATAATTGGCAATGGCCTTTGGTTTATTCAAAGTTATATTCCATTTTGGGATCTAAAGGCAAATAATAAGACTCTTCCATTCTTTAGTAATACAGTCTTTAATACTGTAATTTTAAAAATCCTAAAGCTCCTCGCCTGCAATGCATCATCAGAGATTTCGCTATTTAAAGAAATCAGAGAACTCTCAGAGACTTCAAAATTTTCCACTTGAAGTTCTCAGATCTAACATCTGAGAAGTTACTGTATTCTTTATTACAATAGTAGCACATCATCGATCTTTCATCGGTCTCTTCGGTTTAGAGAACAAGTTGTAGGAACTACTTAGATAGTGTCTTTGTTGGATAAAAAATTTTCTTTTACGCGATCAGGGGTTAGTTGAAGTAATGACCTGATTTCACCGTTAATAACCGATTGCGGTCATTTTCCATCGGTAATGTCACATTGACAAGGAAATATTATGTACAGAATTTCATTGAAATCGATCGAGTAGTTTCTGAGGTTCTATGGTTTATGACACAAAAATGGGCGACATCATTCTTATTTTTCCCTTGTTTTTTATATTTTTATATTATTATATCTCTTTTTAGCTCCTTTCGGTAATTTCTTCGATTTTTGTTAGTGAGTTAACACAATTTTATTTTGCACATAACCTTTGTATGAGGCTGGGCGTGATTATTAACCGATATCACCCATTTTCCTGGTGTATAAACGGTTGTTAAAGGCAAATGTGTGCGGTTCGTTTTATATAGTTTAGGTCGTTTGGGAGATAGATACAAAAACCATATTTGGGGGGCGGGGATAATTCTGAATATCAGTGAGAAAACATGGAGCAGTGACATTTGATCGAAACTGACTTGTTCTGAAAGATTGTGACTCTTTTGTGGGTGAAATCACTGAGAAGATCGTGTTTTGGTTTCAAAGTTATTACCATATAGCCTTACTTTTAAATACTACTTGAGAATGTTGATTTCCCTAGCTAAATAAATACAGTATTCCATCTGTTCCAAAGCTATACTTCCGGAATACATTTAAATTGAAGCTTGGTCCGAATAAGAAAAACGCTCCAAAATTTAATACGTGTTCTTGAAATTTTATGAGTGTAGCCAAAAATAAGGATTTGCCGGCGTCTTTTGGAATGCAAGTCATCGAGAATATATTAAGAAGCCTGAAACCGTTTCGAATCAGAGAAGAAAGAATAGGCAGAGAATCACTTCAGAAAAAATAATGAGATTATGAGGTTAACCTTAATGATCTTGAGACTATACCCCATTTTCACACAAAAATCTACAGAACCTTTCTCTAGATCTCTACTAAATTTGAAACATGTATTGTAACAAACGACAGAGAAATGTGCAACATGAAACTCTGATGCTGCTTTGCTAAAGTCATTTGATGTCTCATATTGTAAGCATAGAAAAATGGAACTCAAGGTGAACTTTCGATGATGAACTACGTTTATATCTCTAGCGAGATGGGCCTCAGAAATGGGTTCTCTCGATTTTCCTTTTTTGGGTAAGATTGCGGTTGGTTTCTTGGAATATCACTATCTTAGGAATTTAATCCAATTCGCAATTACTGATGAGTTTAACAGACATCTAATTGTGACTTCATTATTAATAATCTCTCTTTGCCACGTCCCACTGAAAGGAATTCTAATGTTCTGCAATGCTGTTAGGTTAGCTTATGTTCGGTTAGGTCGAGGAGTAGATCTCCGCAAATGTAGAGGGTCTCACTTAGACAGCTTCGACTGTCCTTTGCGACACCCAATTACTCCAGACGCGTCGCAAAGACCCTTATGATTCGACAAAGCGTTTGGATTATATTACAAAATTCTTAAGACGGCTAATGTCGAGACCAGTTACTTCGCCGGGTTTGCCGAAGATGTGCCTTCCGAGGTCTCTTAACCTTAGTCTGACGGATGCTGGACATTGAAAGAGGAAGTGCTTGGAGGATTCCTCCGCGCGTTCCTCCGCAGTGTTGTATTCAATGTAGAAATGGTTGAGCTCTTATATGCATAATATTTAAAAAGGTTTCCTATTTAGCTCTGTATTGCGCTAAAAATAACGAGACAGTGTTTATTTAACTGATTCCATCAAAACAAATAAATTTTCAACCTCTTCTTGTTTTTTTCATTATTTGCCGGAGTCATAATAAAGTGGTTAGCGCTAGGTTGATTCTGAAATTCGTTTTTCTATAGCGACATCTACATTGCATTCGCCAACCCCTTCTTCGTCTTCTTCCGTCCGCGTCCTCGTTTTCGTGGCCGTCGCATAGGTGACGTTGGATTGCGCTTTAAATAGCGTGACAACAGAAATTAACAACTGCCAACTAATGAGAAATTACACCCAAAAAAATAATGTGCACAACAGCAATAAAGACAACAACTATCACTGGGTAACAGGTGCAAGCTTCACGCATACCGCGCCGGACGCTTTCACCCCCGGAACCAGCTGGTACTATCGACAGACAAACAAAACAAAGTCAAGTTGCTAACAACGCGAAGAAGCTTCATATGGACTGTGGCTTGGCGACGTGATAAAATGGCGATAATGCTACCGCAGTATGGCGGGCAACAACAAGCAACCGAGCGAAATAGTCTGAATAAATAAACTAAATGAGCAGAGAAATTAAAACGTTGAAATTTCTTCATTTAGATTTGCATTTGCATTTGTTTACTACGCCAATTGTTGTTTTATTTCGTTGTTGTTGTTGTCTGTTGCTGGAAAAGTGGGCAAGTTGATTGTTTTTCCGCAAATCACTACGTGATTGTCTCTCGACATGCATCCGAGTGGAGCTCGCTGAGCTGCCTTCACCTCCTCAAAAGCGGCATTTTTCATATGCTGTGTGCCGCTACTTAATCAAATACCGTTAAGAGGTAAGAACTCGGAAAAACAAAAAAAAAAGCTGAAATGCGTCACGGCTTGCATGTTGTCACGTTATAAAAATCGCTTTGATCCGCTTTAAGTCGCTCGGGCGGTCGTCTTTAGTCCTCCGTACCGTCCGCTCTCCTCCTCCCCCGCTAATATGTGTGCGTTTCCGTGCCAGCGATTTCCATTGACTTTTCTCTGGCATTTCCTCCGAGTCAAGCGGGCGCCCATTGTTGCCGTCTGCTTGGTACGCCGGCACCCCATCCCACTTCCTCCCGGCATAAATCTTCAACCCTTTTGGCCGGAGTCGTCGTTTGGCAAGCGCGACATTTTGGGTTTAGGGTTAAGTTCAGTTGCGTGTCGAGCGTTGAGCTCCTGTTGTTGGAGTTGGCGTTGAGGCAGGAAAGCCTTGCATATTGTGCCATAGTTTTGAGTAATGCTGCCAGCTGCTGTTGTTGTTTTTGTGTTCCTGTTGATTTTTTTCAGGCTGCGTTGCGTTTTTTTTTGTTTTTGTTGTTTGCTTGTTTGTTGCGGAAACGAAATGTCGCTTTGTTGTCGGTTGCCCTATAATCGATTAATTCGATTTAGATTGAAGTTATGGCCTTAGAAACACGTTTTGCCACAACATGTATCACGTTTAACCGTTTTTTATTGAATTTTTATTGCTACAGTTTGTTTCAGGATTTTTTCAGTTTTTTTTCTGTTATTTTTTTGTCTTTTGTTTTTGCTTGCGAGCATTTGTCTTAGTCGATTTCCTCTTATTGAACCCTTTAACTTGTTTCATTGACTTTAATTTACTTAAGGGTGGTGTGCTAAGTAGGTCTGAGTAATTGTTTCGAAATAAATTAAGGAATGTGTGTATTACATGATCTTAATGAGAAACTATGCAATTATTAGCTAAAAATAATCTGGAATCGAATATGAATTACAGATTTAACATGTGGGTGGGGTTGTCTCGTTTTCTAACGGATGGCAGCCTATAATGACTACAGATATGTTCAAAATGTGTTACGAGATTCGAGCGCTAGGGAAAAAGTATGTGTATGTATGTGATTGGCGTTGAACCGTTTAGCCGAGTTCGATGAGAGCGCGCCACTCCTCTCTTTCCTTCGCAGTTCGGCGCCAGTTGGAGATTCCAAGTGTAACCAAGTCGCTCTCCACCTGGTCCCTCCAACGGACCGGAGGCCTTCCCCTTCCTCGGCTTCCTCCGGCGGGTACTACATCGAACACTTTCAGAGCTGGACCGCTTTCGTCCATTCGAACAAACTGACCTGGCCAGCGTAACCGCTGTCTTTTTATTCGCTGAACTATGTCAACGTCGTCGTATAACTCGTACAGCTCATCGTTCCATCGTCTGCGATATTCGCTGTTACCAATGTTCTGAGAACCATAAATCCTCTCGAAAACTCCTAGTGTCGTCTCATCTGATGTTGACATGGTCCAAGCTTCTGCACCATAAAGCAGGACGGGAATGATAAGCGACTTGTAGAGTTTGATTTTGTTTCGTCGAGATAGGACTTTACTTTTCAATAGCCTACTCAGTCCAAAGTAGCACCTGTTGGAAAGAGTGTTTCTGCGCTGGATTTCGAGGCTGACATTGTTGGCCAAGTCTTTAATAGAGACTCATCTTTGGTGAAATTTATTTAGAGACTATTTATTATTCAGACGATAGTGCCTAATCGCAAATTGAACAAGATCAGTCTCTAATTTGTTATTTGTTTTAAACCAACAAAAAAATGAGCGCAAAAATGGAGTATGCAATTGGCCTATTGCAAATTATAATGAAACTCGCGGGCGCAATCTGGTAAGTTATTTCGATTTACGAAGTTATTTCGATTTCTAACACCTTTCTGCTGAGACCTCATCCAACAACTTGAACCGTATGAGCAACATCAATCTCAATATCTCTCATCGAGCAAATAGTTGTGTTCTAGGTCACTATAGAGAGCCATAACTTTAAATTAGAGATCATTAGACATAACTTAAAATTAAATTAGAAAAAGATTAGAAAAGATTATCAAAAAAGATAAGCAGAAGTGAGGACTTCTCGACCAAGAACGACTAAAAAATTCTAAAAAGTATTTCCTCGGCTAATCCAGCCAGGGCCTTCTCCGAGCAAGTGAGGAGACGTGTTGATGGAATATTATATAAGAGTACCTTGGCACTCCAATGAGATTAACAATACTAATAGCCAATACACAAATACCGAATAATGTGGGCCTCAGTGTCTATATACATATAGGTCTTACAGGTCTTCAGTCTCTCTGTACTTAATAAAATAATTTTGATTGACTTAGAACAATATATGCATTATATTCGAATTACTTTAACCTAAAACCAGTGAACTAGTTTTATTAATTACCCCAGATCGTCATATACTGAATATAGTGATTTTAGTTGAACTTAAAAGCTACGACTTATTTTCTGAAGCATATAGCCTACTTTGCCTGACTTTATGCTTAATCTGTTCATTTATATATGCTATATTTTAACGAAATTAAACAGATATGATTTTTTGACCACAATATTTTTAGAGACGAAAATTAATGAATACAAAGCCCCATAATGATTTCTGCTTTTCTGTGTTAGATATTTAAGGCCACAAAATGTCAACTTGTTATGATGCCTTAAATTGAGAAAATTTCATATAATGTTCCCTGTCCTACTTGTTCCTTTTAATCGATCAAACATTGCAAAGACCTAGTATTTTTTCTATTTCTGGTCAAAGTCTTAATCAATCAATCACCGACCATGTAATCCAAAACGAGAATGAAGTCAGTGAAGAAATTATATAAACTGGATCTTGTTTATAGATGACTTAGATTTGTGGATTAAACTTCGAAGATTATTCATGATTGAAAAACAAAATAAAAGTAGTTTTAGGATACATTCGATCAAGACTGAAACCAAACGAGGAAAGACGGAGCTCTGTCTTAGAACAACATCACTGTACGGCAGTTGGTCTTGATTGGATAGTCCCTATAGTTTGTGATCTTGTGATTGATATTGAAAGCAAATTGAGAGGGAGGCAGATTAGTTCGGTTTGACTTATGTTACACTGGTCGAATTTCGAGATAGAATAAATTTCGTTAAGTGTCTACAAGAATAGGATAAAAAACATCGATATTGCTCGGGAATTGTTATTGAAAAATTAATATATAATTAGCTATTTCCTTAAAAAATAATAAATAATATAAATATTCAGTCAATAGTCCCACTCAAATCCCAATTTTAGTTAGAAAATTTTTCAGAAATTCAATTGGTTCAATTGCTTTGGCGTTTAAAAGCAAGACACATCCGGTTCTGCGTACTTTGAGTAGATCGAAATTGAATTCCGCTTTTGTAGATCATTTAACAATGAAAAGTATATCTATCTTAAAGCACAAAAATAAAAGGATTTAGACTTCGAAAACTTTAAATTGTTAAGCCATACTCTCGTTTGATTTCTATTGTCATATAATATTATCTACTTGTACAGCTAAAAAATAAGATCTACGAGATCCACGTTTGCAGAAACACTTGATGTTTTGAAATCATTAGTTTTGGAGATTGAAGTCGAAATAGGGTTTCGAAATTTGAATAAAACGCAAGCAAAAGTATAAGGATTTTCAAGAAGAACAGTAAAAAAACAACGTAAATTGATTTTCGATAATAAATATTTGTCCTAACTGCTTGCTTCTAACACTTAATTAGTACTCGGTATCTCTTTTTTACATTTCAAACTATTTTCACATTCGAACGAGTTCAAATCAATCAAGATCGCCAATCTCGCTGCAAATTACGCTTGAATTATTTCTAATAATCCACGATTATTTCAGTTGAGCTTAAAATGCGATAAAAACGATTAAATGCTGCTATTATAAGATAAGATATTCTTATTTACAACAAAAATAAAAACAAGCATTTTTTACGCTTGAACTATCCGCAGTAATCTATTATACGAGGCTATATTATAGCATACCCAGAGAGGTGAGCAAACACAATAAGATGCGCTGGAAAATTTTCAATTAAAACGCCGAGTGATCAGGAGAGGGCGGTGGCGATGACAGCGAAGGCTGCTTGACACCGATGCAAACTGCAGTTAAGCGCTAAAATTCTAATCGGATTTCACTATTGACGTGCGCTGACGAACAATAAAGGATCTGGGAATAGTGCCGTTATATGTACATAATGTATGTGTGGGTATTTGTATATGTATGTGTGAGTGAGTGTGCTGGTTTGTGTTTGCATCTAAAATGGCATTTTTTAATAATAACCAGAAATTTAATTTGATTGCTGAACTCTGAGCCACAGCGTCAGCTGACGTCGCCGCCACTCGTTGCACTCAGAGCTCACCGTTTTTTAGGGAATATCTAACTAAGTAAAGTAAATTTGAGTTAGTGGCAGGTGTGCTGGTATTGCAGGTGAGTTGACATTTAACCCGTTATACATATGCAGGAGGGGGTGGGGATATATGAGAGGGGATATGTGTGTGTATTTGTGTGCTTACTACAGCACTCTAGAGTGCAGCAGCGCTTGTGGTTGTTGTGCTTGTGCTATTGCTATTTTTCAAGCGCTTATTTATTAATTAAAATGATTAAAGAAAAATATCAAAAGCAGCATAGCAGCAAAATAACAACAAACAAATGCCAGAGATGATGATGATGATGATGATGATGGCGGATGTAAAACAAAAGCAATGCAATCGCTGCCTGAAGAGCTTGCAAAGCTTGTGACGGCGACGAGTGCTGCAGTGCGGCGCGGAGTGCGCCATGCACTTTGATGGATTTTCAAAAAGGTAACTAATGCGAGAGCACACATACGCCCCGGTGCCCCACAGCAGGCGAACGCAATGCCAGGCGCCTACATGCTGGTCACCAGCGCGCTGTATATAACAAGTATATAACTAGTATATAAGCATTATATACATCTAAAGTGGTTTGATATATGAAAAAAAGTAAATATACAAGCAGAGGTCCACATAAAAACTCCCTCTGATAAACCCACATTTCAAATATATTACACTTGTAAGCTGGCTGCCTGGAAAATGCAATGCACAACAACAACAATCATACAGTTTATTATTCAACACATATAAACGTTCATAAGCGCTTATGTGCTACGCTGCGCTGCCACTGGAATTCCAGGGAGGGGTGCTATTTCACAGCGAGGACACCTACAATTCTTTTTTCCCATTTCCCATATTACCGTTACTCTTCTAGTGCACAGCTTGGCTGTATGCATGTTACACCTACAGCAACAACAACTCAGTTTGAGCATTGTACATAAGCGTCGGTGCTTTGTGCTGTGTTCGGTGTATGAGTGGTTGTGACAGCAATGGGCTGTGCCTTCGGTTGCCTTGCTGTGCGTTGTTGTGTTGTGGTGCATGCGCAGTGAGTGCTCGGTGCTGCCGTTTTCGGAGTCGCTTTCGCTGGGTGTCCCATTGTTGGTGCTGTGTTTCCGATTTCGGATTTCGCCGCACATTTAGTATGCGAATGCTATGCGCTGTGGCGGCTTGTGTTTGGCGCGGCTTGCGACGGTGTTACTGGTCCTCAGCGAAGGCGACCGTTGCGACGGTCTACGTGGTAGAGTAGTGTGTGGAGTGTATGTGTGGGATATTACTTAGAATTTTTTTATATTAAGACAGTGATTGATTTGTAGAAACTATTTCTTATTAATATGTGAGAAAGTAGAAGTAAAATATACTTTATTTTGGTAAACAAAAAGTATGTTCTTAAGAAGACAGTGAAGTTGAAACACTTCAAACTTCAATTTACCGACGGCATAACTGTAGGACCTAGCTCATTGGTCTATAAAAAGTATTTTGACAGGATATTTGTTTAAACATTAGAATTCTTCTTAAAAAATGTTTCAAGATGCACTAAAATTATTATTTTTTAAAAGGAATCGGTATATTATTTTCACAACTTGAAAATTATGTAAATTAATTATTTTCGTATCATAAGTAGAAAATTTTATAAAAAAGTCCATTAAAATCTGACTAATCACTTCTGCTGAAATGCATACCTTCTCATTAAACTTGACTTGTAATGTGGGACATAAAAGTAATTTTATATTTCTTGCCACTTGTCTTTATTATCGCCTTCAAAATGAGATTATTTTCAATAAATTCAATTTATGTATAATTATTATATGTGACCTGGTCTACGAAAAGGGAAAAGGGGGCTAACGTGCGAAAACTAGTTTTCTGGGAAACAGTTGTTAAAAAATAAAATAAAATAAAAATAAAAAATAAAGTGAAAATTGATTTTTTGACACCCAAGCCCCCTTTCCGTAGACCAGGTCACATATACAGTCTTCGATGAACTTCAATCATTCAGGGAATTTATAGCTTCAATCAACCTATGGCACGTTCTCTGAGCAAATATTTTAGTTTTGGTAAGAAAGACGATGGAACGATGTGCTGTACGATTTATACGACGACATTGACATAGTTCAGCGAATAAAAAGACAGCGGCTACGCTGGCTAGGTCATGTTGTACGGATGGAAGAAAACACTCCAGCTCTGAAAGTATTCGATGCAGTACCCGCTGGAGGAAGCCGCGGAAGAGGACGACCTCCACTCCGGTGGAAAGACCAAGTGCAAAGTGACCTGGCTTCACTTGGTGTTTCCAGTTGGCGCCAAAAAGCAAAAAGGAGGAATGAGTGGCGCGCTCTGGTGGATTCGGCTATAATCGCTTAAAGCGGTTCCTACGCCAAATATATATATATATATATATATGAAAGTAGATGGTGAAAACCAAAGCTGGCAATTGTGTTTAAATAATAAAGCAAATATTTCAAAATGAACTTTTCATGGTCATTAGTTGCTTGATGACTTAGCATAGATGACTCATAAAAAAGTAAAAATCTAACGGCATAGCGCTATATATTCTAACCAAAAATGCCTACACTCGTTATCTCGTTTAAGTTATCCTTTGCTTTTTAGTTTCGCTGGTGTCGCTGAGAGAAGTGAGTGGAGACCATAACATAATTTGTATGCGATTTCACCATCCTCACTAAATGATCGATAAATCAAACTATTTGGACGCATACAAAATTGTTTTTCATATTAAAAATACTACTCGAATGATGGAAAGAATGTTTCGAGTAGTAGTAGTAATATTTTTTTTAAACCCAGGACAATTTGATAATTCTAAGTAATTCTAAAATGAAAAATTATGTGAAGGAAGAGGGTTTTCAACACATAGGAGTAATTTGGAAGCTCTTCGGATGCTTTAAATATTCGAACGATTTCTACGAAATGAACCAAACTTTATACCTTAAAATTATGATGAATATGCGGAAAGAAATTAGTTGAGCTCCCATTCAGTGAGTAATATGATGGTTTTTATAGATAAAAAATATAAGATTGGAAGATGAAAGCGAAAAATGAATAGCACTCGTCCTACCACTGGATGTACTATCATACAATATATATATTTTTTATATGATATTTCCGATGTTTTCATTATTTGAATTTTGAAAAGAACCCGCAAGGTATAATTAACAATCAAGACAGTCAATTTCTTATGATAATGCTTTTCTATTTAAATAGTCATTAAATATACCAAATAACTAAAATCTTAAAGCATAAGTTCTCTGAATCCTCTTCAATTAAAGGTATATCCATAGATTAAATAATAAGTTCCGATGAACAAGTAGAAACTTAAATTATGGAACTGCGGTTTCAAATCAACTACTAAACAACCATTATGTTAAGGCGTTGTAGTAGAGAAGGGAAAGTAAACGTTGAGAAAAAATATTTTCCACTGTTCGATTGGCAGCAGCGTCTGAAGTTCTATCTGCTTTGCGAATATATAAATAAAATATATATAAAATAATTTGAGTATACGAATAAAAAATACAGTTGTGTTCAAAATAATAATAGCACTATCAATATTAATTTATTTCTGTGTTGAAATTGAGTAACAGAAGCATTAATTTTACATATTATATGGATTTTATTAATAAAACCGAAAAATATTTCAAAAACGATAATAAAACTAAAATATTTACCTCGAAAATTCGTTGTTCAAAAAAATAGTAGTATTTCACATCTGGTTTAAAAAAGTATCTGAAACATAGGTAAATCTAAAAATTATGTATAGATATAAAGAAATGGGATTCAGTATTTGGTCAAAAACTGCCTTACAGGGAGTTTGGCATAGAGCTGACTAGGCCTTCATAACGGGTTTTAGGTATTTCCTCCCAAGCATCCTTCACTTTTACCCAAAGTTCGCGATTATTGTTTTTCTGAATATCAACCCTTAAATTATCTAAGGAATTGAGGTCGAAAAATTGCGCAGGTCAAGGCATGACCTTAATCCGTTTGATATGAAACCACTCCTTGGCTAGTCGACTTGTATGTTTCGGGTGATTATTCTGCTGGAAGACACATTTCAGAGGCATTTTGTTTTCAGTATAAGGTAACATTGAGCTATTCAAAATATGAACGTAGATATGTTGATCCACGACAGTGTAGATACGATATATGGGCCCAGCACCATAAAAATAACAGACAAGCCCAAACTAATATTTTTGAGCCTCCATTTTTTACCGTTATCGTAGTTTATTTAGGGTGATATTCAGTCTTCGGTGGACGTTGCACAAACTGTCGTGAACTTGTGCCTCCAAAAAGAACGACTTTATATTCATGTATCCATAATATATTTCGTCTATTTTCCAATTTCAATGATAAGTACTATTATTTTGAACATAACTGTATATAAAACAAGTAAGGAAAGGCTAAGTTCGGGTGCAACCGAACATTTTATACTCTCGCAATTTATTTAGAGATTTACCTATATTTTCGGTGAAAAATTACCCTTAAGCACTGAGTTCTTCATGTTTGATATCAGGGGCCTTGAAAAGTCATGGTCCGATTTTGACAATTTTTCCACATGTGATGTCACAGCTCAAATACAGTATTTCTGTAAAGTTTTATTTCGCTATCTTTATCGGTTCCTTATGTATACATTATAAAGTGAAAAAATCAGAAGGATTCAAAATTGAGTTATATGGGAAGTAGGCGTAGTTGTGAACCAATTTCAACCACACGTGTCATCAGGCTGCCAAGAAAATATTATATACCGAATTTCATTCGAATCTGTCGAGTAGTTCCTGAGATATGGTTTTTGACCCATAAGTGGGCGACGCCACGCCCATTTTCCATTTTGTAAAAAAATCTCAGTGCAGCTTCCTTCTGCCATTTCTTATGTGAAATTAAGTGTTTCTGACGTTTCTCGTTAGTGAGTTAACGCACTTTAGCCATTTTCAACTTAACCTTTGTATGGGAGGTGGGCGTGGTTATTATCCGATTTCTTTAATTTGGTATGTATAAGGAAACGGCTAAAAGAAACGACTGCAGAAAGTTTGGTTTATATAGCTTTATTGGTTTGCAAAATATATATATAAAAAAACTTTTTTTGGGGCGGGGTCACACCCACTTTTCCAAAAAAATTACATTCAAATGTGCCCCTCTATAATGCGATCCTATGTTCCAAATTTTATTTTCATAACTTTATTTATGGCTTAGTTATAGCTCTTTATGTGTTTTTGGTTATCGCCATTTTGTGGGCGTGGCAGTGGTCCGATTCCGCCCATTTTCGAACTTAACCTTCTTATGGTGCCAAGGAATACGTGTTCCAAGTTTCATTAAGATAACTCAATTTTTACTCAAGATACAGCTTGTACGGACGGACGGACGGACAGACAGACATTCGGATTTTGACTCGTCTTGTCACCCTGATCATTTTGATATATATAACCCTATATCTAACTCGTTTAGTTTTAGCACTTACAAACAACCGTTGTGTGGACAAAACTATAATACTCTCTTTAGCAAATTTTGTTGCGAGAGTAGAAAAACCAAAACAAACTCAGAATTATATAAGAAATATAGAACTAGTAAGGAACATATAACCTTGATAAAAAAATCAAATCAAGTGAGCTGCAGTGGATAATGTACTTTTGACATCATTCCATTTAATGCATCCCCTACATATCATAAAATACTCGCTGGATCAGAACCTGGTTAAATGTAAAACAAATATGGACTCAAAATGGATGTACTATGCTCTAAAAAATAAAAAAAAAATCTGATTTCGGACCAAACTTCATTTAATTATTCAGCCGCCAACCCTTAAAAACTTATATTACTGCCGTTAATTACGAACTCTCGATAACGACGTCAAAAACATTAAATTCTTACTGAAAACGATTTAAATTAGCTGCCACAAATATTCATCATACTCAAATTGTATAAAATTTAAGCTGAAAATTTAAATGAAATGCTTACTCTGTGTCACTCACAACGACCGACATTAAGTTCATTAGCCCTTAAATTATGAAATTTTCTTTCCGAAAAATCCACAGAGATTTGCTATTAAAAATCTCGATTTTAAAACCAGTCAACATGACAATTTCAGCTGACACGAGCGTCACAACCAACTGCAATGAGCCATTAGAAGCGGAAAGCGCGTCCGTCACTCAGCCTGTGAGGACGTCAGTCTCTCAGTGTTTCCGTCAGTTAGTCAGCTGATGCCATCGTCATTCCTTCACTGTCTGCCACATGTCAAATGTAATTAAAATTTCCCTCATGAATTCCTACGAAATATATGTAACAGTGGAACAGTAGCAACAACAAAAACAACAAAAGTGTAACAATTAAGCGAAAGCGCCATTTGCAGACAGTCAAAGCTAATTAGCAGAGCGTGAAGTACATTGGCCAGTAGCTACAATAATAGTGAAACAATTTTTTTTTATTTTTTATTTTTGTTGTTTTTCACGTTTTTATTTGTGTTTTCGCATAAAAACAAAGCGCAAATCAATTTTGGTAGGAAATCTATATAAAGGTGTGTGTGTGTTTGCTTGTGGGGGAAATGGCAGCAAACACATTAAAAATAACAAAATTAAAATCAAAACAAGCGAATGTTAGTCTAAACAAGGCGAAAAAATAGAAAGAAAAATTGGAAAAAAAGTTGTGAGCAGAATGATGAGGAGGCTACATGAATACACAAGTCCACCAGGGGATGCATAATTAGATTTCTTATTGCGCTGGCATTGATTTTCAGCTCAAATTGGGTGGGTTGGCAGGGAGTGCTTGATTGCACACACACACATACACACATTTGGCTACAATAAAAAATTTTATTGTGATTTTCAATTATACAAGGAGACTGGCATGCCATGTCGTACGAGGGAGTCGTACTCAAGCTTTGTATAATTATTGCTGTTGTTGTTTTTGTTATTGTTGATTATTAAGCAGCTGTTGACTTGTTGTTCTTGCATTTACTTTTGCGCTGACTTTATTCAAAATACTGTCATACAAGGTACTCATTCTAATGCGCCCATTAAAAGTTATTGATAGGAATTTGGGGGCGAAATGAATCACAAAAAAACACAAAAAAAAATTAAAAAAATCAAGAAAAAAATCAAAAAAAAAAATTAAGAAAAAATACAAAAAAATCAAAATAAATAAAAAACACAAACAAAAAAACTCCACCATCAATTAAATCCTCCACTTGTCGTACTTAGAAGACATTTTTGTATAAAAAAAAAAAACAAAGAAACGAATTTACTGTTACTCACAGAGTGACATTTTATGTACTTTCGCATTGTTGTTGTTGTTGGTTTGCAAGACTTGCACCTGCACAGCAACTCATACGAGTCAGAGTCGTCAATTGCTTTCTTGGCACTCATATTGACATCTTTCACGTGGACAAAACAATAAGTGTCCAATAAATGACAAATCACAGTGCAACAAAAAAAAAAAAAAAAAATATAAAAAAATAATTACAAAAACAAAAAAATATATACTTTGCTTAAAAGCTTACACTGCAGACACCCCACACTGTCGCTTCACCAAACGCCTTGTTGGCTCTAATGTGATTATCGTGTATTCATGCGTGTATGAGAATTCAAAGGCACACACACATCAACATACAGTTCTATAGCCTCATGTCTTTCGTCAAGTCCATTGCTGTATGCCATTGTCTTGATCGGATAACATGCGCCACGACATTGTCCAAATGGTTGTCCAGTCAAGCAGTCAAGCAGCCATTGTCTGACGTCATTCAGTCAACTCTCACACTTCATCTTTGTATTTGTTGTTCAATTATTTTTGTCACAGTTGTTGTTGTTATTGTTGTTTACTTACTTGTCGCTATTGTAGCATTATAATGCCACTACATGTTAAACAACTTCTAATCCAACCATTGATCACTTGGCCAGTGGTTGTTTAATCGATGATGAGACAATGGACAAGCGCAAGCTCGTGCAAGTACTCTAGTTTGCACTTAAGCTAGAAAGGCGCTCTGCTAATCTATTTTTGTTGTGGTAAGTTGGTATTTGCTTAGGTTAAAATAAGAATTTTTGCAAAAAAAAAAAAATTGAAATTGAATTACGAAATATTTGGTCTGTAGACAACTATTTAGATAAGGTTAATAATAGAGAGATACAGTCAGATATCAGTCTTACAACGTAAAGCGGAAAGACACAAAGTTAGTTTTATCGGCCATTTCACTCAGAGAACAGAGATACGATGACTTTACAATATAATCTGGGATACAGCTACGGCAACTGAGGTTTGTTCCCGATTAGAACCTTGAACCCGAGTGAACGTCCTTAAAATCACCAACTGTAGGTTCATCAAATTCACCACCAGATCTAAGTATATCGATCCAAGAAGGGTATTGAAAACTTACACACACAATATACCCGAACATTTGCGAAACTGATTTAACCCCTTAAAAATAACTCCTTTGAGGAAAAGACAGCTTCACAGGAAGAACTATTTTCATTATTGCAGTCCCATCAGCCATACAGTGATACGGCATATTAATTTGTTATTGAGGAAGGAGTACTTGGAACCTTCCTCAATAACAAATTAAATCAACTTCGGCTAAAAATTCATCAATATCAACATAAAAAGTGATCAGAGGTGTCTTGCTTCGACACTTTTCCAACTGATTTCGTAATGGCTGCTACATCTTCAACTGAAATGAACCATCTCATCTCATTCTTTATTAGTCAAACTCTTACTAGATGAGATCTAGGTACTTTTATCAAAACTCAGTACCTTCTGAACACTATAAAATGACTGAGATTCTAATTATTTTTTTTAATTCATAGGAGAACCATGCCGCTAAAATGCAGGTTAATGAAATTTACTACTAGATCTAAGTTTATCGATCCGAGAAGGTGAGACCGCTTGCTAGATGTAACCTAAGGACTTTTAACTGAACCTGGGGGTTCGTGGGTCATGAAAAAGTTTTGTCAAGGCTATTGGTATCAACTAAGTTTAACCGATACCTTCTGAATATCAGAAAATACTTGAGATTCTAACGATTTTTTCTCAATTTAAGGTTCCGTAAGATCGTTGTTAGAAGAATCTTCGTCGCGCAAGTTTACACTCGGCGTTTCCAAGTACTCTGTTGCTGTGGTCCTTAAAATCTTAGCTTCCTCACATTATCCCAGTTATGCATCGCCGGGAAATTACAAGTTCAAGAAACTTGAACACTTATCATATGTTCTGAGACCTTTCTACTTGATGTAAGAATCTGGAAAAGTTTATTGTTATACTTTTCCATAACATTCTAAACCAAATACAGCTTTGATGCATCTTTATTGACTAACATAATGTGACCAGATACGACAAAGATATATCAATGACGGATAGAAACTTGGAAAGAAAAAAATTTACCCGGGATAGACCATTATTTTAATACTTTTCAACCATTAATTGTAGAGATATCTGAACAGATGAGATTTAAAAGCCACAAACAAAGATAAAGTTCACTATTATTCCCCTAACTGGAATTGGATGCTTTCCATTGAGTTAAATTCAAGTCCAAGTTCTATCTATTTGTGTTAGAAAGATGGTTAATTCAATTTGTACTAATCTTCTACTGAATCTAATAATCTTCTACTGATTATTCAAACTGGGCAAATAGAAAAATTATTGTGGACTCAACCGGAATAGTTTTTAACACTTAAATTGCCTATAAAGAAGAATTGATGCCTAATGCCTAACTTCGAAGAGGACTAAAATGCTAATTTTGGTGATGAAGACTCATCGAAAGTGTGTTGTGACATTTAAAGAACTTCATTATTCCATTTTCAATTTGTAATTTTTCTGCAAAAAATTGCTTCCCAATCATACAAGTTCTCCCATACTTTGCCACTTGCTGTGCAAATGTTTATGTGCGTAGCTCTGTAGCTATACTAACTGAGATGATAACCCTCAGGGCATTTAGAAAGCACACAGCAGTAACAAGAAGACTGAATGCACACATTTGTACGGCTGAGAAATGGCATAAAAGCGGCAAAGAAATCACAAATCAATTGAAAATATTTTTGCTCTTGTCAGTTTTAATCTCATACTCATTGGACTCGGACGGACTGTTTTGGACTAAACTCTTTGTAAGCCGACTTGTGTGAGAATCACGGCAATGGCAAACGAAGCCAATTGTGAAATAAGATTTGTTTTGTATTGAGGAAATATAAGCGCTTGCTTGACTGTGAGAGCGCGTAGTAAATGGCTGAGGGCCACAGGGCGCTGGCTGTTTTCAGACTTCGCTTGCTGGCAGCGGACTCGGACAATAAATTTATGACATTCATTAGAACGTCAGATTAAGAAAAAACGCAATTGAACAATGCGGAATTGTACATGCTTGCTGCCACAGTGAAGCAGCTGGCGACAATGCACTGGCTGTATGGAAGATCCAGGACTAACAGGCGTACCGCGGTCGCTGGAAGTTGGGCGTTTGAGAAAGTATTTTTTATTTGAATTTTTTTCCATGCAGTCGAAGTGTGTGCTTAACCCCGGCGACTGAGTGGATTTTCTTGTAGAAATTGACTTACAAACACCGCACAACTACCGTTAGCTGGGTGGATTAAACTGTATTTTTTTTCGTGCAAGTGCTTGCAACGAAATGTGGCAAGTGCGCTGTGTGTGAGGGTGTGGCAACCCTCTGCAAGTGTGGGAATGTGTGTGTGTGCGATGACATAAAAATTTAAATTGGAAAATCGTAAAGTCGCCACCGCCACTTCCACCTCGGTTATGTATTATATGTTGCATGCCACATGCTAATGTTGGCATATTGAAAGTCACTTTAAGATGACGGCACACAGCTGTGTCCAGCGCCAAGGCTAGTGGAGTCAACTTATACCTAGTGGGTCCGTAAGTAACCCCGCTGTGAGAGTGCTGCAGGTAGTGGTGTGAGGTACCGCAAGTATGCTGCACACAGACCTCACGGCGCGTAATTAAGTAGCAGTAGACAGTGACTGTGGCAACATCAATTCCTTACCATCCCCCTTGAATGTCCGCTAGCGCGAAACAGCTGTGTAAAGTGGCGCTCAAAAATATGCGAATTGCGTTGCAAACGCGTTTACTTTTCCTCTGGGACACGACGCGACGCTGCCGCCCTGTGGTAAGTGAGTTGGCAGCGCGTTGGACGAAAAACAAAATTGCTCGTGGTGTTGGTTGGTCCGGTTGCTTGTGGCAGGAGACTCTGAAGACCACCGCAGAAAACGCTTAAACACGGCGACACATACTACAACAACAACAAAAGCAAATATGGCATAAGGCATTAACACTAAACACTCGACGGCAAGCTGAAGGTGAGTTCGCAACGCTTAGAGGTTGTTTGAGCAACTTAACTGTTTATACATACTAAACAAAATAGCAACAACAACAGTAACAACAAATATATTTCATAATATGTCCAACATCCTTTGGGTACATAGCGCTGCCAAGATTGCCCCGAGCGCAGACTATTCCATCGCAAAGTGGACCACAGCCGCCGGAGCTCCACGTGAAGGTGAGTGTGCAGATAAGACAACTGTGGCGCACAGTAGAGCTCTGTAGCAGCCAAGTGCCAATGACACTCTTCGCGGTCGTCGTCGTTCCTGTCTTGCTACTGAGTCGTCGGGCTGCGTTCTGTGGTCGCGTTCAGTCAACATTTGGGACATATTTTTGGCGTTATTTGGTTTGCTTCGTTGTTGTTGTTGTCGCTGCTTATTTAAGTATTCAATGGAAAAGTTTTGTGGTTATGTTGGTGCGCGTTGCCCCAGCACATTTGTCCTCGTGTGCGTACGTGCGTGTGTGGCTGTGCCGTTTCAGCGGTTGGGGGCATGCGACCACAACAATGTGACAGCGCGCAGCTAATCAAGTCGAACGATAACGAACAGCTGGTAAAATATTTAAAGTGTCCTTATGGTGTCTATGTGTGGGTGTGTGATGCGATGGCTCCATTTGAATTTAAAATTCAATTTTAAGGTGTTTTCGAAAGCGTTATTTTGTGAAATATTTGGTCGTTACTTCGAGGGTACTTTAAGTAATCTTGAGTTGCAATATATTTAGTAAATTGGTCTGATGATAACGAAAGGAATTCTCTTCCTCAATCTTTAGTTTTGTTCTTATCTATTTCACTTTTGAAAATATAACGGAACAATGCTGTCCTCGTAATACAAAAACAATAAAATTGCGGACTGAATAGATAATATGGAACTTATAATTTTTCCTAGCTGCTTTCGACAATACCAGTTCTTTCTTTCGTTCTACAAAAGACCCAGAGATAATTGTCCCTTAGCTAGAGGCTTGTTTTCATAACAACAAGCACATTAAAATCAAAGATTCCGAAGAGATTGTATCATAATTATATGTCAAGATCTAAAGAGTTGACTTAGTTTTGGTGCCACTGAAGCGTGAAAATATATATATATTTTTCTAATTTATTAAGGTAAGGTTAGGGTGTATATCTGTATTCCAGAGTGGGAAACACACTTAGACTATCTAACACAGTTATTTCTGAAACCTGGATTCCCATTGATTAGGATCCCCACATATTAGGATTCGACAAAGCGCCCTGAACCTACTACAAATCTGCAGATATTTTTCACTTCTATATCCGCTATTTCCCGCGGCTGTTCAAATAAATGAGTTCCGAGAAATCTTTTTCTTTATCTGGTAAAGATGGGACATTCCAGAAGAAACTCATCACTTCTGATTCCATCTCGTCCTCAGCGTGGATCCCGATGGCACAATGGTTAGTTAGAACCCCTACGACTAAGGAGAGGAGAACTTTACTGAGGGCGAAGAGTGCGTTGGACCGCCTGCTATTCACCTTTGGGCCAGCCAGCGCTTGTCCAGCTCAACCAAGACCCACCTCTCCATTATTAAACCGTCAGAGGTGCCCCTACGTACATGTTTTTATTTGCTACTATTAGCGAGGCAGACGTACCTGACCTTGCAAGTTCATCGGCCTTACAATTTACCGCGATATTGCTATGGCCAGGAACCTAGACTTGTTTCATCTAAATGTATAACCATGACACTGATAATGAAAATAAGCATTATTTAACCAGCCTTGAGCGCATAGTCAGCGAACTCAAGGCTAGTATCGCCGCTCTACTATCAGAGTAAATATACGTATATCTGCCATATATCAGTAGCTGATTCAAATTCAACCACAAATATTATTTGAAGGATTTCTACTCGACTCTAATGATTCTAAACATCACCTCCCCGAACTAAACTGTTGAAATCCATATTGCTGATGCCCAGACACATCTTTAATTTTATCTATTTTCCATTCAATCTGTAAGAATAATTATCTATCTCCTATTGTTGAAGTTACTGAGACATCTTTCTACTAAGTATCACTTTTATGTTAGCTGAGAAAGACGATTAAGGGGTTATATACAGTTAGACGGCCGAAAAAAAGTGAATTTTCCGGAATTTTTTCTGAGAAAACTTTTTAATTTATTGATCCAAAAAATGTATACACATATTATGGTATCTTTTAACTGTATTTTAAGTCTTAGTTTTAGTAAAAATATTTATTTGAAAAAGGGCTACAGCTGATCTCCAGGAGCTCCTCTCAAAAAAGACGTTTTGCGGTGACCACTATATCTCGGAACTGGATCATCCGAAATTAAAAAACCAAACAGATTTCGTTAAATTAATGTTAACTCTAGTAATTAATCGAAGGAATAAGCAAAATAAAATTTTTTGACAAAATGGCGGTTTCTCAAAAAAAAAAAATCGATTTTTCTCCGAAATTTCGGCCTTAAATTGTTTATAAAAAAAATATTTATCGGAGAGAAAAAATCTACGATTAATTACTTAAAAATATATTTAAGAAGGTCGTGTTAAAATTTGAGACTAATCGGTCTAGCCGTTTTCGAGTAATGTTGGTCACCGACTTTGAAAACACCATTTTGAGAAAAACGCGTTTAAAGTTTGGACCTTGTACTTCCAAGCACTCTGAAACGCCTTTTCAAATTTTTCATTTGCTTGTAACTTTGAAAATATTCACCGGAACGATATGAAATTTTCTGTGTGTATTCTTAAATATATGTACATTAAGAAAATGAAATAAAAAAAAAATCGATTTTTTGAAAATTCTAACTGTATATAACCCCTTAAAAGAAAAAAATCAATCATTAAGACTCTTCACGCTGATACCTGCTGATACAGCAGAGAAAGTGGTTTCATAAGATGTATCGAAGAGGTTTCATTTATTGGTTAGCTAGTATAAAGAGGGGATCGATCGAAAAGGCATAACCAGCAGTAGCCGTGTTTTAACCATAAATAGTCATACTGTGTTTCCCAGTTAGGTCCAGCTAAATATTGTTCAACAACTTTAACAAGGGTTTTGAGTTTTCACATCAGAAACCCAATCTATTTTATATAGAAACAACGGACCAATTTAAGTCATACACGGCACTTTCCTTAAATTCTGCCGATCAACTAAACCAAGTTAAAGAATTAAGATGTCAGAGGTTAATGCCTTGCAATGACCCCATAATATTAAATCTCTTTTTTGATTGAAAATAGTAATATTTGAAGAATTCTAATTTTTGAACTTTTGTTAGAATTGCCCCGAGAACCGAGCTTTCTCTCTGACATGCTTATAAGCGGCGCTTGAATGAGAATAATCTCTTTGATAGCATCACGGCAATGGCAAAGTCAAATGATGCTCTCTGCTGTTCTCTCTCTCTTTTTCTCTGATCACGTTTTCTTTTGCATTGATACCCTGTTTTAACACTTGAGATTACTATGATTACCACATAGCAGTCGACTAAAGAGTGCATACAAAAAATAAGTGGGTTACGAAGCACTGAGAAGGTCAGATAATATCGGATAAGCTAAAACGAAGACATTTATCAGTTAAGCTGGCGCCGAAAGCATACATATGGAGAAGAAGAAACTATGGAGATTCATATTCAAGAAGGTGGATCTTCGATGAATCGTATAGAAGCTTTTATGGACCTACATATGTAATACAATATACTCGTATATAATATTTTTTTCATTCGAGTTCATATTTTGTCACATTTGCATTCTTCAAACTCCAGTCCATCAAGAATATACTTATCAACTTATATTCGCACTTATTAATAAAAACAGACGAGCACATAAGCAGATAATAATGCTAAAATTGTTATGGCTTAATATGTTTCGCAAAAAAGTGGCTTAATAAAGTACTCCTGTACAGATTTGGCAGATTTCGCGAATGCCATTCACTTTTAAATACAGACATAAAGTTTATTGTTGCAGCACAGCGGCTACAGATTGATTATGTTATGAGCAACGCGTGGCAAAATAAGGACACACGCACCCACTAGAACAAGTAGCAACCAACCCTCCGGTCGAAGAGGATATACCCACAAACACATATACATACATATGAGCACATTATTGACTTTAACACAGCTGTATTTTACATTTGTTAACTGAATTTAAAAGATTTGCATGCGAATGTGTGTGGGAAATAAATAAAAACAACAACATTTAAATAAGCTTTAAAATAATAAGAGATAGAATAATAAAAAAGAGAGCACTTACCGAAAAACAACAACAACACGCATGTGTGAGGGGTGCTTCCATGCGTGTGTGCGGAACTGCCGAAAGCTGAAACAATAACAACAACAATGAGAAGAAGCACGTGATAATAAAATATAAAAGAAAAAAATGAAAAAAGTGCGTGTGAATAATAAAATAAAATGAAATACAGTTATAAAGTGTTATTTAATGGTGTTTTGCCTCCATTACGCTTAGCGGTTATTATGCTAATGAGGTCGTTATGGCCTTGGAGCGCTCGTTACAACGGTTACAGCGCGACTACATGCGGGTGTATGGCTACACACTCCCATATGTATGCATTTGGTTGGTGTGAGTGTGTGTTGGAGTGTAAATAAATGTATTTTCAAGGATTTTTTTTGCCAGTGGCAGCTCTCTAATCGCCATTTTGGCAGTGGTTAATGCTTTTTTCATATTTTTTTTTGGCTCACAAAATTTTATGCAAATCTCAGAAGCTAATGCAGTGAGGTTAAGTGATTAGTGCATCCACACACGCATAAATTACAAATGTCATTGAGATTTTGTCTTTATGCCTTTTGACATTTGACAAATCTAAGTATTGGATCAAGGTATTGAATCCCCTATTAGCTAAATAAGTTAGATGAGTTTGTATCGCTAACGATGAAAGCATTCTGAGCATCTCATTGAAGACTTCCAACTTCAACTTGAACAATTAGGTTTTCAGTTATAGGAGCTTCAACATCGTCATATCTGTCATATAATTTTTGCCTGACAAGGTATAATTGAAGACTTACAGTTACACTTGCACGATCAATTTCAAAATCTTCGAATTAAGACACAGGCTTTGCTTTTGAACACCAAAATTTTAGGTCAGATCAAAAATGTCACATAGATGTCAGAGGAAAAGTGTCGCCTATGTCAGATGCGTTAGGTAAGGCTAACCCCCGCGACAGGTTGCGGGATGGATCCCACTTGGACAACTAAAGGTGCCAATCCGTTGTGCTGCCAGGGTCCCTAAAGTATGGACCCTAAGTATGGATCGCAAAGATGATCATTTCGTATCGCCGAAGCGCTTTGAGCGTATCACAAATTTTAGGAGACGAGTAATGCCTCCCCAACAAGTTCGCATGGTTCTCTTAAAGTATGACCACCGAGATGTTCCAATCACATACCAAAAGCTGGACAGTGAAGGAGGGAATTACTTGATGTTTTCTTCCTCCATACAGCTATGGTAGTTTGCGCCCTACAATATTTCTAGCCTCCTTACATGTATGTATGCCTATTCTGCAGTGCAGGCGCGAATGCTCAGGCAGACTTTAAAGCGCGTTTTCTCAAGTTTTCATTTTCACAAGTGTTAGAAAACGGTGCCGGCGATAGCAAAAATAATATATGTCCGATCGAAAAAACCAAAGTGTTTAGCTTCACTATTAAATTATCTTCTATTTTAACTAAAAAAGTTGGACAAAAGTATTATTTAAACTACTTGTTTTGCAACTTTTTGGAATTTTTTTCTTAAAAAAGTGATTTTTTTAAACTTAGAAAAAAATTGGAATTTTATAACTTCTTCGGTATTTTTTTAGTTCATAAAGAAAAAAAACTTATATTAATTTAAAAAAATTTGGTTCGACTGTTTCGGATGCATCGCACGACCTCCATCACCCGCACCGATTTACAAGTGCAGACTCCAGGCGTTATAAAAAAATACTTACAACTTTGAAAAATTTCAATATTTTTTAAGAATAAATATGGTTTTTTAAGCCTTAAATATAGTACAATATCGTCTTAAAAATCCGTTTACCGCAATCATTTCCTTCCCTTTAAAAAAAAATTGCTAAAAAAACGCTTTTTCGGCTTCTAAAGCAAACTACTGCCTTAACTAGCTTTGATCACACATTCACCGATCTCAGAGTAATAATAGCCGGTCTACTTTCGGAGTGGATGCTCACCTACATGAAGGAGGATACATTTCAGAGTAGATCATCTACCGTTACCTTAATTACAGATACTCATGCTTGGAAAGCACTAGTCTGGTAGGCTGAAAGTAACTTTTATAGAAGACTTCCCCTCCAACCTTCCCCCAATTTTCTATCCATCTGTGAAAATACTAGCTGCTCCTTTTCTCCAGCTATATTGGAAACCTCACATAACCCGAAGATAGGAAATGTCATATATGCAAGTATATAAATGTACCCATTTCTTTCTTTGAGAATGGCGGAGTATTGGTACTAAACAATTCCGATTTCAAATAAGAAAAAGAGGATATTCAAACGCATACATATATATTTATGTTTGTGCAGGTCTTTTAGATCGGCTTGAGCTTTATTCTAAATAAAAAACATAAAATATACGGTATTTATTCAATAGTCTCTCCTATAGTGCGATTTTCTTTATTGGCGTACCTCCATTTCGACAACAAAATAAATTACAGCAATTGACTATAAGCGATCGTTTGCTTTAAGCCAATTGCAGCAATTTATTTCAGATTTAATTATTCACATTCGAAAAAAAAAGAAAAAACAAAATGAAAACATTTTCTTAAGCACGACAAAATAAGGACCTTCAAGGACTTGGCCTGCTTGCTGCGGAAAAATAAACGTGAAACGCGAAGCCGTTAACAGGACTAACAACAACAGGATTCTTTTTGTGTGGTGATTTACTTTAATTACCAGCGTAACAACATAAAATCACAACAAAAGCAACAACAACAGCAATGCAATGATGTATCCTTTCCAAACAACAAGCTGGCGTTGGAGCCACAGTGCTTACTAGCTATCTGCGCTATATATGAGTTTTTCTGTGTGTGTGTATGGCAAGCAGCAAAGGCAAAAGGCCACAGGAATATGTCATCTGCCTTAAATAAATATTTTCACTGCATATTTATTTAGGGCGCAGCGGCGAAGAAGTGAAAGGCGAGCTGGAAGTGAGGCCAGGCGAGGCTAATAAAAAGGCTTACCATCTCAATAAAAGTATTTAACACAAGCATTTGCTACTTAAAAATTCCTCAAAAATACCGGAGCTGCAATAAAAAAACAACAACAACAACAACTAATAAATGCTTGTACTAAAGCGCTTGTTCTTATTGTTGTTGTAGGGTACAACGCCATTGCATGACCCAGACCTAGAAGCAAAGCAGATGACTCTGACCTCGGCGGACTGATGAAATACACATAGACATATTATGAATTCCAGGCACTGTGTATGGAAAAGAGGGTAAAACTTCGAAAAAAGTAAAAAAAAAAAATGCAAAAACAACAAAAACTAAAAGAAAAGGACATGGCTGGCATTCAAAGTAGCTATGCTTTGTGTAAATCCCTTAATCTTTGAAAATGGCATACAATTACCGACGAACAAGCGAAACAAGTGGCGGACAACCTGCCCAGCAGCAGCAATAGCAACAACAACCAGAAGCGCCAGCCTAAACTACAAGCGCTACTACTGAGCGCTGACAGGCGATACCCACGGCAATAGAAGTGACCCTTTCACGGAAAAAGGATGCGACCGCTGATAATTCGTATGTGTGTGTGTTTGTGTATTTAACCGTTACAAGGAAAAATGTGGAAAATAGCAGAAAGGGTGGAAAAACTGCCGAAAAATGCACAAAACAACAAAAACAAAAAGTAAGGACATGGAAAAAAATCCTCAAAGCAAACGAACGTTTATCTTTTGACTTTCTTCGTGCGCGTGAGCTTCATTTTCACTCCTTCAATTTTTATTTATTTTTTTTATTCGTGTCCTTTTATAGCTGCTCAGCTATTTTGTTTACACTAACAGTTTTACAAGCGTTAAGGCACTAAAAGGATAATATGCATTCGGACAAGTGGCAGCTACATTGTAAGTAAGTGATAGCTGTTGTGTGGGCGTGTGGCACGTCTGCGTTAAAGAGACATTGATATGTGTATCAGCCATGCCATGTATCTCTTCTACCTTCTTTTAACCCAAACTCACTTAAGCCCTCATTCCCCGCGGGCTTTTCATGGTCCTTGAGGAATTTGTTTACCTTTTTTTGTCTTAGGCTCTTTGCAACAAATCAAATTTGCATACAATTATCAGATGTTATTCTTGGTTTTTATCATTTTTTGTTCCTTAAGCTTTTTTTATGGATCTCTTTAAAGAAGTAGACACGAATGACCTTTGGAAACTAGAAAAAACTGTTGGATTTCGTCATACATATTTCTTTCCATAGGATAAAGATTACTACTCATAAATTTTAAGCAGATTCTCGAAATCCACAAGAATCAGTCGTCCAAATAACGCCTCAGTAAACTAGATTGATTTAAACAATTTGACTACAACCTAGTTCGTAGTCGTAACTCGTGGTCGCCGTAGTCGTGGGTAGCCAGCAGACATCCATTTTGAGGCGAGCCAAAGTGAGAAGACGAAGGCTTTGAGACCCACCACATAACAAAAAATCTATAAAATGATTGTCTCTAGTTCCAAATTCCGCTACATGAAAATTCATCAAGCTACATGGTTGTCTCCTGATCAAAAATCCCGGAACCAAATCGAAATGTTATAAAAGACCTCATAAGCCTCCCCAATATATAATGACTCGTAAAATGATATGATGGGATGGATGTAAAATTTCCGGGTCGAGATCAATTCGACTTATTGATAATGAATCTATACAAACAATATTTGTATATTCTGAGCCAACTTACATACTTGAACATTTTCAAGATTCTCAAACTGATTATCATGTAAACAAAATTAGATACTCTTAAACTGAGATCGTTCCTACTGTGATCACCCATACGTTGAAGGCATTCTCCACTCTCAGTTACTACTATGAAAAAGAAGTAGTCCCTCAAATCCTAATATAGAGCTTTCTGGACCCCAGCAGACTTATTTACTATATTATTATGATCATATTAGATGAGCCACTGTGCAGGGAGGAGTGCCGATAGATCACAGTTCGTACAATAAATCTTAATGGATAAAATCAAATATTCTGTTCTCAAGTTGAAGAATATAAATCCAGTTTCATGAGTCTGTCGGAATGAAACAACCATCACTAGTTTCGGATTACCTCAGTATTTCCAAAGATGATGTGAACATGGGTATTGAGAAAAGTTCTCGTGTCTAATGGTACTTTTGTGGCAAAACTAAGTTGTATTTAAATCTTTTATCAAATACACGATTAATTTTGTTTGGGATACAAGTGGTTACTTTCACTCAGGAGAGGAGTTAAATCAGAGAGAGTTTCAGAGAGAACAAAAGAGTGCAAACTTGCAAAGTTCGTACTTGTTGAACCCGCGAAGATGAGAAACAATTTCAATTCACTAATAATCGGCATACCTTTAGAAGTTATGCCTAAACCTCAGAGTATTTCAGTAAATTTCTTCCCTCATTAGAATAGATTGAACTCAGATCAATGCCGATATATTTTAAAGCCTTTATAATGCATTATTGAAGAGAGGAGTCCAAGTATTATCAAACAAACTATCATCAGAACTAAAATCAGCGAGTTCGAGGTAATACGTTTGGCTTAGATTTGAATTTAATTAACAACAACGCTTAGCAGTAAATTTATGATTTTAATTAAACTGAGTTAAATTATATATTAGTTTATGGAAGCAAACCCGTTAAGCTTCATTTGAAGTGTTGGGCATTACAAAAGGTCTCCAGCAACTTTTTAATCGCTCTTTCGTTGATAATGCCTTCAGATTCCCTTCTTCTTTAAGTACTATATAATTCTTTGATTTTGTCTGGCAGAATATCCCGTCTTACACGCTTTTTTAACAAACTAGGGTTATGAATTTCTCTATTTACGCCATGAAAAAATAATCCAACTTAAAGAACCCATTGGTTCCCCTGGTAACTGAAAACGAAGTAACATAAATTAATGTATAGTTAACTCATATGCACATCATTGCACCAGTTAATGGAACTGTGTGGGTAATAAAAATTGTGCTACTCATAAATTAACTGCGAAATATTTAATAATATTTACTTTACTCTCCATTTCATTAGCAACGCTGTCAATTTCAGGACTCTTCAAAGAAAGCATTTTTATGAACCAAGAATTTGTCTAAGAACAAATGGGTCAATTCTGACTAACTAATGAAAAAATACATCATTATTACAGATATCTATGTACTTATATATACTTATAAGGACATAAATGTATATATGTATCCATACAGGATTATATGATTGAGTGTGTACCAGAAATAATTGCATTCCTTGATTATGATTAATTATCATTAAGTGTTATTTGGAAACTAAAAATGATGTAAGAATTATTGACACACATATATGTATGTACCTCTCACCATAGCATATAGAGAATCATTAATATCGAAGCTGATTGCGAGTATTCAGTAACTCAGTTTGCTGCCCACACTCACGCACAGTGGTCAATTTTGTCAAACAAGCAGGCAATCATTATTGCCTTTGATCAAATATATTAAATTTAAAGTCGGTAAGAGCGTTCGATACCAAACGAGGTTTCATATAAAGTGACTCATTGTCGTGAGACTTCTTTAACCTGATGCTGGAGAAAATAATAGCGAGCTGTATAGCTAAATAGAGTAGGTACAATCTTCTGTTGGCGTACGCCGATGATATTGACATCATTGGAAACAACACCCGCGCTTTTTCCAGACTGGATAAAGAGGCGAAGCGTATGGGTCTGGCGGTGAACGAGGACAAGACGAAATATCTCCTATCATCAAACAAACAGTCAGCGCATTCGTGTCCTGGCTGACCCGTCACTGTTGACAGTCATGACCTTGCAGTAGTAGATAATTTCATCTATCTTGGAACCAGCATTAGCACCAATAATAATGTCAGCCTGTAAATCCAGCGCAGAATCTCCCTTGCCAACAGCTGCTACTATGGACTGAGTAGGCAATTGAAAAGTAAAGTCCTCTCTCGACGAACAAAAACCAAACTCTACAAGTCCCTTATCATTCCAGTCCTGCTTAATGGTGCAGAAGCGTGGACGATGTCAACATCCGATGAGACTGCACTAGCAGTTTACGAGAGAAAAGTTTTGTGAAAGATTTACGGTCCCTTAAACATTGGCAACGGCGAATACCACAGACGAAGGAACGATGAGTTGTACGAGTTATACGACGACATTGACATAGTTCAGCGAATAAAAAGACAGCGGCTACGCTGGTTAGGTCACGTTGTTCGAATGGATGAATGCGCTTCAGCTTTGAAAGAGTTCGATGCAGTACCCGCTGGTGGAAGCCGAGTAAGAGGGAGACCTCCACTACGCTGGAAGGACCTGGCTTCACTTGGTATTACCAATTGGCGCTAAACTGCCAAAAGGAGGGATAAATGGCACTCGGCTATAATCGTGTAAGCGTTTCCTACACAGACTAAGAGATTATTAACCCAGTTTTCTTTATTTCTGCAACAGATGATTCCTTCATCAATCTCTAGATGGACGGCTTTCAACTAATTCAATGCTATTTATTTTGTAGTTATATTACGTAAGCAGTTGCCACTTTTTAGACTGCAATAGGACCCTTAAGTCTCTACACTGGGACTTGGATTCTATTGGACTATGTTCAATTTACGTATAACAGTCACTCGTTCGTTTCACCATTCTCAAGATGTTAGAGAAACGAAAGGGAACAACGATGACTTTAGTGATTTATTATGAAGAATCTGATCAAATTTTGAATTTATATTGAGAACAAGAATTATTAAGATTATTAAAGACGAAGATTGATGCATACCCAAACTACAATTTCTTATCAACCAATCTTTAAAAAATACGAATATACCCATCAAAAACGCATACCTATATAATATTCTATTTATTTCAGCTCTCAAGTTTTTTTCACTATATTGATTGCCTCTGCCCACTGTGCATCGCAGAATAAATACCTCGACCACGTTGCTCATGGTTAGCGGTGAATTACGAATCGAAATCGAATTGATTTGGAATTACGTCAATGACAGGCGCACGTATGCCCAGAACAAGTGGCAAAAGCCGAAACAAAAAAATTAAATTAACCCAACAACAACAAAATTATGATACAAACGAACAAGTAATTAAATAATAAGGCAACCAAGCAATGAAGAAATAAAAATAAGCAACTAATGAATCAAGAAAAGCGACGGGGTGGGCAGTGCAAACACGCAGAAGGGGTTTCGCTACGTAACAGACGCATATGAACTGCCTACTATTGACAGATTATGTGGTTGGCATGTGGCAGGGCAGCTATTTTTATTACAAGTTCACTTGGCTACACATTTGTTGTTGCTGCAATCGAGTGTGGTAATGAAAATCGACATTCCTTACGGAGTTGCGCCTTCAGTCAAAGAAAAATAAATATATTCCAAAGCGCGTCACTAAACGGGGCACCCAGGCGTTGTGTGGCAACCGGGGGCGTCAGAGCACATTAGTTAATAGCTCTGGCATTGCTGGAGATATGAAAAAAGTTTGTAGGAAGTTTTGCGGTAGAGGGCTGCAGTTCGGTCTAGTTCATTACTGGATTTTGGCTGGTTTTGACAACCTAAATTACATCGACAGTGACATGGCCTAACTGTCAGAAGTTGGCTAACAAGGCTTACTGCTAAATTGTAGATATATTTGGATTCGCAATTTCGCTTTGCACAAATGCTCATTAAGTGAGTATTTTTACTTTGTGACAGACACGCAAAGTCATTTCTAAGAATTACATGTATTGGAGCTTTAAAGATACCACTATACTGAAATTTTTAGTAAATATGGTTTTCAAATCTTCTAATTAGTTAATGAAATAACAGTACTTTCACGTTGTATAAAACTTAACGACCAATAAGATTCCTCCTCCGGAGGTTCCCTTAAAACATTACTTTTCGGGTGACATGAAGGCAGAAACACCCCATCACCTTCTTGAAAAATAAGAAAATTCCTGAGACCCTCAAATCCGAATATGTCTAGAGCTCTCTGGACCCAAACCCGATTTTTCAATTTTTAGTATGGATTTAGATAATAATAATAATTGATATTAGATGAGTTACTGTGAAGAGAGAAGAGCCAGTAGAACACAGGTTCCGGAATACAACTTAATAGATAAAGGCAAAGACGATGTTCTAAAGTTGACGAATTTTAACACAGTTTCCTCTAAGAAAGACAAGAGTAAATTTTGTTTGGAAACATTACGAAAGTGCTCATTCTATAGTTAAACTGGACTGTTGAGAGAGTAACACAAAATGTTCAACCTAAGCTCTCTAAATACCACAACGAAAGAGTGAAGACTTTCCGTTGAAGTTCCTGCTTGTAGAACCCACGAAGATTAGATACATTTTTAATTCACTAATAATCGACATGCCTTGAGAAGCTGTGTCCTAACATCAGAGTATCTAGATAAGTCTCTTCCAACATTGAACGGATTGAACCCTGGTCAAGCACGAGAATATTTTAAATCCCTTTTAAATCCCCTCTAACATCATATTTATTAATGAAAAGAAGAGTTCAAGTATCACTAGACAAACTAAAATCCGAAGCAAAGTCAGCGAGTTCAAATTAATCTGTCTGGCTAAGCTTTAAAATTAATTAACAACTCTTAGCAGTGGATTTACGAGATTAATTAAACTGAGTTAAATTAAATATTAGTTTATGGGCACAACCCGCTTAGCTGAAGTGTTAGCAGTATTACAAAAGGACTCCAGCATCATCTTTCACTCGACTAAGTGCCGAAATTCGCTTTGATTATCACAGAAGACTGCCAGCCAGCCTTTTAACACGACTACTTCCGTTATAATTTTTTTTACTGTTAACAACATCCACATTTATTGTGCAAAACAATACAAGTATTTTGTGGTAGAAACAAAAGCAGGCTGCAACAGCAAAGCAAAGAATTACGGAAATTAGTTTTTTCCACATGAATTTCCAATAAAAGTGCAGACATAAGAAATGTGTGAGCCGAGTGGATCCAAACTAAAGCTATGGATGTGTCATGTGTGTGTACTTCGTGGCACATTTCGTTGCACTCGTATCTTTGGCGCTTTGTTGTGGCCGCCAAAAGACCACAAATAAGGCAATCGCGGTGTTGGCGCACAACAATAACCACAAGCCAACAACAAAAGCGCATCGCCTTTGTCTTTGAGCATCCACCGCAGTGTGTATGTGTGGCGTCGTTTGCGCGTGCCACAGCCGCATTAAATTGAAATTTCGCCACACATAGAGATGGGCTTTTGTAATCAGGACGCAACAAAGGACGAATAATGGCACTATGGTTGGATGGCTGGTTGGCGGTGGCTTCATTTCTCGCTAAGCTGCTGCAGCCCATGGACGGAGTGCAGTTTGAGTCGACAAATGACTTCTCACATGTAGTGGATACAGTGAGCTTGAGTTCGGAAATTCATACAATCTCTTGTCTTTGCAATAACCCTTATATACGGGTTATCCTCGTTTCACTAGCAACTTAGGTCCTTTAGGACCCTCTTGCCTTTCTCATAAGAGGATTTCCCAAAATGGAATCTATAGATCTGCCAATAAATGTCTTGCACTTTCGATTACTTCGAAAAGATGTGCCTATTCCTGGTGTTTACTAAAGATATTTTACCGACAATACAAGATTAGAAGATATAAATACCCAGAAAGATCAGACTGATATATTTAATAATACTGGAATCTCGAGTATTCTCTCCATTCAGCTTTAATTTATGACACAGTCCGTCGATCCGTGGGATCGTTATTAGATTATACGTTAAGGCCTTGAAAGTATTTCAAATCATTTAACATATAGAACTATATATTTCACAAATCCGACACGCTCCGCAGTTAAACTCTATGATATAGGGTTCTGAATGGATACTTGGATTCTGGATCCAAACAAAATCAACCCTACGACATTGGAGAGTATGCCGTATGAGTATGAATACAAGAACTTAACATAACCATATCGTTTCGTCTATCAAGCTTAGGAGGTATCTTACATTCATACATTCTATGTCAACGTCTTCTGTTACCACTTCAGTCGGAATTGAGCAGAAACTTCTAAATATTTGACATCCACATATTCCTAGAAAAAAGTCACTTAAATCCTAATGCCATTTGCCAATTTAGCCATTGATTTGTTTTGAGCCACACCAAAGTTACCATCTTAGAAGATTATACGGGGGTCGAATCCCAATAAGTTCTCTAATTTTCCCGCATGATCTTCGTTCGACATCATCCTTTCGTATAAAGATCAACTGTCTCTCTGTCCAATAACTCAGTTCCGGTGAAATTGAAAATTGACTGGTTAGAATCCTATCGAATATTGTTATTCTGTTGTTATTAAAAGCAATTAGGTCCGGTCTTGGCCAAAGGGAGATACGTCTACTTCATCGTGAAGCGAAATTATTGTCTTTAAGCTCTAAAACCAGAACTTGTTGTCTCCATCTTTTGGAAAAGTATCGCCAGCAATGAAGTCAACCTTAGAGCTTCCTATAAAAATATTTTCCTTTTAAAATTTCGAAATATTTCACTGTCTTTACTCTTCATCGCACCTGTTTCTCCCCTTCAAACCACCATGGCAATTTTTCACCTCCCTCCTTTGTTGTGAAATTTATTTTTATTTTTAGGAAAATTTAATACGCAGCAGGCGAGCGAGCGAGCGACTTCCATTTCCAAATCTCGCCAGATAATCATCAGCGGCGACCAAACATATTTAGCTATAATTGCGGTCATATGTGCACACCGCGCCACCTATGCGCCTGTATGTGAGAATGTTTGCTTTGGACAGCCCCCGGGGAATTTTAGCACATTGCGAAAGAAACAACTGCGGTCATAAAACCATAAGAGTTGCGCTAGGCGCGCAGAGAGAGGGAGGGAGGCAAAACGTATTTGCTCCAAATTAAACATTACGAGTGCTCTGTGACCCAAGCGGCCAGCGCAGCCAACAGTGACCAGCAACCAGCGGGGTCTGTTCACTGACGTGGTCAACAAAGCATTGCAAAGCATGTTGACTCGACCCGCGTATATTCGCAAACCGCAGCGACCACTGATGGAGCAACAACTGCGTTGCTGTTGTTGTGGTGCTTAGCTGACTAAACGAGAGTTCGAGTAGGGTGGGGATGGGGTCACACGCTAACCACTGGCCGCAGTAAATCACTGGACGCACTGAGGTGCGCGCACACAAATGGCGACCAGCAGAGCAGCAGCCGCTGACCAGTAAGCAGTGACAAGAACCAGTGGTTGGAGGTAACCGGCGACGACGTGTGCATTTGTCGAGGTGCTTCCGGTCAACGGCGGCGACTCAAGGCTACGATGGAAGTGGGAGTATGTGTGTGCATCGCGGCTGTTTAATGGGTGCTTTGGTGCGTTAATGCGATGTTGGTGGCTTGGTTGGGGGCTCAGTTGGTTGGCTGGCTGCCTGCTTGAGCTCATTCACATGTGAAATGTCAGCGTTGTGACTGTGACAACAACAACAGCAACAACAATGCCAAGGAGAGACATTAAATTAGAGTTTATTTCGCAATTAACGCCTGTTGCTGCCACACCCACTGTCAAGTGTTGTGCTACGCGCTGCGCGACTCCCACCCACCACCGCGCGCTTCACTTCACCGCTTCCGCTCTCGTTTGCTAATGACTTTGACAGAAATTAGTGCTTCCTGCCGCAATGCCGTGGCATACAGCCGAACGACTGTGTTGACAGCGGGTTTAATAGGCTGTTGAGTGAATATGTGGTTGGAAGTGGGAGCAGGTGAAGTGGTTGGGAGGAATGCTGGTTGCTGGTTATGTGCGAAATTCATTGAAATTGTTACAATGGCATTTTCACTTAACGTGCTGTCGACACCTAACGGGGAATGTTACATATATACACATATATGTATATGACTCTATCATATATATGTAGGGCTGCTCATTTGTAATTCGCGCTTTAAGCATCCACAACAACAAAAGCAACAACTGTGCCGCCTAAAGACTAAATGTTGAATGTTTCATTGCAAGCTGTGTGTTGCTATGTTGGTGTCTGTTACAGGTGTAAATGGGAATTAATTAACCGCAAATACTATAAACATTGCAACACCATGGCATAAACACTAATACTCCGCCACACATCCACATATAAACACAAACAATTATATGCTTAGGAAACGATGCTTAAGCAACATAGATATGAGAATATTGAGCTGTAGGTGGCGGCATTTGAATATTTGCTATGGTTTTAAGCTGAAATATTTATAATTCCATCAAAACATCACATATTCACCAATATCATTTGTGGCACTTCAATTAAGTGAAATTTTCATTATCTTCCGGGGTAAATTTGACAGGCATATTAACTAACACTATTTTACTGTGATTCTCGTATTTCACGATATGTTGCATAGACTATGAGAGCTTCCTTCACTAACGGTTCTTTTTAATACCTAAAAGTAATCGAGTAAGGTTTTATCAACATTCTCATGTTCAGAGAGAGTAAACGAATTGTAAACATGCCGACAAATCGTATATAGCATAGAGTCAGTCTTCTTAAACTTTCGTTCATATCCCCGCGTAATGGAAAACTTTCTATAATTTCTTGGCAAACTTTTGGGTTAGCAGACGATTTAGTCTATGGAAATAGAGTATATTATTTCTTGAAAAAGGATAGAAATTGGACCACAACACCACCTACTATCTATCCATCGCACTTTACAATTCCAACTGGTTTAGGCCACCGATATCATAAGTATCAGTTAAAATTTGAAAAAATGGTTAGTCATAATCAATAATCTACACTAGCTCCAAGTTAAATATGAGGTCCTCGGTTGAACTTAGACCATACATATATGTAAACGTTGTACATGTATCATTGATAACCTAAAAAAATCTAGTGATCTAGAGTATATTTCGATGAGTGATAGCAAAAATTAACAAACTTAGTACATATCTATCTCTCAGATGATTTGTATTCATATTTCCTTAAGTCAGTTTTACTTTGAACTAAATATTTTGGACAATATTCGGGACATCTTACAAAAACTGTTCTCAAATTTTGTGGCAAAACGGCTATTGAAAAAAGTAAATCAATTTGGATCACCCGATATGTATATTGACAATAGAAGAGCGAAAATATTGTCGAGGGTTAACCTTGGTTGTTAGTTAATGAAATAACAGTACTTTCACGTTGTATAAAACTTATCGACCAATAAGATTCCTCCTCCGAAGGTTCCACTATAACACTACTTTTCGGATGACATGAAGGCAGAAACACAGCAACACCTTCTTGAAGAGGAAGAAAATTCCTGAGACTCTCAAATCTGAATATGTCTAGAGCTCTCTGGACCCAAACCCGATTTTTAAATTTTTTAGTATGGATTTAGATAATAATAATAATTGATATTAGATAAATCACTGTAAAGAGAGTAGATAATTAATAGATAAAGACAAAGACGATGTTCTGAAGTTGACGAATTTAAACACAGTTTCAGTTTTGTCGGTATCAAACAATCGCCACTAATTTTAGAATTACCTCAGTGTTTGAGATGCGGTGTGAACATAGGTATTGCGAAAAGTTCTCGGGTCTGTTGCGCCACTTAGATGTATTTAAATCTTATAAGTCAGACACGAGTAAATTTTGTTTGGAAACATTACGGAAGTGATCATTCTATATGGAGTTAAACTGGACTGTTCAGAGAGTAACCCAAAACGTTCAGTCTAAGCTCTCTAAATACCACAACGAAAGAGTGAAGACTTTCCGTTGAAGTTCGTGCTTGTAGAACCCACGAAGATTAGATACATTTTTAATTCACTAATACTTCACTAGATAAGTCTCTTCCAACATTGAACGGATTGAACCCTGGTCAACACCGAGTATATCATATTTATTAATGAAAAGAAGAGTTTAAGTATCACCAGACAAACTAAAATCCGAAGCAAAGTCAGCGAGTTCAAATTAATATGTATAGCTAAGCTTTAAAATTAATTAACAACTCTTAGCAGTGGATTTACGAGATTAATTAAACTGAGTTAAATTAAATATGACTTCATGGGCACAACCCGCTTTGTTTATATATAGCATAGTATATTGACAATAGAAGAGCGAGGGTTAACCTTGGTTGTATAAACATATAACAAATGGATTCTAAGAATTATCTATGAAAGTAAAGATATGAAAGAAAGATATGTTCTCACAAATTCCTCCGGAAATATGAAATAAAGATGTCCAATTCAACTTTTTTCCGATTGTTGGATAACAGATTTTCCAAGTACGGATCTAGTTAGGCATCACTCTACAAAAATGTCTTCATTATTCCTTGCTTTTAAAGAAGCTATGATATTCTAAACAATTTTTTCCCAATTATGGAACTAGAGATCATAAAAAGAAAGAGCATATAGAACTAAGGACTTGTAATATGATAACTTCTAAAGATAGAAGAATCGGATCCGTTTTGCAATTGTAGATTCAAAAGGATTTGGTCTTATCTCTTCTTATTGTTAAGAATTAAGTCATGTTTAAAGCTCACATTTATTTTTGAAATCCTAAATTTCTCGCATTTTTGTGGCAAATAAGTAAATTAATGCTTCTACATACCCAACCAATGCGGAAGCTTAAGACACTGAATAAAAATTAAAATGACGCCGGTACTTCCTACCTCAAAGCCTTGGCTTTCACTTTCTTTTACGACCGAAGAGTACACCTCCTCAGCACACATATACATATGAATACATTAATTGTCTAGCGAGAGAATAAGCTCGCACTTGCACATTTATGCTCCTTCGACTGCGCTTCATAACAAAGTCGTCGGTGCTAATCCTCATTTAATTTTAAAGTTCGAAGGTGTTGAAGATAATTTCTGAGCCACTCAACTTAGCGACGCTGCTGGCTGCTGGCACAGCATGTAGTGCAGGGAACGCAGAGACAGGAGAGAAGATGTGGGTGACAGACAGGAGAGCGGGTCGGTGACGAGGCAGGCAGACGGAAGTGCTTTAAGGGAAGCCGCTGGATACACATGCTCGCACATATAAGGAAGGATATGCGGGTTCTCTACTCCCAGTGCGCATTCATGTGTGCTTTCGCTGCTCATAAAAAATATTTTATGGCAATGTCTTCCAAAAACGAAAGGGTTTACAGTTACATATGTATGTGTGAGTGAGCATGTGTAGCCGCTCTGCGGTAAGTGGCAGCATTACCGCATCGCAGCGCTCAGCGACGAGATAAAATAAATGGTTCCAGACATTGTCTTATGAATAAATTGTTATGGAAATCGAATTAATGAGTGCTGTGAAAGCGCCACCCGTCAACCGACCGCGCCGCGCCACCTCCAGTCGGCAAGGCACCAAGCAACCTGCCAGCTAAGCGGACGCCAACAGCCGGTAGCTAGCACGGGCAGCCAGCTGCAGTTGCATAGTAAGCAAATTCTCACAGCCTCAGCCGGGGTCTTCATGCAAGATTTTGATAAAATACTGTGCGCGTGTGTTAGTGTGCGCGGCGCTGAGGTTAATACCTGAGCTTATTTGCCTAACTCTTTCGTTCGAACGTAATTTAATTATGCGTTCACTTTGTGCGCCTTTAAAGTTCTTATCTGCTCGCTGGCTTCCTTTTTTCTCGTGTTTTTGGTTTCACATTTTCTTCGGAATGCACAGTACTCCATAAAAGACTGCAAAGCCACACAGAGTTGTCTCTGAGATGGCGGGGATTTTTATGAGCTTGGGCAGCTGAAATGGTGAGAAATTTAATCAAGCTACTCGAGGAAGCCGCGCAAGGGTTAATGAGTAGTGTTGTTGTGTCGCCAAATTTGAATTTTAAATTTTTTGTTCGAATTTCGCAGGAATACAGCTGAAAGAAGCGAGTTAGGAACTGAAGACGAGTCTCTATGGACACTGGCAACCATTGTAAGTGTCTAATTATGCAACAATTTTGGTATTTGATTGCTGCATTTAAATAGTTTGAGCACTCTGATATGATCTGATGTATGACAATAAAGAAGAAAAGAAGGATTGAACATTGAAACGCTACTTCAATAAATCTAGTGTATTAATAATGATATGTGTTAGGTGGTTTGAGAGAGAACGATACTTAGCTGCAGTACATTCCGTTGAACAGTCTACTGAACACTTTCTCATTTTCCAGAAAAGAACTCGTGTTGTGGCTCCTCACGCTTAGTTCGGAGTTTTAAAATGAGTAGATGATGATTTCAATGAATATAATTCTAAAAGAGGTCAATGAAAAACGCGATCAAGTATCAAGTTATTCATCTGATGCCTATTTTATAAGTATTTTATAAGCAGATCCCTCAAAAATTCATTCCATTTTCAAAGATTTTAAAGTATCCAAACCAGCCTGAATGTAGGGATAAACTACTTGAATAATGACAGTAGATTCGGTAAGAACAAAGGGAGACCTTTCAATGCAATCCGAGATTTCAGTGTAGGCATCGATTTTCATACCGTCAAACCGGAGTTAATCAAAATAATTAATCATAACTTTCATATCGATTTCATGCACGATGATAGTCCAAAAGACCGCTGCACAGTGGTTGCGCCCATAGGACAAAATTCAAAAAATTCATAACAACAAAAATTTCCGAAAAGTTACCAAATCGTCTCTAAAATGTCCAAGCTTCTTCATGGCAAACCGGTTTTTACTGCAAATCTAACGGGTCATTCTAAAAATAGAATGCAAAGCGTGATCAACTGTTCAATTTTTTAGCGAAACTGCGCTAAGTTAGCTTTTCGTGAAAACAAAATTGAATTTCAAAGTGGTCAAACGTTTGCTAGAGAGGTCAGATTTTGATTATGTAAAAAGAATTTTATTGTTGCAGGTATTTACTTTAATAAATTCATCTTGTGAAATTAATTTTATTGATTTATTATTTGTTGCGTATTTTTGATTGATTATACTTTTTTTGTGTATTTTTTTAACGTAATTTTCATGTTTAAATAGACATTTAGTTATGTTACCCCACGATCCCCCCTTTAGGAGTGTTATCAGTGTATTTGTCAATGTTTTAAGGTAATACAAATGTTATGTGTAGCTGCCGATATTTGCCCATATGTTTATATTCGTGAATAAACTTAAGCTGTCGTCTTACTGCTGCTCAAACTTGGTTTGGTAGAACAAAGCATTAAAAACAAAGGCTACGCAGTAGAGATGAGAAAACTTAACATTTGTATTGGCTACATTTACAAAAAAATTATTGCTTATTGGACTAAATACAATCGATGTAAGGTTTCAATTGTTTAGTGGTTCCACCGTAGGCCAAAAATCAAAAAATCCATCTCTCGATTTTTTTACCAAATGTAAACCGATGGCCTCTAAATTGTCCTAACTTCTTATTTTCAAACCGGGTTTTCGAAAAAATTTAACGGTACTTTCTAAAAATAGAGTTAAACGCATGAACAACTGTATTTTTTTAAAGCACATCAGCCATTTTTTTTTTCGCAGCAACAACGCACTTCAAATTGTCCTGCTAACTGTTCAGGTTAACGAATCAAGATTATTTTTAATGGCTTTTGAAGCTAAAAGTATTTATTTTAACTTGTGAAATTAATTAAGACTAACGTGATTTGTATTTTTTGTGAAATTAGTCTGCGTCTTCAATGTCTTCAATGTGTTTACATAAAGTTTTAGTTGTGTTCCCCCGCGAACCCCCGTTAGATTTATTTTACATTGTCTTTACCAGAGTCTTAAAGGGTTATATACAGTTAGAGGGCCGAAAAAAAGTGAATTTCCAGAATTTTTTCTGAGAAAACTTTTTAATTTATTGATCCAAAAATTTATATACATATTATGGTATCTTTTAACTGTATTTTAAGACTTAGTTTTAGTAAAAATATTTATTTGAAAAAGAGCTACAGCTGATCTCCAGGAGCTCCTCTCAAAAAAGACGTTTTGCGGTGACCACTATATCTCGGAACTGGATCATCCGAAATTAGAAAACCATGATCAACATGATTTCGTTAACCAACAGATTTCGTTAAAATAATGTTAAATCTAGTAATTAATCGAAGGAATAAGCAAAATAAAATTTTTTGACAAAATGGCGGTTTCTAAAAAAAAAATCGATTTTTCACCGAAATTTCGCCCTTAAATTGTTTATAAAAAAAAATATATTTATCGGAGAGAAAAAATCTACGATTAATTACTAAAAAATATATTTAAGAAGGTCGTGTTAAAATTTGAGACTAATCGGCCTAGCCGTTTTCAAGTAATGTTGGTCACCGACTTTGAAAACACCATTTTGAGAAAAACGCGTTTAAAGTTTGGACCTTGTACTTCCAAGCACTCTGAAACGCCTTTTCAAATTTTTCATTTGCTTGTAACTCTGAAAATATTCACCGGAACGATATGAAATTTTCTGTGTGTATTCTTAAATATATGTACATTAAGAAAATGAAATAAAAAAAAAATCGATTTTTTGAAAATTCTAACTGTATATAACCCCTTAAGGTAATAAAAGTGTTAAAGTTAGGTGCGGAAATTTGCAGATGTAGAAGTAATCGTCAAAATAATAATGGCCTTTGAATTAACTATTTTTAAGTTCAAACTCATTATCATTGGACTAAAAAAGCTTGGAAAGAAGGATAAACCATCTTTATTTCAATCTATGTACGGTTTACTAGAGGATGCATTATAAGTTTTTGTTCTAATTATAATGGCTGTTGAAAATGAACTGTATTAAATTGGTTGATAATTTGCTTTTTTCCTACATGACTTTTTTATATGATATGTGGGGGTTGGATGGGGGAAACTATAACGACAAATCATGTTCAGCTTGTTTATCGCTTTCTTAAATGTTTTTACGAAGCCTTACTGAAAGTTTTGACGCTCCGACTATGACCATGAGAAGTATTTTTGTGCATGATGGCCATATAATGGCAATTACAGTTCTATGGGAGCTATAGGACCTAGTAGTCCGATGGGGCCAATTTTTTTACTATATATTTAAAATAATTTTCTAGATTTTTGGTGAAAATTTCAAAGCGATATCTCAACGGGAAGTATTTATGACCGCACCTTCATACAAGCCCAACCACTGTGCGCTGGAGGCGTGAATCTGAAATAGGTCCAAATTAAGATGAGGATGTTCTAATCATTTTAAATTTGAAATGTCAGACTATTAATTTTATTGGATGGCAGTATTTATGGAAAATCAGACAGTTCACATAATCTATCCACATAAATAACAGTTTCAATCTGTAGGCAAAACCATACTTCCCAGATGTAATTTATTCTCAGATATGAAGAATATCGATATTTAAGTACAAAATAGTTACAGATTGGTCTACCAAAGGAAATCAATATCTAGGTGTTTCGAAATAATGAAAAAACTATATAGTGAAAGTAGTCTGACAGTATATTCATAAACCCTAAAACCTCTACACCAAATATTTTTAAGATAACCGAAGAACATCAAAGGAAAATCTCGGCCTTTTTCTTGACAGATATCGATTATTCTGAACAAATTTACGGATGCATTGTTAGAAATGCAGCAGAAGCCTTAATGTTCCGAAATAATAAAATAATCGGATTGAACTAGGATGTGTAAGAACTTCTTTCCAGTTAAGGGAGGATATTTCCCTAGAAAACGAGCTTTCTTCTGGACGATAGAGCCAATCAAATTGCTGGAGAAATCGAAAGATTGATCATAATCAAAGAGCGCGAATCTTTTCAGATTATTCGGCGACTGTGGAAGTAGAGAAATAGGAAGTGGTATTCGAAAGGACCGAACCTAAAATTTTAGTATCTTAAAAGTGGGGCTTACTTGAATATTCGTTATTTGTTTTTTTGTGAGCAGTGAATATTGAAAATTCCATTCAAACCCTTCAGTTCTTTATCCTCACTTCAAATAGAAAATGTCAAAGGCATTATCAGAATAAGTGTGGATGCCGTGAAATTATTAATGCCCCTTGAACCTCCATTACATTTATATAATAGGCGCTACAGAGCTCGCTATGCATGATTAGTTTGGATATTGCATTCAACAGTTATAGACGTGTAAACATGGAGTTCACTAACGCCGAAATTCGAGCAATATTAAAGTTTTCCTTCGTTAAAGGCAAATCCGCGGGTGAAAACGACATCATGGATAAGCCAGCCGGCGGAAGTCTTGTGACGACGAATACCGATTAAATGATGGTAAACATCGACGAAGAAACCTTCTGAACCGAATCAACGCCTGCGATATGCTGCTGAAACAGAACGAACTCGACCCACATACGACAATTTCAAGCGAAAACGGTCATGGTCGAAGCCCGGTGAATAGTGGCCAAGCCGGGATTGACTGTCAGGAAGGTTTTGCTGTGTGTTTGGTGGAATTGGAACGAAATCATCCACTATGAGCTGCCCCCATATGGTCAGACGCTTAATTCTACCATCTACTGCGAACAACTAGACCGCTTGAAGCAGGCGATCGACCGGAAGCGTCCAGAATTGGTCAACAGGTAGGGTGTAGGGATCCACTAGGACATCGCCAGACCACACACTTCGTTGATGACTCGTCAGAAGCTACGGGAGCTCGGATGGGAGGTTTTACCGCATCCACCATATAGCCCGGACATAGCGCCAAGTAATTACCACCTGATCCTGTCCATGGCGAACGCCCTTGGTGGCGTAAAGTTGAACTCAAAAGAGGCTTGTGAAAAGTGGCTGTCCGAGTTCTTCGCAAATAATGAGGAGGGTTTCTATGATGATATTATGAAGTTGTCGTCTAGATGGAAATAGATTATCGAACGAAACGGCGCATATTTGAACTAAATCCGATCACTGTAACACTTTTTATGAAGCATTGAATAAAGAGTAAAAAAGCGGATTTGCCGACCTAATATATAACATGGGTCCCGTTTCGATTTAAAGGAAACAATAAATGGGAATCAGTTAAAGTCGGTAAGTCGGCAACGGTAAGTCAAGAAGCGCTATCAAACCTTAGTCAGCAACATTAACCTAAAGAAAGTGGTGGGAAATAAGCAATTTGAAAAAAAAAATCGACCAAAATTGCTTAAGTGAATTCAACGTAAATCGAATATAACAAAAATAATATGGCTTTGCCATTGACCTCCTCAAAATAAATATTCTTGCACTTTCGTCGTCTAAACAAATTACTGTCAAACGGATATTTCCGGCCTATCACTTTGATATTTCGCTTCCTGCGAGAAGAAATCAACGCTTACCACGAATTTCATAAAGCAACTGAAATCAAAGGGCATTTTGCCGCCGAACACTACACACACCCACTTTTATTTGACGTGAATAACGGTAGAAAGCGACTGCTTTTTTTTTGTATTTTTTTGTTGTTTTTGCTTACAAAAGCTGGTATTTATTGTATGAAAGTCAATTGAGATCAAATCATTTGGAAGCAAAACAGTTGATATGCTATCGGCAATTGACAAGAGCGCACGCACACACACGCTTGCAGGCATATATATGTACAAACAAATACACATTCAAACATATTTCTACAACTAGTATGAACTTCATATGGGAATTCCTTGCTTCCATGCAAGCTTTTGTGTATGGCTGCTTGATTGTGTGCCCTGATGTGTGTGTGCGACTCTGGCAATTGCTCAATTCAATTTCCGATTGAGTGCGCGCTGCTGCCTCGATTGAATCACTTGACTCGCTCTTGCACCTTTGACTCGTTGTTTGACGTAAAGCCACACACACACAAATACACATTCGCATACAAACTCACTACTTTCGCCTTTGACTTTCTGCGAAGTTATTGTGCGCTGTCAAATGTCGCATACGAACACACACTCGCACACACACCCATTCATCCTTCCTGCCTCGCATTCAGGTGCGTTAACTTTATGTTCGAGATTAGTTGAATAATGTAATTTGTCGTCGTCGATTGCATTTGCTGCGTTGCCATTTTCGGCGCCTATTGTTGCTATTAACATTTTTTATTATGCTCCATACCTTTTGTCATGCCACATACCTATGCTTTGTATTTGTTGTAGGTATGTAAGTATTTGTTGTTACTTAATAGTCCCATTATGCGCGCCATAAGCTCAAAGTATTCGTCAAGCACACTGCCATTTCCACTTGATCAGCTCGTTTCCGGCTCATTTGTTCGCTTTGTATGGGAATTATTGAAAATTACCGTTTTACTGTTATTGTTGCTATTATTACTGTTTGTATTGATGGGTTTAAATCGTTGGTTACTGATTTCCTTACTTACTTCCTGCCTTGTATAAGGCATAGTAGCTGAGCCAATAAATATTTGGTAAGCTCAGTTTCCACTTAATAAATGGTAATTTGTTGCGATTTTGCTTCACATAATTAGTTACTTTTTGTTTATTTTTCAAGAATTTACTTTTCTTATGAGTAACTACAACCTAATAAGAATCGCAAATTTACTAGGATAATGAGTGCTACAAATTAATTCCTACATAAAATTTATTTCTCGGATTAAGATAAGTTAGGTTAGGTTTGATTTTAATGCTGATTCTCGAATTCCAGTCAGAGACCTTTTGTCCCGGAATCTTATACGCACGTCTTGCGTATATCACAAATGTAGATGTTAGATGTCTATTCCCGCGAGGTCATCCGAAACGCTGGGACTGTAAGATCTAAGGAGTTCAGAATTGATTACACAAAGTTGGGACAGTCTGGAATAACTTGTTGAGATTTTTAACTTTCCTGCGAGGATGCTGTTTGGGTTTTGGCAATTCGGGGAAAGACAAAACTTATAGGTGTCGACGGACTTTCTAGACCACCAGCTTTTTTTCTGGTATCAGAATGTATAAGATCCGTTATAATTGCAATGAGTTGCAAATTTTGTGAATAAAAGTGGATTTTGGGACACTTTGATCAGTTCGAATTATGTTTCTTAAGATGTGAAACTCGGCTGCCACATGAAGATATGAAACACATTAAAATAAATTTCTCTTCAAAATTTTAATGCCAAGATAAGGACCACTGATAGTTAAAGAATGTCATGAGCTATTTATAGAACTGACTTCTTGCTACATGTTAAACCGTCAATGGATTCCTGGACACAGTGACATTCCAGGTAACTGCGAAACAGATGAACTAGCCAGATCAGGCACAACCTTACAATTGGATCCCTGTAAAGGGGACTTATGCATGCCGTTGGCCACTTGCAAACACTTAATTGATAAACAGGTCATAGATTAGGCTGAGTCCCGGTGAGAAGAATCTAGGATTTGCTCAACAAGCAGGCAAACGTGGCCTGATTGTACAGCGAAAAGAATAGCAACAATCGAACACGGTTTTCTTGACGACATCTCGCAGGTTGCACACTTTAAACATTTTAATTTGTTCAACTTCATAAAGGTAACACTATATCTACCTACCTACCTACCTAAGGACCACTGAGGAGCATTAGACTTCGAACCTTAGTTGCTGAGGATGAAGACTTTTCCTGAACTTCTCTCGAATACTTTTAAAGATTACGAATTTTGCAGGCACTCGCTAGAAGTTCAATGTTCCAATTTTAAGAAAGCATTACAAATCTACGCTGACGACGACAGGTATCTCACCTAAGAAACACCAGGTAGGATGTCCTACATTGTCAGGACTATTTATGATGCTTGTGTAAGTCTCTCATATATATCTAGAATGCAGGTTTTCTAAAAGAATGCCTACCCTTTTATGACCTATGAAATCTTCTCTGTGAAGTACTTTTAGTCCTGCTAGAGCAATTTCATAGACTATTGCAAGAGTAATAGATTTAACAAAATAATTAAATACGTTATACGAAAGGTCTAAAAGGTCTGCAAAGCTCTTGAAATATAAATAATATGAATATCTTCATCCAACTACATTAAACAGACATTTTCTTTAAATTCCAATAGATCATTCTACTACAAGCCACTTTAAGTAAATCAAGTAAGCCACTTTGGCTACACATTTTAAAGACAATTTAATCTATTGTGCCCGTCTAATCAATACACAAAATGCTCGCTAAAAGCCAAACACGACCGAACTCATCAAGACTTTTGGGGGGAAACACACACAGCCACAGATATGAGACATAAAGTATACACATGCAGGATATCCTGCAGCAGCAGAAAACCGCCTGTCGTCACCCTTAACGCGCTTACCACCACACTCCTTCCACCGCTGAAGTGCGCTTAAAATTTTGCTAGCTGAGGTTTTAATTTATCCCAAATTAATGAAAATAACCAAAAATTGCTACAAACCATAGACAGGGAAGGAAAGAGAGAGAGAGAGGGAGTATATATAGCTATAAATAGGCAAAAGCACCACACATCGATTGGAAATGAAGGCAGTAAATTTGTTACTAATATGAGGGAGTAAGTGTGTATGTGTGTGTGTGTGTGGGCTTGAAGAGCGAGAAAAGGTCGACTGCAAAATAAAATTAAGTAACCCAAAATAACGCGTGGTTCGAGGAAGCGCCCAGCAAGTGTGTGCTTCAAATATGAGTTTGTGTGTGTGTGAGTTCGTCAATGCCGCCAGATAATGTAGCAAATGCGCTGGAAGAATGTTGAAGAAACAAAATCAGTCGGCATTGTATAAACACACGATTTGCAAAATGCTTAGACCTTGCGAAAATGGCAGGCTAGGGTGATGGACGAGACAAAGCGCCTAGTTGTATGCTCGTAAAATAACTGCTGATTGGAAATCTTGTGGGGATATGAATGCCTAAGTAGCGGTGGCTGAGCGAATGAATGAGTGTAAGTTCCTGAGTGTGTATGTGTGTGATCTTACCACCAGGCAGTAGGCAAGAGCACTGCCAAAAATAGAAAAACATAATAGTTACACAATTAATGCTTTGGCTTCTTGCACTCGCAACTCAGTGTATGTGAAGTCGCAGATGAAATGGCTGTGATTTTCTATATAATTGCAAATAAGTGTGTGCATTTAGGTGTTTATTATTGGCTGTGAAGAGTCCGCGCGTATATATAAGTGAGAGTGTCTATGTGTGGTTGTGTCGAAATTTGTGGCTGTGTTTCGGACTATCCCATGAGAGCTTTGCATTTGCACAGCCAAAACTGTGCACGGACTTCAACGTGCTTCGCTTTGTGTTTGCTGTGTGGGAGTACGTGCTCAAGAACCCCTTTGGCGTCAAGTGGTGGAAGTCCTTTCCCAGTCCCTGTCTGCTCATTGAAGTAGTAGCTATGTGTACTAAGGAAATTAAGTTTGTGTTTACAAATGTGGCGTTGAATAAAGAAATTTCATACAAATGAGTCTAAGAAACCCTAATAGAAAGGGAAGAATTTAATACAGGCTTGGTTAGTACGCAGATTTGCAAATAATGTTAAAGAAGCTCGTTGTTTATAGTAAATTTATTTTCAGATTAATTTTTCCCGGTTATTGGAAAAAAGTTCTCCCTAGAAAGACGAGAATCGATATCTACAACATACAGAGCCAACTGTTAAACCTGAAAAAGACAATTCTTCAACATCATGGGGTCCGACGACATACACTATCGCCAATTCCCGGATTTTCTACAGTCAAGGGCTGCCACTTCGGAGATCTAACCCTGTTTGGATCGATTAGTTTTAAGTCTAGTTGTACTATCGCCAATTAACATATCCCCTTAAGTCCCGAGATAACAGATAGAAAAAATCTTATTTATCGAAATTCTAAACTCTATATATACACATATATTTTGATAACAAAATCTTGGCGCGAAATGATGATGCTTAACGCTTAAAGTGTTGGGAAGCTTTAAGGGGTTTTTGTTGAATTGAGGCAGAAACTATAAACGATTATAATAACCTTAACTCTCTTAATGTTTGTGCAATATAACTTATTTTAATGCAACTTATTACAACACGACTTAGCATGGTTTCATACTATCAATGTGCTTTCCAACAATAAATATATTAACTCGGATAGTATCTTCTTCTTAACTGATATTCTTTTTTCAACTCTTCGTTATTTGAAATATACTTTCAAGCGGATTGGAAGTGCAATTGCTTGTTTTCATATTGATTTATTTGAAATCAAAATTTTGAGAAAATTCAAATTTTCCAAAATCAGCCTGACCAACTACCTATCATTCCCATTACAATAATATGCTCAAATTTTCGAATATCTTTATGAAATTTTCTGTGTCATCAAGCCTATCACTTGTAGTTTTAAATGCTTAAAGTTTCATCATTTGTTCCCTTTCATAAAAATACTCAAAAGTCCAGTTGTAAAGAATTTAAAGAATTTCAATCCCTCCGGTTCATTGTCCATAACTCCCTAGAAATTAATGCTGCGGAACCCAAAATTATAGCAAACGGTAGCTGAGAGAATCTACTATAGAAATAGAGTAAATATATTTTCATTAAATTGTATGGAATATTGGCACAATTCTATTACATTTGAGGGAGTCTCTAAATTTTTCATATTTTTAATTTATTTTATAATACTAGTACAATTTATCCGCTGAAAAAAGGAAATAAACCTAACCCCACGTTCATTTAAAATATAAATAAACAAGATTTTACGAGACCCACCCAAAGTATCAACAATTTTAACCTTATAAAATCCCATAACATGTAACAAAACTAACGGCAAGTGATCCTTCAAAATGTAAGCAAACCCCGGCCAAAGGTCAATGACCTCGACCAAAATGTAAACAAACCCCACCCAAAATATAAACAAACCTCGTCCAAAGGTCAATGACCTTAACCAAAACGTAAACAAACCCCTGCAAAAGGTCTATGACAAAAGAATATCAGTTAAGAAGAAGATACTATCCGAATTAATATATTTCTTATTTGAAAGCGCATTCATAGTTTGAAACTATACTAAGTCGTGTTGTAATAAGTTCCATTAAAAGTAGTTATATTGCACAAACATTAAGAGAGTTAAGGTTATTATAATCGTTCATAGTTGCTGCCGCAATTCAACAAAACCCCCTTAAAGCTTCCCAACACTTTAAGCGCTGAGTGTTCCATCACTTCGCGTCTAATCCTTTTCAAGCACATCCTGGAGTCTTGAAATTTATTGATTTCCGCGCGAAAACTTCAGCTGAGCCCTAAAACTTTACTATGCTTTTATGTGGTATAATCAAAAATTAGGCAAGGAAGTGTTGCAAGTTCTTGCTTTTGCTGGGCTAAGTAAGTCATGAGATGATAAACTATATTGAAAAGCAAATAGGTTAAGTAAGGTCGGGTCAAAGAGAGTGACTAGATGTGACTAGATGAGATTCAACTAATTAAACTTCTTTGGCTTTTGAATACAATATGAGATAGTCTTTGGACGGAGCAGGCAATGGAATAGTAAAGTCCTCACTCGACGAACCAAAACTAAACTCTACAAGTCCCTCATCATTCCAGACTTGATGTATAGTGTAGAAGTGAGGACGATGACGACACTGGGAGTTTTCGAGAGGAAGATTTTGCGTAAGATTTATGGTCCTTTGAACATTGGGAACGGCGAATACCGCAGACGATGGAGCGATGAGCTGTACGAGTTATACGACGACATTGACATAGTTCAGCGAATAAAAAGACTCTTTTGAGAATAGACGAAATCGCTCCAGATTTTAAAGTGTTCGATGCAATATCCGCTGGAGGAAGCCGCGGAAGAGGATGACCTCCACTCCGTTGGAAAGACCAGTTGGAAAGTGACTTGGAGTTTCCAAAGACGCCAAATTGCAAAACGGAGGGAAGAATGCCACGCTCTGGTGGTTTCGGCTATAATCGCCTGTTCTCTTTTAAAATTATTTGCTTAGAAAATGTATTCAATTACATCTCCCAAAACTGAAAATCGATTTTTAGAACTGGTTCTTTGAAGCTATTTTGACATCATTGCCGATAATCTAAACAGAACCCTGAATCTATTCGAAATCTGTACTCACATAACCCTTATATTCTTTATTCACATTCACCCGCATCTTTAATTAGCCCAAAAGTATTTGGCATGCAAACTCAGTTACAAAGCTAAAACCAAATTGCTTGTTGAATAAATATGAAAATCACTTAACAATTTACCTGCTACAATTACTTCATTAAGAGTATTTAAACATTTGCTGCCAGAAAGTCGCTCAAATGACGAACAATTGCTTAAGCTGCGTGAGCACCCTCACCCTCAAACCACTATTTACCTATTTACTTTTCACTATCCAATAATTCACTTCCTTCTGCGGCATCCGCCTACGTCCCGCCTTTGCCTTCTCCCTCACTTACGCGCCATAGCCACTAGGTCGCTTTATCTAATTACATCAATGGCCATGCAACGCCTTAGATATCAAAGTGAAATTGTCCGCTCTACTTCCGTACACACGCCCCCGTCGGCCGTCTCACCCCCCACGCTCGCTTAAGATATTTTGTTAGACAACTCCTTGTGATGTCAATTTCTTTAATTCACCGACAGCGTTCGACGTCTTCTACTTTTACCTTTTGACCAGCTGAAATTTGCTGAGAAGAAGAAGAAAAAGACGCAAGTGTATTTATACAAAAGCGGCAAAAGCGCATCCTTTCGTTGCTTTTTGATCCTTTCGGTTTTTTTGTTTTACCCAAAGAATGCTGCGAGCTAAGTTACACAAAATGAGCTGCTTTTAACACTTAAAAATGCGTTTAATGATACTTTGAAATACAAGGCGCTAAGGAGTTTAGCGGTATCTACTACATATCTACTATGTAGCAATGGATACTCAAAGGTATGCAACAGTCGAGTGGTGTAAGCATATCCTGTTGAGCAACAACTGAGCAGCCTCATCACCTTTGACCGGTATTTACTAGAATGAGAGCAGTACTTTGAAGAATTAAATCGGTTAAAGGGAAGTTGTTGTTGCTTTTAATTTTGTTTATTATTTGATAGAAACTTTAAAGGAAGTCTATAGTGAGTAGACATGTTCTCTTGATTAATTTCGTAACTCACTTTCTCAAAAATATACAAAATTTTGATTTGATATTGCAAAATTTCAAAAGAAAGGGTGCCGAAATGTTTTTTTAAATAATTTTTAATGAACTTCTTATACAAAAGCAAAAAACACTATACTTTTTATGATCTCATATCATTATATTTAACGTCTCCTTCCTGCTTCGAAAATATCGATGCTTAACCGAGGCTTTAGTGTTTTGAGAGCATACAAAAGTTCAAAATCGGATACGGAACTGCCTTAAAATAGTTTATTCCTGTCAACGCTAAAGTTACCTATACAAGGTGTGTTCAAAAAGTAACGTAAAAGTAAGTAATTTTCGTTTCTTTTAGTTTCCGATTCTTTATTTCCAAAATAGTCCGCATTTTATATTAAGAACTTCTTCCAATCGTCGAACTTCTCAAACTCATTTTTTTGGGATAATCTTTACCTCTTTCAGCAATTTCTCGTATGCTTTTAAAACAACGACGCTTTAAGGATCCCTTTTATTTTTGGAAATGGGTAAAAGATATACAGAGTTATATCTGCCGAATATTACAGTATTGTTCATAGCCAACAAAATTGCCGTTATTTTTTTAACACACTTCGTATATAGAAAACATTTAAATTTCATAAGAGTCTCTTCCAAAAATATTAACTCAGGTCAACCAACCTAATTTACAAAATTAGTAGACGAAAATATTCAAGACCAATTTTACTCGAACAGAAAAAGGGTCTAAAGTATAGAAAGTGTACTCAAATAATATATGTCCACCATATAGCTCTTTTTATTATAGGTCTGTCTTGAGTACTGACCTATAATACCTACTCAGTCAATTAGAATATATCTCAAAAACCAAATTATCATAATTTATATCATTATTATATTCAGTATCTATTATGATCTATAATAATGACTTAAATTAGTCAAAGATTGCAAAAGTCTCAAAACTCTATTTGCTTTGAATGACGTTTTGTGATCTTAAAATTCTTGAAGACAAGAAATTTGTTTTATTTTTTTTTCGAAATAATCTAAATATGTATCCTGTCTATTGACATCATTATCGGTCGCACTATTAGGGTTACCGAAGTAGCTTCGAGGATATTCGGAATATATTTCCAGCACTATTTTCCACTAAGGAATGACTGGAATGGTTTCATTCCATAACTGACCCCACATGAACTTATATAACGATCCTCCGGTAATCTTTATTTGGTTTTATAGTAGCAATTACTACCTTTCGATATCGAACAGTCGATCATTCTATGGATACTCATTTTTAAATCAAATTTAATGTAGTGAAGCAATAATTAAGTACTGAAGCAAACTACCTCACTCAAAAACTGTAGTTTTAAAGAGTTCTTGGGAAGATCATCAATACTTGTAGACGCTGGATTAGGTAGACAATTTTAGGTTACACTCAGTACGGAATTTAAACTTCCGCTATATTTGGAGCATTTTGAAATAAAGGGCATATAACTGAAGCTAACGACAGGCAATACAAATATAGAAATATACCGATTCAGTGCAACCTATCTTGGAGACACTCACCGTCGAACGATAAGAAATGGTCATTTGTTCTAAAAAAATTAATTTAGTGCATGAAAAACTGTCCGCTTAAGGGAGGTTTCTGTTAGGAGAGGTTTTTCTGTATTTGTATTTCTGAGAAAAGCGCAAACGATCGATATTAAACGATCTTGCCTCGCAACAATTTTATACAAAAAATAGCAGTTATGACAAAGGTTTAATAATTTTATGCGGTTGAGAATTATTATTCATTCGCTAAATTTCTCAGACCAATAAATTCAGAGTGGGGTTACCAAAGTGTATATCAATAGGTTTGATGTTTTCTTGGTACTCAGAGACGAGCATTTTTATTGGGATATTCTCTGAAAGGTGTGGAGAAGAATACCGTTGATAATACATACCCAGATGCTCTAGAAGAAAAATTTCCTTTTGTAAAGAATTAACCGGCGAAATAATAAATTGAATCGCAAATGGAACAGAAAATCGTTTTAAATACCTAATCAATATAAGAAAATCAGCGACATTTCGAAGATTTTCAACCAAATTACCATTAGATATGCGAAAATCGTAAGAAAACCTTCTGCGACTGGCTCAAAGAGGTAAATGAGCCATAGTACGCTTTACGACTTTACGACGACTTAATGTAATTTTATGTACGATTTAGTAGAGACTGAGACAAAACTACGACTAGAGAGACACAGTAAGCGAAGGGAATTGGGCCGATTAGCAAGTAAATTGCACAATAAGGCCATCAGCACACGTCACAGCCCAATAAAATAAATTTGCGAAAAACAAGTTGTTTTCCAATTTTACAATTTAACAACTTGCGCACGAATAAAAAGGAAAAAGAGTAGAAGATGACTAAAAAGACAGCAGAGTCTGGTAAATGTGTTACAACAACAAAACAATATCTTACAAAAAAAAGAGTATGTATTGTGCCTACAGACAGACAGACAGTGGCGAAAATCCTTTCATTTGCTCACACTTCGCTGACAAAAGAGTTGAAGAGGAGTGAACGCTTGGAAAAAAACGTAAGAAATTACAAGGCTGCAGAGAAAAAGAAGAAAAAAAGAGCTGAATTTAGTAAGAAGCAAATTTTTCGAATTGTGCGCTTGAGACTAATAAAATCAACGACGTGGAACTTCAAAATGATGCTCGGCTCAGTAGCTGCTGCTGCCGTCGCTTGCTACCGTTAGACAACAGTAGTTGCTGCGTCAACCAGCAGCCAGCTAGCTAGCGAGTAGTCGAGCGCAACCTGTGGGTCTGAGCTGTGTCTAAATTGTGCTTTAGTGTCTGTGGCAAGTGAAAGTTAAAAGCCGCCCCTCCGCTGCTGCTAAGCAGTGATTCACCCACTGGAGCGTGGGAGATATTTGAAAAGAAAAACTCCGGAATGTTTATGAGTCTGTGACCCGCATGAGTGAAAGGGTTTATGCCTCGCTAACGCTTGCCAATTCACCAATGTCACATGCCACCCTTGGAACTTGCACAATTGGACCACGCTGCTGAGCGCTTTCTTGCAGCGCAAATCTTATGCGGGTGTGCTGGGGGAGTGGAAAGCGTTTTGTGATTGTCGATTTTATGAGGGTTTGAGATTATGTATTAATCGCTTTAGTATTGTTGTTGCAGCAATAAAATACAATAAAAAGTGGAAAAAAAACAACAATGCCAGAAAAAAATGAGCAGCACGAAGACACATTCGCTGGCTTAGCAAAAGCGCTTAGGTGAAGGGGTTACTACGGATTTTCTACGCTGTTGTTGTGTCACAGGGAGTAGTTATTGTTGTATTTTTATGTATTATTTCGCATTATCCGCGTGCTAATGCTAACGTTAAGTATACAAGATAGCTATTTAAATTCATGAAAACCAGCTTTAAATTGCTGAAGAAACTGCTGAAATTACCGTTAGCTTGTCTTATTTCACTCTTCTTCCTTTAATAGCATTCTTTTTAATAGTTTTCGTAGCCTACTTTAAGGCTTAAAGTGGTTTAGCAACGCGCGTTGTGACAACTCATTACGGGCGCTATAAAGAGTTTTAAGCTGCTCCGAAGAACCATAGCAGGAAGGAGAGAAAAAATGAAGAAAAATTACAAAAACAAATTTTAAAAGAAACTGTAGTTTTAGTTGACGTAATGGAACGAGGCACTGACTGAAAATACGCAATATCAATTTTAATTGATTGCCAACGATAAACCAGCTGGTGAGTTCTCTAAAAGCTATAATATAATATACACTGAGAAAATCAGCAATTCATGAACTTGTGAAATACAAATCGCATTGGTCTACTAACTTAAACGAGTTTCGTATTTTATAGATATAGATATTTAATTTGATAAAAGATGAAGACAGAACCACCGGATCCTTTAACAATTTGAAAACAGCTCTCATCTTGAAACACCTTTGATTAATCTGAGAACAATATCTGAAAAAAGGTGGTTCCGATTTTCATTTAAACCAATATGAGAACGTTAAAGCTTACTAAATCCGAGCACAGCTAGTTGTCGAGCTTAAGAGCTTCCTATAATATGTACTTTGAGACGTAGTTCTATGGAATTCGCTCGTAAAGTTGTTAAGAATCATACTACATCTGCTGATGTTACTAAAATCTGTCTACCGTAACTGTTAAATAAAACAATTTTTATTGTTGTTCTCTTTTCTCAGAGAATAATATAGTACAAGCTAGAATTTTGATATAAAAGATAGGGGACGCTACAAACTTAACCGATAGGGATAGCAAACGATGCCATATTTTTCTCGCTCTTTTGAGATTTCTCTTCAGTAAGGTTTTCCATTTCATCGTGGAAAGATGTAGGATCCAACAACTAGTCGAAATTATTAAAACTTACTGCCGAAATTCGGAATTAGTGGCCTCAACTTTAAGAGTGTTCCCTCCAATTTATGATAATCATAATCGTACTGTCAGAGTGGCTAGTGGAAAATTTGAATCCACAGGCACAGTACAAAATGTTCCCGTGGCAGTGAGATAAAGAAGTGCCCGTAGTGTCGCATCAATTGGGGATGACCCAGTCAGATCAGTCTCTCTCACCTCGTTCTCAAGCGTTGGGCATCTCTGTGACGTCGTTGTGGTGAATTTTGCGAAAAGAACTTGGCCTACATCCTTACAAGATCGCAAGTTGACGCAAGAACTGAAGCCGCTTGAGTACCAGAATCGTCCTATGTTTGTGAATTGGGGTGAGCAACAACTTGAAAATTATCCGGATTTTCATCGAGTTATCTTCAGCGATGAGGCTCTTTTCTGGCTGAATGGCTTCGTCAGTAAGCAAAATATGCGACAGGCAGCAATCCACACGTACTCCACGAGTCACCCGTGCATCTCGACAATATTACGGTTTGGTGCGGTTTATGGGCCGGCGTCATTGGACCGTACTTCTTCCGTGATGATCAAGACCGGCGCGTTACTGTGAATAGGAATGTCTACCGCTCAATGATAACCGATTATTTTTAGCCCGATTGGATGATATGGACTTGGACAATATGTGGTTCCAACAGGACGGCGCCACAAGCGAATGTCACAAACGATTTATTGAAAACCAAGTTTAATAAACGTGTTATCTCACGAAATCGGACAGTCAATTGGTCGGCTTTGCAATTTGACGCCGTTAGACTATTTCCTGTGGGGCTATGCCAAGCCTATGGCCTATACCAACATGAAAACCTTCGAAAATTGGGTTTAGCGCCTGGACTTACGCAAGCGTGCCCGTGGTGGCCATGCAAAAGAAATCGAGTTCCATACATATATGTAGTATCGAATTTACTTTCACAGGAATAAATAATTTCATTGAAACCGTTTTTGTTTTATTAAAAAAAATGTTATCGAAAACCCCAATATAAGTAGAAATCCTTCTCGATCAGTTTTACGACGGTTACAAATTGCGACTACTCGTATAAACTCTAGGTTGTCTAGTAATGACCTTATTCTTTGGAACAATATATCTTATGTTACTGTAAACAGCTCATAAACAATATTCTAGAACTTTATCAACAAAGTTAACCTCTTGACTTGGTATTACACTACAGAACCTAAGTCTACTACAAGCGACTAATGGATTTCAACAAAATTCGCAATTTCAGAAAGTTTTTTTTATTCTATTCGAAACTGTACGGACTTAGACCTGGTTATAAGAATTTTAATACTCATATGTCTATTTGGTACTCTCTTTATGCCACTATCAATCATTTCTTATTACTTATATTTTTTTGAAAGTTTCCTAAAAGCTTACTGAAGACATTACAAACTATCATCAGAAGAGAATCAAGATTATATATAGATAAAAATCTTCAAAAGGTATAGATAATTAAATGGATAACCTCACATAGTCCCCCAAGTATCTTATCTTATTAAAAATCCAAATCATTTAATTAAACTCACCATTTTTCCACAGTGTCCCGTATATCCAAGCCGCAAACTTCCTCCCAACCCCACAGCAACTAGTGCGCGCCATGGCTTATGGCTTGGATATCACGCTGCCTTAATCATCTTGTCGCCATTAATAAATCAGAGTCATTAAAAATGCAAAAATCCAGCTGAGAAATAAACAACAAAAAAACACAAAGAAAATTAAAAACATAAAAAATTAAAAGCAAATGAAGGAAAGCGCAACTGTAAAAAGGCGCAAACAGCGAAATAAATATAAAAACGGCAGCGATTCGTTAAAAAAAATAACGCCGAACGCGAGAAAAAGCGCGGCTGAGCGCGCACTGAAACGCAATCGGACACAGCGTTGCGCGCCAAAGGTGTTGGCGGTGAAAGTGGAGAGCAGGAAAAAAAATTGGAAATTATAAGCAAAGCACACAAAAGGACACTTTACAGCCGAATGAATCTAATTAAAATGTAATTATAATTGTAACCGTTCAACGCGGAAGTAACCCAGGGTAACGCAGCGGCGGACACCACTGTGCGGCTGGTGTCGCCATCACCGCCGCCAACTTCGATAGATAATCAGCAGTAGCGGAAGCAAAAGATTTTTCTCTTTTAATTTTTGGTTACACAAATCTTTTTTCTTTTCTTTTTTTGTTTTAAGGTGAGCGAGTGGAAAAAAGTGATTAAGCATTTAAAGCAGCCGGGGTAAATAAATCTTAACTGTATGTGTGGGACATCTTTAAGGACAGCTGCGAGAGGAAGGGGAGGTTTAAAAGGATTGGTTCATGTCTCACACTCCTGTTGGATTGATACTCTTACTCTTCAAGTCGATTTTTAATAATCACTTTATTGCTTTAATAAATCATTTACCATCCTTGAGACAACATTTTAAGAAAACACGTAATTTGAAAATTTTTAAAATTTTATAAATAATAATCTTTATAAATCCAAGGCAAAACACGTACTTCGATTTACTAAAAGTACACTAGAACCATCTTAAAGTAGTAAAAGAATACATTAGGATGGTTCGATTTGTTTGAGTATCAAGAAACCTTGTAATAAATCCATGCATCAGTTCTAAAAGGTACTTATACCAGCAGCTTACTGAAAAGTACATCAAGTACATGAGTGGTCATGACTTTCTGCTGAGCCTAAGTCAGTTTAACTTAGTATAAGTTGATCAATTGCGAGGTTCCCTACTTTTTTAAAGAAAACAAAAACACAGAAAATTCAAATTCACAGAATTGACTCGTTCAAGACCTAAAGCGAAGTGGGATTGTCCGCATAGACTTTAGACTTTACATATCCCCCTAGGGAAAAGTCTAACGGTGTGACGTCGCAGGATCTTGGTAGTCAAAAACGTGAAATTATCTGCTCACCAAAGTGTTCCCTCAATTAAGCCATTGATTGATGCGATGTGTGAGAAATGGCGCGGTCTTGTTGAAATGATGTCAATGTCACCGAGATCGCGAGCTTCAATTTCCGGCACCAAATAGTCGCTTGTTATGCCGCGCTAAGGGTCGCCATTGACTGTTACATTCTCACAGGCATCATTTTTGAAGAAATATAGATCGAACATTCCACCCACCGTTGTTTTTTATGGATCAAATGGTAGCTCAGGTTGTTCTTCGTCCCAAATGTGGCAATTTTGAGCGGGCATTGAGCCAGAAATAGACCTCATCGCTGAACATAGTTTGGCTCAAAAACATCGGATCTTCTTGGAACTTTTCAGAATCCATAGAGCGAAGCGTTGTCGCTTGTGAAGGTCGATCCATATTAGCATAGCACTTACTTTTGAGAATACTGCGAGGGATAATCAAATACTGATTTCTGTTTTTTAACAATTGTAGGCTTTTGTAGTCGAGGCTTGGAAACAATAAGTATGAATCGGTGAATTATTATCGACACTGAGCTATGCTGTGTATTCCGAACGTCCACATATTCTACTCTCAACCTAGATGTTAAGATTTTAAATGCTCGGACACAGTATGTATTGAATATTGCAGTGAAGGATGGACTTGATTGAACTCCCAACTGATACACTCGACAGAGTTGTCGAATCGATTTCAGGTCGTAAAAAACTACTTCCTGAGATCACCCTCTTCTGAAGGAATAAAGTCACAATGAGTCATACACTATGTTCTAAACTGTACTTGGGGTCGACGCTTTAATAATTAAATTGAGAGACTTATACGAGCCCTAATGTAACCGCTCTGCATCTCTCAGCAATCTTCATCTCATCTATAGTCTGTACCCATAACTCTCAAACCAAATATTAACAGTTTAAGTCAACTTTAAATGCCCATGTCTCGGTCATGTAATCGCATTTCGAAGCACCAACGCATGCCGGACGCACTGTCATGTGCCACATGAGCGCATACAAGCAACTACTATACATATATATATATATATATATATATATATATATACTCTTTATATATATATATATATATATATATACTCTCTTGCCTATGGAACAGCATGCAATGGCATAGAGTCATAAAGACAAACTGTGGGTCGAAAAGTTGCTTAAGAAAATTGAAAATTCCTCAGCTGGTACTGCGCTCTAGTCAAAAAGGAAGCTGAGTGGAGTATGTCCGTGCAAACTAGCGATGCGTAGAAGAGAAAGAGAGAGAGAGCCAGCAAGCCTTGGACCGAAAGAGCGCTAGCAAGTTGCCATGCGATATTAATCTTATATTTAACTGTAAATTGTTTGCTGTTGTTGTTGTTGCAATGAATATTATTTCTTACACGCTATTTTATTTGCAGTTGACCCGTATTGTTGCTGTTGTTGTTGTAAGTTTATTTGTTGCGTTCGTGTTTTAGTGTGCAAAATTGTAGTTTGACACTTACAGCGCATTAAATTGTTTGTTTCTAAGACTAAGACACACATACTAATGCAAGTGAAGGTATTTGAGTCACACTGACATGTGTGTGTGTGTGTGAGTGTGTGTTGGCCTGAGCATGTGTCCTGCAGTTTTCCAAGTCGTAAAATGCGTTCAAGCATACAAATTGCATACAAACAAATATCTTAAAGAACAACAACAAATCTTAAACAACAACAAGCAGCAAGCGAAAATACCCATACACAGCCAGCGAGCAGAGCAAAGGACATTTGCGCAGGACATTCCTCACTGTTTCGCCGTAATTCGTTTATTGTTTATTTGTTTGCGTGTGCATTCAAGGATACTAAGAACTTTAACTTACAAATACACGCATATGTTTACACTATTTTCCTCAAGTGTAGCTTAAGAAAGCCAAAAACGCACACTCCTGCCAAGTCTTGCCTCGTCTTACCCTACCGCTGCTGGTCAACCATTTCGTGGATGAGTGATTTCACATCCTTTTTACTCCTTTACTAAGTGCTATTTGTGGAAAATATGTGTTGCGGTGATTTCGTTTGGTCCATAAGAAAGTCATTTGCACTTAGTGTTTTCGCATAGTCCCTGCATTTACAGTCACAGCAAGCTGTCCTTCAGCAGTTACCAACCCCCACTTCGGCTGCTTTTATTTATTATTTAGTTTTGGTCAGCGTTAGGTCACTGCGTCTGTCATTGGCACTCGTCTTCGAATTGGAATGCACACACACACATAAATAAATATACACACAGACACACACACATAGCAAAGTGTGTGTAAATTACGGAATTTCGGTATGCATCAGTCATGCGTGACTTCCTTCTGTCTTCACGGACATCATCACACAGACTGTCCGAAACATCCGCAATACTTTGTTGCCCGTTTTGTGGGCATTTCAAAAGCAGTTATTGAAATTAATATGCCTAAGTAATTGCAGGCGATAAATTTGCATATCAAAAGACGTAGTGCAAATGCTTACCGACTTCGGTTAAAAGCGTTAATTTAGTCAGAAAGTGTTTGGTAGGCGTTGTATGTGCTTTCTTGTAATTAGAAAACTTTAAATTTCATTACGCGTTTAGTAGATTAGAGTGAGAGAGAGAGAGACAGAGAGAAAGTTATTAATATCGGCTGAAGATCCTTTGAAGTTAAGAAGTTTAAGGCAATATCATATAAAAGGCCGGTAGGGCCGGAGCCCTTCATTGCTCTTGGTACGCATGTTCTCAGAAATCGACTATTAGAAGATGAATTGGCAAGTAGGAATCGCTACTAGCTGCACTTGCAGGGACTTCGCCACTCCAAACTGTTTCTAGGCGGGTACAACCGGAAGAGATTCAAACCACTTATTGAGCTCCCAAGAAACAAAATGAGGCAACTGGTGGCACTTTACACAGACCACTGTAGACTATGGTATCATCTGAACAAACTCGGAATCTGCTCATCGGATCAGTGCAGGTTCTGTGATGTGGTAGCGGAAACACCTGAACCTCTACTCCCGGACTGTCATGCGATTGTGAGGTTAAGGAGCCAGGCAATGGGGTCTCTATATTCCCAAACGGAATGTATCGCGTCCATCAGCTCTGCAGCACTACTATGTTTTCTTAAAGCTTCAGGACTGGATGGTATTCTGTGATAACAGGGGAGCGCACAATAGGCCTTATATCTATCTATATCTATCTTCGTCTTAATATCCTAAATATTTACAATCCAATTCAAAACACCAGTCGCTATATATAACTCTTTGTCACCTCTCTGGTTCATTTTGTCTACGGATGATCCTAACCTCAACTTCCATGATCCTAACCTCAACTACACGGAATAAAAACCTAATTAGTCCGAAAATGGGGGTCTACATTATCGTTCGACTGAAGTCTGGTACCTCACTGGAACATCTTACTCAATTGTACCAATTGATTACGGCAATCTAACACAGTTCCCATATGGAAAGCTAAGTACTCCGACAGTTCTGTTCAACAATGAAGCTCTCCCAAAAATCTCCAAGGATTTTAAGTATCAGAGTTATGGTATCATAAGATTGGATAATCGACTTTATTAAACGGAGATATGGTACGGATTTTGCGGATGTAGAAGTCTTTAAGCCAATACTTGGTCAAGCTTGGCCCAGCTTTTTTAATAAAAGAATTAGTTAGAACTTTTTGCCATACCTTTCTAGAATAGAGATCTTTTGAATCTTAATAAAAACCGGTTTGGCTACCCAGAAACGCGGTAGCATTTCTTCCTGGTGAAATCTTATACTGATCTAGAAAAGGAATAGCTTAGAGTAATAGGCATTTTGGAGGCCAACAAACTAAATCTATTAGCGATGAATTTAAAATATTTTGTCCTCAAAATCGATGTTTTAATGGAATCATCTACTCTATTTATCTACTTATCTTTCTGCTAAACTCTCCAATAAATTTTATATGGGTGAAGTCCCTTCTAAAAACAACCGGACAGCTGCTTTCATTTTCATTTCACACAAAAACATTATTCTATTTTATTTAAGTAATCCACCGTGAATATGCAGCTTCGCACCAATGTGTCACCACACACACACTCCCGCATCGAAACACATGATTAACAACTCTAACCCTTCACGTCTGAAACTCAGTCTCAGCACTGCACCCGTGGCTCAACACCTCATCGCCTTTTGGGATTCACGCTGTCACTACTCACGCCTTGTTAACTTTAACTATTCATTCCACAGCCATCAACAGCAACAAATTATATATGATTTGTAGAATTTGCAGGACATTACCAAATCAAGGACAGGGAACTAGCTGTAAAGTATGTACTCAAATGCGTATTTCGTTCAAAAGCCAAATGGCAACAGTCGCAAAGGAAGGAGAAAACCGATGAGATGAGAACACAGTCTAGAAAGGAGGAGAGTTTGATAAAACTCTTTAGCGTCCCATACAGGACAAATGAGTCCTCTTCAACCACGGACTGATTGCTTGGTTTTAAATGAGTTTTTTTATTTTATTCAAACCACAATTCATCGGTAGCCGTCATTAAATGGTTGAATTTGCTATTTGGGATGACTTTTTGCTGTTATTTACGGATTGGAGGAACATCAGTTATTAGGTAGTGTTGCTTCCAGCTGTGGCGAGTCCAGCATTTAATTTAAAATTTGTCATGAGTTTCCACTAGAATTTCAATACAATTTTTAAATACGAATCGATTTTCTAATCCATTTTCGAAACATTGAGGAAAGAGGCCAAAATCATAGATATAACTCAACACCTTATGGAAATACTTAACTTATATTCATAGTCAATCTATTATAACTAATATCTGGTCTATTTTCTACAGAACGGAATATTACTTTTATTTTCTATAAGACAGCCAAATCTAGTTAGAAATGTGGCAATAAAAAAATATACTTTGAAAAGATAAGTAACAAGATACATTGCAACGTATTCAACTAGTCTTGGGAGAAGATTTATAGTTAATGCGAGTAGTTTGCATACATAGGTGGAATCCTGATCACACAAAACTTAATCAGCACATTAATCTGATCTCATCAAGGCAAAGAAAATATATGTATGTATAGCTTCTCAATCAGACGTAGTACAGTGAAAATATTCTAGGCTGGATCTTCACTTGAGATTTATAACCCTTTCATGATATTTATTTATTATAAAGGACTTTTCAATAGGGTAGCTACAAACAAAAGTAAACCGATAGGAACCGCAAACGACGCCATTTGTTTTCCCGCTCTTTTCACATTTCTCTACAGTCTTCGAAATTATTGAAGTTTACTAGCGAAATTCGGTATCAGTGGCCTTAACTTTAAGAGCGCTACGTCCAATTTATGGTCGGGTCATTTTTAGCTGAATGGTTTTGTCAATAAGCAAAATATGCGTTGAGTCACAATTGCATCCCAAAAAAATTACGGTTTGGTGCGGTTTATGGGCCGTACTTCTTCCGTGGTGAAGACCGGCACGTTACTGTGAATGTAAATCGCTACCGCTCAATGATAACCGAATTATATTATATGGACTTGGACAATATGTGGTTCCAAGAGGACGGAAGTGCAGGTCTTCGTTCCGAAGATGAAATGTAGGACATTTATCTCAGACGTTGATAGTGACGATGTATAAATAGACCCTGAATCCTACCCCGAAAAGTGTCGGAATTACTCCCAAGCGTTATTTAGCTGATCTGAATCAAATGAAGGAAATTCTCAAGGAGTATATTTTACAATAGCTAGTGAAGTGATCAACATGGGTAAACTCTTACTTACTGTCTTCGAATATACAAACAGTTCTTCAAGTATTGAGAAGTTCACCGCCTATAACATTTATAGTTCTATTGTCTCTATTATACCCTTTGTCTTTCTTTTTCTCCCAACAGAGCGACAACTGCAATCAAAGCTACAAGAATCACAAAAATAAATTAAATACAAATGAAACAACAATGGTCAATATGATGTGGTCCATTTGGCGTAGCCGCTTCAAGCGTGGGACACTACAGCACTTGAAATGGCATTAACACATATTTTCGGGCGAAATTACACTCAGGGGGAGTGAGAAAATAGAGTTGAGGAATGTACGCTTTTAAAAAACATTGGGAAAACTTGTTGAAAAAAGGTTGACAGCAACTGGGAAATCACAGCGGAAGGAAAGTGCTGAAAGCCCAACTAAAAAGGAAGCGAATGGGTAAGAGTGGGGATGGTCAAAGGGATGACCGTAGTAGAAGGCTTGCAACGCGATGAGTAATCGGACATGGCGACAAATGCGTGTGTGTTCTGTGTATATCTGATTAAAATTTTTGAATACGATTTTTAATGTGATTTTGGAATTTACAGTGGATTTGGTGGTGGGTGTGGCGATGGGAGCGTACTTATGTGATGACAAAGGTTGCGCACACATTTCCATTAAGGACTGCACTTGGACGAAAAAAAGGGTTGGAAATGGTAGAAAAAAGGAAACATATTTTCAAAAACCGGCTTAAGAAGACACAAACATACACAGATGAACACAGAGGCTAACACACCGAGTGCTGAGGAGGAGCTCATTCTAATGCCGCCAACGGCCAGCGGTCAGCAAGTACAGCAACACTGCCTGGTTGAGTCGAGTTGCGGTGAAATTTAATTTCAAAATAATGTTTCTCATAAAAATTAACGCGCTGCTGCCGGCCACTTCTATACAAGCAGACTTGAGAGTCCTCCCCTTTTAATGGCGCACGCTTGTATTATTATTGTTGTTTGTGGTGCTGTTGTCGAAAGTATGATTGGCATTTCTTTTATGCGTCGCTTAGTTGCAAATTAAATCTTTTATTTTATGCGTACGAGTGCGTTAAATGCATACATTTATGCGCCAACAAAAAATAACTGTTCTGTATGCGCCTGAAAGTATGTGGGAGTGTGTGTGCGTGAGTTTGAGTGGCCCAAAAACAAAAATATGTTATTAAAATTTAACGGTCAAAATGACAAAATCAAAAGTTAATTTTCATGTGAATGCGGGGAGTGCTCATTAAAAATGTGTATAGCATACTTTTAGGCGGAATTAAGTGCGGCACGCATACAAATAATAAAATAATTGAATAGTATGTGCGTTTTATGTGTAGGTTTGTGTGTTTTTAGAAGTCCTTTCCTCTGCATTTATAGTCATACTAGACTTTATAGCGCTCCAACGCACAAAAGTAGACTACGCGCGCCAAACGGAAGTGCCCATTAATGCTTTGTGCCTCCCCAAATTTAATTTCTGCATATTTTAATTTGTGGTTTGTCCACTTTGTGGATAATGTTTGTTGGCTACCACTTAGTGAGTGGTTGTTGTTGTGATTTTGTTTACCCAAAAATTTCAATGTCAAATTGCGCATGCTTTGTTCTGTTTGCTATTTTTAATATTTTTTTTGGATTTTCAAGCTGCCACTTCATTAGCGCAAGGTTGTTTTTGACGCACATATCTGCCACACACATACATTCACATACCCATTTATGAGGTTTTACAGTTTATCTAAAGCATACATTTAGGCGCTGCGCATTGTGCAAGAAAGTAATGCGCACATATTCGACAATTTAAGCGCGTGTTTATGCGTTTTTTAGCCAACAAAAATCAGTGAAGCATACATTAATGTTAATTAAGGCGATATTTCTTGCCGTCAGAACACAACCACTCAACAACCCACACCTCTATGCTACCCACACTTCAGCTTCTTCACAGTTTCTTCATTGGCTGCTTGCTCTTTTTTTTGTGTCCACTGTTAATTTGCCGCTCGGCTTTGTTGTTGATTTTATTTACGCTCTGCGGCTAGCGGCTGCTAACTTGTGGACTTGTCCCAGCGGCGCTGCGCCTTAATGATGTCCAAGTGGCTTACGGTTTCTATTTAGCTACACTAATTTTTTTCGCTTCTATTTATTTTCCTTTGCTCGCTATTTGCTTTTTATTTTCGGTTTACTTTTTTCTTGGTTCTCTTTTTGTTTGTTGTCTCTCGTTGATTGAGTGGTCACTTTGATGTGGTGCATGTTGTGGCAAACGCGTAATTTATTTTTAAGAGTGCGTAGCGCCGCAACCGCAGCCAAACCGCCGCTTGAAAGCATAAACCACATTTCTTCTACGCTTCTCTGGTAGGGGTATAAATGTGAAATTTTATTTTTAAGCAAATTCCTTTAGCCAACTTCATTTTCAAGGCGAATGTATTCAACCGTTGGTTTCGGCGCACACCGCACAATGTGGCTTTGTTGTAAGAGCCGAAGACAAATCGGTTGAAAAGCTGAAGTTTTCTATTGACCAAACTCCGTTGGACTTAATTAGTGGCATTGATTAATTACTCGAATGGATTATTGATGTGATGGCTAAAAATGTGCTTGCGGTCAGGGAGACTGTAAAAAATTTGTATTTAATTGATGCGAGAATGTAGGAAATAAATATCTGACTTCAGCTTGTATGAAATATTTGAGACACCACATTATGAGTATTTTTTCTGGATCCTTGACCTTAAACTCCACGTTCATGTTTGTGTCCAAAACTTTAAAGAACCCTGAAATCTACTAATCACTTTGAAAATCTCACTCTTCAAGTAGAAGAAATACTGGATTTGTTCTGCGTACTCTTCTGCGGATGCGTTTTGAACGAATTAAGTCCAAGCTGGGAAAAAGATGCATACATGGTAGTAAGATCACGATAGTGAAGAGGTACCATGCTAATTGGAGCTAACCAAAGTATAAGATTCCAGTTATGCTTATTATCTTGGTAAGGAACCAACCCAAAATGGCTGATGAGACTTATTGAATTCCGGGCTGTATGTCCATCCGTCCGTCCGTCTTCCCGTTAATGAGTGAAATTGAACCTTGAGTAAAAATTATGCTATCTTAATGAAACTTGATACCTATGATCGGTGAAATCGGACCACTGTCACACCCACAAAATGCTGATAACCGAAAACGTATAAGAAACTATAACTAAGCCATAAATAATGTTATGAAAGGAAGAGGCATATTAGGAGGAACATTTTTGGGAAAGTGGAAGTTTCCCCGCCTCCTACTAAGTTTTTTGTACATGTCTAATAAACTATCGAAGCTATATATACCATAACTCAGGAGCTACTCAATCAATTTCAACGAAATTCAGTCCATAACATTTTTTCAGCATCCCAATAATGATATTTTGAAAATGGGCTAAATCGGTTTACAACCACGCCTACTTCCTAAATAAAATAACTTTGAAGTCCATCTGATTCGTCCACTTTACAATATATAAATTAACAAGTAAGGAAGGACTAAGTTCGGGTATAACCGAACATTTTATACTCTCGCAATTTATTTATTTAACTTAATTAATATTATATAATACACTATTTGACCCACATATTCGTCATATATATTGTATAAAGTTCATTGAAAGTTGGAAACCCTAATATTAGGTTAGAAGCACCCAGGTCCTCGTGTTCGATATATGGAGCCTTAACCCATTAATTCCCAAGGGTAAAAATAAATGCATATTTTATGGTTTTATTGTTTATTACGTTTAAAAATACATAAAAAAAAGAAAATCATTAAAAAAAATATTGATTAATTATTTTTCATTCCGTGAAATGTTGCGCCTACGCAACGTTGCGATTACTGAACTTATATTATACAAGCAAGTCATAAAAATACATTTAAAATATTTCACTTACGCTAATACTATAGCGATTAGCGTGAGTGAAATATTTTAAAACAATCAGCATGAAGATGTATTTGACATTTTTTACACATATAAATTGTTCTACTTCTACACTGTCTACATCTTCTTCGACGTTTATTTTCGTGGTCCTCTATGACATGACCAATATTATCGAAGCGAATATTGGAAGGTAATGCGTTTTTGGATGGTCTTCCTAAATTTCTATTTGAATTACCCAAAAAGTGAGAATTATCTGCAAGTTGGGCTTCTTCGGTTTTCATCAAACTAACAGCAACACTATCTATCAAATTGATGCACAGTGGCCTACCACCACTTTTTCCCTCTTACTCGAATCCTATAATTGGCAATTCCATTATTATGCAGATCGACGCCTCCCATATTTTTTTTATTATAATCTGCTATAACCTGGGGCTGAGGCACATTCATCATTTTTTTAGTTTTCTATCGTAACGTTTTGCTCTAACCAATGGTTCGATTTTTGCATTTTTAGTAGCTACATTAACCACAGAATTGTCATTCCATCGAACTAATAGTACTTCATGTTTTTGGTCAAAGCTGAAATCAAATGATCCTCTCTCTTTTTTCTGAAGAGTTTTCGTATTTATCATGGTTTTAATCATTGTTCTATTTTCTGGAATAGTACCAGTGGCAAAATAGTCGCGTTTCAAGTTATCTATGCTATTAGCTCAACGTTCTAGAACAAACTGAATAATAAAAACGAAACAGAACTACTCCTTGAATAGCGAGAACCTATTATTGACAATAAATTTCTAACACGAATGGCATGCTGAGTAACAATAACAACTGACTATTGTTACTCCCAACGTTGCGTATACGCAATGTTTCCTAGAAATGCAAGATATACAGTAGTTTTGGCCCCCAAAATGGTTTATATCACAAATAAGATATTATTAAAGCTTTGTAGAGTGTAAAGTAAAGCTTTATTTAAATTAATATTTTTTATGATTGGATGAATATATCGATCCCGAGATGACTCAATTAGCAGTTTTTGAATGATAAAAATAAAATGCATTTGTATTTGAAAAACCATAAAAAAAAAATTTTGTGTATCTGTTAGTTCTTCTTTTTGAGACTGGCTTAGATTTCATAGATTTATTTCCTTACTTTAGAAATAAAAAAAAACAAATTTGAAATGTTGCGCTTGCGCAACGATGGGTAAAGATGGGTTAAAAAACTATGGTCCGATTTCAGCGATTTTTAAAATAGGGATGCCACACTATATAAATAATATTTGTGCAAAGTTCTGCATCGATATCTTCACTAGTGCTTACTTTATATATTGTAAAGCAAACGATTCAGATTGTCTTTAAAGTACTGGTATATAGGAAGTAGGCGTGGTTGTGAAGCGATTTGGCCTATTTTCACAACATATCATTGGGATGTAAGGAAACTATTACAAACCAAGTTTCATTGATATGTTTTTGACCCATAAGTGGGCGACGCCACGCCCATTTTCCATTTTGTAAAAAATCTGAGTGCAGTTTTCATCTGCCATTTCTTATGTGAAAGTTAGTGTTTCTGGCGTTTTTCGTTAGTGAGTTAACCCACTTTTAGTAATTTTCAACCTAACCTTTGTATGGGAGGTGGCCGTGGTTATTATCCGATTTCTTTCATTTTTGGACTGTATTAAGAAAAGGCTTAAAAAAACGACTGCTTTGGTTTATATAGCTCTATTGGTTTCCGATATGTGTACAAAAAACTTATTTGGGGGCGGGGCCGCGCCCACTTCCCCAAAAGAATTACATCCAAATATGCCCCTTCATAGTGCGAGTCTTCATACCAAATTTTATTTCCATAGCTTTATTTATGGCTTAGTTATGGCACTTTATGTGTTTTCGGTTTTCGCCATTTTGTGGGCGTGGCAGGGGTCCGATTTTGCTCATTTTCGAAAGCAACCTTCCTATGGTGCCAAGAAATAAGTGTGCCAAGTTTCATCGAGTTATTTTAATGTTTACAGCTTACTCAGATGGACGGACGGACAGACATTCGGATTTGAACTCCACTCTTCACCCTGATCACTTTGGTATATATAACCCTATATCTAACTCGTTTAGTTTTGGGTGTTACAAACAACCGTTATGTGAACAAAACTATAATACTCTCTAGCAACTTTGTTGCGAGAGTATAAAAACCAGCGAAGACATCGGGATGAAACTTTGTACAAATACTGCATTTATAGTGTGCCATCGCTCGTCTATAAATCACCGAAATCGGACTATAATTTTTCAAGGCCCCATATATCGAACATGAAGACCGCAAAGATTGTGATTAATTTTATATTGAAAATATCGGTAAATCTCTCAGATATTCTAAAGAAATTCAAAGGAGATCTGTTTTTTTTACTAGTGTGCCTCTGTGCCAAAAATGGGTAAAATCAGTCAATTACTTCCTCTAGCCCCCATATACCTCATATACAGATTTTCAAACTTCCGGTGGACTTTATACCGGTTTATATATCAGTTGGTATGTGAGATATCTTAGAAAAAATAATTAATTAAAATCTTGGATATAATGTACCTCGGTAGCAAAATCAATCCAAGAATTAGAAACACTGCATTGTATGGCATACCACAAAATTACTTTGGAGTAATGTTGACAATCTGCAAACTAAAAATCTTCTACTTTTAGGAAATAGAGTATTAAGCAGTATTGTAGTTTTCATCACGCGGCAGTTACACTAAGGAAATGTGTTGAAATAATTCGTAAAATGGAATCAGCACTATACTATATATAATGATATGATTATTCTAGTGCAATTTATGCCGAACTTAGCTCTTCCTTACTTATTTAATTTTTTTGCCAATTGACTTGTATATGGTATGGCTTAATTATTTTAAACCAAAATTTGAACACATTTTCAAAAGAAATATTGGATATTTAAAATCATAACATATTGCATAATCACATGTCCACTGTTTACGTAATCACAGAAAATTTAGCTTCCTAATAATCCAGTTATCAACAATAAATCGATAGAATCACACCTTTGACGACGATAAAAATGAAATTGCTACAAAAACAACACAGCAAAATATGGCCGAATTAGCATATTGACACAATTTTGTAGAGGCTTGAAGAGACTACACACACACCCCCAATCCACACCGCCAAATCAAAAATCCCAAAGCTCATTTCATATTTGCAAAAATCCCAACTCCAATTCAAGCCAAAAACTCCCCATGCTCCACTTCACTGCCCCTTCCAACAATTAAAGCGAAATTGTGTTGTTGTTGTTGCTTTTCACACGCCCCAAAAACCACTAAAGTGTCATTTTCGCCAAAAGCCAACCAACTCGAGTGCAATTCGTCGAGGCAACGACCCGTTTCCCGACTGTTTTGAACGAGCATGGGGAGGCGTAAATTTGCACAGGACTCAAGAGTGGCTTATTTAAGAGTAGAAAAAAAAAACCAAAGATTAACTGTTACAAAAAAACGCTGAATAAATAAACAAAATACTCTCACAAGCATAGCTTCACTCTGTTGTCTGTTGCTCTGTGCTCTCCACGACGCACACTGTCTATAACTGTCTATAACTGTCTGTTGAGCCTGCTCGGCTCGGCTGCTCTGCCTTTCGTCGCTGCGTCGTCGGCGTGGCGTGCGCAGGCAATTGAAGCGATCAAATAGCAGAAAATTATGTAAATTAATTTCACGCCTTTTTAGATATGCGATTTTTTTATGCGCACATCGCGCACACGTCTCTCACACCACCACCCACGGCCTCCACACCGGGTAGTCCCACTTTGCAAGGCGTGTCTGCAGTGTCTCCAGTGGCAGTTTTGCTAAGCTTCGCGGCACGAGAGACCATTGTCAATTGTTGTCGTTGTTGTTGGGCTATATGCTCAGCGCTGACCTTAAACAAATATTTTGATGGCCTAACAGGCTATTCCGCTGACTGGAATCAGTTGAAGACGCTTTGGTGCGGGTAAACAGGACATGAAGTGCAAATTTGTTAAGGATGCAGATAAAGCGTACTTGGCGTATTAGTGAGGTATTCATATATACATAAAGGAAATGACTGCATAACTGGATGTTAATTGCAAGAACTGGAACTAAAAATAATATTTTCTTATGTTGATAATCGTTAAGGTTATGGTTGAAGGTATGTAAACCATATAGCCTCTTAATAAATATAATTTGGAATTTATAAATAATTCAAAATTATTTTTTTTTGAAATGAAAGCAAAGAAAATTTTTCAATTTTATAGGATTTGGAGTTATGAGAGAATCTTAATTTGAAACTAAAGTATGCCGAATTAATCTTTAGCCAATAATCTGAGTATCCGATATTATAAGAAAATTAAAAGAAAACAAGTAAGGAAAGGCTAAGTTCGGGTGTAACCGAACATTTTATACTCTCGCAATTTATTTATTTAACTTAATTAATATTATTTAATACACACTTTGACCCACATATTCGTCATATATATGGTATAAAGTCCATTGAAAGTTGGAAACCATAATATTAGGTTAGAAGCACCGAGGTACTCATCTTCGATATATGGGGCCTTGAAGACCTATGGTCCGATTTCGGCGATTTTTAGAATGGGGATGCCACACTATAAACGTAGTATTTGTGCAAAGTTCTGCACCGATATCTTCTCTAGTGCTTACTTTATATATTGTAAAGCAAACGATTCAGATTGTCTTCAAAGTTCGATTTGGCCTATTTTCACAACTTATCATTGGGATGCAAGGAAACTATTACAAACCAAGTTTCATTGAAATCGGTCGAGTAATTCCTGAGATATGGTTTTTGACCCATAAGTGGGCGACCCCACGCCCATTTTCCATTTTGTAAAAAAATCTGAGTGCAGCTTTCATCTGCCATTTCTTTTGTGAAATTTAGTGTTTCTGCCGTTTTTCGTTAGTGAGTTAACCCACTTTTAGTAATTTTCAACCTAATCTTTGTATGGGAGGTGGGCGTGGTTATTATCCGATTTCTTTCTGTTCTGGACTGTATTAAGAAGTGGCTAAAAAAAGCGACTGGAGAAAGTTTGGTTTATATAGCTTAATTGGTTTGCGAGATATGTACAAAAAACCTATTTGGGGACGGGGCCACGCTCACTTTCCCAAAAAATTTACATCCAAATATGCCCCTTCATAGCGCCATCCTTCATACTAAATTTTATTTCCATAGATTTATTTATGGCTTAGTTATGGCACTTTATGTGTTTTCGGTTTTCGCCATTTCGACGACTCTCAATAGCCCGATTTTGAGAAAACTTGGCAGCTAGAATTAAAAAAAGTAAAAAGTTTCATCAAATCGACTGAATTCTTAATTTTCACCTAAGTTCGTATCTCTCTCTCCAAGACCCCAGGGTTCGTAGCATAATGGGCCTAATGACGCCTTAGGTGGGGCGAGTTGAGGTTAGGCAATCATGTGACTTCCCTTTTCAACCAACCAACCCAACATTCGGTAAGTGTCGAAAGATTCCAGAATGATTGAGGAAGCGAATCATATTTCCATCTCTATTACTCTCCTCCTTTTTCTATAAGCAATAATAAAAAGAAACGATGTCTTGAGACTACTGATTGTAAACTAAACTATTATCGAAAAAATACTTTGGTAATTTCTGATCGAACTTTTTTGATTTTACTTGATGCTACTTAGAGGAAGACTTAGAGGAAGACCATGTCTTTCATAATTTTTGTTTACTCAAACAGCTCATACTAACGGAGAGTCTACCTAAATAATAATGCGAACCACAAAATTTGTTTCCCCCTTTGACCCGGTTTGTCATTCTTTGACCATATCAAATAAGTCAATTTGCTTCGATGCCTTTAAGTGAATCTTCTAAGTGTTTTCATTGCTTTCATTTATGTAGTATCTAAGTCTCTAAATTGCTTATGAATCGCTTAAGCAAGCAAATTGCAAACAAAAACAATAACAACTAACACACAACTAACTTTAATAGAAATACTACACTACATGATACACACACACATTCACATATGTATGTGTAGTATGTGCCGTTAAGTTGAGTTGCTTTCAATCTCTGGCTTAAGTCCGTAAAATATTGCGAAATTTCACCATAAATTCATTTGCGTTGCATTCTACGGAGACAAAATTTATAATTGAATTTCCAATGTGGGTAAGCGCAAAACCGATTGAAGAGCACTGAAGACAATGCAAGTTATGAAGATACATATGTACATACATATGTACTTACTTACATTGCATGTGGCTGTTGCGAAGCGTTTAACTTGAGAAAACGGTACAAAAGACATCAACGCTGAGGTTGGTTGAAAGTTAACAGATTTGATGGAGACCACATGTGGTGAAGAAACTATTAAGGTACCACATTGACAAGCATCTTTACAACGGTTAAATTTACAAGTACTTATTCTATATATTTATATGCAGGGAAGTGAACAAATGTTAGGGTGCGCTCAGATTTACGAGATGAATTAGTTCCCAAAAAGTCTTCGATAGTTCGATCGGGAATGGAGAAAGTCTTTTCATATTTAAGAAATAAAAATTTATAATCTTAAAAGGATCGAATTAGTCATTGCTCCATAACCTGTTAAAAAATTTAGGCTTCAATTAACGAATGAACACGATTATTGTGCTGTTTAAGCATCTAAGGAGTATAGCTCAATGATAATACATATTAAGCTCTGTCTATAAAATGTATCAGTCAGTCAAAATACCTTAAAGAAACTGTTTTTAGAAGCTTTCGGCATCTGTGGAATATTTTGAAGCAAAAACATCACTCTGGAAGAGCTAGAATTTTATCCAACTTTAGTTTCGATCGAGATATGCCTTTTTTCTGATTTTCAGCTGGACACTTGAAATATATAACCGAGCTCAAATTTAATTGGTTCTAAGTGGTTAAACCTCCCCTTTGCTCTGGATCCTGGTAGTGAACAACCTACTGGGGGAACTTGAAAATCAAGGCTGTCGAGTGACGGCCTATGCTGATGATGTAGCCCTTTTGGTTAAAGGAAAATTCCTGAATACCGTATATGAGATGACCTCAGGTTACCTAGAAGTGGTTACCCACTGGGCGCATAGAAGTGGCTTGGCCATAAACCCGAGTAAAACGGAACTCGTCTTATTCACTAGAAGATACAAAATTCCAAATGCTCTATGGCGTTGCCGTCTGGTGGAGGGCACTAGCTAACCAGCTGGAGCGTGTCCAAAGAGCGGCTCTCATTGGAATCAGCGGAGCGGTAAGAACAACACCAACTATGGCTTTGAAAGCTATCTTACACGTCGCACCTGTGGATATCGCCGGTAGATGCAATGCGGCAAAGGTCGCTGTCAGACTCAGAGACGCTGGGTACATGATCGGTCCCAAGCAGGGGCATTCTGAAATTCTCCGTCGGTTCGATTGCATCCCTGACTACTTGGACCACTGCACCGTGGAACCGTCCCCTAGAGGTTTCTTCTCTGCACATGTACCTACGAGGGATATGTGGGAAAGAAGAAGTCAATGGAGGAGAAGTGCAGTCAGCTTTTTCACGGATGAGGAATGGTGGGTGGGTGAGTTTTCTGCAGAAAGCTCTCTATCAATACCTCACCACTGTAGTGTCTTCCAAGCAGAGGTCGCTGCGATTCAAGTGGCAGTGGACGCACCACTCCGTATGGTGACCTCTTTTAGAGAGGTATGTATTCACCCCGACAGCAGGGCGGAAATACTGGCACTGGATTCGATGACAGTACGCTCTGTGCTAGTTAAGGAGTGTCTTAAATCCTTATCAATAGCTTCTAGCTATTTTGTGATCTGACTACTGTGGGTACCCGGTCACCGCGGGATCGTTGGTAACTGTATAGCGGACAAGCTTGCAAGGGAGGGTACCCTAGCTACATTAACGTCGGAATGGGAGCGCATTGGTAGTCCATGGTCCACCTGCGCAATAGCGCTGGACATGCGGACTACGCATGAGCTCGTCAAACGCTGGTAAACTACCAGTATTTGTGCAGTGGCGAGGCCCTTTTGGCCCTCTGTGGAGCGTAAGCGGTCCTTTCAACTACTTTCTCTGGACAGGGTCCATCTCAGCGTCATCATGGGTGTGCTTACTGGACATTGACCAATGGGTACCCATGCGGTGAGACTTGGGATCGTGACAGATGCAAGTTGCCAAAACTGTATGGAGGAAGGCGAGATGGAATCATCTAAGAATTTCCTTCTTCATTCACCCGTTATATAAGTGGTCAAAGCAGATCTAGATCGCAATTGACCCCTAGAAGTAACTTTGACGGCCTCGACAAATCCCCGCTTGATAAGAAGATCCTGCCTGAAAAAAGTCCGACCCACATAGAATTTAATTAAATGGAGTTAGACAAGAAAATCTTTGGGGTTTGAAACTTCCACCGCGAACACCGAAAGTAAAGACGAGCGCAAGTAATGCATTGCTGACAACAGCTCTGAAGTACATACTATATGTAGAAAGCACTATAGTTATGAGAGACGATGATTCTTTGGACTGGATGTTCGATCAATATGGTCCACATTTATGTCAGAACCGCAAAAGTTTACAAACAAATAGTAGAAACCATCCGCTGGGTTAGAAACCCAGTCTTGGTAAGTCCATTAAGTAACTTGGCTATTGAAAAACGAAGACTATAATGGATACATTTTAAAAATAAGAATGTTATGTTCCCATATTTTAGACGAATATAGAATATAGATATAAATTTTATTATTGAAATAGCCGATATTGGATTAGTACAACTGTTGGATCACAAGCTAAAATAGCTACAAAAGGATGCAGCCTAACGATAAAGTCTTAACCCGACAATTTGACTTCAAAGTTCTAGTATATAGGAAGTAGGCGTGGTTGTGAACCGATTTGACCTATTTTCACAACATATTATTGGTATGCAAGGAAAATACTACAAACTGAATTTCATTAAAATTGGTCGAGTATTGGTTCGGAGATATGGTTTTTAACCCATAAGTGGGCGGAGACCATTTAAAATTTTGTATACCAATTTGAGTGCAGCCCTTCTTTACCAATTTTATAATGAAATTTAAGGTTTCTGGTGTTTTTCCTTACATAATTACAAATTTTTTAGTAATTTTCATTATAATATTTGTATAGGAGATGGACGTGGTTATAATCCGATTTCCTCCATTTTTGGACTGTATAAGGTGGTACCTGAAAACAGACCTATAGAGAGTTTCCTTGATATGGATTTAGTAGTTTACTAAATATGTACAAAAACCGTTACGTGAATAAAACTATTATACTCTCTTAGCAACTTTGTTGTGAGATTATAAAAATGAGTGTCATACGGTCGGGATAAATAAAATCGCAAAGTAAGCGACCGACCCTAGTGTTGGGGTATTTTATATAATTTCATATTTAAATAGTAGCTTCAATCAATCCTTAAGAGAAGTACTTTGTCTTCCAACCAAAGTTGATTAAGAGCACAATTTTTATTACCCTAATTTGTACTATATCGAATTTATGTGGATAATTTATGAGTGACCTCATATGCACTCAAAGAATATCATATCATAAAGAGAGATACATTCAAAGGTTAAGTAGAAGCTGACTGAATCTTAGTTGCTTAGTAATTCATTTTCTGGACGCTCTAACACTATAATACTAAACTTGTATTTCACATACAATATCACATTAGTATTAAAGCATATGTGTTCTTCAAGCAATGACCTCTTAACTCGCTTGCAGCTTAATGCAGGTAGACAAGTACCGTTAGAACTATGAAAGTACAACTCAAAGCTAATTTCACGCAAAAGCAATGCCGTAAAATGTCAGTTAAGATGCAGTAGAAAACCTTTATAGACACGCAGATTACAGCAGAGCTTCGCAAAAACCTCCGAAAAATATGTTCGCCGATGTATTTTGCATATTCAATTATATTCATTGGCTGTACACGGATTTTGTTTTAGCAGCACCGGAAATTATAGTACAATAATAACAACAACAACAACAACAAACATAAGTGAGTAAAATCCAACGCTGTTGACACTAACCATGACTTCTGCTGCGAGCTGCGATATTGGCATTGGCACACATGCCGAATTGCACAATTGCGGGTTCAACAGGGCGTATGTGGAACATGCTTGCACTTTTGTAAATGCTGCCAACCAACTGTCTGCAGCGTGACTTTTTGTATATGTTTGTGCATGTTTCTTAGTTGTTGTTGTTGTTGGCTTTTTAATGTTAAAACAGCATTGCAAGAAGCCACAGAATCGTGTTGAAGTGAGTGTGTGTGTGGCATGCCAAACAACCGAGCGGAAAAGTGTAGCAAATGTAGACGCATGTAAATGATTTTCCCCAGACGATGCATTGTTGTTGTTGTGGCGGATTTTCATTTCACTCTTTTCTTTGCGCTTGCAAAATCATGGATATGTGCTACTTGCTACGCTTCAGTACACGAACATCTGTAGTACAACTGCCAAAATTTATTAATGGATTTGGTTCACTGTAGACACGAAGAAGTTAGACAGCAGACAGACATACAACAATACATATATATTACATATATGAATATTCAAATTATGACTTACTTGTTTCTACTCACCTATAATGTGAGAGAAAACATTTTATGTAAGTCAGTTTTCTAATCCCATTTTCTTCTCTTTAAATTTTAATAAATTTCACGGCAGCTTAATCTCAGTTGTCTTTAAAATATTTTAATTTATATTAAGTAGTCGCGTGATATGCGCTGAGTGGTTTAGTGCTTGCAGCTTTCATTTTTAATCTTCATTTTGTTTTTGTTGTTATTATTTTATGTTGCTGCAACAGCTGTCGCGTCGCTCTAATTTGCATTTACAAACAACGCCAGCGTCACTTTTATTCTTGTTTTGCTTTTTAGTGCGGCGTCAGCATAATTTTCAACAGCTGTGCCCCAGTCACACCTGAGTTAGGCGTGTGATAAGCTCTCCTGGTTTAATTTTTTATATGTGAATGATGAAATGTGAAAGACACTAAGACACTGGGTGATTCGTATAGTAGTTTCTTTAGAAAATCTTAAAAATCCCTTGACTTAAAGACTTGGCTTTATCTAACTGTTGGATAAATATACTTATGACACCGGTTCCCTACAATATTTATTTTATTTTTTATGATTTAATGACATCAAATCACTGCTACAAATGGCACAACTAAACCAGTGAGACGGTAGGATTACGAAAATTGTTCCGAAAAAATTTATTATAGAATGGTCAGGGGCCATTACAATGAGAAGCACTATACATATGCGGAGCATCTACTTCGGATTTGGTGTACTTTAAAAATCACGAACCAAAGATTATATGTCTTTGAATAGCATTTGTCGGTTTTGTGACAAATGAAGAGTTCAGATTTTCGAGACTTATTCCAAATGGGGCCAGCCCAAGCAAAGTATTCAAAGAGCAAGGTATTTATTTCAGTGAACAAATATGCTTTTTGATCCAAATCTCTTGACTTTGATATGCTTCCTCAAGTTCAATAGTACGTTCAGAAGGAAAATGAAATGCATTATATTTATTATAATATGATACCAAATACGTCTAAAAACCTCAGGCTTAAGGTTTATTAACGGAAGCAGTTCCTTGATTGTCCACTTATCCAAACCTTTCGTGGTTTTTCATTGTAAATATATATTTCATCCATTTTTTTGATCTAGTATTAGCTGCTTTCGGATCTGCAGGGCAACATTTTGATTTATAATTTCGTTCTGTCTTAATTTACGACCTGGATAGATTGCATAATTTTTGAAATAGTTCAGAACGACATTCATCAACTATCCCTAAATGTGTCGCTTAATAATATCAACAACAACAATAACGTCAACCTTGAAATGAAAGGGTGCTACTTTGGACTAAGTAGGCAATTGAATAGTAAAGTTCTCTCTCGATGAACCAAAATCAAACTCTACAAGCCCCTCATCATTCCCGTCCTGCTTTATGATGCTGAAGCATGGACGATGTCATCATTCGTTGATACAGTTTTCGAAAGGAAGGCTTTGCTAAAGATTTATGATTCTTTGAACATTCCCAACGGCGAATGCTGCAGACGATAAGCGGTGAGATTTGTGAGTTATAGGATGACGTTGACATAACTAGTTCAGCGAATAAAAAGATTTCGGCGAAAAGACGGCTACGCTGTCTAGGTCATGTTGTTCGAATGGACGAAAACACTCCAGCTTTGAAAGTCTTTGACGCAGTACATGCCGGTGGAATCAGAGGAAGACCTCCACTCCGTTGGAAAAATCAGGTGAAAAGTGTCTGAAATGGCGCGCTATTATCGATTCGGCTATAATCGAATAACGGTTCCTACGCTAATTACATAAATATAGTGGCACTTTTATAACTCAATAATCTCCATAACTGGAACTTTTGAATTGGCAATAGCGTTTAGAAATCAAATTGCATACAAATTTTCTTCCATAAGTCAAACTTCCTTAACTCGAAGTTCTCCATAACTCGAACTCTTAAATTGGCAATAGAAGTCAAATCTCGTACATATTTCCTTCCATAAATCGAACTTTTCGACCAGGGCATTATAAAAAATTTAAAATTTTACTATCGAGGTAGAATTTTAGAAGCGTCCCTATATCGTATGGAGGCGAAACAAAAAATATGATGCGACACTTATGGATTTCATAAATCATGTAACAATGTAAGATCAATCGAGTAACAATGGGATACAGACGTCAAGAGCCAAACAGTATCAAGCTGTAACAAACAAAATTACAGCATACATGTTTTAACGTATTTAAATAAAACTTTTTGCGAAGTTAATAAATACAACTGTGTAAAAATCTATATTTTACAGTTTTTTGAAAATTCTATAACTCAAAGTCTCTCTAACTCAAAGTTTGTTTATGGGTTATGGTGATTCCAGTTAGAGAAGTACCACTGTAGATCCAATACTTTCAAGGAGCCGTTCACTAAAACAAAGCTTAAACCCCAATATCTTTATGGTCCAATAATGAGCTATCTAATTGAAATTGAAGTTCAACTGTCATTGTTGTTAGCACTGGAAATGTCATCATTTGGTTGATCTTAGTTATGCGATTCTTGTGGTGAGTCTTCAAGTCGCCACGTCGTAGGTAGTCTAGTACTGAGTAAGTTCTATGTTGAGAGCCATGGTTTGACACTTGAGAATCTATTGTGTAATTCGAATACTTTAACAAAAAGCCCTACGAAAACAATTTGATTTAAAAATCAGAAATATTTCCCAACAATTTTATTTTAAATAACCAACATTTTTGCAAATTTCTTGCTCCATTTATTTGCATTTGTTACAGTTTATGTTTTCATTTTTATTTTGTTCTGTTCCGCATATATCTTCCGTTGCTGTCAAAGTGTCAATACTAGCACTCGCGAAATGACAAGCGTTGTGTGCATATCAGCAGCAAAGCGCTGACAGTAGTCGGCCAATCGAAGCGGAAGAGCGGAGAGAGAGGAGGAGGGGGAATTCTACCAAAGGAGAGCACATAGTAATAGCCATGCCGCAAGTTTATTTGCCAAACAATAACACACCGTTACAGCGTTACAGAGATTGCAATGCAAGCGTAGCTTTTTGGCGACAGTTCCAAAAATAAACTCAAACGAAAAGCAAAAATAGTAAACAAAAGTGATATGCGGCCGGCGAATGACGCAGAGCGAATGAAAGCAAAACACTTGCAATTTTTGTTATAATGGAATTTCCGAAAATCGATGACACCCTGGGGACACATACGTTATCAGTTGGTGACGCGTTTGGCATTGACAGTGGCGGTAGACTAGCAAACAACAAGAGTAGACTCCCAAAATATTATTTTGCAAAGGTAAAGAGAGCTTAATTTTTCTCTTTTTTCTACCTTTGGTATAGTATGTGAATATGTTTATGCGTGAGGTGTTGCAAAAATATATATTATGTAAATCGCAGACAAATTTTAGAAAACCATTCAAGTCTTCAACGTTTGGGACTAACTTTCTATATAATGTTATCTATAAGAAAATCTTGTTGTGCGGGGTGTGTTAAGGTCTTTTGGAGTTCCAAAGGTTTTACCGGTTTCTAAAAAATAAGCATACTGTCTTAATGAAAATTTTCTTATTTCCCAGATCCGGTCAGATCGTGTGAGTATGACAGTTCTAAAGTTCAGCACAACTATACTTATAAATCGAGAACACAGTTACTAAATGGTTATCTGTTGTACCCTTCCAATAGTTCGGACGAATCTTAAAGTTAACAGAAACTTTCGAAAGCTTAAGGAACTAATTTTAATTTCTTCGTTGATTAATATCGAAGGGCTAACGAATATGGGAAAATGGTTATCTGTTGTACCCTTCCAATAGTTCGGACGAATCTTAAAGTTAACAGAAACTTTCGAAAGCTTAAGGAACTAATTTTAATTTCTTCGTTGATTGATATCGAAGGGCTAACGAATAGAAAAAATTATAAGGTGTCTTGAGAGTAAAATTGAGACGAAAAGCAATAAGAGATTTTGAGTATGAAATATTAACAAATCTCTGAAGTAATTCTTGAGACTTTAAAGAAAATGTATAAAACATATAATATTGTAAATAAAGAAGAGGCGAAGTTCGGCCGGAATTGCAAGAATCGAAGACACGGCTCACTATTTGCTACACTTCCAGATATCAACTAAACTTGATAATCCTTATAAAGAGTTTTTCAAAAGGAGCGCTAGAAAAGTAGACGAAGCAATACTTTGACACGCTCTTTTGGCATTTCAGTAAGTTTTCCCATTTCATCATGGAAAAATATACGATCCAACAACGAGTCGAAATTATTAAAATTTACTACCGAAATTCGCAGTCAGTGGTCTCAACATTAATCTACGTCCAATTAATGTTCGTCATGATCGTCCTGTCTGAACGCTTAATGATAACCGAATACATTTGGCCTAAATTGGATGATATGGACTTGGACAATATAATATGTGGTTCCAACAAAACGTCGCTACGAGCCACACAGCGAATATCACAATCAATTTATTGTCTCAATTGTCTCTAACTGTCTAACTCAGTTAGTTGACTGTCTCGGTCATGAGATTTGACACCGTTAGACTATTTCCTGTGGGGCTACGTCAAGTCTATGGTCTATGCCAACAAGCCAGCGACGATTAATGAACTTCTTACGAATATCGAACTTGAAATTGCAGCAGTATTGGCCGATTTATGCTTGAAAACCGTCGAAAATTGAGTTCAGCGTCTGGACTTCTGCAAGCGTACCCGTGGTGGCTACGCAAAAGAAATCGAGTTCCATATATGTATATTGGCATCGAATGTACTTTCACAGGAATAAGGAATTTCATTGACATCCCCGTTGTTGTTTTATTTATTTTTTGTAGGGCTCTTATTGAAAACCCCTTTATTAGGTGTATGAGGGCTAGGTGATGTATTGACTTGACCAGGGGATGTGCACACTCGATTGTGATAAAATCTTGTCGGTTAATTTTTGTGAAAAGTAAACCATGGGCTCTGAGGTGCTCATAACCGGTATCTGTAGACTTTATGGTCCGATTTCCACTATTTTCCATAAGAGATCCTATTGTTTGTTCCAAGTTTTATATTGATGTAGTAATTGATTCTTGATTTATTTTTTGTAAAGCGAAAGAATCAGACGGAAAGAAAAGCTTAGATAATGAAGAAGTAGGAGTGGTTGTAGTAAGGAATTCACATATTTTCAAACTATAAAATAAGGATATTAGGACAAAGTTTTACTTAAAATTTATATTGATTTGACCTAGAAGTGAGTGGTACCAGTCCTATTGTCGAAATTTCTTACGGAGTAACAAGGGGCTCTCCCGAATTATATTTACAGTAAAATCTTATTGAATTGAATAGAAAGCAACGTTTCTGTCCGATTTCTTTCTGTGCCATGCCGTGGTAGATAGAATTTTCTCAATCAAGTTTAACTCAAGTTTAACCGTAACAGTTTTTGAGATATTTACCTACAGCAGATTAGGAAACGGATCCACGACCATTTGTCAAGCTTTTTTTAATCACAGATGTCCCTTTGTACCGTGATCCTCTGCTTTTATTCGCATTCCGATATTTTTGTTTCTAAATAAATTATATTATTTACCCAGTCTTTATTTACTGACTCGATGCTCATTTATACTATATATGAATAAATATTCAGAAAAAAATATATATATTTTATAGACCCACAAATAGTATTCATCTACATTTCCTGGTCGGCATCTCTCCAGTGTATTTGCCGCTTCAATTAGCTCACGTGGCGGCAATTTGTCTTGTAAACAATAACAAAAACATCAAAAGCGGCAATAACAAAGCGACGAATAACAACAACAAATACCATAAAACCGGCAAAATATTTGCAAAAATATGCCACAAGGGATTAACTTATAATTTTTTAATAGATTTTTGCCTTTTTATTTGCCAAAGCAGGATTCTCTGAAGGACGCAAAGACATACATACGCATATATGTGTTTGTATAATGTGTTTTTCTTTTATCCGGCAACCTTGCCTTTGGCAATTTAATAACAGCTAAATATAGCAACAAAAATGCACATCACGTCGCGCGCATTCCAAACCCGCCAGCTAATATGAGTGTGACCATTTGTAGCTGGCAGCGAGCTTCCTGGAGCTGAAGACGACCTCGCCGTTGGCGGCAAGTGCCTTGACAGTATGCGCGCACTCAAAATTCAACAGGCATAACCTCAATATGTGTTGTTGTGCAATATTAGTTGTTGTTGTTGTTGTTAATGTTGTTGTTGGCAGTCGTGGTATATCCTTGCAACCTTATGTCAACATGCCGGATACTTAAAAAAATTTATTGAACATTTTAATTCTTTTTTGTAGCTAAATAAATACTGATTTATTGGTGATAAAAGGGAGTAACAGCAATTACTACAACAACAGCAACAATAACAACGGCAGTAATGTGGCACATTCTATTTGGCAGACAGTGGAGGAAGTAATGATGGAGCGGCAGAGACAATATGTTGACTGTCCAATATGAGATATTTGTGAGAAAGAGAGTGTGTGTGAGGGAGTGATAGAGGAGGAGAGCATTCAAAGTACCAAACAAATGCATGAGCGGTCAGTCAGAAGCCATAAAGCTGACCCTAAACGTGTGCGAGCCATAAAAGGACCTCAGTATGCTGGACTAAGATATGGACATGGCAAGCAAGTAGGCAACAGATTGCCTTCATTTTCGCTCGAAACACGCATCACGCATTGGGCATAACAAAATGACGACACGCACAAATATTGAACTACGCTGGCCGAACTAGAAATGTCCAATTGACAGATGTTACCGTTATTTAATTTCGTTTGACCACTTGTGACGATGATTAAAGGCGCATAAAAGACAAATACTGCCACGTAATAAGTAAGAAAGGGAGTATAAATATAAATAAAATGTAAAAAAATGAGGAAACACTTGAAGAATTTTAATGTTGAACCGCTTTTATTTGTTTTAAAGCTGCGACCACAAACAAATTTCATGAGGCAAATCAAATAAAGTGAACACACACAAAGAAACCCACACGCACAACATACAACCGTCGGCAACAACACAGCCATCAAATGGCGCATCAACCACCAGAAATTACCTTTCGGAAGGCAAAACCCCCAGAAATAAAGCGGAAGCAGCACGGCGGCAAGCAGTTTAAAAAATGCCACAACAAAACGACAAACAGCGGTGAGGCAGCTGCCACAAGAGCATTACAGACATAAGTAAGTAACGGTATATATATATATATGTGTGTGTGTGTGTGTGTGTGTGTGTGTGTGCGTTTGTAACCGGCAAACGTCTAACAACACCCTTACGGCCAATATTATCAACCAACAAAATAAGAAAAAACAAAACTCAACAACAATGACACAAAATCCCACATGACAACCATCCTCAAGCCAACCAACAGAAACCGAAACAAAGCTTCCTTCGCTTGAAATTGACTAAACTTCATCATATTAACGCACATATGGATATATGGATGAATAAGCACCTGTACAACCTGTTCGCTGTGTGTGGTGGGGACAAAGGTGGCAAGTGGTTACGCTCGTACGACAAACGGCACAGTCAACCTGTGTACAATAGAGCGACAAAAAAAGCCAAAAACACAGTCGTGTAGTGTCTGCCGAAAAAAGTACGACACTAAGCAAGACAAAGCAAGCATGTCAACAGCTGGGCCCGTTTTACAATGGGCACAAATATATGGCAAAATCATGAGATGACTGACGAGTCGTGTAGGAAAGATTTTCTTCGAGAAATGGCAAAAAAATATTGTTGAGTATTATATTTAAAGACTTCCTGAATCAAAAATATGAGGAAAGGAGCCCATGTGACCCGGTTTATATTTTCGGTTCCGAAGATACGAAGATAAGTGACCTGGGAGTCCTACTATGTGTGCCTTATGTTTTGTTAATCTGACGTTACTTTTCAACATTTCAAAATGGCGAACGAATATGATGGACACATTTTAAAAATTCGCCATATTGCATTCGCCATTTTGAATTTTGAAAAACCGACACCGGATCCGCCATTTTGAATTTTGAAAAAACCGACAGCGGACCCGTAATCAGCGATCCCGAAAACCTAATAACGAGTTCCAACCGAATCCGATGAAGTTTCGAGAACGCTATATATGTCTTCTGGGGTTATGTCAAAAGCCTGATCTGATGGGGTTAAATGGACCTCTGATTTCGATTCAGTGATCCCAAAAACATAAGGCACACATAGTAAGACCAAGTCATGACAAAAATTTTGTGTGGCTGTGTAATCATTGTTCCTGGACGTTTCATTAATGAATCCGCTAATATAGATAACTCTCAGTAGTTAACGTTATAATGGTACTCTAAAGTATTTTAGTTTCAACAATCGAGGTATATTTTTGGCAATGGTTGTTATTTGACGAGTTCATTGTGGTCCAAATAGTTAATGTTCTGAGATTGTTGCTTTAAGTTTATTCTTAGCTTATTTTACCGGTTCTTGGACATTGGCTCAGAGCATTTGCTGACTTAGATACTTTGGGAGTTTTTCCAACCTCATTATCCAACCTTCATTTCTTTCTCTTAGATCTTTGTAAACATTTTGAAGGAAAAGTAGGCTATAGAAAATTGCGTATTGCTCTACATATATGAAAGTATTTTGAAGTGTTTTTTGACAACCCAGGAATTTTTAGTAAGAACCTATGCGAAAGTCTATCAACTAGTTCGCTTCAAGAAGAATGTATCTGAATTGTTAAATTAGAAAATACTAAGAGTTTTAAGAAGATTAAGAGATATACATATTATACTCTCAACTCTCGGAAGGACTGATGGACTCTAGTCTAGTTCCATGTAACAAATATTTTCATTTAGAGAAAACAAACTAAGTATAGCCCCCAAACTTGGCAGTATCGAAAGGTTTGTAAGCGCCAAAGTAGGTAAGTATGTCACTATGTAGATTAAATGTATCTTCATAATTCGTCTGATTAGATTAAACAGCTGAGTCTGCTGGATTTGCAGAGAATAAAGACAAGTCTATATAGGTTCATGTGTAATTATTATTTTTCCATACCACTTTCAGTAATAATTTCGAAAGCCTATTTATTATATATTCATTATATTTCCTGAAAGAAAGCCTCTCATCAGTTATCTCTAGTGTTTAGAGGAAAATATAGTACAAAATGCTAAAGGATTTAAATTTTGTATAGTGTTTTTTTTTTTCAAACGATGGAGTTCTGAGCATAGTACTCTTAGAATAGAAACAACATTTTCGAATTATAGTCAAATTGGTTTAATTACTAGATACACTACTAAGCTATAATAAATCATTATCATCAAAATTATGTTAAATTTCGTCTATTCCTGAACTAATTCTGATTAGAATTCTTTTGTAAAAACTATACATACATCATATGTCCTTATGTTTAAAATCCATTGGAGATTGTGAAAACTACGGAAAAGATGTACAGTGTTTCGGAAACGATAGAAGTGGTTCAGTGGACCCAAATTAATATTTAAATTTAAAATTTTACAATTTATGTGGTTTCAGTTAATTAGGAAAAATTACACAGCCACACAGAAAAATTGTTTGATGACCCCGACAACGACCTCTGACCCCGAAGACCGCCGAGTAGCGAGTTTCAAGCGATTTCGATAAATTTTTCAAAAAAGCTTCCGCCATATGGGATTCGTCATTTTTACTTTTGAAAAACCGATAACGGATTTGTAATCAGCGACCCCGAAAACCTACTCGGGGGTCGAGTGTCAAACGATTCCGATGAATTTTTTTGAAGCGTCCGCCATATTGGTTTTCTGGGATTATGTCAAAACCCAGATGATGGGGTTAAATGGAACTCGGATACGGATTCAGCGACCCCAAAAACATAAGGTACATATAGTAAGAGCCCCAGGTCATAACAATTTTTTTTTTGTGTATGGCTATGTTATCAATGAAATAAAATACTCTCCAAACGGCTCTACCAATATTATGACTCTAGTGTCATTGAAGACTTTTCCGGATCACAGCTATAGCTACTTCGGCGGTCAATGTTTGACAGATGTTTGTACAATTCAAGACTACTCACTACGATCGGCTGAAAACAATAACCACTAACTAAATAATTTTAAATAGATCACTATGTTCTAAAGGATTCTGACAAGGAACACTACTAACAGATAATCCATTATTTCTACCTCTATCGATATAATAAGATAAATACAAATCCCTCTGTTGTACAAGCTTGGAAACTTAGTAGAACTTCCAATCTAAATGTTTACCAAAAATTTTCCTACAAGTCATTTATGAGACACACCCATCAGATCTCACACCCACCTGTGATCATATGTGAATATGCATGCCAAACACGCCGTAAGGTAAGGCAACATTTTGTTGTCATTTTCATAACGATTGTCAGGTGTTTTTGCGATAGTCTAGCACTGGAGCATATCATCCCAGCCAACGCCAGTGCCAATTGTAACGGTTACATTGTCTTGAACAAAAATTTACTCCAAATTTTATTATTGTCGTTGTTATTGTTCGGCTTTTTATGCTACTACAGTAGCTAACGCTTAAGCTACCGTTGATTTGGCTGATGACTGCGAGTTGATGATGATGATGATGATGATGACGAGATGACGACAATGAATATGACAGCAGCAGCTGGCACAGTGGCAACAAAAAATGCACAGATATGCAACACTACATACATATGTGTATATGTAGTTGCGAGTGTGTGTGTGTGTGTGTTAGTGGGTTGGAGAAAAGACAAAGGCGGCGCTGAAACGCTGATTGTGGCGGTGTAACAGACTCTTACTGAAGCACTTGTTGTTGTTGTTGTAGCAACGGTGTGTTGACGATAATGATAAGGCAGTTGTTTTTACCGTTACATGTGTCGGTGTGTGTCTTCATATGTCATTCTCGAATTTTCACTTATTGCGCTTTGATGCTCGCTCTGGCCGTGTGACAGCAGGAAGTAGAGCTAACGGTTTTTTTTTTGTTTTTTTTTTAGCTGTCTGTCTGCAATTGGGACATGTTGCGTTTGTTCACATGAACGGGGGGGTAAAGATAGTCAGTAGTGACTGAAGCTAACGGTTGTACACGTCTCGTAGCTGACAAGCGCCACATGTCATTATGCTGATTATGCGCTTCCTACCAAGCCAACTTGCTTGCTGTCAACGCTTTGTATTTGTGGCGTATAAATAAAGCAAAGCACTAGTATTCTCCATATATACCCCCGGGTGAGGGGGAATATACGTTTCCACGGATAATCAGCTAGCTGAGTGACTCAATTGCACTTGCGTGAAGAATCCGTAATGATGATGGCAAAGCCAAAAGCATGTCAACTACTTCATTTCAGGGCAAAGCATACAAGGCAGACACAGTAAAGACTGAACTTCATCTAAGACACCACTAACACATATAACAGAAATATTTGCAGTAATATAGCCAATGTTGGCTGGCAGTCAGCTGTCAGGTCCACCGATGCGTTGATTTTTTCGGACAAATCATTAATTTTAATTTTCCATAGCTTGTCTGATCTCTTTTCTTTTTCACATTTCATCAATTTTTTACACACGTACAAAGCTTGCTCTCCCCTCCCCCTCTCCTGCTTTGCTAATTTTTGTTACTCCAAAATGATGTGTAAATCTCTTAAGCGCCTACTGTCACTCACATTTTTACGAAGTGTCCAACAATACACCCAACAAAACCTGACTAACTGTCAGTAGTTGTATGCGAGTGCGTCGCACACTGAAATCTCATCAACGACAACGAGCTCTCTGATGACATCTGCGGCAATTTTAATGTGCAACGTGACCGGCATAACTCTACACGCCTGCCCGCTTTTAGCTTATCAAGTCAGCGCCTAGCTTATGCTATGCGTGTGTGAATGAACCCCCTTCCCACTCTACACACACTCGGTCCTCAGTTGTCGCTTGTTGAAATGTTGCCACGCGACCAACTGTCATCGACGCTTTTGTTTTCAGACTGAGCTCTTAAATTGCTTGATGTTCCCTCTATTCGAGCAGTCAAGTGTGTGTTTGTGGGTTTGTCAGAGTGTGTGTCGAAGTACATTTTTATTACTTCAGAATTTTAATTTCAAATGGTCACTCCCTTGTAAATGTACATTTTGGTTGATTGTCTGCAGTATTTATATCCTTGTGTGTGTGATCCTGGACAGCATATCAAATGTTAGATAAACTCATCACTGGCCATAACATATTTGTTTCATTTATTTCTTACGTGTTGCAATGCAGCGCGTACAGGATTAGCTATTCATTAGCTGCTGTTGGATTTTCGGTAGGTCTTTTATGTATCACACAATATATGCTGGTCTTTAGAAAACCATGATTTATCATACTCGATATCTTGGTGGTTCTAAATAATTAATATATAAGAGTTCTCATCCTCAGTTCTTTTAAATAGCCTCAGGAGAAGTAAGGACAGCTATACTATGTTTTAAAAAAATTATGTCCTGCCTATTGTCATGGGAAGCCTATAACAAATTATTTTGGAAAGAATTCTGAGGGCCCTGCTTCCAAGCTAAGCTCCAATCGATAGTTAAGTTTTCATGACAATTTAAACTAGACTATTATTTAGTTCAATAACCTCAAGTTTGTGCGAAATTCTGGAGTTTGGGAAAAATCTATAAATTGTCTCCATAAAATTTGTTATCTCTGTTACCAGATAACATCGTGTAATAAATAATGTCAAATTAAAACTCGAGTTTCTTAAACTACAATGAAATCCTCAAGAATTACTCAAACAGATAAAAGCAGAAACTCGAGTTTGAAATGGAAAAAAGTGGGGAAAGAATGTGAATCTATGATTTCCATAAAATGTGTTATTAAAGAACGTAAGATCGGAGGTAAAGGTAAATCGGTCTTTCAGAAACCGATTTTTATACTCTAAAACTAGACGAGTAAGATATAGAGTCATATATACCAAATAGGCACAATAGACCTTAGGTCGCGGTGCAATCCTCACAATATAATCTAATCTACCAAAGTCATCGGGGTGGCGAGAAGTTTTGAAATCCGTCCGTCCGTCTGTCCGTCTGTCCGTCTATCCGTCTGTCCGTCTGTCCGTCTGTGCAAGCTGTAACTTGAGTAAAAATTAAGATATCTTAATGAAACTTGGAGCACTTGGAGACAGTGAGAGGGTTTCGAAAATGGGCAAAATCGGACCATTGCGACGCCCACAAAAACACATAAAGTGTCATAACTAAGCCATAAATGAAGATATAAAAGTAAAATTTGGAATAAAGGATCGCACTAGGAGGGGGCATATTTGGATGTAATTTTTTTGGGTAAGTGAGCGTGGCCCCGCCCACAAATCGGTTATTTGTATTTAACTCGCAAACAAAACTTTCTGCAGTCGGTTCTCTTACGTACCCCACCACACACCATGAAAATAGGGGAAATCGGATGATAACCACGCCCACCTCCCATACAAATGTTAGGTTGAAAATTACTAAAAGTGGGTTAACTAACTAACGAAAAACGTCAGAAACACTAAATTTCACATAGCAAATAGAAATAGCAGAAGGGAGATGTACTCAGATTTTTTTACAAAATGGAAAATGGGCGTGGCATCGCCCACTTATGGGTCAAAAACCATATCTCAGGAACTACTTGACCGATTCGAATGAAATTCGGTATATAATATTTTCTTGACACCCTGATGACACGTGTGGAAAATAGATGAAATCGGTTCACAACCACGACAACTTCCCATGTAACTCAATTATGAATTCCATCTTATTCCTTCACTTTATAATGAAAACATAAGGAACCAATGAAGATAACGGAATAAAACTTTACACAATTAGTGCATATCATCTCTGGCTTCACTTGTGAAAAAATTGTCGAAAACGGACCGTAACGTTTCAAGGCCCCAGATATCGAACATGTTGAACTCAGCGCCTAAGGATAAATTTTAACCGAAAATATGGGTAAATCTCTCAGATATCTCAATTTAATTCAGAAGAAATTGTTTTCTTCTAATAGTGTGTCTCTGTTCCAAAAATTATTAAAATCGGGTCATAACATTTCCATATACCTCATTGTATGTTTTTCAAAATTATCTTCTCCTAGCTCCTAATTATAGGTTTTTCAAAAATACGGTGAGCTTTATTCCGCATATATGTATTGGTTAAATTTCTTTAATAAATTGCGAGAGTTTAAAATGTTCATTTGCACCCGAACTTAGCCTTTCCTTACTTGTTTTTTTTTTATAACTTGCTAATGCTAAGTAACGTGCCAGATACTAATAAAAATAGAGGCTCGGAAGGTTTATCAAGTATTATTCAAGGGAAATAACCACAATCAATTCAACTAAGGGTGCATCAGGTTACTTATTTCTTATCTGACTGGTCTGCATACGAACCTGACATGACTTTTTAAAAGATTTTTTAACTTAAAGACTGGATAACTTAGAACGCTCTTGGTGATTGTCGATGTTTCTGTATTTGATGATACTTAAGAAACTATATTAAAGATACTAATTTCGAAATTTTGCAATAAGATTTCTTATGGCTTAAGGGGGTCATCCCATGGGCCATTTTTTTTGTTTTTTATTACAATTTTTTTCTACGACCAGTAAATAAATAGTTTTAAATAATAAATTAAGTTTATTATCATTTATTAACGTATATATCGACAGTATAAATATAAATTTTAAGCTAAAACAAGAAAAAACGTTAACTTCGGCTATACCGAAGCTAATATACCCTTCACAGGGGCATTTCTTTTAGTAACTATGTGTTTAAGCAAATCTAAAGACGTCAGAAAAAGTAAGTAAAAAAAAGAAAACATTTTACTAATTCTTTTTAGCCGGGTTGCTTGCTAGAAACAAGTTAACCGATCTGAACAATTTCTTCGGAGATTATATTAATACCTTAAGCAGCAATTCATGTCAAATTTCTTGAAGATATCCCGTCAAATGCGGAAACTTTCCCTACAAGCCATTGATTCCGATCGTTCGGTTTGTATGGCAGCTATATGATATAGTGGTCCGATATCGGCAGTTCCGACAAATGAGCAGCTTCTTGAAGAGAAAATAACATCTGCAAAATTTCAAAACGATATCTTAAAAACTGAAGGACTAGTTCGTATATATACAGACAGACAGACGGACATGGCTAAATCGACTCAGCTCAACATACTCATCATTTATATATATACTTTATAGGGTCTCCGACGCTTCCTTCTGGGTGTTACAAACATCGTGACAAACTTTATATACCCTGTCTGTTCAGGGTATAAATATTTTGCAGAACATTAGTTACATCGTTCTGAACACCCCCACATCGAAAAAATTTTTTTTGGTAGACAAATGAAAGAAAAATTCCAAATTTTAAATTTGTTTAGATTTTTGTTATAAAAGATCGAAGTTTTTGGAATTTTTAAATAATATTAGATCGTTTACATGTGCTGAATGTACCCTACAACAAAAACACAAACACGGTTTTGAGTTAAACGCGTTCAAAGTCTCCAGCTGCCAAATGAGCGCTTCGGACAGCTCCGTCTTTTAAATGCTGTATCTTTAAAGCGACTTCGAATTTCTGAAAATCACTTTGCCCACCCTATTCTAGACATTTTCAGTAAGCAATTTATGATAAAAAAAATTTTTTTTGGAACCCATCACATGGGATGACCCATGGTAGAGAACTTAATAGAAGGCAGAAAATAAATGAGAAGCAACTTTTGTTGAACTGGCATCCCATAGCATTTAGTGCCGAGTTCCGTCGGAAATGTTCTCAAACTTCGGTATTCGAAATACTGAGATTAAAATTCTAAAGAAACAGCAAGTTCACAAACCTTATCTGCATTAATTTCTCGAATATCAACAATGAACTTGTTTCATTACTGATCTTAACGTAGGCTTCAACACAAGAAACTACTAAGTTGAAATAATATATGAAATTTTAATGGCAAACTTTTGGTTTCAATAATTTGTTGATCCGCTTATGCCGTTAGCATAATTCCAATAAAACTTTATTTAAGACAGGTTTACAGCCCTTTTTTGCTTTCAAAAGAAACTTGAACATCATCAGTTCCTACTACAGAACAAATGGACGCAAGGTCTACAAATACCAAGAGGCAGATCCACAACGACTTTGGAAACTTGAGTATTAAAGTCACACATGAGCGCGTAGAGTTTTGAATACATGATATTGATTTGTGTGAAATAGGATATAAAAATTTCTAGTGAATATCTATCATGCCAGTAATATACTCGATAAATTTCGGAAAATAATTTGATGTTAGTTTGAACTAAGATTGAAGCAAAGTGCTGTATAGCAGTAGTTCGGAACTGTAACTTCCCCACCAGACGATGTACATAGATCTCAATAAATCTTCTCTAACCACAAAATCATTTAGATCATTACCTCTAAAATATGTACCACCCTTTCCATTCCATTCTCCCCACTCTTCCAGTTCCAACAGTTCGATTCAACGCTTTTCGCTTTATGGCATTTAGTGAATGAATCTTCAAACACACACGAGGATGAGTTTCTGATCTATAAGTAGTAGATATATATCTGCATAGGCTGTGGCAGCAGCAACAACCGGCGGCAGCGGCGGCGGCACTTTATAAAAATTCATAATGCAACCATAAATTCTCATTTGAATATGTTCGCCTTCGCGGTTTTTTACGCCAAAGCGACTGCCAGACAGACAAAAGGCGACGGCAGCTTGATAGCGGCTGGAATAAGGGGGCACGGGGTAGGAAATCATAGCTGTAATAAGGCATAAATACTTGCAACTGTTGCTGGCGTTCAATAGCTGTTGGAGTAAAGCGGCATTGCAAGTATAATATAAAATAAGATAAAATATATGTGTGGAGTTGGAGCTGAAGCTGCCACCGCGTTGATGCCACACAAAGTGCCAATGTGGAAGTGTGTTAATATCAAGTAAGCAGTGGTTGTGCTGTCTTGATTTTTGAACTACTATGTGTGTGCGAGGGTGTTTGTGAGTGAGCAAATAAATTATGACGGAATATTGCGAAAAGCTTTTATAATCGCGCGAGCGCAACCAAATCGCGCATACCAGTGTAAAATGTGGCATGAAACATTACACGTAATCGCGGGGAAGACACATATCCACCGCAGAAGATAGCTGCTGAGTTAGGGTGAAGCCTTCTCAGCAACTCTGTGTATCGCTAGTTATGTGTATACGTGTGTGTGTGTGTTGATGGGAGCGCGCTGGCAACTTGCAACAATTCAAATGTTGAAAATATGTTCACATTTTGCGGCTTGACAAGTTAATGCTCTAATACTGTGCGGTACATGCAAATACCGTTAATGTATGTCTGTGTATCCCACCAACAGTTGCAGCGTAAAATATTCGCAAAACATCGGAAAGACATCAACGCTCAGTGGGGCGGTGAGCAGGAGGAGACTTGTTTACCGCCAGGGGTAAGGTAGGCAATAAATATTATGCAATAAATGCGCTTACACACACACATACATCCGCATACATATTTCACGCTTTATTGCACTCTGCCAGCCTTCGTTACCCCACCAAACGCCTCGTTGGCTGTCGACTGTCGACCGCGCGGCTTTTAAAAATTATCTAATAAATCACAAATTTTATGTGCAAATTAAAAACGCATTTGTAAATGTAAAAATATCTCGCTCTCTCTCTCTCACTCTCTCTGTACGCGTGTTTGTCTAAAAATAGTTCCATAAAGACTAACCGCACAGCGCCCGCCACGTGTCAGTTCATCAGTTAATTGAGCTTACAAATGGACGTCACACTTTTTTCCATTATCCTCAGCAGTAAGGACACTCCCCACTCACCGTCAACACTTTGTCTAAAGCAATTTCGCAAATATAATAACCGTTATGCATATGGTGTCCACTTGGTCCACACGAAATTTAATTGATGATTGACCATCAATTTGCGTACAGATTGTTCGGTTCAATTTTTATGCACGACAAAAAAGGACGTTGAAGAAAACAAAAATGACAAATGATCCTAGTTGACTGACCACACCACATACTCACACAACACCAAGTGCCGTTATGACAATTTAAGCACTCGAAAAATATCAAGCTTTAAGGGGTGGTTCAAAAATATCACACAAAATCGATTTGGATAAAAGTATATTGAAGCTTTTTAGTTTCTCTCACAAGTGTACAAGGTAGTGTATGCCATACAGTAATGAGAGCTTAAAAACTCTATGATCCATGTTCAAAAAGTAACCACCTAATCTCTAAAATGAAGGTCGCTATAACTGATAGTCCTAGATAGATATACTTTCAAATATCCAGTGAAATCGGCAAGATCGTATCTTAAATAGTTTTTGAATAGCAGGCTGATGAGCTTGCAAGGTCAAGGACGACGGACTCACTATTGGAAGCATGGAAGCATGTAGGAGCACCACTGTCCTACTGCGGTCTGCTATTGGACAGATGGGCTTCGGCTGAGCTGGGTAGGCGCTGGTCAGCTGCCAACACATGCTTAGTCGCAAGATCCTTCTGGCCTAAGGTTAACCGCGGTTGGTCTGCTGAACTTTTCGCCCTAAGTAAACCTCACCTCTCCTTAGTCGTAGGGGTTCTTACTGGCCATTGCCCTATTGGGATCCACGCTGTAAGGTTAAAAATCTTACCGGATGCTAGCTGTAGAAGCTGCATGGAGGAGGATGAGATGGAATCGTCTCATAACTTTCTTCTGGAATGTCCCGCCTTTGCGAGATCAAGAAAGAGATTTCTTGGCTCTCACTTTTTGGAGCAGGCTCGCGAATATAGAGGTTAAGAATCTCTGCAGATTTGTAATAGGTTTAGGGCGCTTTGTCGACTCCTAATTTGTTAATCTAAGGGGGATTCAGGCTTCACAAAGGACTATATTTTTAAAATCTACGTGTGTTTTTCCCTTTGGGAAACAGCCTTGCAACCTAACCTACTTATTCGGCCGGAATCATATTAACACTTGGGTAACTTTTTTTTTGCATGTCCGACTCCGTAATTTTTCAATATTTTTGTTTTTGTAAAAAAAATATAGCTGAAAATATACCTTATATTGTCAAAAAACTCTCGACTCGACTTATTCGCTCGAGTACTTTCTTTTAAAAAAATGCCCAAAAATTTACTACTTTTTCAAGAGTTACACTGATATAGCCCCTTACGGCATCTTACCTTAACGTCACATCAAGGTAATTCTACGAACCGGACGAATTTGCTGCAATGGTAATTATACGAATCATTCGATCGAGTACTTGCTTTAAAAAAAAATTTACTGAAACGGTATATTTTCACCATTTTTCTTTCTTAAGCATCGTTGTTGAAACTCCGGCATCTACGGATAACAATATCTAGACTAATGGTTCAAATTTCTGAAGATAACTCTGTGGACGACCCAGTGGTTCAAGAAACCGCAACTTTCTGAGAAATAAAGAATTATATTCTTGAACTCTTCTTGGACATACCAGCTGAAGTATGCAACAGATTTAACAAATTTATAATAAATGGAAGCTTTTGAAAGATTATCTTTAATAAAAAAAGGTGCTGACTCAAAGAGACATGATTTGACGACGGTTGGTTCCGGCTCCGGAGAATAATGTTTTAATGGTGAACCAACGAGGTTTTAAAATCCAAATTTGAACATCCAACGTTCAATATTTATTTACCATTCATCAATGTTCTTTCAGTAAAGTCTTACTATATGTAGATTTAAGCTAAAGCAACAAGATCAACAGAGCTGGGAAGATAGTTAGCCTCATGTAGGAAACGCTGAAACTGGATCACGTAATCGAGAGTCCCATAACTTCTAATTTAATATTTTTCATGATTCATTCCTTCATCATTTTCGATCAAACCCTACTATGGATTGTATAGAATTTCATACAGGTATTTACCACCTTGAGTGATAAGCCCGAGCGAGCTAAGATATACTACGACGCCACCAAAAAGTAATTTTATAAAGAGTGAAATCCCTCGGCAGAAGGTTTGTTACGAAAATACTCAGAAGCTCCTGGAAATAAGCGGGATTCTCAAGTAAGGAAGACATTTTATAAAAAAATACTCAAACATATGCAGTCTCTTCGAACCACACACATATGTATATCGATCCACCACATATTAGCCACTCATTCTCTCCATCGGCACGGCATCGGATAATAAAGCAAATATTTGTGATATGCCAAAAAGTCGAAAGTCATGTTCGACCACACATCGATAAGTGATTGGATGCGGAAGTGGGAAGCGCGGAGCTGGGTTGTGGCAGACGTGGCATGGAAATGCCAGCAACACACAAACGCATACAGCACATCAAAGCGGAGCAGGAGCTGTGTCAGCCACAGAGGGCATGTGAATATTTCGCAAAGCGTCAAACCGCAAAAACACGCCATGTGAATATTCCGTTTGCGGTTCAATACCAAAAGAGATCCGTAGTGTGAGCGCATGTAATAGAGATGCGCAGCACACGACAACAACATGCCAGGAATTATTAATGACTGTTGTTTGCTAAACTAAGCTAACCAGCAGCCGAGCATCCTTCGACCAAAAACGTTTGGTCAGCCAATTGACAGTAGAAGGGTTATTGGCGAAAGAGGCGTGCGAAAGCACACCCTCTCTCTCTCACTCACATCTATGTATGTAGAGCGCACAGTAGGTAGGACTAAGGATGTAAGTGAGTGCCCTTGTTGTCGTACAACGAAATTTGATTGATTTTAAATCGTTTCTCAATTGCTGCCACGGTCAAGCGGGCAAATAACCGGAGCGCTGGGAAGCACTGTGGTGAGAGGAAGGAGCGTATGAGTGTCCGCAGTTTAAAGGAATAAGAGTTGTTCAGCCTTGACTCATGAATATGGTGTTCACTTGTCATTTGACAAATGACAAGCGATTTTTCATTGTTCTCGGCTTCTCGTTTATACTTGTACCAGGGTTTGAGCAGTCGTGGACTCTCACAAACGCAAGGCGCGTGCTAATTGTGTTGAGTGATGTGTATATTCAAGTCTAATATTTTAATTGTACCCTTATATTGTTGTTTTTGTTTTTTTAGTTGTAATTGTATAATTTATATGTATGATATTTATAACTGTTTGCGAAAACTTTCGTCCTGGCAATTATTCAAAATAACATTGCGATAAGGATAATTGGCAGCGCTGGTGTTTTTTCAACTCTCTCACACGTACAAATATGAAATGTATAGCTTTTTAATAGCCATATAAATATACATATGTTAGTTGGCCCCCTGTATGATCGATTTAATTGCTTGAACGGCATTGATATGTCAAAAATTGCACATGTTGATAAATTGATTAAACAACCATTTTTTGACGTCAATGCAATTTACCAGCGCGTATTCTCCCCGCCCATCCGAACAAGGCTAATTTGTACTCACCACCACCACCGAATTTTGCCATTAAAATTTTTCGCTTTCCCATTTACCCACTACACGGTGTTACGTCAGTTGACTTGTAGTTATTTTGAAGGGTTGCAATGGCAACAAGCGAATTATGTGGCGTTAATTTTAGCCGGTGCATATTATTGGAGACTACATATATAGACGAAGTAAAAAATGTACTTGTATGTTTTTTATACGAGGACAGTTCGATATGTGAGAAGCTCCATGCCTACTCATACTCGGTGCAACCCTGTTAGTACTTCGAGTACAGCATTGAATAATATAGCCTTCTAGAGGGTTTTAAGTGATATTTCGAAACTATAATTTAGACTTCAAACCTTCACAGTACCAAGTAGGTCGAGAGATGGAAAAAGCATTGCATCATTCAGAGTGAAAGTGAATCCAGGACGCCTATAGTAAGTCTTTTCATCAACAAAGAAAAATTTCTTGTTAAAAAAAACACATTTAAGGGTGGTGGAGGGAATACCTTTGTTTCTATCGAAATCTCCAGATAGCTAATTTTGAGTTAACCCTAACCTTTGATACATGCGATAAAACGTTTTTAGAGCCAATATTAGGAGTGTATGGAGTTAAAGATCATGACTAGATCTTACTCTTCTTTAACTAGTTTAAGTTCTTCCTCAATGAGAGCATTTCTTAGATTCAAGAAGAGTTTCAAAACCTTAAACATGGTCTGAATCTTACTTTTTGAGGAAGATCAGTTATTTGTTAGACACTTTGAGCAAAAATATTATACTGTAGACCATAGAGTAATTGGAAATCATTGTATTCAAGATATAAACCTCACTTCACTGACCTATCAAGCCACACTCTTATATGTCTTTTACATATGCATGCTCACTCCTCTGTGTGGGTATTTTGCAGCACGCATTCCAAATATTTGTTTGCTGTGGCTGACTTTAATTGCTGTAATTATAGCGAATCGGCCAAAAGTTCAAAAACTGCGAGGTATTTTTCGTGTTGTAATTTTTCCCCACTGCGATTGCAGATAAGCCTATTTGGTCGATTTTTCATGGCTGTGGCTTTTTTATGCATGTGTTTAGACTAAAATAAATTGCAAATATTTGTTTATGGAAATATTATTGGATGGAAATATTGGCGGGAAATAAAAAATAACATTAATTTTTTTTTGGAGATGGCAACCCTATAGAGAAAAAATTAATTAAAAAGGTCTTATTTGACCGGAATTTCAATATTTTGGTAGGTAAAAACTCTATATAGGAAATTTTTATATATTCGAAAGAAGAAAACCGCCCTAATAATTCGATAAGTGGCAACTCTGAAAAAAAATTAATTAAAAAGGTCTTATTTGACCGGAATTTCAATATTTTGGTAGGTAAAAACTCTATATAGGAAATTTTTATATATTCGAAAGAAGAGAACCGCCCTAATAATTCGATAAGTGGCAACTCTGCTCAAAAAATTGTCGAGTTTCATGTGTATTAACTTACAAGTAGTCTAAAAAGGCATCTATCTATCGTTTGAATACGCAGTTACTCGAGGAAAACGAACCTCAGAAGCATTGATGAACTAGCCTATTGAATATAAGCTCTCTAAGATTGTAGCGTCAAAGAAAGCAGATTCTTTTAAACAATAACGGTTTATGGTTTTAGAAAGAGAGATAGATAACGAAAGATAGAGAGAGATGAAAATGGTGTCCGAACTATTCACTATTTTTGACCGATACCGATTAATCGGGCAAAATATACCAATGCCGAAGCTGACTTTTAGGCCGATGCCGATGCCGACGTCAAGATCTATTAATCAGTCGTACCCTAGATGAAATTAGTCAACAATTCAAATTGAGGGAGAGAGAGAGAGATCACAGTAGTGTCCGACGAATTCTAAATTTTTAACCAATGCCAAAGCGATTAATCACTCAGTTGGCAAAGAATGCCAATGCTGAACCTGACCGATGCCAAAGCTGATTAAACGGCCTGACTCTAGATCAAAGTAATTATTCTCTATAGTACCTCATCGAGGTCAGGTTTCCTATTTCTCCATATTTATTAACCCCAAAAACCGTTAAAACTCTCTCGAATTGATGGTAGTGGCATTAAAGGCTAGTTGGTCACGACAAAAAGGAAAAATCTTTAATTTTTAACCGAAAGAGTTGACCACTGGACAAATCTACCATACTCTAAACTTCAGCCAGCCTCTTCGCCACCTCACTAAGCACACTTCCACTTCCTGGTTGGTTGACTATTTTTAGTTGAGTATTTGACCACTTCGTTGGTTGGTTGACTAACTGACTGTTTGGAATGGATGGCTTGATTGGTTGACGACTTGTTTACTAAGTTGACTAGCACTCGAGTCTCTGTGTATTATATGCATGCGCTTGTATTTATTTACCGACTGCGCTCACCTGATTCCGGCGAGTTCATTAGCTGGCAAAAAGGGTTTTAATTACTTACACCGTTAATTTTAGCGCCACTTGCTTACACGCTGTTTAACAAGCTAGTGAGGCCTTAACTTTGCCGCTTCTATTTTTGGAAAGGAAGGAAGGTAGCAAAAAGAAATCACAAAAAAAACACTAACTAAGGAAAGCAAAAGAAATTCAAGTGTACACAGTAAGAAGCTTGCGCATTGCTGTGTCTGTGAAAAATAAACCCGCCACAACTTTTTCACGGCACTTAATTAAAAATAAGCAAAGCTCTGCAAAATAAGGCAACTCGGTACGCAGCACTTTGCACAAACACACATATTTTCGTACTATTTAAGTAAGAAGTTAGTAGCGTTGTTAGTACAGTAGACGAAAAATTGTATGGTGAAAAATGCGCTTCAAAGGAAATGTTAGCATACTTGCAGGCGCTGACGACCGGTTTCATGGAATATAACATGGCATGATGTCTCAAGTGAAGTGGCGTTTAATTAGTGAGACACCAAAGAACATCATGAGGCTTGCTTACCAAAGTGCTTGAAATACATACATATAAATGGTTCAACTGCTTACATAATTAACAACATCACAAAATGTATTTTAAACAAGAAAACAGTTGTCTTTACGGTATAAAATGAAGATGTTGAGACTGTATAGAGAAGCTTATCAAGAATTCATGAGAACTTAAATTTGACTCTGGCGTTTGAGGTGTATTTGTTGAGCCTATAAAACTTCCGCAATATCCGCCTATCAAGACTACTGGGTAGAGAAAATTTGCTCAAATATGAATTTCTATGCCCCATTAGACTTCTGTGAGCTGCCTTGGACTGAGTAGGTAATTCAAAAGTAAAGTCCTCTCTCGACGAACAAAAACCAAACTCTACAAGTCCCTCATCATTCCCGTCCTACTTTATCGTTTTCGAGAGAAATGTTTTGCGGAAGATTTACGGTCCCTTAAACATTGGCAACGGCGAAAACGATGGAATGATGAGCTATATGATTTATACGACGACTTTGACATAGTTCAGGTTATGTTTTACGAATGGACGAAAGTGCTCCAGCTCTGAAAGTGACTGGCTGGTGGAAGCCGAGGAAGAGGAAGACCTCCACTCCGTTGGAAGGTTCAGGTGGTTGGTATTACCAATTGGCGCCAAACTGTCAACAGGAGAAATGAATGGCGCGCTGTTGTGAACTCGGCTATAACCGCGTAAACGATGTCTATGCCAGTTAAGAAGAAAAATTTATACGCAAATGTCATTATAAGGTGGTTAGATAAGGTTAAGGGGTAAAAGAAGAATCTACTTAAATATCCGCGATATCAAACGGTAGATCTCCGCAACTGCACATAGTAGCTTCGACTGTCCTTTGTGAAAACCAGATCCTCCTGTCCGATCGCTAAGACGTTTATGATTTAAAAAAGCGCTTGAACTCTATTATAAAGGGTTTAAGTCGGCTAATGTCGATTTCAATCTCTTCGCTGGGTTTGCCGAAGATGTGCATACCGAGGTGATTTAAGCACTGACGAATACTGAAAATTGAAGGAGGAAGTACTTGGAGGATTCCTCTTCGCCTCGCTCAAAGCAGTTTTGGCTACTAGCGTCTGGTTTGCATATTTGTCTATTGGACAATGAATTTGTCTATTGGTATGAAGGATCGCACTATGAAGGGGCATAATTGGATGTAATTTTTTTGGGGAAGTGGGGGTGGCCCCGACCCCTACTAAGTTTTTTGTACATATCTCGCAAAATAATAGAGCTCTATAAACCAAACTTTCTGCAGTCGTTTTTTTAGCCAGTTCCTAATAAATTCCAAAATGAAAGAAATCGGATAATAACCACGCCCACCTCCCATACAAAGGTTAGGTTGAAAATTACTAAAAGTGTGTTAACTCAGTAACGAAAAACGTCGGAAACACTTAATTTCACATAAGAAATGGCAGATGAAAGCTGCACTCAATTTTTTTTAAAAAATGGAAAATGGGCGTGGCGTCGCCCACTTATGGGTCAAAAACCATATCTCAGGAACTACTCGACCGATTTCAATGAAACTTGGTTTGTAATAGTTTCCTTACATCCCAATGATATGTTGTGAAAATAGGCCAAATCGCTTCACAACCACGCCTACTTCCTATATACCAGAACTTTGAAGTGGATCTGAATCGTTTACATTATAATATATAAAGTAAGCACTAGTGAAGATATCGGTGCAGAACTTTGCCCAAATACTACCTTTATAGTGTGGCAGCCCCATTCTAAAAATCGCCGAAATCGGACCATAGGTTTTTAAGGCCCCATATATCGAACACGAGGACCTCGGTGCTTCTAACGTAATATTATGGTTTCCAACTTTTAGACTTTATACAATATAAATGACGAATATGTGGGTCAAATTGTGTATTATATAATATAAATAAAGTTAAATAAATAAATTGCGAGAGTATAAAATGTTCGGTTACACCCGAACTTAGCCCTTCCTTACTTGTTTTAGTTTTCAAATGTTCAAAAAACTAAAATCTCTTCAAAGGCTACCCAGATTAGCGTTTGTCTGGTGGAATCGATTGTTCTTCAAAATAAATTTCTAAGATGGAAGGCAAATATCGGAGAAGTATCAGACACCATAAACGTTGATGAAACTGGGAAAACACGGTAGAAGAACAGAGAGATGAGTTTTCTATCACAGATATCTTCATGTTCACAGATATCTAATAATTTAATTTAATATTCGAGCTAATCCGAAGGTCAAACAAAAAACAACAAGATAAGCAATTCAATAAAACTAAAATTGAAACCTTTACTGCCTCGAACGCAAACTAATAAAGCAAATTTAATGTACCGCAACATGATCGAACAAATTTTTGTTCCCACCCCACTCATTGCACTCACCGCTCAACGCACTACCAATACACAACGCGCATTTGTACTGTAAATCCTTTAACTGTCGCTGCTTACAACACCAATGACAGCAAATAAATTTCACCCATGGGGATAATCGACATACGAGCTGCGAGGCGCACCCGCACTTCTTCCGAGGCATTCAAGATATTCGATATCATTTGCTGGCAGTCGATGTTATACAGCGAATCGATTAGATTTGTGACAATGTGATTTGCAGGCGGTTCAAGGAAATTTATATCTACTTATTGCTCATAGAAACTCCCGCCAGCGCATTGTTTCAGCGGGCCAACAGCGCAGCAGGATGGCAATAATGTTGATGATGTAATCATTTGGGTGGTAGCGGGGTGGTGTGTGTGTGCTCGGTGTAATTCTACTACAACTGACTGAAATGATTTCGAAAACGATTTGTATGTGTGCATGTGTACGACTGCTCGTGTCAAATCACTTGTTCTTGGAAGATTTGTGTTGTAGGGAGTTTGACTTTATGTGTTGTCGGCCGGGTGTGAGGGGGTTAAGTGCATAGGTGTTGGCTGAAAGTGAAATTTGTTGGCACTTCGTTTGCGTCAATTGCATTTTAATCGATTCAATTTGGAAATAAATTGCTTTTGTGCCACATAATTTTCAGATTACAGTACACAGCAGAAAGGTGAAGAGCGTGGTGAGTTAAGTAGTACATAGTACGGGGTTCGTAGGTGAGCAAAACTGTTAATCAATGAAATTTTCACAAAACAAATGATCGCAGGGAACTTAATGACCCGTGTGTACGAGTACTATTTATAAAAATTCCCCTTCGGTGAGTTAAAGTATATTCAACTTCACTTATGAAGCTAAGGCCGCTTGGTCGGGTGCCGCTCTTTCTCTCTTTCAAGATTTAAACCATAATTAGAACGCTATTAATTTTGAGTGCGTAATTCTTTACTTTAATTTTTTGAGGGCATGCACCTGGAATGTCCGGACTCTTAATTGGGAAGGTGCCTCTGCCCAGCTGGTTGATGTCCTCATACAACTAAAGGCTGACATCACCGCCGTCCAAGAAGTGCGATGGACGGGGCAAGGACGGAAGAAGGTGGGTCCTTGTGACATCTACTACAGCGGCCATATAAAGGAGCGCAAATTTGGTGTTGGATTTGTGGTGGGAGAGAGACTCCGTCGCCGAGTCCTGGCATTCACCCCGGTGGATGAACGTCTAGCCACAATCCGCATAAAAGCGAGGTTCTTCAACATATCGCTGATTTGCGCCCACGCCCCAACGGAAGAGAAGGACGATGTGACCAAAGACGCTTTCTATGAGCGCCTAGAACGCACCTATGAGCGCTGCCCCCGCCACGATGTCAAAATCGTGCTTGGCGATTTTAACGCCAGGGTGGGTAAAGAAGGTGTCTTTGGCACAACAGTCGGAAAATTCAGCCTCCATGACGAAACATCGCCAAACGGCCTGAGGCTGATCGACTTCGCTGGGGCCCGAAATATGGTTGTCTGTAGTACCAGATTCCAGCATAAAAAAATTCATCAAGCAACGTGGCTGTCCCCTGATCGAAACACGCGCAACCAAATCGATCACGTTGTGATAGACGGAAGACATGTCTCCAGTGTTTTAGACGTGCGTACGCTCCGAGGACCAAACATTGACTCGGACCATTATCTAGTAGCAGCAAAGATACGCACTCGCCTCTGTGCAGCAAAGAACGCCCGTCAACAAACACAAGGAAGGTTCGCCGTCGAAAAGCTGCAATCACAACCGACAGCCGAACGATTTTCTACTCGACTTGCACTCCTGCTCTCTGAGAGCACTCATCAGCATCTCGATATAAGGGAGCTGTGGAACGGCATCTCAAACTCATTGCATACCGCTGCAGCCGAAACAATTGGTCTACGGCAACGCCAAAAAACCAGTTGGTACGATGAGAATTGTCGTTCCGCAGTGGAGAGAAAACAGACTGCCTACCTCGCAACGTTGCGATCGACCACAACACGTTCGGGGTGGGATAGATATCGAGAACTGAAGAGGGAAGCGAGACGCATTTGCAGACGTAAAAAGAAAGAGGCCGAAATGCGTGAGTATGAAAAGCTTGAAAAGCTGGCCGACATGGGTAATGCTCGAAAATTTTATGAAAAGATGAGGCGATTAACAGAAGGTTTCAAGACCGGAGCATTATCATGTAGGGACCGAGAAGGTAATCTGGTAGCGGATGTCCAGAGCACACTGGGATTATGGAGGGAACACTTCTCCGACCTGCTCAATGGCAGTGAAAGTACAACACCAGGAGATGGCGAACCCGATTCCCCAATCGATGACGATGGAATAGATGTTCCATTACCCGACCATGAAGAAATTCGAATAGCAATTACCCGCTTGAAGAACAACAAAGCGGCGGGGGCCGATGGATTACCGGCCGAGCTATTCAAATACGGCGGCGAAGAACTGATAAGGTGCATGCATCAGCTTCTTTGTAGAATATGGTCGGAAGAAAGCATGCCTGACGATTGGAATCTTAGTGTGCTCTGCCCAATCCATAAGAAGGGAGACCCCACAATCTGCGCCAACTACCGTGGTATAAGTCTCCTCAATATCGCATATAAGGTTTTGTCGAGCGTATTGTGTGAAAGACTAAAGCCCACCGTCAACGAACTGATTGGACCTTATCAGTGTGGCTTTAGACCTGGAAAATCCACAATGGACCAGATATTCACCATGCGCCAAATCTTGGAAAAGACCCGAGAGAGAAGAATCGATACTCACCATCTTTTTATCGATTTTAAAGCTGCCTTCGATAGCACGAAAAGGAGCTGCCTTTATGCCGCGATGTCTGAATTTGGTATCCCTGCAAAACTAATACGGCTATGTAAGCTGACGTTGAGCAACACCAAAAGCTCCGTCAGGATCGGGAAGGACCTCTCCGAGCCGTTCGATACCAAACGAGGCTTCAGACAGGGTGACTCACTATCGTGCGACTTCTTCAATCTATTGCTGGAAAAAATAATACGAGCTGCAGAACTAAATAGAGAGGGTACAATCTTCTACAAGAGTGTACAGCTCCTGGCGTATGCCGATGATATTGATATCATCGGAAGCAACAACCGCGCCGTTTGTTCTGCGTTTTCCAGACTAGATAAAGAAGCGAAGCGTATGGGTCTGGTGGTGAATGAGGACAAGACGAAATATCTCCTGTCATCAAACAAACAGTCGGCGCACTCGCGTCTTGGCTCCCACGTCACTGTTGACAGTCATAACTTTGAAGTTGTAGATAATTTCGTTTATCTGGGAACCAGCATTAACAACACCAACAATGTCAGCCTTGAAATCCAACGCAGAATCACTCTTGCCAACAGGTGCTACTTTGGACTGAGTAGGCAATTGAAAAGTAAAGTCCTCTCTCGACGAACCAAAATCAAACTCTATAAGTCGCTCATTATTCCCGTCCTGATGTATGGCGCTGAAGCGTGGACGATGACAACATCCGATGAGACGACTCTTGGGGTTTTCGAGAGAAAGGTTTTGCGCAAGATTTTTGGTCCTCTAAACATTGGCAACGGCGAATACCGCAGGCGATGGAACGATGAGCTGTACGATTTATACGACGACATTGACATAGTTCAGCGAATAAAAAGACAGCGGCTACGCTGGCTAGGTCATGTTGTACGGATGGAAGAAAACACTCCAGCTCTGAAAGTATTCGATGCAGTACCCGCTGGAGGAAGCCGCGGAAGAGGACGACCTCCACTCCGGTGGAAAGACCAAGTGCAAAGTGACCTGGCTTCACTTGGTGTTTCCAATTGGCGCCAAAAAGCAAAAAGGAGGAATGAGTGGCGCGCTCTGGTGGATTCGGCTATAATCGCTTAAAGCGGTTCCTACGCCAAATATATATATATATATAATTCTTTACCACAGTTTATTATATCTTTCGGAAAACTGGAGTTGCATAATAGCAAAGAAATCAACCCCTGAGTTTATAGATCTATGAAAACCCCTCAACCTCCCACACCGTTGACATGCAATGTTTCAGAGACTTTGTAGTCTAGATGAACTTTGTAGGCTGAGAGAACTTTTAAAGAAATTAATTGTCTCGAGAGATTCCACGAGAGTTTGCCATATATTTCTCAAGTTAGGGCTTATTTGAAGCTTAACTTTTCTAGTAAAAAACGATTGCTATGGTTCAAGAATTTTCGATCCCAGAACTGTCATGGTTTATTTATTTTATCAATCAGAGTTGAAGTTGTTGGAATTCAGCCCAATCTGAGAGTCTAATTGTGCGACCTTCGAAGCAAAAATAGCTCATATGTCAAATCTCTAATTTTAGAAATTATTGCTTGAGACGTTCTATATGAAAACATATTACTGATATGTGAAACCAATGTAATGGAAGTTAATAAAATAGTTGGATTTCCCAGCATTCACTCCTCACATTTTTTGAAGTCTCTACTACTCGGTATAAAGGAACTGTGGAACTGCATCTCAAACTCACTTCGTACCGCTGCAGCAATTGGATTTCGGCAATGACAAAAAACTAGAGGATTGTCGTTTCGCAGACTTCCTATCTCGCAACATTGCGAACGACTACAACATTTGCGGGATGGGATAGACACCGAGAGCTGAAGAGGGAAGCGAGACGCATTGGCAGACATAAAAAGACCAAAATGTGAGAGAGAGAGAGAGAGGACAACATGAATAAAACTCGATAATTAAAAAAGTGAACGATTTACAGAAGGTTTCAAGACCGGAGTATCCTCATGTAGGGACCTAAGCGGTAGCCTGATCACTGATGCTCAGGGCATACCGGGATTATGGAGGGAACACTTCTCCGACCTGCTGAATAGCAGTGAACGTACAACACCAAGAGACGGCGAACCCAATTCCCCAGTCGATGACGATGGAACAGATGTTCCATTACCCGACCATGAAGAAATTCGAATAGCAATTAACCGCTTTATGAACAACAAAGCGGCGGGGCCGATGGACCTAAGCAAGCCCGGCGTTTGGAATCTAAGTGTGCTCTGCCTAATCCATAAAAAAGGGAGACCTTACAATCTGTTCCAATTACTGTTCGATAAGCCTCTTGCTTTAAATTATCCGTTCGATGGCAGTCTCACCAGAGGTCGATTATCAGTTTTTCTCTATCAAGAACTTAACAGCAAAATCAAGTTATTATTTCAAACGTATGTGCCTCTCACTTTTATTCAAAACTTCGGAAATATGTATTTAGCCAATACATTTGTATTTTGATTAATTTATCGACAGTAGGCATACGTATTGGACTTTGTATAGTCTTCCCATTGATAAGCTGATACCTAAACAAGTAAGGAAGAGCTAAGTTCGGTTACATTTTATCCTCTCGCAATTTATTTATTTAATATTATGTAATACACTATTTGACCCACATATTCGTCATATATATTGTTGAAAGTCCAAAGTTGGAAAGTTGAAGGTTGGAAATCCTAATATTAGGTTAGAAGCACCGAGGTCCTCATGTTCGATATATGGGGTCTTGAAAACCTATGGTTCGATTTCGGAGATTTCTAAAAAGGGGCTGGCGCACTATAAATGCAGTATTTACGCAGTAACAGAAGTTCCGATATCTTCACTAGTGCTTACTATACATTTTTTAAAATAAACTATTCAGGTCGATTTCAAAGTTCTGGTATATGGGGCATTCTCTGCCAATTATACATCTTATAGTACACGTAAAACCTAAAATAAAACATACGGTTTTAGGTCTGTGTAACGCGGGGCTGCCATATTATAAGGGGCCAAAGTTTTTTGTAAAAAAATGTTCGAACCGCCATGACTTTAAAACTAATGAACAAATTTTAAAACACCATGTGACTTTTTTGTACAGAATTTCTCAAACTTTGAAACTGTATATCGTAAAAATTTTTAAAATTAATATTTCATAGCAAAAAATGAAAATTTTTTTTTTTGGAATTTTTAACAACTTATGCCCCCTTCGATTTTTTTCGAAAATATCTTAAAATGTTCCTTATTTCATCACCTTTAGACCCCCCAAAGGGAATTTTGGGACAGCAATATTTTTATGAGCTACAAATAAAAAACCAACTCAGAACATGATGAAAAATTTATTGATTTATGCACTATTATTATCAGAATTTAGCGTAACCCAGGATTAACGACGTGGACGTAGCAGACATTTAATCCCTTTTAAAAAAATATTAAAAAAAAAAAAAAATAATAATATTAAAAATAAAAAAAAATTAAAAAAAAATATTAAAAAATAAAAAAAATTCAGTGGCCATGCCCACTTTCCCAAAAAAAAATACATCCAAATATGCCCCTTCCTAGAACAATCCTTTGTACCAAATTTTATTTCCATAGCTTTAGTTATGGCGCTTTATGTGTTTTCGATTTTCGCCATTTTGTGGGCGTGGCAGTCATTCGATTTTGCTCATCTACGAAAGCAACCTTCCTATGGCAACCTTTTTTTCTGCGCATTAGTAATGCTTGTTATTGTTTTTATCTAAAATTTTGTTCACATTATTATTGATAGTGTTCCAGAATTTCTCATATCCGTACCCCTCCAAACTTTTTTTTGTATAGAAACACGTTCATATCATATTAAAGTAGCCTTAAAGCATTCTTAAAGATTTCTCTAAATTTAATTTGCTCACATTTACACATAATAAAGTTGCCTGCCACGCAAGTGACTCCCAGTAAAACCACTATCTCAATGCATTACTCATATTTATATTATATTTATTTGCAATACAACTTCATATGGGAGACTTCTTATGCCTGGACCCGTATGTGAAATTTGTGTACATTCAGATGCAAAGCAGCTGATAATTTTCCCTTGATAACCGCTAAAAACCAAACTGCTAACTGCTAACTGCCAACTGTAACTGTAAAATCGTCTATAGCTCGAAGCGAGGACGCACAAGAAAAGTTCAACGCTCATAAAACGCTGCCAACCAGCGAGATCTCCCAAGAGCACAAGCACACACACACACATATATATACATTGAATGAGTTACATTTCTGGTGAATCACAGCAGGTTTCTTTAGCTGGACCTGCTTGCTGCTTGCTGATGTGAGCATATGTGAGTGGGCCTGGGTGTGTTTAAATATATTGGTGAGCTGATTGCTGCCACAGGACATAAAATATTATAAACAAGACTAGAAATATGAATTTTCATGTAACCAAAATTTTATGTGTGTGTGTGTGTAAATACTATTCGTATGTGGTACATATGTGTGTTGAGAGCGGGTGTTGGTGGCTAAGGGCTGCTCATCTAATGCTCGTAATAAACTCATATGAGCTGCTAATGTTGATAAGCAAAATTATGGGCAACGGCGCAACCGCTTTTCAAATGGCAAACGCAGCGGTGTATGTGGTGCCCAGCGGGTGGAAAGAGAGGTTATGTAACTGTAACTGTGAACCAAGAGCCTCTAGCTTTTCTGCCAACATTCGGAGACTCATTCAATATGATTTAAGCAAGTAGATAGATAGTGAGGAGAGGAGGAGGAGGTGGTGTTGGTTTTGGTGAGTTGCAAGGGACGCATTTTATTTGCATAAAAGCTTGAATTTTGATAAATTAAGTGTTTATCCATTTTACTTATAGTTTTTCACAAAAACAAGAACTCCAAAAACTAACTAGAAAGGCTAGTTGAGGTCGAAGCGGGGTAGGGGGTGGAGAGCAACCTCATATTCAAATGCGCAAAAGGCTACAAGCTACTGAAATAATTCAAATTTATTGTACGTGAGTTGGAATATTTTTACAGGCGCATGGACCTGTATACACAAAGAAACGCACACACAGAGACATACACACAAGCGCGTGGCTAGAAGCTGCATAAATACACTTCCACAACCAGCATGTTTGCTAATCGACTTGTCTGAGAGTGTGTTTATATGTACATATGTGAGTGCTTAGTGACCTTTTGCCAATTTATGTCTTTATAAGCTTATATATACATATGTATATGTAAATATAGCTCCAACACACACCCACTCAAAATTCCCTTGCAATTTGCATTAATCCTTTTTCACCACGCAGTTACACTAATATATACACACATACACTAATTTGCCGTGAATTTATGCAAATCAATTTTTGAGTAGAGGCAACTACTACTCGCTACTCAAAATCCAAAAACCAAAAAGTGGCAACTTTCCTTTACGCACTTTGATGTGGCAGGCGCAAGTCAATTTTGAAATTTTCACACTTCTTTGTACTGGCCCTTACTGGCTGTGCTACTGTTTGCTTTATTTTCCCACCGACTATGGTTTTCTAATTTTTCTGGGCATTAGCCTTTTCCTGCAGTTGTTTAGTATGCAAAAAATGTAATCAAGTAGGCGGCTCAATCTATTTGGAATGAAAGTGGAATTTTAAAGCATATACTCGTATGTGTTTGCAGCCCTTTCGGTTTTAAAAGTAAATTTACATAAATAAATGATAGATTCTTCTTCTTCCCGATATGCGGTCTAATTGACTAAGAAAACGTGGTTTAAAGGCTCGATCTTACTCAGACAACAGTTGATAGTTCTTCTTCAAGTCACCCTTACCTCTTCCCCTAAATATCGAGTCTTTTAGTTGGAGTATTTTTTGGCCCGTATGGGGAACTCGGAACTGTGCTTTCTTCTTCCTATATAGGATGAAGCGACTTAACGAAGGTTTCAAGACCGGAGCATCCTCATGTAGAGACCAAGGTGGTAATCTGGTAACCGATGTCCAGGGCATACTGGGATTATGGAGGGAACACTTCTCCGACCTGCTGAATGGCAGTGAGAGTACAACACCAGGAGATGGCGAACCCGATCCCCCAATCGATGACGATGGAACAGATGTTCCATTACCCGACCATGAAGAAATTCGAATAGCAATTACCCGCTTGAAGAACAACAAAGCAGCGGGGGCCGATAGATTACCGGCAGAACTATTCAAATACGGCGGCGAAGAACTGATAAGGTGCATGCATCAGCTTCTTTGCAGAATATGGTCGGAAGAAAGCATGCCTGACGATTGGAATCTCAGTCTGCTCTGCCCAATCCATAAAAAGGGAGATCCCACAATCTGCGCCAATTACCTCCTAAATATCGCATACAAGGTTCTATCGAGCGTACTGTGTGAAAGACTAAAGCCCACCGTCAACAAACTGATTGGACCTTATCAGTGTGGCTTTAGACCTGGAAAATCGACAACTGACCAGATATTCACCATGCGCCAAATCTTGGAGAAGACCGGTGAAAAGAGGATCGACACACACCACCTTTTTGTCGATTTTAAAGCTGCTTTCGACAGCACGAAAAGGAGTTGCCTTTATGCCGCGATGTCTGAATTTGGTATCCCCGCAAAACTAATACGGAAGGACCTCTCCGAGCCGTTCGATACCAAACGAGGTTTCAGACAAGGTGACTATCGTGCGACTTCTTTAACCTGATGCTGGAAAAAATTATAAGAGCTGCAGACCTAAATAGAGAAGGTACAATCTTCTACAAGAGTGTACAGCTCCTGGCGTACGCCGATGATATTGATATCATCGGAAGCAACAACCGCGCCGTTTGTTCTGCTTTTTCCCGCATGGATAAGGAGGCGAAGCGAATGGGTCTGGAGGTGAATGAGGACAATACGAAATATCTCCTGTCATCAAGCAAACAGTCAGCGCATTCGCGTCTTGGCTCCCACGTCACTGTTGACAGTCATAACTTTGAAGTTGTAGATAATTTCGTCTACCTGGGAACCAGCATTAACAGCAATAACAATGTCAGCCTGGAAATCCAACGCAGAATCACTCTTGCCAACAGGTGCTACTTTGGACTGAGTAAGCAATTGAACAGTAAAGTCCTCTCTCGACGAACCAAAATCAAGCTCTACAAGTCGCTTATCATTCCCGACCTGCTTTACGGTGCAGAAGCTTGGACGATGTCGACCTGGTTACACTTGGGATCTCCAACTGGCGCCGAACCGCGAAGGAGAGAGAGAGGTGGCGTACTATCGTCGATTCGGCTATAACCGGCTAAACGGTTGCAACGCCAATCACATACATACATATAGGATTATACCATACTTCCTACAAATTTCTTCGTCTGTGGTTCACCATCAAGAAGGTACGCGAGTTTTTTTTTCGTTCAAATACTGTTACCGAAGTGGCATACCACAAAACCATTTTGGAAAATATGCTATAACACCAAAACGACAGCTAAAAGCAAAAAAAAATGTCTTCAATTAGGGAACTAAAACTTATTCGTAATCCTATGTCTTTATCTACTTAGCTTTCCAAATAGACAATACCTTTCTCTCTAATGAAAATGTCATAAGTCACTGTAAGAATTTTTCTATATATAATATATGATAATATAAAAAGGGTGATCCATTCCGAGGTTCCCTACATTTTTGAAAGAAGAAACACGCAAAAAAATTAAAATTTAATGGCGAAAGTTTATTATCATTCGAAAGAACATACTTTGGCATTTATTTTTTAAAGATTATCTCTTTAAAATGTTGGCCACGTCTACGTCTCAGATATTCCATCCGTTGAGACCAATTTTCGATGACTTGTTTAAGTATTTCGACTCGTAACTGACGAATGACACGCATGATGTTTTGATCCAAGGCCGGGATCGAAGTGGGATAGTCCGTATAGACTTTAGATTTTACACATTCTCACAGGAAAAAGTCTAACGATGTGATGTTACACGATCAAGGTGACCAATCGATCGGCCCTAAAAGTGTTCTGTTCACCGAAGTATTCTCTCAATTAATCCATTGATTGATGCAATGTCTGGTAATTGGTGCCGTCTAGTTGACACCAAATGTCGCCGAGATCACGAGCTTCAATTTCAGGCATAAAATAGTCGGTTATCATGGCGCGATAACAGTCCGACTTCCTGTGACCGGCGCCGAATCGACTTTCCACGGCTTTCGTGTATACTCTCAGCTACAGCTGCTATATTTTCTTCACTGCGTGGCGGACGTGGTCTATTCGATAGAATATTATCCAATAATGAATGCTGGGCCTGAAGATGGATGATGTCTTGTGAATAGTTCGATCAGTACGCCGATTAGGTTATATCTCCGCCCACTTATGGGTAAAAAACCATAGCTCCAGGAACTTCTATATGTTTAAGAAATGCATTCCGGAGAAATCCCCAATCTAAAAGTGCGGTGACAAAACTTATTATAAATATGTATTCCTTGGAGCCGTTGGAGGTTTGCTATTGAAAATGGGCCATTGCCTCGTTCATAAAATGGCTAAAACCGAAAACCTATAAACTGTCATAACTAAGCCATAAATAAAGTTATGAAATTAGTATTTGGTACAGCGGATTACACTAGGGCGGAATATATATGTATGTCAAATTGTGTGATATCTTAATGAAAATATAGCAATAAATTGCGAGAGTATAAAATGTTCGAAATATCTCCTATGATCAAATTTAGCTTTCATATCACTGTTGACAGTCATAACTTTGAAGTCGTAGATAATTTCGTATACTTAGGAACCAGCATAAACAACACCAATAATGTCTCGAAATCCCTCGCAGGTTCATTCTTGCCAACAGGAGCTACTTTGGAAGCAGGAAGATCTCCACTCCGTTAGAGCGACCAGGTGGAGAGCGATCTGGTTACTCTTGGAATTTCCAATTGGCGCCTAACGGCGGGGAAAAGAGAGGAATGGCGCGCTATTATCGATTCGGCTAAAGAGTGTCTACGCCTATTACATACATACATACATACACCCGAACTCTTTCTTACTTGTTGGGATAGCATTTGGCTCATTCAGCATTTTCTCATATGTTTATAAAACGATCGCCCTTTAAGGTATGACAATTGTAATCTCCAATCCTGCGAAATATTAAATTACCGTTCTTTTTTGAACGCACGTCGTAGGTGACAGTTATGTTCCAGAATATTTGTTGGAAGTCTTTTTTTTTTTTTTTTTTTTTGTTTGAATAATTATGATATGTGTACAGAAATATCTCTTGTTTCAAATTAAATCGATCTCTCTGTGCTTTGGGAGAGTATAAAAATCATGAAAACTACAAACTTAAAAAAGAATGCGTAAAAGATATGCACCACCTACGAATAGTTCGAAAGTGAAACACAAATTTGCATTTGATTTCCTGATTTATTTCTAGAACAATGAGGGATCTGTTACAAAAACAAGTAAAACCTGAAAGAACATGTCTCTTTCGGGCAGACATAAATTGACAGCGAATAATTCATATGTATAGTATTAATCATTTCATTTCGTTTGTGTAGAATGTTGAACGAAATGTATTACGACTTTGGTAGCAGTCTTCATTTATCAACTCAACATCTTTGTGCCCGTATTGCCGCACTATCTCTTGGTCTGATTGCCATGTGCGCGTATTTCAACGAATAATAGTCGCCGTGCCAATTAAACCAGTTGATGCCTTGCGCAATTTGATTATGAATGCCATTAAGATACTCACCATTTAGGTTACTAAAACGTTGATAATATTTAGACACTAAACTTTTGAAAACTTGCCAAATGAATTTTACCTCTGGACACAGGTGTTGTACCACCAGCCCCCTTTGTACTTCTCCGCACAATTCGAACTCCAATTGTCATTATCCTGATCATATGTACTGAACTTTTGCCCATCGTGGTGACCGAGCATGGAATCGCCTGCATTCCCAGAATATTTTCCCAAAATATTCAATTCATATTTCTGGATTTCATCGCCCACCGCGAAACTATCGTAGTGGGCGCGTCTAACGGTATTGTTGAAATCATGCAATTCGATTTGTAGCTCATTGAGTTGTACTTGGGTGAGCGCATGCAGTTTGTCCAAGCCAATGAAGAAATTTGTGTTTAAATTTCCGAAGCCATGCTTGTAATCATTCCAATTGCGATTGAAGTCGATGGTATTGTCCTGTCTACGCTGCACCAACAACCAGGGATCACCGCCGTTGCCATCGAGTAAGCAGTAAACGTAGAAGGGTCGATGCGTCCAACCATCTAACGGTAAACGTATTTGATAGATGCCACTTTTGGCCTCTGCACCCGCGGAGCACACTGCCTCAACACAGTTGGCAGGTAGCGGCCTAGTATTGGACTCCTCGTTCAAAATATATGTCGAGGCGGTGCTCAAGCAGATCACCAACAGCGCAGCGTTAATTTTTATATATGAAGATACCATCTCGTATGGGTTTTTTGGACTAATCACCCGGATAGAAATGCATCGGTATTTATACTTGAATTCTCAAAAATCTGTACTATATTTTCTTGCCTCAAGCAAAAACGTTTTACACGACAATTCTGTAAACAAATCTTGGAATTTTGTACACATCTGCATGTGTGGGATTCAAATAAATAAAAAAATACCAATTATACATAGTATATCCGTAGAATAATTGGTGTTTTTATACTCTCGCAACAAAAGTTGCTAAGAGAGTATTATAGTTTTGTTCACATAACTGTTGTTTGTGTCACCAAGAAATAAAAGCGTTAGATATGGAGGTTGCTTTAGAAAATGGGCAAACTCGGTCCACTGCCACGCCCACAAAATGGCGGAAACCGAAAACCTATACAATGTCATAACTAAGCCATAAATAAAGTTATAAAAATAAAATTTGGAACATAGGATCGCATTAGGGAGAGACACATTTGGATGTATTTTTTTTAAGTGGGCGTGACCCAAATAGGGTTTTTGTACATGACTCGCAAACCAATAAAGCTATTTAAACCAAACTTTCTGCAATCGTTTCTTTTAGCCGTTTCCTTATACAGTCCAAAAATTAAAGAAATCGGATAAGAACCACGCCCACCTCCCATACAAAGGTTAGGTTGTATATTACTAAAAGTGCGTTAACTCATTAACGAAAAACGTCAGAAACAACATGTTTCAACATGTTCCAGAAGAAATATCAGAAAGAAGCTGCACTCAGATTTTTTTACAAAATGAAAAATGGACTTAAGGATCAAAAACCATATCTCAAGAACTACTCAACCGATTTCAATGAAACTCGGTATATAATATTTTCTTGACACCATAATGACTCGGGTGGAAAATCGGTGAAATCGGTTCACAACCACGCCTACTTTCCATATAACTCAATTTTGAATTACATCTGATTCGTTCACTTTATAATATATATGTACATTAGGAACCAATGAAGATAGCGAAATAAAACTTTACACAAATACTGTGACGTCACTTGTGGAAAAATTGTCAAAATCGGACCATGACTTATCAAGGCCCCTGATATCGAACATGAAGAACTCAGTGCTTAAGATTAATTTTTTACCGAAAATATAGGTAAATCTCTCAGATATTTTAATGTAACTCATTCCCTCTGAATTTTTTTCTTATAACAGTTTGTCTCTGTACCAAAAATGGTTAAAATCTGGTCATAACTTCCCCCAGATCCCATATACCTAATTATAGGTAATATAAAATTAAGTGAGCGTATAGTCTTCGAAATATTGCATCTTGGAGGTGAAATTGAGTGAAATCGGTTCAGGAATTACCTCAGTCCCCACATGCTATTTATGATGATTTTTGTTATTCTAATGAACTTTATGCCGAATATATGGGTCAAATTGTGTTATCTTTATAAAATTACATCAATAAATGGAGAGAGTTGTTGCACCCGAACTTAGCCTTTCCTTACTTGTTTAGATTATTATACTCTCGCAGCATATTGCGCAGAATATAATGGTTTTGTTCACCTAATAGCCCGATTAAGTTGACCATAAATTTAGCGAAGAGCGCGAACATACGTTCTATATAGAACGTGAATTTTCGTAATTTTGTTCAACAATTTGTAAACATTGTGCAGGCGTAGGTCATTCCATGATAAAATGGAACGGTATTCGCCGTTGCCAATGTTTAGAGGACCATAAATCTTGCGCAAAACCTTTCTCTCGAAAACCCCAAGAGTCGTCTCATCGGATGTTGTCATCGTCCACGCTTCAGCGCCATACATCAGGACGGGAATAATGAGCGACTTATAGAGTTTGATTTTGGTTCGTCGAGAGAGGACTTTACTTTTCAATTGCCTACTCAGTCCAAAGTAGCACCTGTTGATTCTGCGTTGGAATTCAAGGCTGACATTGTTGGTGTTGTTAATGCTGGTTCCCAGATAAACGAAATTATCTACAACTTCAAAGTTATGACTGTCAACAGTGACGTGGGAGCCAAGATGCGAGTGCGCTGACTGTTTGTTTGATGACAGGAGATATTTCGTCTTGTCCTCATTCACCACCAGACCCACACGCTTCGCTTCTTTATCTAGTCTGGAAAACGCAGAACAAACGGCGCGGTTGTTGCTTCCGATGATATCAATATCATCGGCATACGCCAGGAGCTGTACACTCTTGTAGAAGATTGTACCCTCTCTATTTAGTTCTGCAGCTCGTATTATTTTTTCCAGCAATAGATTGAAGAAGTCGCACGATAGTGAGTAACCCTGTCTGAAGCCTCGTTTGGTATCGAACGGCTCGGAGAGGTCCTTCCCGATCCTGACGGAGCTTTTGGTGTTGCTCAACGTCAGCTTACATAGCCGTATTAGTTTTGCAGGGATACCAAATTCAGACATCGCGGCATAAAGGCAGCTCCTTTTCGTGCTATCGAAGGCAGCTTTAAAATCGATAAAAAGATGGTGAGTATCGATTCTTCTCTCTCGGATCTTTTCCAAGATTTGGCGCATGGTGAATATCTGGTCCATTGTAGATTTTCCAGGTCTAAAGCCACACTGATAAGGTCCAATCAGTTCGTTGACGGTGGGCTTTGGTCTTTCACACAATACGCTCGACAAAACCTTATATGCGATATTGAGGAGACTTATACCACGGTAGTTGGCGCAGATTGTGGGGTCTCCCTTCTTATGGATTGGGCAGAGCATACTAAGATTCCAATCGTCAGGCATGCTTTCTTCCGACCATATTCTACAAAGAAGCTGATGCATGCACCTTATCAGTTCTTCGCCGCCGTATTTGAATAGCTCGGCCGGTAATCCATCGGCCCCCGCCGCTTTGTTGTTCTTCAAGCGGGTAATTGCTATTCGAATTTCTTCATGGTGGGGTAATGGAACATCTATTCCATCGTCATCGATTGGGGAATCAGGTTTGCCATCTCCTGGTGTTGTACTTTCACTGCCATTGAGCAGGTCGGAGAAGTGTTCCCTCCATAAAATGACAAACAATACTAAACAAAAATAACATGACGACTCACTCATGATCTGTCAAAAGAAGGCTATATAAAATAAAATTACTTCTTCTTGGATCCCCCGATACTTAGACAAATTGATCCACCGAAACCATGTGAACGAGTTTAACATTTCTGCTGAAAGCACGTGGGTTCGAGCTACGATTATGACATCAACCAAACTTCTCCTTTGAGTTATAACTCAATACAAGAAGCACAGTAAAAAAAAGTTTTTATTCAAGAAATAGTGAAGTGGTTAGAGTTAGCTTCCAGCAGAACCTTAAAATATGAATCTAGTTTTCCACTAACATCCTGTTTTTTTTAAATAACTATGATAAATTTCTCATATTACTCCCAGATACCTTCATCAAAGGTAACATTAAATATAAAACACAAGTGGGAGAAAATAATTATAAGAAGAAAAGAATTATGCATAAATATATATTTAAGAACGGTGGTTCTCGACAGACATTTTTTTTTTTTTACCCGAAGGTATTATCAAATTTTCAATATTTTTCAATATAAAAATACTCTCTAAAAGAATAGCATTGTCAATAGTTCAGTAGTCATTCACCAGACAGGAATACATGTCATTGCCCCTTATATCATATCTTCCATATTCTGATAAAAAAATGTCCAAATTTTGAGCACTTAAACATTTATTTGAACCTGTCCATCAAAAATTCCAACACCCACCCACCACAATCAAAAACCAAACCAAAATATCTTTGGTTTTTAAGTGCAAGAAAATTGTTTCCACTTTATTACATCGGCATTCAAACGAAAGTGATAGCTTTAACAAACAACAACAACAACAACTACAAAGAATTCATATAAAAAACACGTCGCAAGTGGAAAACAAAGTAAATAAAAAAATCATACAAAGTAAACTAATTCTTCTGGTCAGTTTGGCAAATTGGCGCACGTCACACGAGCAAAGCACTTCCAACAAACAATGCGCCGCACTAACGGACGGACTAACTGACTGAGTGACTGCACGAACTGGTTGACTGATAGGAATGTTTGTTTATCGTGAAACGCCCCACACCAGTGGAGGCAATGAAGCGCGCGCTCAGCAAGGGAGATGGAGATGAGAATAATAAAAGAAAAATCAAACTAACGAAAAAGATGACTTCATAAATGCCGCACAATTCGGTCAGAATCCAATCGTACCAAAGTGAACCCACGCTGTCCATGTGAACGCTGGCTGCGCATTATGCAGGCCCAAAAGCGCTGCCGCCAACAACCCCGACTTTTGCAGAAGGTTGTACCCGTACAATGGACGCTGGCGCCAATACAACCCAGAGTAGTGTGTCACCCTTACGAGTGCCCTCAACTACGCGGACAATGCTCGTCTCGCACAATGGCAATGTGAATGTGTGTGTACCTCGAGTAGGAAATAAATGTGTGGAAAATAAAAAATGCGCATAAAGGCATACAAAATAATCGTCCACAATGAGGCGGTGTAAAAAACTGCAGCATAGAAGTACCGCAAACATAACGGTCACCGGTCTTGACAGAGCCCTCATCATAAGGTGGTCACCTCTAACGCTTCTAATTTGTTAGGTTTTTTTTGCCATAGTGTGTCCAGCGCGTACACTCGGCGTGCAATTGCTCGAAATGGCTTCATTGCAGTCGTTTGTTAACTCTATTTTGTTGTTGCTTATTCGCTTCTTTTTCTTTTCATACGCCGGAAGTATGCCTTTTCACTTGCCGGTATGCGTAGCGATTTGTCAATAAAATAGCGCACAACAAAAATTATTAGGAGAAATTCATATTTACTAACGAATGGATGAGTAGTACAGTGATGCGGAAAATAAAGACATGACTCTGTGAGAAGATATGCTTTTTCCACACTCATTTCAATTCCGTAAGGAAAACGTTAGGGTTCCCTCGAGGGAAGTCAAGAGTAATACATTTTAAAAAGATCTAAATTAAGAAACCCCAGATCCTAGTTCCAACCATGGTGATCCTCTTAAGTGAAGTCAAGAGAAGTACACTTTTATCAGATACGAAACACAGGTCCATGTTCCAACCAGTGCCCTTTTAGCTTTCACTTACTTAATTAGATTGTCTCTGAAAGCAATTTACTGCGAGATATTCATTGCTTAACTAATGAGACCTCTGATTTCAATTTATATCCTAATTAAAGAAACTTGATAAGTGATTCCAGAAAAAGTGTAAATCTCTCAAGATGAACCAAAGTGAATCCTGATATCCAACAAACTAACGAAAAGTGCTCTACTGTTTCTTAGTATCGACTGGATTCCGTAGTTTCCCCTTCAGCAATTATTCTTCTGAAGAGGTTCTTCTAAGTTTGAGCATAAGATGAGACTTCGGCCTAAATCTTCCAAGAAATTCTGAAATTAGATCAAATTCCGAAACAAACTTGAAACCAAAGATCGTAGAGAAAGTCCAATTTGTTTCCAAATTCATGAGCCCCAGAGTCCACGATAATATTTCTGTATATATTTGGTCGTGGGAAGGAAGGAAGGACAGTATCGACTGGGATCCGTAGTTTCTGCTTCTGTCGAGGCATAAGATGAGACTTTGGCCTTCTAAATCTTGAGATAAACTATGAAGTTAGCGCAAATTCCGAAAATCCAAAGGTCGTGCTAAAGAAGGTCCAACTACTTCCCTGGTTCATGGGCCCCGGAAGGTGGGAAGGAAGGAAGGACAGAATTAGCTGGGATCCGTAATTTCTGCTGCATCAATTATTCGTCGTACAAACATTCGTCGGCTGAGTCGAAGCATAAGATGAGACTTTGGCCCTCTAAATCCTCAAATAAACTCTCCAGAGGTCGTGCTACAGAGGGTCCAACTTTTTCGCATAATCATGGGCCTCGTGGTCCAAGTTGAGATTTCTATATATAATATATTTGGTCGTGGGAAGGACTACATTGAAGAAGTAGTAGTAGACACTTATACAAGCTATCACGACAGATAGCAGAATAATTATAGAGACTTTGACTTGAATCCTGGGATGAGGTTCCACTATTCTTCTCTTCACTGTACTTCTGACTAACCAAAGTCAAAAAGAAATAAGATAAAATGCCGCAGTTTTCCACTCATTTCGGTACATGTGGGTGTGTGCGTGTGTCAGTCATTGTTGACTGCTATTATGATTATTGTTGTTGGTAAATATTTTTTTTATTATTATTTATTGTGATTTACAGTTGAATGGTTGATTTGATTTTCAAGTGGTGCGCCATTTGATTCACAACAACAAACAGCAACAACAGCGCCACCAACTCGAATGTAGTAAGATATAGCTGTGACAGCAACACAATAGCAATGACATATGAGCAAACATAAATTCTGCATTATGACAACATCCAGGTCGTTGGACAAATGCAACGAACGCTACAACAAAAAGCTGTCAGTGTCGGAGGGGATGCTGTATCATTTGTTGTGTTGAAGGAGGGTAAACTCTGCAGTTAGATCTGTCATAAGCTATAAGTAGAGGTACATGGTGCTACTTCATTTGCAACAAGAACAACAACGACAATATGGATTTTGTATGTTGAAAAGCAGTAGCCAAGTGTTATTGAGCGGATGTTCGGTCCATCTAAGTTGATTAGTGGCCATAAGTCAAGGAAGTCACGATGTAACTGTGAGTGTGAAGGGAAGTTGGCATGATATGTCATTTTGGAAAAAAAAAACAAGAAGACTCAACGATTTTCAACTACTGGGATAAATGTGAGGGAGGCACTAGAATAGGTTAGAAGAAATATAGAAATCGACACTATCATCAGCGGTATTAGTGAGGAGAGTTTTAAAAGTCTTGAATGGAATTAGTAGGATATAAAAATATTGTGGAGTCAATGTTAGAGTCCTTTCAGAGATAAGACATTACCTTGATATAGGATTTAAGAATCGAAGTTGATCAAACATATTGGTAAGGTGAATGTTTAAAATATCCGAGTACTCTATATACGGCCTTCACCAAATGGCCTTATACAAAAGACGTCTTAGCTCATGGGTAAGTGAAAAATCAATATTGATAACCAGTCATTGATCAGCCCTGATATTATGAGAAATACTATTACCAATGAAAAAAGTGCTTAGCCTCTTAGTGAGATGATAGCCGTGAGTGAACGAAATTTTAGTTCATAAGTTAAAACTGCAACGAACAATGTCTCGAAAATCGAAAATAAAGCTAATTTGAGGGTAATGGAAACTTAGGAAGCCTTGAGACGCATGTACAATTACAATTCCTCTGGACCGCTATATCCTGAGAAAGTTAATAAGAACAGTTAGTTGTCCGAACTTGACTTCGACATCCACATTTTACGACAATTAGAAAGGTTAGTAAACGGATAATGCTCTATACTTATTTTTTTAATGATGAATGGGTATAAATATGTCTTCTTAAACTCATACTCGCATACATATCGGTCCATATCCATAATTTAAGACATTTAAGAGCCTACTAAGAGTTAAGAATTTCCTGAGTGGTTTTAAGAGACTACCAGTCAATATCAATAGCTTCAATATTTTTTTCTTATCTTAAATTAATTCTGAGATTGATGACCCATTATAGAACAATGAAGAAACATTCTACTTTTTAGCTCAAAACTAATCCTTATCAGAATGTGATCTACATGTAGTGTTCTCAGAGATATTATTCTGCGCCTTAAAACTCCGCCTAAGTTTGGATTCATATATGATATATATTAAAAAACTGATTAAACAAAGCTCCGATTAACTGAAAAGTAAATATATTCCAGATGGCAGAAGGCAGAAATTAAAGAATGACTATTGATTATTCAAGGAGGAGAATTATAGTACGAGGAACCTTAAGATCTTATTAAATATGTCTAGAACGATTTGACTTTATTGATGATGATGGCGCTGATGATGAAAGAAGAACACTGTGGGAAAGCGTATCATCAGAACATAACCAGACTCGGCTGAGATCGATTAACAAGACATTGACGTAATGATGACATGTGTTTCCTTAAGTATTTCCAGATTTTAATGCCTAGAATTATCCATTGTTTATCTGCAAACTTGTTAGCAACTAAATAAAAAAAATAAGAATATATCCATGATTTTTGTTACACCTCCGCTATTGTACAATCATTTTTACTATCATCACTTAATTTTGTTATGATTTTTATGGCAAAATGTTTATTATTATAGCGCAAGTGAACATTAAACAGCTGCGTTATTGATGACAGCAATAAATATTCAGGATTCATTTGATTGCATGTATAGCTGTCTAATAATTGCATTTGCCACAAATTGCTGACAGACAATATAAACACCAAATAGCAAGTGAATATTTGAATTTGGTAGAAAGCAACTACAGGCTTACATACCTACAGAAAGACAAACAAAGTGTATATTTAGCCTATCGTCTAAGAAATAAACGGCAAATTCAAATGTTTTGCACTCGTTTGAAGCATGTGGCATGCAACAATTTATTATTATTACTATTAATATTGTTCGAAAAGTGTTTATTAAAAGCACAATTTGTGCCGCCATCGAGAAACGTTTTTCTGTTGTATGGATGTAGTATATGAACGTCTAGTTTTACTACCGCATCTAGTCTACAATTCGAAAAAGCCAAATTGACATGACATATGCGGTTAGCAACACATATAGATACCAACGGCAACAACAATAAAGAAAAGCTAGCTAAAAAGCAAATCAAAAGCAATAGTGTTTAACAATACTTGCGGCGCGCTGGTGGTAGTGATGTAGCCGGCGATGACATTGCCACAATTCGATTTGTATTTAGCAGACAGCACAATAACACAAATGAGGCTTGATTCGTTCGGTTTTTCCACCCAAAGTAACATGCATACACAACATCACTTTCCGTACCATATTTACGAGCTACCTTACTTGGTGGCATGTATGTGTGTGTGACAGGCGCCAGCAAAAATTACCAAATGTTTAAATTCTCAAAATCGAATTTGAAATAAGTAAATACAAAAAGCACCATAATGTAGACACGACGCATGGTAAGCGGGGGCCCACAACGCAGACACATGTGTACTATAAATTATACTTATATTCTTAGATATATATGTAAGTACTACATTTATATACGAGGACAGTTCGATTGGCAAGGGTTTGGGAATACTACACTGTCTGGTTAAAAATCTTTTCGAATGAAAGCTGTAGAAAACGAGGTGGAATTATCTCATATCTCCTTCTGGAATGTCCCAACTTTGCGCGATCAAGAAAAAATTTCCACGGATTTCACTTTTTCGAGCAATTGCGCGAAAAATTTCTGGATCCTGGCTTCACAAAAGACTTTCTTTTATAGTCTACGTGTACTCCCTTTGAGCCCTCTGGAAAAGTCTTACAACCTAACCTAACTGTGTCTCCCGACTATCACCAGCAAATTTTTAAGCTAAGAACGTCATTTAGCTTACGCTTTTCGGGGAATATATCAAATTTTTACGAAGTTCAATGAATTAAAAGACGATTTACCAGAAAGCCAAATGTCGACAGATTTATTTTTTGAGGCTGTATAATTCACAATCGTTAATTTCTGAACTTATAGATCGATTCTTTGAAAATAAATTAATATTAATCACAGTTGATAGAGAGAAGACAATAATTTCATTGAGCGTAAATTAGGAGTAAGAAAAAATACATAAAGTGAATTAACAATTACTGTTTCATTTAACACATTCATTTCAAACACTATCGACCATTTCCTCTTACTAAACCTAATTAAATTCGATGATACGGGTGATACGATACAAATTATTGTAGACTTTAGAACCCTTTCTACCAGTGCATACAAAAAGCAATAATTTATACAGATAGTCAGGCGGCGCTCCTGGCCTTGTCGACGCCACTGACTAACTCCAGCGTAGTCCATAACTGCAAGAAGGCATTGAGCACTCTGAAAGACAAAGTACAATTAGACTTAGTCTGGGTTCCCGGCCATAGGAACATCTTCGGACAAGAGTTGGCAAAAGTAGGAGCCGTTCTAGACGAATCCGAAGCTGTGCCAATACCATGCCACCAGGAACGATCAAAAGAGAGCTCAACATACAATTTGAACAATTAGCAGAGAACAGATGGAAGAATACAACAAAATAAAAAATAACTAAACAGATATGGCCAAAATATGATAAGACTAGATCTGGGGTATTTTCAAATAGGTCCAGGAAAAGTATTTCCAGACTTACAGCTACTCTAACGGGTAATTGGCCATTTGGAGAACATGTAATGAAAATGGGCATACCCTATAATAACATTTTTCGAGGCTGTGAACTAGAGGGGAATAAGGAAACAATATTCCACTTTCTCTGTGAAAGTCCAGCCTTATCGCAGAACCGACACAGGACACTTGAAAGCCCTCAGCCATCAAGCCTTGAATGGATGTCCACTAAAACATTATCGGACATAAGTAGCTTCATCGAAAACACAAAGTGGTTTGAACGGAAAAATGAAACGGGATAACAGTAAATTATAAGGTCTGCGAATAGTGCAACAAAATGGCACATCTACTGCTAATTGGGACATATAATTATAAAGGGTGATTTTTTAAGAGCTTGATAACTTTTTTAAAAAAAAAAACGCATAAAACACAAAAACACATACAACACAAAAATTTGCAAAATCTCATCGGTTCTTTATTTGAAACGTTAGATTGGTTCATGACATTTACTTTTTGAAGATAATTTCATTTAAATGTTGACCGCGGCTGCGTCTTAGGTGGTCCATTCGGAAAGTCCAATTTTGGGCAACTTTTTCGAGCATTTCGGCCGGAATAGCCCGAATTTCTTCGGAAATGTTGTCTTCCAAAGCTGGAATAGTTGCTGGCTTATTTCTGTAGACTTTAGACTTGACGTAGCCCCACAAAAAATAGTCTAAAGGCGTTAAATCGCATGATCTTGGTGGCCAACTTACGGGTCCATTTCTTGAGATGAATTGTTCTCCGAAGTTTTCCCTCAAAATGGCCATAGAATCGCGAGCTGTGTGGCATGTAGCGCCATCTTGTTGAAACCACATGTCAACCAAGTTCAGTTCTTCCATTTTTGGCAACAAAAAGTTTGTTAGCATCGAACGATAGCGATCGCCATTCACCGTAACGTTGCGTCCAACAGCATCTTTGAAAAAATACGGTCCAATGATTCCACCAGCGTACAAACCACACCAAACAGTGCATTTTTCGGGATGCATGGGCAGTTCTTGAACGGCTTCTGGTTGCTCTTCACCCCAAATGCGGCAATTTTGCTTATTTACGTAGCCATTCAACCAGAAATGAGCCTCATCGCTGAACAAAATTTGTCGATAAAAAAGCGGATTTTCTGCCAACTTTTCTAGGGCCCATTCACTGAAAATTCGACGTTGTGGCAGATCGTTCGGCTTCAGTTCTTGCACGAGCTGTATTTTATACGGTTTTACACCAAGATCTTTGCGTAAAATCTTCCATGTGGTCGAATAACACAAACCCAATTGCTGCGAACGGCGACGAATCGACATTTCACGGTCTTCAGCCACACTCTCAGAAACAGACGCAATATTCTCTTCTGTACGCACTGTACGCATTCGTGTGGTTGGTTTAATGTCCAATAAAGTAAACTGAGTGCGAAACTTGGTCACAATCGCATTAATTGTTTGCTCACTTGGTCGATTATGTAGACCATAAATCGGACGTAAAGCGCGAAACACATTTCGAACCGAACACTGATTTTGGTAATAAAATTCAATGATTTGCAAGCGTTGCTCGTTAGTAAGTCTATTCATGATGAAATGTCAAAGCATACTGAGCATCTTTCTCTTTGACACCATGTCTGAAATCCCACGTGATCTGTCAAATACTAATGCATGAAAATCCTAACCTCAAAAAAATCACCCGTTATGACTGCACTCCTACCTACCTACCTACCTACATAGAACCCCTTCAAACTATCTCTTTCTACAATTTTAAAAAGTCACTGACTTATCACATTGCCCTCGTACTACCCACATATCGTTCATTTCAAAGCGTCTGATGCATAGTAGCAGCCATAAAATTATGGCTGAACAAGTAAATATTGTAGTCGCCGTAACCCTGCTTGCCTTTTTGCGATTTATTGTAATTTAATAAATAGTGCGGATCGGTAAAGCACTCTTCAGGCCAACACACACAAGCAACCACATACACATACACACATGTCTCAAAAGTACCATGTGTCTAAAGCCAGGAACTCTGGCTTACAAAATGGTTAACGAAAATCATTGTAGTCCCAGTAAGCTAGCAACAAATATAGCATGAAAACTATTATACGTAGATACATACATATGTACTATATGTAACTATATTTCAGCTTCATATTTGTGTCTCAGCCACTGATTGCTGAGTTCGCAATCCTTTTTGGCGCACACCAGTCAACCGGCTAATTCAGCGCTTTTCTTGAATTACTACGCAAAGTATATATGTATGTATGTATGAGTGTCGTTATTTTTGTTACGACTACTAACACGGCGAAGCAAAATCACTGCCATGGACTGTAACAAAAGGCTTTTACTCCAACCTATGTTGAAACTGGATTTTTTGGGAACTGGTTGTTTTGGCTATTAGAATCGAAGCTAATCATACGCTAGTTTCACGTTGGAGTCACAAGATTGTGTCTGGTGTGTGGAGCAGCTGTTAAGTGTGGAATAGTTGAAGACACTTTACAAAATGTTTGAAGATTTTTAAATTATTTGTAGTAATCTTACATTACATGAGTCTGGTGAATTATTTTTTGATTTTCGTATGATTAGATGAGCACTCTTCGATTTCTAAGCTGTTTTCTGAATAAGGTTCTCCCTTTGCTTAGTACTCTCACGATCTTGGTCTTATGTTCTGTTCTTTCAATAACAGGAATAATACAACGGAAGAAGAATATTCTCTAGCGTAAGTGTTGTACCCTCTTTAACTTCACGTATAGTGTATCCTAGATCTATCGTTCTAGACCAAAACTGAGAAAACTTCATCTAAATTGAAGTACTGTTAGAAATCTGTCAAATATTAGTAAAAGCAGACACAAACGTCAAAGCAAAGTCAAAATCCCTCTACCATACTTTCTCTGGAAAAATTATTGAATAATCCACTTCCTCAACAATAAAAGAAAGCACGGATTTTTCTACAGGCGCTTTACCTCAGAAGTTTTTTGAAGCTTTTTTTCAGAACTATAGATATAGGAACCGTTCTTTTGAGTCTTTCTAATTCAAGGTAGGTAAGGATTGCGCTCTATATCCATTTCTTCGGAGACATTATTGTTTATGATAAAATTAGTATTGAAAGGTCTCGAATGGCATACATAATCAGTTCTTTCAAGAAACTTTGCATGGAACACAAGTAGAACTTTTCGATAGTAAAGTCAAGTTAAGAGCCTTTATTTCACAATTTTTATAATCTCGCAGCAAAAGTTGCTAAGGAGAGTATTATAGTTTTGTTCACATAACGGTTGTTTGTAACACCCAAAACTAAACGAGTTAGACATAGGGTTATATATACCAAAGTGATCAGTGAAAAGAGTGGAGTTCAAATCCGAATGTCTGTCTGTCCGTCCGTCCAAGCTGTAGTTTGAGTAAAAATTAAGATATCTTGATAAAACTTGGCACACTTATTTCTTGGCACCATAGGAAGGTTGCTTTTGAAAATGAGCAACTGCCATGCCCACAAAATGGCGAAAACCGAAAACACATAAAGTGCCATAACTAAGCCATAAATAAAGCTATGAAAATTTGGTATGAAGGATCGCACTATGAAGGGGCATATTTGGATGTATTTTTTTTGGGAAAGTGGGCGTGGCCCCGCCCCCTATTAAGTTTTTTGTACATATCTCGCCAACCAATAGAGCTTCCACTAGCCACTTCCTAATACAGTCCAAAAATGAAAGAAATCGGATTATAACCACGCCCACCTCCCATACAAAGTTTATGGTGAAAATTACTAAAAGTGGGTTAGCTCACTAACCAAAAACGTCAGAAACACTAAATTTCACATAGGAAATGGCAGATGGAAGCTACACTCAGATTTTTTTTACAAAATTGAAAATGGGCGTGGCGTCGCCCACTTATGGGTCAAAAACCATATCTCAGGAACTACTCGACTGATTTCAATGAAACTTGGTTTGTAATAGTTCCCTTACATCCCAATGGTATGTTGTGAAAATAGGCGAAACGGCTTCACAACCACGCCTACTTCCTATATACCAGAACTTTGAAGACAATCTGAATCGTTTACTTTACAATATATAAAGTAAGCACTAGTGAAGATATCGGTGCAGAGCTTTGCACAAATACTATGTTAATAGTGTGGCAGCCCCATTCTAAAAATCGCCGAAATCGGACCATAGGTTTTTAAGGCCCCATATATCGAACACGAGGACCTCAGTGCTTCTAACCTAATATTATGGTTTCCAACTTTCAATAGACTTTATGCACTATATATGACGAATATGTGGGTCAAATTGTGTATTATATAATTTAAATAAAGTTAAATAAATAAATTGCGAGAGTATAAAATGTTCGGTTACACCCGAACTTAGCCCTTCCTTACTTGTTTATGATACTTACGTTATCAATGACTGAAAATTGCTAAGTATTAAAAATGTAAGAACGTTTACAATTTCTTTTAACAAACCAAGTGATTGGGAGACACCTTAGGAATAATGTATCTAGAGCAATGAATATTTACAATGATTATTCCCAGAACCAAACCTAGAATAAGTACAAGTTGAGTATATAATTCGTGGTTCAATTTCAAAGATCGCTTATTGCCTAAGCTAGAAAACATATGAAAGAATTCGGTCTATTTCCAAGCAATCTACTGTGTGACCCCACATAAATACAAGTTCGAATTGAACAGACTTCACTTAACCTCAAAACTTAATTAGCCATAGAAATTAGACATTCCCATATTATTAAGTTGAAAAGCCATTTCTATTAAGCGGTTTCGCCAGTGTACTCATATTGCCCATCACACCGCTCACACACCAATTTTACAGCAACATGGGCATTGTAAAGTAACGCTTAAGCTTTCCATTTCTGGGATATTAACTACCCACACCCGCGAGACAATAAGCAAGCCGCTGGCAGCGGCATATGAGTACTACTATGTAACTCAACCGCTGAGCCATTTACCCTTTGATGCATGCTTTTAACCATTACCAACGGATAACTCGACGGCATTTTTATGGTCGCGTATGTGTGGTCGCCGCGACCACCGATATGCAGACGAAGCTAATGGGAGATGGAGAAGGAGAGAGAGAAAGCGATCAGCAGTTAGAGTTGGGCGCCGACTAAGGACTAATTTTATGATGCGAAGAGAAGCACCAAAAATTGTGGCTTCGAAGAAAATGAAAGTACATGCAAAGCTGCGCAATAAGCGAGCTAACTGTGCTCGTGTATGTTCGACTCACACCTTCCCGTCAGCGTAACACCCAAATGTAGACTGTCTATAAGGGATTTAAAATTGTTATATTTTGTAGTGAAGCATTTATTGTGCTTTCTAGTAGCCAGATATTATTACATGCCTGATTGTTGTTGTTGTTACCGGTTTATTGTTGTTATTCATTGTGGTATTTCAGTATGAAAATTGGTATGGAAAATAAATTGCGCTCGCTAAAATGCATACAATGCGGAGTGGAGGAGAGTGTGTTGGTAGCCAAAATGATTATTACACCGACACCGCCGACGTAGAGCGCGTCGGTCTGCTGCTTTATTGGCTGTATGAATAGATGAGGCTATAAAATGTGTAAGCCGATGCAACCCTGAAATCATAGCGTGTGTCCGTCGAATTTGATTGTTACATAGTTTGCTCGGTTGCCAAGCGCTCGTGTTAGACACATATGCGTCCTAACTCACATACGAGTATACTCATACTCATCGAGTATGTAAGGCGAAAAGGACTATTTCTTGTGTTATCCTTGTAAGCTAGTATGCCATATCCTGTATGGTGTGTAATTGTTAAGATTTTCTTACTGAAATTTATTGTGTTGTTTTATTGTGCGCATAGTTTCCCCAACCAGCTAAACACCACCTCCTCCTCTCTCTTCACTAATTCAAAATAATAGTTTTGCGTTGCTTTTGTCTTGTTTGTTACTGTTTCTGTTTAGGACTGTGTAATTTGCATTTGGTCTCGCTTTGGCGCTTTGCTCTTCTCATGCTCTTCTCTTCGCTCACTTCTGTCTTCTTCTTGCTGCATATGCCACACCACAACGCGCCATAATTTCTGATTATAAGTCAAAGTTATGAGGTCGCCTGAGGCTGGTGCTGAGATTATAGACTGTGTGTGCGGCTTTCTTTGCGCCATAAATATTCGAAAATGGCACTCTAAATTAAATCGTTGGCTAATAATAATAATGAATGTTGATATAAATAAAGCGTGTGTTTAATTGGCAGTGTAGTGTCATGAGCGTCTAACTGTAGCGACTAACTGAAGGTTTCAAGACCGGAGCACACTCCTGTAGGACCCCCAGCAGTGATCTAGTGGTTGATGACCAGAGTATACTGTGTTTGTGGAGGGAACACTTCTCCAGCCTGCTGAATGGCAGTGAAAGTACAACACCAGGAGATGGCGAACCCGATTCCCCAATCGACGACGATGGAACAGATGTTCCATTGCCCGACCGTGAAGAAATTAGAATAGCAATTACCCGCTTGAAGAACAACAAGGCGGCGGGGGCCGATGGATTGCCGGCCGAGCTATTCAAATACGGCGGCGAAGAGCTGATAAGGTGCATGCATCAGCTTCTTTGCGAAATATGGTCGGAAGAAAGCATGCCCGACGATTGGAATCTCAGTGTACTCTGCCCAATCCACAAAAAGGGAGACCCCACAATCTGCGCCAACTATCGTGGGATAAGCCTCCTTAACATCGCTTATAAGGTTCTATCGAGCGTACTGTGTGAAAGACTAAAGCCCACCGTCAACAAACTGATTGGACCTTATCAGTGTGGCTTTAGACCTGGAAAATCAACAACTGACCAGATATTCACCATGCGCCAAATCTTGGAGAAGACCCGTGAAAAAAGGATCGACACACACCATCTATTTGTCGACTTTAAAGCTGCTTTCGACAGCACGAAAAGGAGCTGCCTTTATGCCGCGATGTCTGAATTTGGTATCCCCGCAAAACTAATACGGCTGTGTAAGTTGACGTTGAGCAACACCAAAAGCTCCGTCAGGATCGGGAAGGACCTCTCCGAGCCGTTCGATACCAAACGAGGTTTCAGACAAGGTGACTCGCTATCGTGCGACTTCTTTAACTTGATGCTGGAGAAAATTATAAGAGCTGCAAAGCTAAATAGAGAAGGTACAATCTTCTACAAGAGTGTACAGCTCCTGGCGTACGCCGATGATATTGATATCATCGGAAACAACACCCGCGCCGTTAGTTCTGCTTTTTCCCGCCTGGATAAGGAAGCGAAGCGAATGGGTCTGGTGGTGAACGAGGACAAGACGAAATATCTCCTGTCATCAAACAAACAGTCAGCGCATTCGCGTCTTGGCTCCCATGTCACTGTTGACAGTCATAACTTTGAAGTTGTAGATAATTTCGTATACCTAGGAACCAACATTAACACCGATAATAATGTAAGCCTTGAAATCCAACGCAGAATCACTCTTGCCAACAGGTGCTACTATGGACTGAGTAGGCAATTGAAAAGTAAAGTCCTCTCTCGACGAACAAAAACTAAACTCTACAAGTCCCTCATCATTCCCGTCCTACTTTATGGTGCAGAAGCGTGGACGGTGTCAACATCCGATGAGACGGCACTAGGAGTTTTCGAGAGAAAGGTTTTGCGGAAGATTTACGGTCCCTTAAACATTGGCAACGGCGAATACCGCAGAAGATGGAATGATGAGCTGTATGTGTTGTTCGACGACATAGACATAGTCCAGCGAATAAAAAGACAGCGGCTACGCTGGCTGGGTCATGTTGTTCGAATGGATGAAAGTGCCCCAGCTCTGAAAGTTTTCGATGCAGTACCCGCTGGTGGAAGCCGAGGAAGAGGGAGACCTCCACTCCGATGGAAGGACCAGGTGGAGAAGGACCTGTCTTCACTTGGTATTACCAATTGGCGCCAAACCGCCAAAAGGAGAGATGCGTGGCGCACTGTTGTGGACTCGGCTATAACCGCGTAAGCGGTTTCTACGCCAGTTAAGAAGAAGAAGTGTCATGAGTGGAGCGGGGCTTAATCCGTTTTAGTGTACATTTTTGGAACAGCGCCAAGGCGTTGGAATACATTGGAGAAGTGGAAAAGAGATTTATTTCTTAGTTGAGAATGTAACTAAATTCGTGGTTAGAGGATTAAGAATTCAGACATTAGAATAAAACTTAGAAAAAAATTTACTAATTTTCCTAAGTTATATCTTCTTCTAAAGCTTTCCGAGATAGCGTTTTTAATAGAAGTAGATCATATAAATATATAAGAAGTTGCCTCAGAAACCTTGTTCATACCTTGGATAGAGTAGTAAAATAATCTGGGAATATAAATGTTGGGGGTGGAGAAGAATCATATGGAAAAAGTCTACAAACATTAAAATTCATTAAAAAAGGAGCCACAGTGTCACAGAGAATCACCAATGTTATCAGGTAAAGGGGATCAATTGAGGAAGACCCAATCACGTCGTACTCAAGCATACTCAACATCTATGTGACGTCGTTGTGGCGAATTTTGCGAAAAGATCTTGGTCTACATCCTTAAAACATCAAATTGACGCAAGAACTGAAGCCGCTTGACCACCAGAATCGTCGTATGAATATTAACGTCGTGAATTAGGCTGAGTGACAACTTGAAAATTATCCGGATTTTCATCGAAAGGTCATCTTCAGCGATGAGGCTCATTTCTGACTGAATGGCTTCGTTAATAAGCAAAATAAGCTTTCTTGGTCAGGCAGGCCATTTCAGGCCATTTCATCCCGGATATATTACGGTTTGGTGCGGTTTATGGGCCGGCGAAGCCATTGGGCCGAACTTCTTCCGTGATAATCAAGACAAGCAGACCAACGGTGAACGGGAATCGCTACCGCTCAATGACAACCGAATACTTTTGGCTCGAATTTGATGAAATGGACTTAGACAATATATGATTCCAACTTGGATAATATGTGGTTCCAACAGAACGGCGCCACAAGCCACACAGTGAATGCCACAATCGATTTATTGAAAACCAAATTTCGAACTTTGTAGCGCTCTTATTAAAAGACGCTTTATTTGAACGAACAAAAAGTTACTTCGTTATAGCAATCCATTGAATAATAATTAATAATAAAGTACAATACATCGTTGACTCTAAAAGAAAGATATCTCGTGAAAGTCTCAAAACTTTTTAGGCTCAACCTATGTAAAGAAGATACGAATCTGAACTTTTTGGTTGTTGAGAAATTCTTTGTTCTCATTTTAGGCTGACCGACACGGCCCATAATTTCAAAATTCATCAAAATAGACATCACTAATTCTAAAAACTTTCCCGTAATAGATGCAATGTAAGTTCCAAAATTCCTATAACGTATAAGGAAGTAATCTAAGAGCAGATTAGTCTTCGAGGAAGTTATGCAAAAAGATACTGTCTGGGATAAGTCTGGATGGAAAGTATCATAGACCTCTGTAACGAAGCAGCTCGTGAAAAATATTGAAGACATTTTTTTGTTGTTGTAGAGACATAAACGTTTTCTTGAATATTAATTTTGGAATACCGTCAACAACTTACAATTTTAAACGAATAAAAATCATGGTCCACTCTGATTACGAAGGACCAACAATCTTAGGAACCACTTCTGAAGATACCTTAGTTACCAGATTCTACACAGTGGTGATTTCGGCAAAAATATAGGGATTTCATTATATAAACACTATTCTGGGCCATTTATAAATACAAAATTCACTAATCGTAGTGTGGACTTCTGACAGGTACCCACGTACTATTGATGTAGGTTTGTCGCATTTTATGATCATGTAGTTTTGGAAACATCCCATAACCCTGGGATGACCTCTACATACTCTTAACATTCGAACACTAATCAGACTAATAATAAGTTCGGGTCGAAATGTCAGCTGGTTGCACAACTTGGGTGTTGTTATGTTTTGGAATTAAATTAAACTATCTGGGTTTGAGAATAAGAAAGTAGACTCCCGGATTGTAGACTTCTGTACAGTTGTCTATTTCAAAGAAATAGAAAAACAAATACCTATAAATAGGTTTTAGCTTCAACCTACATAGTAAAAATACTCTCTCCTACCAACTCCAATAATCAATGACATTTAAAAGTAGATTACTGCCTTACACATTAACACTGCGTGTCACATTCGTTTTGATAAACTCATCGTAATTATTGCTGACTTTAATTATACCGAACCATTTCATATCAAAAGCATTAAAATTAACAATATTATCGGCATGCAACCCTACCACATATACACGCCGAGGCCGCATAAAAGCAATAAGCATTAAGGCCAACCACGGCAAAGGCTTTAATCAGCGCTTATTAAGGAGAGATATACAAATCTACAGAAGGCGCACGTATGTATATGTAGTACTGAAAGCAAATGATATGCTTTGGCACAGTGAACTGGTAAATAACGGTGCGTGACCGCGCATCGCTTTAATTTCGTCGGTGAACCAAAAAAACAATAGCAAACAATATTACATCGAAATGGTAGCCGGGAAAAGCCTAAAAGCTAAATGACAATCAGCGTTAAGCAAAATGCGCTCGGCCGCTCAAAATATTTGATTAACCCTTGGCATTGGCGTTAACTCCACAACCCTTCGCTGTTGACAAACCGAATATTGGAGAGGGATCACATGAACACACAGCACATATCTCTATTGCCTCCACACAATCCCCTTCGTCGCCTTCCTTACTCCGTTCCGACTAACTCCCACACTTTTGTTTTTGGTTCTTAAGGCCATTTGACGAGTTAATAACCCTTTTAACGCGTGTGAATCGTGTGCGGCAGGTGGAACTGTAGCCTCTAAATGTTGTATGTAGAGTGTTGGGCTGGTATTTGGAGTAAGGCGTGCGCGCGTTGCAAGCTTAAGTGGCTTGGACACCCTTTCGTTCTGGACACAACTCATACGTGAGACTCACTCGCTGGCGCGCTCACTAATTAAATTGTACAGTTGGACAGTCGGCAATGTGGACGCGGCATACACGCCAATGGAATGGCGGCGCTTAATTGAAAGAAGTCACGTGATGTGAATCTCAAAGTGACCGCAGACGCGCACGGCCAACAAATAACGGGAATATTTTAATAGCAGGCGTATAAAAGCTGTTAAGTATGAAAGTGGAAAATTGGAAAATCGGAAAAGTACAGAAAAGGATTAGAGGTCGTACCTAACGGTTGTCAATAAAAGACCTGTTAACTGTTTGCACGAGATGGGGGTTAAGTGCTTGCCACAAGGATTTAGTAAGATTTCGAAAAAGACTTTGATTTGGTTTCGACACTGGTCAAGCACAAGCAACAAGCATGCAAACAAATGTGAGATTTGTAGATATTTAAGGCTGAAGCACAACATGTAAGACATTTAAAATTCATTTGAAATGTTCGAATTAAATCAAAAGAAAACTCAAACCCTTCGCATCCGAATATCCATTAAGTTGTTAAACAAGACAAACAAACATGCTGGGCGGAGACCGCATACATGTGACCCGACAACTCACAACACACGGAGACCCACACCACTTTAATTAACTTAAGAATTTGCATTTCTTTAGCTACAATGCGCCGTTATTTCTAAGGCATCATAAAAAGGACGATAGAAAACAACAAAGTAGACCCCTGCCATCCGGCCCATGTCCGAGCAACGTTTATGCAATCATCAATGCGTCGTCAAAGTGACCACAAGCGTCCAACCGCAGTCGCAGGCGACCAACAGTCTGTGAGACCGCATCGGCCGCCGCCGCCGTCGTTGTCGATGACGAAAACATCTTAAAGAATTTGTAAAGCCAACGCCAAGACGTTGCACCCACACCAAAACCTAGACCTGGCCGCAGCGTCCATTTGCAATAGAAATGTAAAATGAGTCCGTCTTCACTCTGCTTACTTAACATGCCCAGTAAGTGCACTAGGGGTATGATACAAGCTTTGACTCAGAAGCCTGTAAAGTTTTCAAGCTAAAACTTATATAAAGAAAATTTTATGACGCAGCATCAGCAGCGTGTAGAAACCACAGCAAAGCCAAGCTGTTGCACGTGTGGCATGTGAATGGTACGACTGAAACCCTAAATGGAGAGTACACATCTAAGCATGCATTCGACCGGGAGATTCATACTGAGAAATCTTATATGCTTATATCCGACACACAAACACATACACAATTTTAGAGATATTTCCATAGGAATGTGTGTTGGGGCGCACACGATTTGCATAGATTGGAGTGTTTTGAATATGAAATCAACATCAACTTTTCGATAAACCCATACGGCTCGTGGGTGTGGGTTAAGTGATTGAAAAGCAATGGCAAAGGTTTCCTTGATAATCTGCAATCGTCTTGTAAATTTCTTACTCTCCTTCCGCTTACCGATCGCCCGCTCATTTACAGTTGTCAAAGCCATATGCGCGCTCACTCACACCACACTTCAGTCCTTCGCTTTTGCCGTGCTTTCTTGTTTTGTAGCTCGTTTGCATATGCAATCAGCAAATCAGCAAAGTCATCTGTTTGTCTCGCGCCATATTTTTTTTTTGCACGCCTTTGAGGTTAAGGTGAAAACAATTTAATTCAATAATCAGGCGAAATTGAAAAAATAAATAAATTGCAATCTGTTAATAATGTCGGCGGTGGCTGCAAGTGGCATTGGGAATTTTGCAAATTAAAATTTAGCTGACAAGAAATGCTCATGCGTGACATAAATCGTTGTGGCGTAAATAGGGTATGCGTTTATGGACCTACTACTAATAATACTTTTAAATTACTTGCTTAGGTATGTAAATATGTGCTTATTAAATTCAAATTCTCTAGTCTCTTCTTCTAAATCTAAATTATAAGTTGACATATTTTTGAAGTGTTTTAGATTCTACAACCCAAACGATTTATTAGAAAATATTTTCAAACCCACATATATAGCATAGATCAGAATTATAACTAGCTATTAATGCAGGGAAAAGTATATAGAACGAAAGTATTCAAAATTAATTAAAAACAAGTAAGGAAAGGCTAAGTTCGGGTGCAACCGAACATTTTATACTCTCGCAATTTACATATTTAACTTTATTTATATTATATAATACACAATTTGACCCACATATTCGTCATATATATTGTACAAAGTCCATTTAAAGTTGGAAACCATAATATTAAGTTAGAAGCACCGAGATCCTCATGTTCGATATATGGGGCCTTAAAAACCTATGGTCCGATTTCGGCGATTTTTAGAATGGGGCTGACACACTATAAACAGTATTTGTTCTGTACCGATATCTTCACTAGTGCTTACTTCATATATTGTAAAGTAAACGATTCAGATTGTCTTCAAAGTTCTGGTATAAAGGAAGTAGACGTGGTTGTGAAGTGATTTGGCCTATTTTCACAACATATCATTGGGAGGTAAGGAAACTATTACAAACCAAGTTTTATTGAAATCGGTCAAGTAGTTCCTGAGATATGGTTTTTGACCCATAAGTGGGCGACGCCACGCCCATTTTCCATTTTGTAACAAAATCTGAGTGCAGCTTCCATCTGCCATTTCTTATGTGAAATTTAGTGTTTCTGACGTTTTTCGTTAGTGAGTTAACCCACTTTTAGTCAATTTCAACTTAACCTTTCTATGGGAGGTAGGCGTGGTTATTATCCGATTTCTTTCATTTTTGGACTGTATTAATAAGAACCTAACAAAACGACTGCAGAAAGTTTGGTTTATATAGCCCTATTGGTTTCCGAGATATGTACAAAAAACCTATTTGGGGCGGGGCCACGCCCACTTCCCCAAAAAAATTACATCCAAATATGTCCCTTCATAGTGCGATCCTTCATACCAAATTTTCCATAGCTTTATTTATGGCTTAGTTATGGCACTTTATGTGTTTTCGGTTTTCGCCATTTTGTGGGTGTGGCAGTGGTCCGATTTTGCTCATTTTCGAAAGCAACCTTCCTATGGTGCCAAGAAATAAGTGTGCCAAGTTTTATTAAGATATCTTAATTTTTACTCAAGTTACAGCTTGCACAAACGGACGGACGGACAGACAGACATTCGGATTTGAACTCCACTCTTCACCCTGATCACTTTGGTATATATAACCCTATATCTAACTCGTTTACTCGGTGTTACAAACCGTTATGTGAACAAAACTATAATACTCTCTAGCAACTTTATTGCGAGAGTATAATAAGAAATGATATCAGCTTTCTACAGCGGCTAATCCGTCTAGAGAAATCATTGTCTTAGGAGACTTTATACCTTTTAGGAATAAAATAACTACAAAACGTCACCTGCCAACTTTATTTTAATTGAACGTTCGGAATTTAACGTTTAGAATATATTAAACAATTAATTTAGCCAAGTACATTTTTAGTACTTCTACAAGGTAATGTAGTTCTCATTCCACAAAAAAGCGACAGGACTTAGTTAATTGCGCTTTTCGAGTTTTTACTCCTGGTCATGTACTTATTCACTCACTAACTGCAGTACTGTTAAAATAATCGCAAACCAAACCAAATCATAGCCCATTTCTATGGAACTTTTTATATGACAGGTAGTAAGGTTAAATCGGTCAAAGTAAACAAAAATAGAATTTTTTGTCAACGATATTGGAGCCAAAAACTATAGAATAAAACGAAACTAAAGACAACTATAAATCTATAACAAATTATAGAAAGAATTCCTCCATAAGAAAACAGAAACTTGAATAGGTGGATCATAAAACAGAGGCTGTTCTAAACAACAGCAGGCAAGTATTTGAGATCGTACATATTAATAGGAAACTAAGACCAATGTACAGAGATCTGCAATACAATTTCTAGGGTGCATTTTCAATACTAGATAATTCTAACGTTCTGATTGGGTAGTGATTGATAAGGCAATAAAAGTTGATTCTATTGATTGTCTTCCAAGCCAAATAATAGATCCAGACAAGCAAGAATGAACTTTTAGGCATTATTTTACGCAGAGATGCGGACTGAATCAATGTTTTACGAAAAATATTAACAGAGAAAGCTAACTATCATAACAAAGCTGAAGATACTTTAGTTTCTAAATTCTATAAAGGGGTAATTTCGACCAAAATGTGGAGATATCACTTTACAAATTCCATTCATTTCTGATTCACTTGATTACCGAGTTTGAAGTTTTTTTCTTTAGCGAACTGGCCATTTCCAGGTACCCTCGGACTGGTTAGATGAAGGTTTGTCTCATTTGATAAACTCTCTGCAGATAATGTAGATTCCGAAACCCATGAGTCTACAATGCCCCTATCTATCTATTACCAAATAATTATCTTCACATTATATTACATTACGAGTCTATTTCACAGTAAAAGTAATCTCCACTAGTTCGAATCTTTTGAATAATACTCAGGATAATAATTAGTTCGGACTTAAAATTTTAACTAAGCAGACATCTAGTGTGTTGTTTTTATACCCTCGCAACAAGGTTGCTAGAGAGTATTATAGTTTTGTTCACATAACGATTGTTTGTAACACCCAAAACTAAACGAGTTAGATATAAGGTTATATATACCAAAGTGATCAGGGTGAAGAGTGGAGTTCAAATCCGAATGTCTGCCTGTCTGCCTGTCCGTCCGTCCGTCCGTCCGTCCGTCCGTCTGTGCAAGCTTGACAGTAAAATTGAGACAGTGTTACTTGAGTAAAAATTAAGATATCTTGATGAAACGTGGCACACTTATTTCTTGGAAGGTTGCTTTCGAAAATTAGCAAAATCGGACCACTGCCACGCCCACAAAATGACGAAAACCGAAAACACATAAAGTGCCACAACTAAGCTATAAATAAAGCTATGGAAATAAAATTTGGTATGAAGGATCGCACTATGAAGGGGCATATTTGGATGTAATTTTTTTGGGCCTCCAAATAGGTTTTTTGTACATATCTCGGAAACCAATAGAGCTATATAAACCAACCTTTCTGCAGTCGTTTTTTTAGCCACTTCTTAATACAGTCCAAAAATAAAAGAAATCGGATAATAACCACGCCCACCTCCCATACAAAGGTTAGATTGAAAATTACTAAAAGTGAGTTAACTCACTAACGAAAAACGTCAGAAACACTAAATTTCACATAAGAAATGGCAGATGGAAGCTGCACTCAGATTTTTTTTCAAAATGGCAAATGGGCGTGGCGTCGCCCACTTATGGGTCAAAAACCATATCTAAGGAACTACTCGACCGATTTCAATGAAACATGGTTTGTAATAGTTTCCTTACATACCAATGATATGTTGTGAAAATAGACCAAATCGCTTCACAACCACGCCTACTTCCTATATACCAGAACTTTGAAGACGATCTGAATCGTTTATTTTACAATATATAAAGTAAGCACTAGAGAAGACTCTTGTGCAGTTCCTTATATTAAATAAATAAATCAAATAGAAATCAATTAAAGAAACTAACTTTTACTACAAATACCTATAAATATGTTTTGGTTAGCTTACTGGAGACGACATTATTAATTATATTATGTAAATTACCAAAAAAAGTAAAAATATGAGCAATATCGCCTAAACGATCAGATTTATTACAAGCTTTCGTGCGATATCGGAAGAAGCGTCCTTCGTTCTAGTTGAATTAATTTTTGTCGAAATACTTGTGGAGGTAAAAAAAGTTGGTCACCAAGACCAACTGTATGTATTCATATCGACAAATGTACTAAATATTGGCAGGAGCTGTAAAACAGATTAGTCATTAGTAATGCGGATTTTGACTCAAGTTTTTTCAGACATGGCTTGCGCCGAATAGAATTAAATAGATTCATGACAGCATGACACGTTTTTCAATCATTTTGAGCTGCAAAGAAAATCCCTATAAGTCTAGCATACTGTTATATGAGGTGTAATCAAAGCTGTATTTGAAAAGCCAAGAGTCTTTAAGGTTAGTGGTGAAAAATTGGGATAACTTCCACATACTACAATTCAATTAATAAATTTCAATATTAAAACGTTAAATACAAAAATTCAATCAAACAACGTCAACTTTTCAAAATATTTAATCCCCCAACCCCAGTTTCCGATTTCGCAGTGAAGATGAATTGTTGCGGTTAATCACAATTGTCGCGTTTTCACATACAGATATTCACGATTTGCTCTTTTTTCATTTTTCATGCATTTCCCAGGTAAAAACAAGGCAAACGTTCCCGCGGTTACCACAGTGCAAACATAAATATTGTTTACCTTCCCCCACCTTCTACACCTCACCAACACAACGAAGGCGCACACACTTGAGGGGACATATCAGCACAGAACAACAACATATACCAATTTGTACCGGAGGCGGTGAAATATGCATAGAACAAGGTAAACAACAACAAACAGGTCATGGCAAACAGGAAGTCACCAGGCGACTGCCATGAAGCGCTGCGTGCGGCATCGTATGTCAAAATAAACAAGTTCATGTCATTGCAGAAATTTCATTTAATTTGCGTTGGCGTGTGGTTGTCGTGAGGTTGTACCTCGCAAATAAGCACACATATGTCGTAGGTAAGGGAAATGTCGACTGCGTTAAATGAATAAAAGTGAAAAATGGCTAAGGACCTGGCGACAGCGGAAGCGCTCAAGCGACCAGGGCACCCAATAAGCCGCTGGTGGTACTCCCGAGCGCACGCACACATACATATATAACATAACGGTATATGTATATAAGTTTTTTCATGCGCAAACCCTCATCACGGACGGGCAGCCACGTAAAAATTCGCGTTCAACGGAATTTCGCGAACTACTGAACCTGAAGCCAAAGCAACCTGTACACGCCCCCTCCCCTCACCGGCTTATTGTATTTTTTTTTGCCTTTCGGAAGGCGTTCAAATTGCAAATTACCACCGCTGATGAGTGCCGCCGTTGCCGCGGAAGGAAAAAATTATGCGTTTTATAAATATGACTTCGCGGCGGGGCACACACAGCCAACAACAAAAAATAAACGCTAATTTCTTGCAAACTGCGGGCGTGTGTGTGTATGTACGTGGGTTGTTTGTCATTTTCGCAAAGGCTCGCTGATTTTCATTTCGCGTTATTTCGCGTATTGGCATTTTCCGCCAATTCTGTGATTTTTTTTCTACCGTTATTTTTTTACAGCTGCTCATTTTTTTGGTTAGCGTTGATTATTGTTGTTGTTGTTGTTGCTCTCTGAATCATGTGGTAATTGGATAATGCGATACTTTGGTGTGATTTGAGGCGCGTTAAGTGAATTAGATTGGTTCATGGCAAGGAAGATGGATGTGCATAAGTGCAAATTATTGTTTTTTTTTTTTTGCAAGTGTGACATATGCAGATGTGGACTGAATATATATATATATATATAATATAAAGAACAACTTATTGGAACATAGACGGAAGCCATGTCCTACATTACCCGAATTAACTAACTACAGTTGAACTTCCATAACTCGAACTTCTCTAACTCGAAGTTCTCCATAATTCGAACTATTGAATTGGCAATAGAAGTCAAAGTTCATACAAATTACCTTATGTAACTCGGAAGTCTCTTTAACTTCAAGTTTTTTTTTATGAATTATGGTGATTCGAGTTATAGAAGCTCCACTGTATATATAAATAGATAACGGTAAGGCAAAGGACAATTTGGTGGAATGGATTCTCTAATCAGTTCTTCTATATATGTACATATGCTTACAAATGAGGTTTTCTTAACATAAATAGATTAAGAATAAAGGGTATATGGGCCAAAATAGTTCCTGACGTAGTTATGGAAACATTTTCTAAAAAACAGCATCGTTTACTAAATTCTGCAATAATCTTCCACACGAAAATTTCCGGATATTTCACTTATAAGACTTAGAGCTGTAGAACAATATTTTAAAGCTATTATATTGCTTTCTTGAATGATTTTCTAGTCGATAGTACAAAATTTGGGCATAAAGTAGTGCCCTGTAGTGTAGTAATTTGAACAGCTATAAGTAATGATCCATATTTGAAAATATTATAGGTAAAGAATAAACCAACAAGAAAAAACGTTAACTTCGGCTGTACCGAAGCTAATATAACCTTCACAGGTGCATTTCTTTTAGTAACTATGTGTTTAAGCAAATCTAAAGACGTAAGAAAAAGTAAGTAAAAAATATATGCTATAGTGAACCGAGCTGAACAATTTTTTCGGAGATTAAATTATTTCTATGAACAATAATTCACACCAAATTTCGTGAAGATATGTAGTAAAATGCGGAAGTTTTCCATACAAGTCCTTGATTGCGATCGTGTTTGTATGGCAGCTATATGATATAGTGGTCCGATATCGGCAGTTCCGACAAATGAGCAGCTTCTTGAAGAGAAAATAACATCTGCAAAATTTCAAAACGATATCTTAAAAACTGAAGAACAGACGGACGGACATGCAGACGGACATGGCTAAATCGACTCAGTTCAACATACTAATCATTAATATATATATTTTATAGGGCCCCCTACGCTTCCTTCTGGGTGTTACAAACTTCGTGACAAACTTAATATACCCTATTCAGGGTATATGCCCTAAGAGAAACACGATTATATTTTCCCCAAGTGAATAGAAAGTCGGACTGTCACTATGTTTCCTTTTCGGATAAAAATATATTTTATCTCGACAAACCCGATGGATACAATTATTATTTCCATGATCTTCAGTTGGAACGACAACATATTTGGACTTCAATTTTTGGATATTAATATCACTAGAAATACGTATAAAAGCTACTGGAAACTGATTTCTCCCATTTTAAAATTTTTTTGGGAAATTTCATATTTTATTTCCAGCATAATTATCTATCTTTTAAAACTAACTGGATGATTAAGTATTGAATTCAAAAACAAACCGGTGTGTTAACACAGTAGCTGATTTTCCCACCGGACAACAATAAATTCGAAAACGTGTGCAAATCGTTGATGTGTAAAGTTTATGACTATCACAGACAATATTACACTAAAGAATAAGGCATTAAAATGTCTTGGTCATTAAATATATTAGAAAATAGCACGAATCACCCAATGCGGATCTTCGTTCTCAACAATGAATGTTGAAGTCATTCTCAACAAATGACGATTGACAGACACTTAAAATAATATAACAATGTTTAAAATAATTATTACAAAAATATAAAAATATGTTCTTGACTAAAAATAAGGAAAAAATGTGATATAAAAATTGTTGTTTTATATAGTATTGATTAATTGATAACCTGTAATGATTTCGGGCTTTCTTTGTTTTTTTTTATTTAATTGAATCAGAGATGTGTTAACTTGTATATATAGTGTTATTTGATGCAAAAGTCCTTATTCACTTGATGATTTTGCAATATTAGTTGCGGCCTTAAGGGGCTATATACAGTTAGACGGCCGAAAAAACGTGAATTTTCCAGAATTTTCTGAGAAAACTTTTTAATTTATTGATACAAAAATTTATACACTTATTATGACATCTTTTAACTATATTTTAAGACTTAGTACCAGTAAAAATATTTATTTGAAAAAAGAGCTACAGCTGATCTCCAGGAGCTCCTCTCAAAAAAGACGTTTTGCGGTGACCACTATATCTCGGAACTGGAACATCCGAAATTAAACATCCAAACAGATTTCGTTAAAATAATGTTAAATCTGGTAATTAATCTAAGGAATAAGCAAAATAAATTTTTTTGACAAAATGGCGGTTTCTCAAAAAAAAATCGATTCTTCACCGAAATTTCGGCCTTAAATTGTTTATAAAAAAAAATATTTATCGGAGAGAAAAAATCTTCGATTAATTACTAAAAAATATATTTAAGAAGGTCGTGTTAAAATTTGAGACTAATCGGTTTAGCCGTTTTCGAGTAATGTTGGTCACCGACTTTGAAAACACCATTTTGAGAAAAACGCATTTAAAGTTTGGACCTTGTACTTCCAAGCACTCTGAAACGCCTTTTCAAATTTTTCATTTGCTTGTAACTTTGAAAATATTCACCGGAACGATATGAAATTTTCTGTGTGTATTCTTAAATATATGTACTTTAAGAAAATTAAATAAAAAAACTGTACTGTAACTGTAACTGTATATAACCTCTTAACCTGTATATATAGTGTAATTTGTTGCAAAATTCCTTATTCACTTGGTGATTTTGCAATAATAGATGCGGCCTCAAAGCATATTTCGAATGCAAAATAATTTTGTTTCAAAATAATCTTTATAATAATATAAATTTTTATAGATCTGGACACTATTTGCTGAAAATTACTATAATTAAAAAAATGTTTATATACAATTAATATTGCAATTAAGGGGCACACCATGTGTGAAATTTCAAAAAAAAATCGATTTTTTTTCATATTTAGATTTACAGAGTAGATTACGCCTTTAAAAATAACATATTAAAATTTCAAATCGATATCTCAAACAGTTTTTAAGTTACAGCAATTTTAAGAGCAGCCGCTCGGTAACAGTGAAAACGATCATTTTATCTTTAAAGCGTTTTTCTCGAAACAGCATTTTCCGAATTTGCTGCAGTGATTACTCAAAAACAAATGATCCGATCACTTCCAATTTTTTGTTTTTACGTGTTCTATATATAGTTCACCGTACAATGACCTATCGATTTTTGATCTGATCAAAAAATGGAATTTTGGCAGGCCAAAAACGACCAAAATTTTGGGTAAAAATCTACTATTTTTTTGAAAACGCCGTCATATTGATTTTTTTTATCGTAGATCATTGTACAGACAATATTATTTAGTTTCACGAGAATTTTTTTTTTAGATTTCATCCACGGAGAAGGCCGGAATCACTGCAGCAATGAAGGACCTGTTTATTTCGCGCCGTTGGAGATCGACTATAACTTAAAAAATATTTAATTTTTTCTTCAAAAATTTCACAGTATATTCTTGAAACATGTATGAATATATTCTTAAAATTTTGAAATAATTGAGTATTTTTTTTAATAAAAATTTCCAAAAATCACCTTTTTTTAGGTCATTACACTAGGTGTGCCCCTTAATAAAATAATTATTTTTTGCATATTCATTATAACAGTAATAGCATTATAAAAAATATATATCTAAAAAGAGCTTTGCTATTATGGAATTAAAACGCATTGGTATGTACATATGTATATATGTAATTAATTTTTAGTAAAAAACTTCAATTACTTGACTCACCATGATATCGATATTTCGGCTCAAGTGGCTGCAATATGTATATGTAATTAATTTTTATTAAAAAAACTTCAATTTCTTACACTCACCTCTGATATCCATATATCGACTCAAACGGCTGCAATTAGTTCGCATTGAACGATTGATGAGTGATGGACGGCCAATTTGCGAATTACGCTCGATTACCACGATTAACGAATTTCGAAACGCGACACCTATGCTACATTAGCAAATCTGCATATTAAAGCAGCTGATTCACATTTATTTGTTTGTACATATTTGCCGATAGAGCAACACTTGTGGCCGCAATTAAAGAACACTACATTTTTTTTTAAGTACATGTGACTTTTGATTTTATTGATTTTATTGGAAATGACATATTAATTATATATTTGCGCTTTAGTTATGAGCTCATTATTAATTTTAAAATATTTTCAATTGGAATAACACACTTATAAGTCTTTTTAAGTCTTTTTTAAACACTATATATTAAAAGAACACTTTTTTCGCATGGACATTTAAAAAGAAATCCATTTTTTCATTTTATATTACAAATTACATTTTCCTTTTTTTACTATTAATCCGTCATTTAAATTACTTTTACATTTAGCTCTATATTATTTAGAATTAACATTTTCTTTAATTGTAATATATAGTCACTTTACATTAATTTTAATTTAGATCTCGCTTTTTATTTAATCGCACACACATATATTTATTTAACCAATATTAATTTTGACACCATCACTGTTTTAAGAATGTAACTTAATTGCGGCATATCAATTATGGGCCCACCAGTGTGATGACCATCTTGCAAGTGGAAACCGTGAACATTGAATTAGAAGTTTTTCATTTTAGCACAGTTTTGGATTTTTGCAGTGATTCTTTTTCATAATTAGCATTACACGACGCGTGTGGAAACAATTGCGATTACTTATATTAACATATTTTACAGTTTTCACACATTTTCCACCACATTTCACCGATTTAAAGTGACACGCATCCCGACTTAAAACGCAAACACCCGAACGAGGCAATTACCGATTTGCAACTAATTATTTCGCTGTCCCTTTACTCGCTGGACTGGACAATTGAGTGATCGAGGTGTTGAGTGATATTTGCGTTGGAGATTTTTTTAAAAAGTGAGCTGAAATGAATAAAATAAAAGTAAAAATAAAAGAAAAAAATAAAAGAATTTTTAGAAATAATAAATTAATTAAAATTTTTATTAATTTATAATTGAATTAATACAAAAATATTGTTTTGAAGAAATACTAAAGAAAAAGAATATAGAATAATTTTATTTGAATATTGCTAATGAAAGGTATTTCTTATTTTTCGCCATGATTCTTAAAACACTGAATAATGTACTTCTCGTTTTCTAACTATTTAAAAATAAATGTGTTTACCAAGCGCAACAGTAACAACAGATTATAGCCATGTCGACAACGATTCGTAAGATCCAACTACTCATGAAGTTATTCCCATTTTTCGCCAGTTATTTTACCAAACTATCTCTATGTCACCACTTCTGTTTGGATATCGTAATGGAAAAGGCTATAAGCTAAACGAAAGGAAAAATATGTATATATATATTTGGCGTGGGAACCCCTTTAAGCGATTATAGCCGAATCAACCAGAGCGCGCCACTCATTCCTCCTTTTTGCTTTTTGGCGCCAACTGGAAACACCAAGTTAAGCCAGGTCACTTTCCACTTGATCCTTCCATCCTTCCAGCGGGTACTGCATCGAACACTTTCAGAGCTGGAGTGTTTTCGTCCATTCGGACAACTTGACCTATCCAGCGTAGCCGCTGTCTTTTTATTCGCTGAACTATGTCAATATCGTCGTATAAATCGTATAGCTCATCGTTCCATCGTCTGCGGTATTCGCCGTTGTCAATGTTCAGGGAACCATAAATCTTACGCAGAGCCTTTCTCTCGAAACCCCCAAGAGTCGTCTCATCTGATGTTGTCAACGTCCACGCTTCAGCGCCATACATCAGGACGGGAATAATGAGCGACTTGTAGCGTTTGATTTTGGTTCGTCGAAAGAGGACTTCGCTTTTCAATTGCCTACTCAGTCCAAAATAGTACATGTTGGCAAGAGTGATGGGGATGGGGTCATATGTAGAAGTTCACGCAAGTGAGGAAAGTTTCTGATTGGCCACTTGGGAGTGGCCAGGAACGATTAGACGAACAGAGCCTCGGATGAGAAACCCCACTTTTTGAAACGAAAGGAAAATAAATAGACGGCTCGAAAACCTAGTCTATGTAAACAATGGGACATGCCTTTTCTGACATATCGAAAAAAAACTAATTATACTGCAAGTAACTGAAGCGAAAGTAGGTCAGAGAAGTAATGTCGGCAAAATCAAGGTATAACCAATTGGATGGAATAGAACTGGAAAATATAAAATCCCTTTGTTACTTGAGCATACTTATAACAACAAACGGAGGATCAAAGGAAGGCATCAACAACTGATAAAAAGAGCTAAGCAAGCTTTCGGAACCCAATGAGGTATGGCTCCTCCATCATTTTGAGACGTTTATGTCAATACGATTGCGAAACATGGAATCTCGTAGCTTGCCCTGTGGTCCGAAATTCGGGGTCGGGGGAATTCTGAGATCCAGATACAATCATCCGAAACGAAATCAATGAGATTTGAAGGCTTGCTTTTAGAATTGCTTAATTCCAGACGATTTTCAAGAGTTGCACTATTTTTCATGTTCGAATGTCCCCAACTTAATTCTAGATATTTCCGCAATTATAAATATTTAGCTTCCCTGTGCTGTGGTAGAAATAAACCAAAAACCACATCCGTTATCATACATTTAAATTTTAAAGTAACTTAAGCAACTCCCAAGCAACGGCAAAACCCCATCGACCCACCAGTCAGTGATTTATGCCAAAGTAAATATATGTGGGCAATCTTAAAATAATGTCGACTCACCACTTCGCCGCGCATAAATCAATTCTCTTCGATAGGTTTCCTACCACCACTGCAAAACCCGGGACGTCCGCATCTTAGCCAAGCTATTGCTGCAACCAACACCTGCCGCCAATGCTGTCAATAACGGAATGCCGATGGAATTGCTAAAACCCAAGGAAACCAATTCACCAGCTGTTGTTGTTTATAAAAATTTGGGTTGTTTGCGGCGGATGGGACTATAATTCATAACGGAAATGTCATCGTGACGAGCCCGTAAAGGTTCGATTACGCATTAAGATGCTTGTTGTTACGGTGCTGTTTTGCGGTGCAACGTTTTTGGGAAAGGTGACACAGGTGCCAATTGCTGTATAGGCCTTTCAAATATGTATGAAGGTGTGTTCGCATAGAGCAAGCGGCTACAGCTTTAATAGAATTGTTGCGAAACTTGTTAAGATGGCTCTACTCTATTGGCTTTAAGCAACCATATATATTCGATCTACTAACAGAAAAGACTCAAACTAAGACAAAGAAATGAGAAGTACAGCTGTTTCCTGATGGAACCGTCATCAAAGTCTCATATCAAAAACTACTTAAGACATAGACCAATTTGAAGAAAATTCTAAAAGTAGGTTACTTTTGGTTAGATCCAAATGATGGTTAGATCCACTGATGCCCAAGTTGGGGGTCACTGTTTCAATGGTTAAGGAGAGTAATTTGTGAAATCAGTACTTGGATAATTTGGTCTCATGCATCGACAAAACGTCTTGAGCCCATCATTAATCGGCTTAGGCACTTATGCATATGTATTCTTTTTTTAAAGATGTGAGAACCATCTCGGTTTTAGATCTCGATCTTTAGAAAAAAAACAATAAGGAAGAGATGAGAAGATATTACGACAGTAACTGAGGCTAAGATCACGTTTTCCACCCTAACAGTAGCTCATAGAATAACTAGCCCTTTTATTAGCCTTTACAGTTCATAAAGCTACCCATATTTCAGACTTCAAAGCTTTTCCTAAATAAGTGAACATGAACTTATTTTTTTGTTGCAAATTAAAAGAAGGAAGATCTTTTAAGATCTTAAGGATCCTTACCTTTAAAACTGAGAGAGTACGGAAACGAATACAAGATCTCCAATACTTGTAGTACAGTGAGTAGTAGGCCATTTTTCGAAGGTCTCGGTATTGAATTGACTCGAATTTACTCGACCAAGAACTGTCAACTCGACAACAAATAGGTTTTGCCTTTCCGAGTATAGCGAAATTAGCAATGGGGAGAGCGGCGTATAAGATTCATACATCGAAATGAAAGTAGTGGGGAGAGCGTCTTATAAGATTCTTACATCGAAATGAGAGTAATGAGGAGAAAACTTAGAAGCAATGATTGTTAGAACAATATGTTAACTTTATAGTTGAAGCTAGGAGAGGACTGACCGTTTTCGATAAGCTAATAGGATAATGTTTTCCTCGAGCAATTGATCTTAATACGGTGTGTTCGACGATAACGAATAAACCTGATACAAATAAATGTCTTATGAGTGTAATGAACTCGATAGTTTCTGCATATTCTTAACATTTCCATGGAATATATTCAAGTCTCCATCCAATAAATGCTCTCTGTGCGTCACTTGTAAGCAAATGATATGTGGCAAGTGACCTTAACTACCGACAAACGCTTAATTCGCATGTGCCACAAGGTGCTGCCACGCAAACACACACATCCGCTCAAAAGCGCCCAGCAGCTCTAACAGTGCGCTTGTCAATAACAAACTGCTCGCCACATTATTTTCCACTAAAGCCCTTTTCCGCCATAATGCACTGTGAATGTCCTTAAAACCTGTCACCCTAGCCTAGTCCTACACTGCAGTCTCATATCGCAAGCGCATGGATCCAACTAACAACCTTAAAGTCAACTAACACCCTCTTACCGCTTGTATGTGCTTCCACAGCTTTGGCGTGTGCCCGTTGTTGACTTTATTGTTGTTGTTGTTTTTCTACATTTATTTAATACCACTTTAGTCACATACAAGTACATAGCGAGCGATATGTAATCGATTTTTGATTGAATATTGCCATGCATGTTCCAAGGTATGGAAGCTAATACTCGAGTACTGGGTATGTACTATGTGAGTTTGCTTGGATGCGCACTGCATATGTTGTGCCCGTTATAAATTTTCCGCCTTTTCAAATATCAATAACTGTAAATATTATGAACACGTCCTGTGGCAGCAGCGGGTTAAGTGAAGTGAGCCGTGTAGAATCGAGTAACCGCCTCGCTGCTTCTCTGCTCTGCTCCCCCTCAAAGCTGCCACACTCACGTTTCTATGGCATACTAATGTGCACCTTACCATGCTTTCCTCTACCTTTCCCATCCTTTAACCTTCCGCTCTTGCTAGCATTGAACCACATGTGCCCCAATGGCAAGTGCCATTTTGCTGCCACTTCAAGTGACTTCAGCCTTGCGTTGGCTCATATTTTTTTTTTTTTGCTTTCTTTAATCGATTATTTTCCTTCCGTTCTGCCTTTAGAGAAAAAAAAAATATGAAAGACTGCCGCAACTGTTGGCGAACGTTTAACCCTTCATAACTTCGCTCAACCCCTTTCGGCAAGGCTATAAAAACGCAATTCTTATAGCCCCCGGAGCATGTGTGTATGTATTTATACCCTTCTTCATGCTTCATGCCCTCGCTTGTCCTTCGGTTTGTTATGCAAGCTTATAAGCAGTTATTCTGGCGGCATAAATCCAAATATGATCACTTCATAATTTGACATTGATGGATGATGTGATGGATGGCTGGTCGCTCGCTTAGTTGGCTTTCTGTCGTTCTCTGCATTCTTCGCTGGTTAAGGGGGTATGCTGCCATTTGTTGCTTTTCTATATGGATTATTGTTTTAGTTGATGTTCTGGTTGGTTTTGTGGCCCATTTTGTTGTTGTTATTGGGTTTTGCTATCGTGTCATTCATCCACATAACGGCACTTTGATGGTTTGATTTGATTCCTCACACGTTGATTGTTTCTTCGATACATTTTTTTCGCTGATTTGTGGATTTTTTTTTTGTTCAAAGATACGGTAATCAATTTCAGTTGTTGTTTGAGACACCCTACTTTTGGTTTATTTGGTGTTTGAGAGAAGAAACTATAATGTTTTCGAGGTGAATATTCAATAGGTGACATTATATTGGGTTCGTTGATGAAGCAAGATTAATAGGTGTATAATTCTCTGATTCGGCAATCATCGGGTTGAGACAAGTATTTTTAATGTTCTCAAAAAAATAAGTATTCGTAAAAAACTTCTCAAAACTTGAATGGAACTCAGGAATTCTTAATAAAAAAATATTTTTTACCAAATCGGTAATACCTGTTGTTCTCAAGAATTTGGATGATTTACAGTATATCCCCTAAACTTCAGCCATTTAATCGCACCAAACCATAAAGATGTTGGAACAGTATATATTATGGGATGGGATCATGTGTAGAAGTTCACGTAAGTGAGGAAAGTTTTTGATTGTCATTCACTTGGAAGTGGCCAGCAACGATTCTTCTCCACATGATTCAAGCAGCTCACGACTTCCGGTTTTACACCAAGTATCCTCTGGGTAGCAAACAAGCATCCGTTTGAAGGCGAGCTAAAGTGAGAAGGCGAACCCGCTTCTGCGGTTGTAGGGTTTGGGACCCACCACATAAAAAAGAAGTACCAATGAACAATCGAAGACAACACGAAATATCTCCTGTCATCAAGCAAACAGTCGGCGCATTCGCGTCTTGGCTCCCACGCTTTGCGCAAGATTTATGGTCCTCAGAACATTGGCAACGGCGAATACCGCAGACGATGGAACGATGAGCTGTACGATTAATACGACGACATTGACATAGTTCAGCGAATAAAAAGACAGCGGCTACGCTGGATAGGCCAAGTTGTCCGAATGGACGAAAAAACTCCAGCTCTGAAAGTGTTCGATACAGTACCCGCCGGAGGAAGCCGAGGAAGGGGAAGGCCTCCACTCTGTTGGAGGGACCAGGTGGAGAGCGACAATCAGGTGATAGCTAAGGCTTTAATTATTTAGACAAGAAAGAGTGAACTAACACCCCTAACTAAGAGTTGTTCGCCCGCAAAGAAGAAAATCCAACTCAACACTTGAAGATTGATCCAAAATCAAAATAAAGATATAGACCATAAATATGACCAAAGATTATTTGAGGAAAACTATTAAATCCGCTGAACTTATCATTCCACGATCATAACTCGTGCCTTAATCACATCATAGCTCACACGACTACATTTATTTCAAATAAAATTTGTGACTGTAGGGTGTCATTGGATCGCCAATAAAAACCACTTCCTGTTGCTTGCCAAATGGACATGTGGAATAACAATATTATTACGGTAAATATATGTAAGCTGTTGATTATTATGTTGCTACGGATGTTCATGATATGACAAAGAAGAAAAAAAAGAAAACACTAAAAAAACAATAACAAAGCACACATTCTACTGAGGAAGGGTGTTGATGAGAATGGTGATTGCTGTGAGTGATGGCTAACGATATGCTCGGTTATGGCGATTGCAATGGTTACGATGTGGTGCTGTTGTTGGGGTTTGTGTGCATTTGTGGTTAATAGATTTTTTACGACATTGACAATTTTCGCACACAACGGCGCAATGCATGGAAGGGTTATTTCGCTGGGTAATCAATGAAGTTGCGAAATATTATTGCTGTTCGACGGCGAAGTTGGCAAGTGAGCTGGCAATGTGATGTTTGCGTTTTTTAAAGAAGTTTCAATTGGTTGTATGGGGTGCTCTGGGTTGAATGTGGTTTGCTTTTATGGCTTTAGGAAATTGTTAACACAAATAAAAGTTTATTAATTGAACAGTTACAGTTTGTGGTTAGCATTAACGGCGGTTTTTTACTGCATTTAGATTGGACGAGTGTGGTTTACAATAGGTACCTAACTGAAATATGTGGTTATACACTTGATGGAATAAAATATTCAGAAGACAATTTTAAGAGATTGAGAGAGAAGCAAATTGAAGATATTCATTAGAATATGTATGTATGTGATTGGTGTTGCAACCGTTTAGCCAGTTATAGCCGAATCGACGATAGTGCGCCACTTCTCTCTCTCCTTCGCAGTTCGGCGCCAGTTGGAGATCCCAAGTGTAACCAGGTCGCTCTCCACCTAGTCCCTCCAACGGAGTGGAGGCCTTCCCCTTCCTCGGCTTCCTCCGGCGGGTACTGCATCGAACACTTTCAGGGCTGGAGTGTTTCTGTCCATTCGGACAACTTGACCTAGCCTGCGTAGCCGCTGTCTTTTTATTCGCTGAACTATGTCAATGTCGTCGTATTAATCGTACAGCTCATCGTTCCATCGTCTGCAGTATTCGCCGTTGCCAATGTTCTGAGGACCATAAATCTTGCTCAAAATCTTCCTGTCGAAAACTCCCAGTGTCGTCTCATCCGATGTTGACATCGTCCAAGCTTCTGCACCATAAAGCAGGACGGGAATGATAGGCGACTTGTAGAGCTTGATTTTGGTCAATTGCCTACTCAGTCCAAAGTATCAACTGTTGGCAAGAGTTATTCAGCGCTGGATTTCGAGGCTGACATTATTCGTGTTGTTGATGCTGGTTCCCAGGTATACGAAATTATCTACGACCTCGAAGTTATGACTGTTAACAGTGACGTGGGAGCCAAGACGCGAGTGCGCTGACTGTTTGTTTGATGACAGGAGATATTTCGTCTTGTCCTCATTCACCTCCAGACCCAATCGCTTCGCTTCCTTATCCAGGCGGGAAAAAGCAGAACTAACGGCGCGTTTGTTGCTTCCGATGATATCAATATCATCGGCGTACGCCAGGAGCTGTACACTCTTGTAGAAGATTGTACCTTCTCGGTTTAGCTCTGCAGCTCTTATAATTTTTTCCAGCATCAAGTTAAAGAAGTCGCACGTTAGTGAGTCACCTTGTCTGAAACCTCGTTTGGTATCGAACGGCTCGGAGAGGTCTTTCCCAATAATGACGGAGCTTTTGGTGTTGCTCAACGTCAACCTACACAGCCGTATTAGTTTTGCGGGGATACCACATTCAGACATCGCGGCGTAGAGGCAGCTCCTTTTCGTGCTGTCGAAAGCAGCTTTAAAATCGACAAAAAGGATATAGTAGAAAAAAGTAGACAAACTATTTAAAAACAATACATCTCCATTTATTTTCATAAGCATCAAGCGAGGCAGAACCGATGGAATTTTCACGAATATGGAACAGGTTCTAGAACCTATTTCATGAAATGTGACCAGCAATCAGTCTAGTAAGTATGCTGCAGCTCCGTTTGAGAGCTGAGTACTAGCTGATATTGAAGAGAAAATCTGCAGCCTATTAAAACTTCTCAGTTTCGCTTTAGCGACTGTCGAAAGAGAGCGAGAGAGATGGTATATAGAATAGACTGATATAAGATAGATGCATGCTATGAGACCGCAACTTTAATTATAAACTAAACTGGAGATAACCAGGGAGCTAGCTGAGTAACAGGACGGAACGTAAGATGCTGCCTTTCTCCTCCACTACTTAATCCATAACTTGAAGGAGAGCATTTCTTCAGCGCAATACATTTCATCATTCAAACCTAAGGAAATTTATCCCGACTTAAAGACTCTAAACCATCTGAGATTATTCGTTAATGCTTGAATGCAACCTTCCCAGTATATAGAGAAGTCCTTAACTGTAGTCTGCTCTGAATTTTATGGAAGTCTTAGATATCTCACAGCAGTCCCTTGCGCTTTTCAAAGTATTTTGATCTCTCCTGAGAATATTACGGTATTTTTGGAACAACAACAAAATCTATCAAAGTAGAACTCTCAACCGCAGAGCATAAAAAACACATGTACATATAAATCAAAACCCCCCTCAACTTATTGCGACTTATCTTGCCAATTATGCAAATAAAATAAATCTACAAGCAAATAAATTGGCGGAAAAAAGAAGAATTCTACAACCGGTTTTTATGCGCCACAAAAATCTGTGTTTACCACTTAAAAAGCACACGCATAAAATATGTGCCACATTAGTCAAGTGGCTGCCACATACTCTCTCATATGCAAATATGAACATGAGTGAATGCATGTATATATGTATGTGTGTGCTATCTACCAAGCGTGCATCCCTCAATTTATGACTTCAAAGTGCGACATGTGTGGCAGATAAGACAACAAAGACGCTTCAGCTCGAGTGGGCGATATGCTTATGAGCTCGAGTGCTAGCGGTGGGTGCGGGTTTTGGTGCGAGTGAGCTGATAAAATGTCGTTTAGAAAAGTTTTTTATGTCGCAAGAAAGTCATTTTTTTGGCGCACTCACTGCACACGCCACATTTATGCAGTCATGTGGCATGCCACATGCTGTCGCTAAAAGATTTATTGCATTCACAGCCATTGCAAACAACACTTACAGTGATTCTGTGACTGGGGCATGTGGCATGTGGCATGTGGCAAGTAGGCATGGCAACATGCAGCAATAAATGTCGACACATGTAAAACAATCGAAATGCAACGGTGAAAAATCTACTCATCTCAATTTTCTTTCAAACACACACACACCGACTTCAACACTTTTATTCAACACAGCCTTCGGCTTGAATAAGTGGCAAATAGAAGCGAGCAGTAAAAGCTTATGCAACACGTCAAGTGAATGCAACGCCTTGCACATGCAACAACACAAACACATTACAACTGTGTAAACTGCATGCTGCATGCAACAAGCGCAACACAAACATTAGCGAGAATACCAGCAAGCACGCCTGCAAGTACGCTACGCCTCTCACCACTTCGTCTCTGCAAAACAATACAAGTCATTCATGGCATTTCGCTGACCTGCAGGCAGCTGAGGTCCGTTGAAATGCGCTGTTCGCACGTCACACACCTTCCCTCCCCTTCATACATATCCTTCACTCTGCTATCTCATTCACAACCCCTTCCCTTCTTTCCGCTGACCAACGTTGCTCATGCAGCCCTTTCCGGTTAGATTGAGATACACACCGGACCACCGTGTAACCGCCGTATCACTTACATGACGAAAGGTGAAAGTTGAATGGGCGCAATGTGCAACACTCTTAAAACGGTGCATGTAGGCGAACAGGAGGCGTATGCGGCATGTGCTGACCCCAGGCTATACCAAGACGTACCATGAGATGAACGAGGCAGCAGCGGGAGTGAGGGCAACAAGTGTATTCTCCAAGCGTCCAGCGGCTAGCAAGTCCGACAAGTCCGACTGCTGACTCCATTGTTGCTGGCTTGACTATTGTTATCCTGCTATACTACTTGTTGTTGTTTTTGTCATGGCCCACGGTGCTCTCTGCACCGGCATACAAAATGTGGCTATCACCCTTGTTCGGACTATAAATTAACCCTTTTGTTAATTGATACAAATGGAAATTGTGGACTACTTAATGTTAAGCGTATGTGGCAAAGACCAAGCGTAGGCGCTGCGACGGGTGAGTGGGTGGAGCACATCAACAAGAATACATATGCATATATATACATACATATTGTTGTATTTGCTTGAATTTACTTGCGTGGGTGCATATCATAGCAAGTCAGCCCCTTATTAAGACCTACTACACATTGTATTTGTCCTGTTGCTCTAGTGCTGTTTGCCCATGGCACTGTGTAACTAAATACAACAATTAAATCAGCCCCTCAACGCCTTCAAATTCACTTTACTCCACATATCGATGGGTTTAACTGAACTGGAGCTTGCTCAATTAGAGACTCATGAACTTTGGCGTTGGACTCTTGGCGTAGATTAATCGTTCGATTAATTGTAGTGGAAAGAGTAACCGGTTAATGGTTTAGTAGTACAGTATAATTAGCTTAAGAAGGCTAAAAGTTAAGTATTCGGTTTTTCTTAGTTAGACAGCTCGTTCCCACGTTGGTCTCGTCTACATGACCGAAACGGACTAGGGTTTTTATTCGGCCAATGACTGTCACCTCAACAACTTTCCTAAAAATTAGTTGGGGAATGTCTTCAATATACCTGCGTTTAGTGGACTCAGAAAACTCATTATATAGTATACGGAGGCTGGGATTATTTATGAACAGAGATCATTCATTTTGACCACCTATTTCCAAGGCACTACACCAAAGCGGTACAAATTACTGTGATAGTGCATTCAGTGTCATTATGTATGGAATACAGGAAAGAGTCTAAGGGCCTCAAATCGCACGACTAAGGCGGCCAATTGCCTGAGCCATTTCCTGAGAAAACACGTTCACCAAACTTGGTTTTCAATAAATCGATTGCGACATTCGCTATGTGGCTTGTAGCGCCGTCCTGTTGAAACCACATATTGTCCAAGTCCATATCATCCAATTCGGTCTAAAAATATTCGGTTATCATTGAGCGGTAGCGATTCCCATTCACGGTAACGTGCCGGTCTTGATCATCACGGAAGAAGTACGGTCCAATGACGCTGCCGGCCCATAAACCGGACCAAACTGTAATCTTTTCGGGATGCAATGGTGACTCGTTGAGTACGTATGGACTGCTACCTGACCAATAACGCATATTTTGCTTATTGACGAAGCCATTCAGCCAGAAATGAGCCTCATCGCTGAAGACGAAAATCCGGATCAATTTCAAGTTGTTGCTTAGCCCAATTCACGAACATACGACGATTCTCGTGGTCAAGCGGCTTCAGTTCATGCGCCAATTAGATCTTGTAAGGATGTGGGCCCAGATCTTTTCCCAAAATTCTCCACAACGACGTCACAGTGATGCCCAACGCTTGAGAACGACGTGTGCGGGACAGATTTGGGTCTTACTCAATGGATCCTCGCATCTACTGACACTTCTTTGTCTCACTATCACGGGAAAATTTTGTACTGTACCTGTGGATTCAAATTTTTCCACTAGACACTCAATTGTTGATCTGACAGAACGATTATGATGACCATAAATTGGACGTAGCGATCTTAAAGTTGAGACCACTGACTCCAAATTTCGGTAGTAAATTTAAATAATTTCGACTCGTTGTTGGACCGTATGTCTTTCAAGAACCTCACTGAAGAGAAATGTCAAAAGAGCGAGAAAAAATATGGCGTCGTTTGCTGTCCCTATCGGTCTACTTTTGTAACGTTCTATTGAAAAACCCGTTATACTGTATAGAGCCCTATAGATATTTGGAAATCTGTATATGCGGTATATGGGGACTAAAGGAAATATTGGCTTGATTAATCAACCAGAGCCTCACTGTTATAAGGAAAATTATTTTAGAATTGCATACGTGTTTCCCAAATGAAACTCGAAATTGATAATTTCCTAAAACAACGATCGATTTTTTTAAATATTTAGTAAACATTTTTCAACCAAATATTTTTGGTTCAGTGGGTTACAATTATTATTATTAGTTATTAAATACATAAATACATATTCATATTGAATCATTACACTTCCCATGCGGCATTAAAGTGTATGAATGTATGTTCATGTGTTCAAGTATATTCGAATAAGTAAATTGTATTGTTAAGTTAATTAACCCTTTTATGATTAACAATTCATGGCGAAACTGCACTTAAATGCAGGCACAAATACACACACACAATATACATACTCAATATAATTACCACTTGCACCGCGCACCAGCCACTTCCACGCATGCAACTACGCACTAGCCATGAAAGGATGGAGTGCGGCAGCAGGGGCCCGAGTAGCAAGTGCAAATGCAAACAAGGACGCGCGCCAGGACTACACGCCTTCCTGTTTGCTTAACACGCGACAACACACATTTAGCACAGAAATATATGTAGATATGTATGTATGTACGTGTTGTTGCAATGCGCCAGGATCAGCTAAAACTGGTCAGCTTGCTGGCATAGAAGTTGCAGAGTATGAAAGGTGGAATGGCATTTTAATAGAATTAACGGTACGCCTACACATACACACACACACTTATGTATGTATATATGTATGTAAGTATATCTATATGTAAAAGTGCATGCAATTGACCCGCATTGGGGTAAGTCCGCCAAACGGAAGAGCTCTACTCGTGCGGACAGACAGGTCGACATGCTTTTGTATGCCTGCGTGGCTATTCAATATGCACTTAACTACAGTTATAAATATACATGGAAATGTACATACATATTTGTGTATATCTCCATTTCCGTGTTTTATAATGATGTTAGAATCGCCCCTGGTTAGCACTTGGCAGCGGACAACGGAAGTTGTAATTACAATAGCCGCTAGTTTGTGCTGCTGTTGCATGCAACATGTCGAACCAATGCCATAACAAGGCTCATGTCCACAACTAGGGTATGCGCTACACTCCACTGGAAATAAGTTGCTACTTGCTCTAGTATTTGCATAATTTGCGGCAACAACACACAGCTAATTTAATCTCGCTTATAATTATTATGTTTTACGGCTAATTGTACGGAAAGAAGACAGTGCAGCAACATGCAAAGCTTAGTTGTTGCATATATGCAAATTAATATAGCACAACAACAACACGACAAATAGGCGAAACAATAGCAATTGTAGCGCAGTTTGTGGCGTGTTATGCAACAGTATTTATGTTGTATGTATGTTTGTATGTACCACATTTGCTTGTTACCTGCGTATTTAAATTGAATGGCCAAACTTTATAGGCGATTGTTTAGCTTTGCTGCGGTGTGTTTGTTGCGATTTCTTAATTTATTATTACATTATAATTTGTGGTATAATTTAATAGAGCCGCCACTTAATAGCTTTCAATTATACGTACAAGTTATATTTATGTCAATTAACCGCAAATTACTTGAACATTGAGTGAAGTTGCAAATTGATTACACTTGCTTTGGCAAACACAACAAATATTATAAACTTTCAAACGCACATTAAAAATATGCTCTTTAATTTTATTAAAAACGAAATTGTTGCGAATTTGCACTAGAAATATGTTTTTATATATTTATTTTTATATTAATTATTTTTATTCATAATAAATTATTTTTTTTTTTTTAATTTTAATATTATATTTATAATAATATTTCATATTAGTTTAAGTAAATAAAATAGGTTTTCGCGCAAATATAAATTAAATGAATATCACCATTAATTGTTTTAAAATAAAACGAAACTTCTCACTCACTCACTACTCATTTTATTTTATATTATTTCATTTTAATTTATTTTATTTTAATTTAATTTTATTTTACTTTGTTTTATTTAATTTTATTTTATTTTATTTTAATTTTACTTTATTTTATTTTATTTTAATTTAGTTTTATTTTATTTTATTTTATTTTACTTTGTTTTGTTTGTTTTATTTTATTTTATTTTATTTTATTTTAATTTAATTTAATTTTATTTTATTTTATTTAATTTAATTTAATTTAATTTTATTTTATTTTATTTTATTTTATTTTATTTTATTTTATTTTATTTTATTTTTTGTTATTTTATTTTATTTTATTTTATTTTATTTTTTGTTATTTGCTTTTATTTTATTTTATTTTATTTTATTTAATTTTATTTTATTTTATTTTATTTTATTTTATTTTATTTTATTTTATTTTATTTTATTTTATTTTATTTTATTTTATTTTATTTTATTTTATTTTATTTTATTTTATTTTATTTTATTTTATTTTATTTTATTTTATTTTATTTTATTTTATTTTTTTTTTTAATTTTAATTTTTTATTTTATTTTATTTTCCGACTCAATAAGGACGCATGCACCTATACTGAGATAACATCACTCATCCGCTTCAGATCACTCACTCGAAAGGAGCGAGTCAAAGAATTAACGAATTATCAATTAGTATTTAATCGGATATTGACGCGTGCGGGTGCCGGTGACAATGAAATTCGCGATTCGCTTAATAAAAGTGTGTTAAATGAAGAATTAATTGTGTATAAATTGTGCAAAACGTGTATTAATCGTATGATACTAGTATTAAGTGTGTTTTATTCGTGAAAAAGCATGCGTCGTACGATTAAAATGTCCAAAAGCAATTGCGCATGAAGCAATAGCAAAAGTATGAAAAGGAAATGCACAGCTTCGGTTTTCGTCGTTCATGGTCAGCACATACAGTGTCGGGTCGAACATTAGTAAACATGAAATGGAATATTTTTAAAAAGTAATAAATTTACATAAATTGAAAAGGGAAAATTTAAGAAATGTTATTACAAAAAATAGTATAATTATACAAATTTAGCTGTGCATTAATAAATTAACAGAAGTGTTGTTATAGAAAGTCTACAGCTAAATGTGTAAGCTACTGTAGCAGCACAAAAAGCGCATTGCTAATTATAAACAGATGTCGCTTTTGGAAGACAATTTGCTAAATTCCTTTTGCATCTCGTTCGTGTTCGTTCGCTTTTAATTCGTCGCAGAGGTAAACTAACTTATACAAATGGACTCACTTTTTTCGCATAACCTCGGGTGACGTTGCAAGGAATACTCGTGGTAAGTTTACATACATACATATGTACATATCTAATTGGAAACAAAACTAACATACATACGTTAACCAAGACAAAATGTTTATATGTATGTACATATATAATTATGATCTTTTACTTTAAAATAAATCAATTTAAAAGCAATTAAAAAAACTCACTTTCTTCTATAAATGAATATGCTCAACAGATATGCAAAGCTATTCAATTGCGTTCACATTGCATTGTTGTTAGTAGTCGAACTGAGCAAAAAATAAAATACATACATATGTACGTAGGTAAAACGGTTACACCTGAGCTCATGTCATAACATGCAAAGAATTGGCAAATCATGTTTTGTTTCACAGCTACACATGTGAACGAAATGAAACACGTTTATGCAAGCATGATTACCTCAAATAACATGAAAATATGTATTTATTTATTATACTTGGAGTATTATAAATTCTATAATATGTAATATTATGAAAAATCGATAAATATATTTTTGTATAATATAAAATTATATTTTATAATTTATTTTATTTTATAAAACATACAAATTTATATTTATGTAATTAATTTAATATTAATTAGTTTAACCTATTTTAAATTAATGTAAATTGTTTTAATATTATTTTAATGTAGTTTAAATTAATTAATTTTTAATAATTTTAAAGTATTTACATAAATTTTTTAGATTTTCAAAATCAGTTAAAATAATTTATCTAATTTAATTGAATCTAATTATAATTAATTTATTTTCGTTTTATTTACACTCAGGTTGTGCCGAAAACTTTTGACTCAATAAGCGCGTAACTGCAAAAAGAATAAAATATCACTCTTCAACATCCGATCACTCAATTGAAGCAGCGAGTTAAAAATTAACGAATTATCAATTCGTACTAAATCGGATGTTGACTCGTGCGGGTGTCGTTGACATTGAAATTCGCGTTTCTCCTAATTAAACTTTTATAAAATGCAAGTAAAATTGTGAAAATAGTGTAAAAAGTGTTTTAATCGAATAATAATAGTATTATTTGTGTATTGAACGCGAAAAAGCTTGCGCCGTGCGGTAAAAATGCTCAAAAGCAATTGCGGAAAGACAGAAGCAAAAGCGTGTAAAGGAAATGCGCAGCATTGGTTTTCGTTGTTTCATGTTTCCAGTGGCAAAATCGCCAATACAGTGGTGGACCGAAAAGTAGTAATCCCAAAAAATGTTTAATTAAATAAATATTTTCATAAATTATAAATAACAAAAATATTTGAAGCTCTCAATATAGAGCTTTTTATTGCTTATAAAACTCAATTAAAATAAAAATCAGAAAGCAAAATATTGTAACAAAATGTTATGTGTAGTGCAATATATATCATAAAAATGTTTAAGCGTAATATAAAGCTTTTGTATGACTCAAAAAAAAAACAAATAAAAAAGTTATTATATTTTAATAAAATATATATTAGTAAAAAGTGCAGTGTCGTTTTGTGCGCTCGCGAGTGTTGCGTAAAGACTAAATCTAGCTAGATAAACTAGTGCAACAACAGCCACACATTGCTAATTAAGCATAGATGGCGCTTTTGACAATGAATTGAGTGAGGTTCCCTTAACCACTCCAACGAATTCACTCACACCGTTGGAATTTACCGAAAATCACTCATCTTTAGGAGTGAGGAATTTCGTGGGGTAAGTGTAAGTATCGACAATTTTAGTATTCTTTTAGTTGAAACTGTTCTTATTTCATTTAATGCTCTTTTTTTTATCAAATTTGAATAAAATGTTGACCTTAAATATTTAAATGATCTTTGTATATAAACTGGTTTTTGAACCACATAACAATTGATCCAATTGAGAATTAAAAAAAAAAGTTGTGTGTCATACTTTTTTAAACAAATTGTATATTTGTTTCAGGATAAAAATATAAAATAAATAAATTTATATAAAATAAATAAATTTATACAAAATAAATAAATTTAATATAGTACTGAAATTGGAATTATAACAAATATTTTCACAGATCTTGTTCCTCTGAGTAGGTTCCCTTAACCACTCCAACGAATTCACTCACACCGATGGAATTTACCGAAATCACTCATCTATTCAAATGCGAGGAAATTCGCGGGGTAAGTGTAAGTATCGACAATTTTAGTATTATTTTAGTTGAAACTGTTCTTATTTCATTTAATGATCTTTTTTTATCGAATTAAATATATTATATATAATAAATTGTTAACTGTAAATATTTAAATGATTCTTTGTATATAAACTAGTTTTTGAACCACATAACAATTGATCCTATTGAATATTTTAAAATTTTTTCTGTGTCATACTTTTTTAAACAAATTATATTTATTTCAGGACTAAAATATAAAATAATTAAATTTATATAAAATAAATAAATTTGATATAGTAATGAAATTGAAATTATAACAAATATTCGCACAGATCTTAGTCATCAGATCATTTAGGGAAATTTCTCTTGAAGGGTATTTCTTGAAATTTATCATAAATTGAACTAAACATTTTATTTTAAGCAAAAATTTACCAAAAATCTAACCACATCTCCAAATATTTTATACAACGCAACCACTGCTAATAGCAGTGTACACTCATCCCCATTCACCCCCGTTAACCAGTCATATTTATATAGCTAAGAAGACATTCAATGTTCATAGCAAATTTTTAATAGACGACCATAATCGCTTTAGCTATAATGGTAATGTCTCACAGTCACTCACAGTCACTCACAGTACTGAATTTAATGATTATCGTGCACATTGTTGTTGTATGAGTATGTATAGCGGCCTCTGTACACTTCATTCAAGTATGCAGTATAGCGCGTCTTATATTGACGCTAAGCCTGCGTGATAACTTTTACGACTTGTACACGCATCTCTAGACTAGCCACCAAATTATCTTCGCGCATAAAACGGGTTATTACAACAACAATGATAATATTAGCAGAAATAAATGAACACTTTATTAGCGTGTTGTAGTGCAGAAGACAATACGAGTAGTAGTCGCAAGGAGTTCCAGTCTCTACGACAAGTAATTTGATTTTTGTGTGAGAAAGTGGTGGTGGTGGTTGCAAAGCTTAGCGGTGTGTTAGCGGGGACTGTCTGGTATACAGTTTTGGCTTTTAAAACCACAAACTGGCTGATGACTGTGGCAGTAATGGAAAACATTAGCATTTCGTCTGCACTGCACTCTGGCAAAAACAAATAAAATTGCACATTCTTAATTATCATAAACAGTTATGCCTGTCTTTGCCGTCTGCGGTGTTGACGGGGTTGAAGACAAGTATGATGATTGTTTGAAAATTCAGTAACTTATTTGACTTTAAAGCTGAGGATGAAGAAGTACACTGTAGAGAACACCACTTGGGAGATTTCTATTTAAAAATTTATTTTATTTGAAAAACGGATTCACTACCTTGTCAAGCGGACATGTTTTATACCTCTTGTAGATGATTTTATTGCTAAAAATGAGAACAAGAGGGAATCTATAATGAAGAAGAGCAAGAAAAATAGGAGACGATGAAGCAGGATCTATAAGATCCTTTATTTTTTTAAGATCCCTTCATAAGAACACATTTTTCTGCTCTGAAGTCATTTGCTTAACAGTTGTCCTTCTTCTCTTCTATATATCTTCCTTCTTCTCTTCTACATTTCTTCCTTCTTCTCTTCACTCCTCAAATATAATGAAGAAGGGCAAGAAAAGCTGAAGATGATGAAGCACTTTCTATAAGAACCTTTATTTCTGTAAGATCCCTTCATAAGAATACATTTTTCTTTTCTGTAGAGACATTTGTTTTTCCGTTGCTTTCCTTCTCTTCTATATTTCTTCCTTCTTCATTTTTCTTCACTGCGCAACTATAATGAAGAAGGGCAATTAAAGTAGAAGACGATGAAGCACGATCTATAAGAAACTTTGGTAAAATCGTGTGAAGTCCATTAATTTTTCTGAGATCCCTTCATAAGAATACATTTTTCTTTACTGAGAGTCATTTGCTTTACAATTGCCTTCTTCATATTCTACATTTCTTTATCCTTGAGTTCTCTTCACTCCCCACAACTACTTCTTCCCAACTGTGGCGAATTGCAAAATAATGACTTTGCATTCCGGACAACACCACATTGTCGATAACATCGCATATTTTTACGCCCATGAAACTTGCTCACCTTTCCTTAGTTTTTGTGTGACTACAACATAGACCCAAGCAGCAGCTGATGGGCTGGCATTGCTCGCAATTGTGGCAATCAGCGATCGACAGCGCCATTTGGCACCATAACCCCTTCACCCTTTTCGATATTCAAATTAATGAATCTAGTCTTAGCGAGTGCACGATTTTAACCCGAAAATAACGCGAAACAACAACAGCAACAACAAAACACAAGCACTACTGACAGCAAACGTTTTGGCAACAATCAACCATTAACTATCTAACCATTTAAGCGAAAAGAAGGCACTTTGTATATATGGCGCCTGTAGTAAGGGTTCCGCTATACAAATTGCATACGGTTGCATGCGGAACGGCGCGTACTAGTCGCCGTTAAAAAGCCGTTACCGACAAAATGTGTTATCTCAGCAGTTCTATGCTGCCATTTCCTTTCGGCAGTCAGCAACAACTGTTTGTTGTATATTATATCTATTATTAGTGTTGTTGTTGTTGCTATTGCTTGTCTGTTATTTGTTGCATAGTCATCGTCGTCGTCGTCGTAGTCGTCGACTAATTAACTGCGATTATTACGGTCATTACGTGGGATTTCCTTTTTTGTAGGCTGGTGTGAGTGGAAATTCTTGAATTTTTGGCGTTTCCCGCTCCCAACTCAACCCACTCACTGCTCTACGTCATACTCGTTGTTTAACTTTTGTATCGCTCTTGGTTGCGCCATCGCCGTTGCAATGCTTTATTTTTTAACACACAACACTCTCGTTGTTGTTGTATTCACTACTATTTCTCAGCCGTTGTTTAACACTTTTTGCATAGCAGCTTTTTAGGAGTTATAACGCGCTCATTATGGCGCGTAAATGCATAGCGTGAAAGGCAGTTTTGCGAGACAAGCAACAACCTCCTTGGTCTCACCACCGGCCTCCTGCTCTCTCTTTCACTCTCTCCGTTAACCCTTCTTCTCCAGTTTGGCCGACATTAAGGCAAATTAACCGCATTTTCTTAATGTCATACCGCTGTTACACTACTGCTGCTGTTGACACCGTTATGTACCGTTATATTGCAGGCATTATCATTGCAGCTGACTAGTTGGGGTTTTGTTTTTACTGTTGTTGTCGTAACATTTGATAGTTGTCGGTAGACCATAGTCATTAGTTCTTCTGGCTGGAATATGTTTTGTGCGGGTTTCCAAATGGTCTGCGGTTTCCGGTGCACATTTTACCCGCAGCCCATACTAATTGCTCTATGTAAAATGGAGTGGAATGTAGGTGCTTAAAATTAACTGTGGCTTAGCCTATTACAAAATGCTAATACAAATGTGTAGTTAATTCGCTGTTGTAATGACTGAGTCACTCAAATATTTACTTTAAATACTAAATAAGATAATTTTGATAATCATTTGATTTATTTTTTGATGAGTCTTAATTTATCTCAATTTGTTTAATTGATCAATAACAATATACGGCGAAATGGATTTTTTTTGTGAATATTGGATCAAACTATTTTTTTCCAGAAATTGAGATCTAAGTAAAAAAATTGTATTCTCCGAAGTCTCTAAGTTAGCTTCCAAAATTTTGGAGTCTATCAATCTCCCGAAAAATTTTGTTTTTTACACACAGCCGCGTGTTGTACAATTAATATAGAATATTCAGTCTTATATTTCGAAGTCCTTATAAGAGCTGCAGAGCTAAACAGAGAAGGTACAATCTTCTACAAGAGTGTACAGCTCCTGGCGTACGCCGATGATATTGATATCATCGGAAGCAACAACCGCGCCGTTTGTTCTGCTTTTTCCCGCATGGATAAGGAGGCGAAGCGAATGGGTCTGGAGGTGAATGAGGACAAGACGAAATATCTCCTGTCATCAAACAAACAGTCGGCGCATTCGCATCTTGGCTCCCACGTCACTGTTGACAGTCATAACTTCGAGGTCGTAGATAGTTTCGTATACCTGGAAACCAGCATCAACAACACGAACAATGTCAGCCACGAAATCCAGCGCAGAATAACTCTTGCCAACAGGTGCTACTTTGGACTGAGTAGGCAATTGAACAGTAAAGTCCTCTCTCGACGAACCAAAATCAAGCTCTACAAATTGCTCATTATTCCCGATCTGATGTATGGCGCTGCAGCGGAGATATGAGACGACTCTTGAGGTTTTCGAGAGAAAGGTTTTGCGCAAGATTTATGGTCCTCTAAACATTGGCAACGGCGAATACCGCAGACGATGGAACGATGAGCTGTACGAGTTTTACGGCGACATTGACATAGTTTAGCGAATTAAAAGACAGCGGCTACGCTGGCTAGGTCATGTTGTCCGAATGGACGAAAACACTCCAGCCCTGAAAGTGTTCAATGCAGTACCCACCGGAGGAAGCCGAGGAGGGGGAAGGCCTCCACTCTGTTGGAGGGACCAGGTGGAGAGCGACCTGGTTACACTTGGGATCTCCAACTGGCGCCGAACTGCGAAGGAGAGAGAGAGGTGGCGCACTATCGTCGATTCGGCTATAACCGGCTAAACGGTTACAACGCCAATCACATACATACATATACGTACATATACATACGTCAAATCCTGTTTTTTTCCGCTGGCACCAGAAGGATTTTTTAAACTTTCCCATTCGACTAATTGATCTTTGCAGAGTGTTCTACGTTGAGGTGACACAGTGATATGCTTAGAAACTATAAAATCAATAGTATATTGGAATTATTGAAAGAGAGTTTGAGTCTTCATGACCACAGACGATAGTCTACTAGACAAATTGGTGAACTTGTTGTTGTTGTTGTTATAGCGATTATCCAAACCCTGGTTGAAACAGAAAGCCTAAGTCTAGTTATCATCGAGGTCATCTAAGGGGAAAACGAGCTGTTTCGACAGGGCCGGACCATAGGAAGAGAGGTATTAGATGAGTTGGGTTTGTTGAGTATGCCAAGATGTGGTTAGTATAAAGCGGGGAGGGTCGGCAACGGTCAATCTTGCTTCGAGTTCTTCGTCTACAATAGGTGGATGCCAGAAGGTGTTATAAACCCGCTGTGAATAGCGTTTAAGGCACTTCTGAAGCTGTCTGCGTCCGAAGTCTGATAAGCTCGATGTCTTCGACGTACTCTAGGAGTGACCTCTTGATTAATCTGTGAGTTGGTTTCGCTTTCAGCAGTGGACTACATGGGTGATTTCGGAGAAAGCGTTATTATTAAAGTTCTTAAAATAGTTCTATACGTCTAGGTGTGCACTTTCTGTGAAAGTCATTACAGCGTAACCTAAATAATATTTTCAGTTATATGACTAGCGTCTGTAATTGTTGAATATACTGAGAAATTAAGAGTATCATCTGTATTTTTAGACCGATTCGATACCATTAACTGTCAAGAGTCGATTCGTATTAAAACCACAGTTCTATTATGATCTATGAACTAACGAGACCCTGTCAACCCTAGTGCTGTCAAAGTTATATCTTCAAATTGTTAAATTTTATTAAATCTCTGCTAGAATGTTTCATTAAGGTCAGCGTATTATTCAAAGAACTGCTTTAATTACCGTTAGAGGTCTTACGATCATTGCTTTGTAATATTGTGAAAATTTTACTTTGGATCCTCCATTTTTCTAACAACTTACAACTTCTTATTAGTTGCTTATGCCCCGAAATAGATTTTCATACTGCCGAAGTATAAATTTATAAATGCTTTGCATAAATCTAAAAATAATCTAAATTTAGTTGGCATTTCAAGCGGTGACAACGTCTTCTTAGACAACCTTACGGAAATTGCACCTTCAAAGCAAAGACACACACACACATGAGTATTAACCAAGCAACTCTGGACCACAAGAACACACCTGACGACTGCATTGAAGCATTTAGCAATATATATCGTTGAAAATGGGTATGTGCGTCTTTGTCACTGACCACATACTCTCCTATTATGTGGCGTGAAAGGCAACAGCTTGACAAGGGTTCTTAATGATTTTGCAAAACAACATTGCTGACAACACAAACATACAACAACAGCAACATCTACAATACATATGGCGAAAAGAAAAAGGAAGAACAACAATTTTAGTGTTTGTAAAGTGACTTTGAAGTTGTACCATTTAAGGATGCCAGGATACATTAACTATGCCTAATGTATGAACAACGTATGTGCTAGTTGTTGTTGTAGTAGTACATGAAGGAAAGTACAGCTTCCTTTAACAAATTGCATAACTCTATAGCACGCATGGTTCTATTTCACGCTTAGATCTGAGCAGCTCTTTTAGTATTACCTGTCCTGCTTGTAGTTGAAGCTTTTTGTTAAAACATCTTGTTCCCACTTGTCTGGCCAGGCGTCGAGGCTGTCGGCCGTCGTCCGTCCGTCGGTGTGGTCGTCTCTCAGCTTTGTTGTTACCAACAACTAGGTGTTGCTTTTGTTGTTGTTGTTGTTTGCTTGCATTATTATTATTGTTGTCGTTTACCTTCAACTCTTCAAGTGTGCTTGGCGTTGAGCATTTAGTTAAATTTACAATTTGAAAACATTTCAGCAGGAAGTGACACGACAAACACCGACAATGTCAGTGACAACAACAAAACAACAACAGCAAAAATAACAACTTGAAACTATAAAAGCAATCTCGGGGCACAAGAGTGACAACAAATACCAGCTGTCACCGCTCTGTTGTAAACTACACCGCCTTCTCCTTCGTCTTCACCTTTTTCGTCTTCTTCTCCTCTTTCGTCTTCTCGCCAGCTCAAACTCTTTCATGCGAGTCTTGTTTATGTTCTTAAGCACCAGCGAGCAGGCGACGAGGTTACCCACTCTGGCGTGTGTTCTTTCGGTCAGCTATGGTATGTGGTTGTTGTTGTTGTTAGTAGTTTGCTGGTGCTAAAAAGTGTCAAACATTCAAAATAGTAAAATCAAGTGTCCTTTTGTTTCACTCACACCACTAAAGGGACATACGCCTACAAACACATTCAGATCTCTCTGATGTGTGGGCATGTAGGCCTTCTCTTTTGCTCCTTAAAGTATGCTTTCTAAAACTCACACTTGATATTTTGTGGCATAGTTTGGACTCGTGTGTTTTAAGTGCCCTATAGGACCGAGTTGACGTGGCATCTGATCTAAAATCAATCTTACTTCAACTGTCGATTCTCTGAGACTAGACACGTTCCTACTTTTTAGCAGATGAGCGGCCCGCTCTAAGGGAATCTAAAGAAATTCTCGGGAGATAGATAAAGCACGCTTTCTTACTTTTTAGCAGAGCCCATACCGTTTTTTTTCTTGGTACTATAGGCAAGACAATCAAGATCCCTCGAAAAAAATACAGTCGCAAACCAGTTCCTCTACATAGGAAAGAAGCATACGATCTTCTCTCAAAGCATGTTCCTAAATCTCTCAAAAATACCAAGATTGATCTTCGAATTTCGTCGTCTTTCTGTTCGACAAGATGTAGCACTAATCAGTATCTTGGGGCTTGTTTAAGGTTCAAATCACTCGATCCTTCCACATTCCACGTTCAAAATCGGCAATTGTTTAAGTTGGGGTTGTAAGGTCATTTTAGTCTTCCAGACTTCAGATCCAAATTACATGTAGAAGTTGGGAAGAACGTGGTCTCAATTCTTTCGTAGCTCTTTCTAACTATAATATAATTGACTTTCCTACAGTGTTACCTTAGACTTTTCTTCCATTCGTTCCATTGTTGTATAGGCTTCAGCCATTACGCTTCCCAGCCTCCTTACTGTGCACCTCTCCATTCTCACCAGTTGCCATTTGCATATTTGTTTTGTCAAACTGTGACGTCGAGCGGTTGGTTCACTTTGTGTTTGTGCAACTTAAGTTAAACTTTTTGAGCTAATTGGTTATTTTGTGGAAATTAAGTGCTGTAATTTTATTTACTTGAGGTCATTTGTACTAAAGGGTGATTTTTTAAGAGCTTGATAACTTTTAAAAAAAAAAAAACGCATAAAATTTGCAAAATCTCATCGGTTCTTTATTTGAAACGTTAGATTGGTTCATGACATTTACTTTTTGAAGATAATTTCATTTAAATGTTGACCGCGGCTGCGTCTTAGGTGGTCCATTCGGAAAGTCCAATTTTGGGCAACTTTTTCGAGCATTTCGGCCGGAATAGCCCGAATTTCTTCGGAAATGTTGTCTTCCAAAGCTGGAATAGTTGCTGGCTTATTTCTGTAGACTTTAGACTTGACGTAGCCCCACAAAAAATAGTCTAAAGGCGTTAAATCGCATGATCTTGGTGGCCAACTTACGGGTCCATTTCTTGAGATGAATTGTTCTCCGAAGTTTTCCCTCAAAATGGCCATAGAATCGCGAGCTGTGTGGCATGTAGCGCCATCTTGTTGAAACCACATGTCAACCAAGTTCAGTTCTTCCATTTTTGGCAACAAAAAGTTTGTTAGCATCGAACGATAGCGATCGCCATTCACCGTAACGTTGCGTCCAACAGCATCTTTGAAAAAATACGGTCCAATGATTCCACCAGCGTACAAACCACACCAAACAGTGCATTTTTCGGGATGCATGGGCAGTTCTTGAACGGCTTCTGGTTGCTCTTCACCCCAAATGCGGCAATTTTGCTTATTTACGCAGCCATTCAACCAGAAATGAGCCTCATCGCTGAACAAAATTTGTCGATAAACACATTTCGAACCGAACACTGATTTTGGTAATAAAATTCAATGATTTGCAAGCGTTGCTCGTTAGTAAGTCTATTCATGATGAAATGTCAAAGCATACTGAGCATCTTTCTCTTTGACACCATGTCTGAAATCCCACGTGATCTGTCAAATACTAATGCATGAAAATCCTAACCTCAAAAAAATCACCCGTTAGTTGGTTATGTCCTGAGATGGCTTTGAGCAGCTGCTTGCTTGCTATGGCACTCAAGCACATCAGGAAACTCAACTCTCTGGCTGAGATTGTTTTCTAACGGTACAAGCAAACATGGCATACCGGAAGGCATAAGTGTGCTGGCCAAGTAAACACATTTTAAAGGATATTGCAAGCAAAAGTGTTGCACCAACATGAAATTCAATTAAAGTTGTAGGCAAATAAGTGCATTGTAGAGAAATTAATACAGAAATATAATAATTAGATAGGATGAGATGAGATAATTAAATGTTATTGAGATTTTTTAAATGTTTTTAAAAATAAATAATATTGTTTTGCTGGAAAGATATTTAAAAAATATTTATAATATATCTTGTCATATCTTGATCTTAGTGTACTAATGACCAGAGGTTGGCAAATTCCAAACCCATTTTAATTTGAATATAATTTTTTAACCACCTCAAATCATAAAGGCATTTGCAAATCCATCAATTAAATTTATCAAAATTTAAATTTTAAACCATTAAATTCCCCTCTTTAACCAATAACTCCCCCATAACTCCAACTGCACCTGCTCAGCATCTCTTCAGCATTCAATCAAAACCATTGGGGCGTGTTGCTTCGGTCATTCATTGAGTGCTCTTCAGTACGTTCACTTGATGGGTTTTTTATGTCCATTTTTTTCCGTTATGGCATGCTTCTATTTTCATAAAAATTTTTTGGTCAAATTTGGAGTTATTATATTTGCTTTGCGCTTAAACTTCAGTCCATTGCAGACAAAGGGGAGTATGGTTGTCATGAAAAAAAAAAAATATTGAAATATTAAATAATTTTTTTTTTTGTAATATTTAAGGTTGAATTGAATGATTTGTGAACTTCCATATTTTTACTTGGAAGTTGGAGTTTGTGTAGAGTTTAAAGAACCATTTACTTTTACTAATAGGCCTGCAATTACTAATATCAGCTAGAACTGCAATTATGAACTGCAAATGAATTATCAATATTGAAAAGGATATAAACATATTTTACAAATTTTCTACTTGATTTCATATTTTTCCACCCACATTTCATTTGGGTCCTTTTAAATGAAGATTTGGAGAGAAATATTTGATTGATTAGATTTAATAATGATGAAGTATCGGACATAGGTTTATAAAAATCAATCCTGCAGACTTTCGAATGAGTTTACTAGTAATTTGTTTGTCTCGATGATTTCACTGGACCGTAACTACTACTTACATACCCTGGTTCGAATTGAAAATAACTGGGCAGACGTTATATGGTTAATCCTAACACTTATAGCGGAATACTAAAGCAATGATAATTGGTCTTGAAGTAACACCAGTCTAACGAATGTCTCGGCCTTTCAGACCTTTGATGAATAAGGTCTCCCTTTTCGTCTTTCTTTCGTCGTCATATTGTATAATTTCCCCAAATTATCCATATAATTTTTCTTAATTTGGCATGCTAAAGATGCAACTATAGACCATATTTACGGCTCGTTACTTAATTTGATTCGAATATTCCTTTTGTCTTCATCTTTGGTCGTTATTATCTGTATTATAATAGATGTTGTTCATTATGCTGCTATGGATTATGGAAAGCCATTAGGACACATCCTTAGCATATATTCCTCGAATATTTTCTTCCGAAACTATTTTTTTTTTTTTAATTAACAAAATGGCACCCTCTGGTTTTCTTTACTTGATTTTCGTGAAAAAATAACTGATTTTGATTGGACTTAAAAATCAAATTTTTTGAAAACATAAAAGGCTCCGATGAGGGCCGCCAGGGTTATTAAGTATTCTAAAAGCTGTAGAAATTTCATTTAAATATACTAAGCGGTTTTCGAGTTACAGCTGTCACCAATTCAAAACACAAAAAAAAAGTTTTGAGAAAAGCGCTGATAAAGTTAAACTTTCACACTAGCGGTTTGGAGTGCCCGAGCGATCTTTGTTATTTGTCGAATAACGCGAACAGTAATTATCGGATCAACTTCATATTTTCAGAAAATATTTTTAAGATAGTACACTCAACGAAAAACAAAAAAAAAAAAATTATTTGAAAATCCTGACTACACCTAACCTTATGACGTTACTCAAAAATTGACGGTATCTGGAAATATAGTTCCCTGCTAAGGACCTTTAGTGTAGAACCCTAATCCATGAGCTTAACTTTAGTATTTTAGTATGTTTCTTTCACCAGTAAGAGATTCGAACTGTTAAATTAATTATTCAATCAGGTAAAAAATAATTCGGTCTCCAATATTTATATTGGGATGACATGAAATCTGAAAATAGTCGAATAATCGAAAATGTTAGAAGAAACAACAAATCGGCACAAATATTAGCCGAAATATACCGAAAAATGTCCATCCCTGCATTAAATTTTTCTTTCCAAGCACTCAGTACATCACATTTTTTAAATTTTCAAAAATATTTAATAATCGATTCCGCACGAATTGAAAACTGCTTTAATTCACTTTAAATTCCTAAAAAAAAATCCAACAATTGCAACCTTCAAGCAAAATTTCTGCTAGTCATTCTCCCCATACCACCAACTGCTTCACTCGCATACGATTTCACTTAATCTTTCCGCCCGACTATCAATGACAATGGCCATTACGACGGCGCTGCTGTGCAATGAGCTGCCGCTTAAGCGAATTATGAAGTGGATACGCATAAAAATTTATTGCCAAGAAATAAAAATCACTGCAGCGCCGCCACAGTAAGCAAGCAGTAAGTCGCGCAGAACCAAAAAAAAAACGAAAAGGAAATCGCAAAAAAATATGGAAAAAATCACAGCAGCAAATTTTGGGGAGATAAAAATAAAATAAAAGCCTGTACTTAGATGACGCTGCAGGGCACTGTTGAGTGCAAAAGATTAAATCAGCATGTGGAGAAAGCAAAGAAAGGAAATTAAGGACCAAAAAAATATGTAAAAAATTCATAGGAAAAATTCATTTCAAAAAAGAAAACAGGCGGCGTAGAAATTTTGCGGTTTGCCTCTTGGCAGCGCGCATTAACTGCAACAACAACAGCAACAACAATAATCATAACAATAAGATATGGTAGGTTAGCAAAAAGAACAAAAACAACAAAAATAGTGGAAACATTTTTTTTTATGGTGGCACAAGCAAACATACATATATGTGCATTTATGTGGTGTTGTTGGTGGCACATACGCGAACTTGCAACATCTTAAATATGTAAGTACATGAAAGTCCTTTTAATCTCTGGCACATATCAACTGACTCTGATAACAATTTGGTCACTTTAAGTGAAGCAAATTTATTTATAAGCTTTTTTTTATGCAGTCCCCATCCCAACAGCACCCATCACAGCACCGTGGCACAACGCAAGCAGTGGGCAGCTGATCAAGTGCCATCGCCTCGGGTTTATCTAAAACACATTTTTTTCATTTTTCTCTTTCGCAATTTTTCTTCGCATTTCTGCTTCTTTTTTGTTTTTGCTTTTGCTTTTAAGCTGACTACATGTCTTTCGACTGCCTTGCTTGCTTCTTTGACATGTCAAGTGGGGATAAGAATGACCATACTGTGTACTGCTCATGTAGTTGTTGTTGTTTTTATGCCATTTTTTAGTACCACACATCCTCACATTTGCTATGTACTTTAGTAAATTGAAGCAAATGGGCATTGATGTGCTGGTTACATGAGAATTTCGCCCGCTGGCTGGCACTGCTTGAGTGTGTCCTTACTGGCAGTGACCGCATCACCCTTCGAGTGGGTGTCTGAGTGAGTGTCTTAATCGTGTTTTATGTAGCGTTACAGGCTCATGCTTGCTTCGCCTTCAATTTACTACCCCAACCACCGCTTTCGGCTATACAGTTATTCCATACATCTATTTTTTGTTGCTTGCTTCTTGGACGACAACCCAAACCCATCAAGTTGACTAAATTTTTTATGATTCCTTACTATTGCCAGTTGTAATTCTATTATGTTGTGATTTTTCGTGTTTTTTTTTCTTATTCTTCATATGTGTAATCAGACATATAAAGGCGCACTTGTGTATGTCTGTATATGTGTGTGGTAGAGTTTTTTATTACACACTTAAGTTCTCATAAATAAACAATTACATGCGTTAAGGCAGATAGAAGGGGATATACATCTGTATGAATGTGAGTAGCTTTCGCATTTCTTGGGACCTTGTAGTGTAAATAAATCTCATCACTTGAATTATAGATATCAGCGCATTACTGTCAACTGTTGTTAGCTGTGATTTGTGTTTTGTTTTTGTTGTAGTATATTCCCTATTTTTTTTTCCTTACTTGAATATATCAAATTATGTCACATTTCTCTTTAACTAATTATGTGATGGAGGTGCTACAGAGTATTAGAAATTAGCTGCTTGATTACACTTTTTATTAAATTGCGACAGGGATTCGCTAACAATGTTTTATGACATTCTACACTTTTCCAAAAAATGTGTGCATTAAAACAAAGCAGTTTTTTTTTAAATTTATTATATGAGATGTGTTCAAAAAATAACGGGAATTATAAAAATATAAATTTTCCAAAAGTTCAATTGTAATTTTTTTTATTGTTTTGATACACATCCCACTGAAGTGCGATAAAATTTTACTGTATTCATTGTTTACTTTGTCTGTAGCAGCCGCTGAGGTTAGACGTGTTGTTATGAGTTTGCGGGTTTTCATTTGTCAAAAGATCACTTTTCGTTGCTTGTTCGTAATTTCTTGGCCAAAACAATACTTGAACGATGCCGCAAGTTCCATATTCCCGAAAACAAAGATATCTTTAAAGCATACGAGAAATCGTTGAAAGAGTCAAAGGCTAGCACAAAAATCAAATTTGAGAAGTGTTTCCACGATTCGACAAAGAACCGCTGGCATATATGCATAATATCGAATGAGGACTATTTTGAAGGCGACAACATTAATGGAGCATATTAAAAAAAAATCAAATTCCCGTTATTTTTTGAACACAGCAATTTATTTATCACACAATTTATTTCTGAAAACTAATATAGTTAACTAGTAGCACCGTTCTTTAAGTAAAGTAAGAGCGATCTTAATTGAAAACAAAACGTTCAATTATGTACGTTCAAACAAGTTCAATCACCCTTTGAAGGGCTTTTTATTGCTTTCTCTAATGGTCGTACTGGATAAACACTGGACGTGACTGTAAATTTATATCTACCATCTTTAGGGATTTTGTACTAAATTTAAGTTTTCCTTAGGAAATTTATTTCAGATATACATACATAACCAATTTTCATTAAGATTTCTAGAAGATTCTCGATTCTAACTGCAGATAGTCCTAAGGATGGGCCCAGTCAGAAGTATAATATTTAAGCCTAGTTTGTAATAACCATTTTAGGAGCACATCTGTGCGTTTACGAATTAATTCCATAAAGATTATACATTACATTACTAGCTCGAAAAACTTTATAGATTTGTTCACAAGATGTATCTGAATCAAGGATCATCCAGTTAATCTCAACTTTCCTGGATTAAATTTTTACCAAAAAAAAAAATGTATCTGCGCCCAAAAGTCAATGGAGAACCTGTTGATAAATCAATGACTGAAATTATTGAAATTCCATAAAGAAACACGCAAGTCTTTTAAAGAATTAACTGCAATGAGTCCGTTTTCATTATCATAGAAATTTTGCTTATTTTGCATAGCCACTTTCACAAGTCAGGGTTTGGTTAAGGTGGTGATCATCTTTGGAATTTCGTTACCTTACTGGATCCTGAGAGCATGGTTATGATGGTTATGAGGTTTCAATTTCTGCATCATACTAATGAAATACGTTTCAGGTACAATAGGAAAGGGTAATTTTTGGAATATCTGAAGTCATAACACCCGGCTTGACAAAGCGACATAATCAAATGTAAACTGAAGCGACCTTTGGTACACTATACCCAACATGAAGTTGGGGAATTTATTATAATTTGACATGTATTGATAGTCTTAAATATTCAGACGACGGTTTCATAATATTGGAAATTCTCGTCAGCTAAATGTATCCTAAATGTATCAATTTTTTTGCTCTTTATTCAATGCTTTTTAAAAAGTGATAGGATTTAGTTCAAATATGCGCCGTTACGTTTCCTCGTAGAAGCCTCCCTCCTTATTTGCGAAGAACTCGGACAGCCACTTTTCACAAGGCTCTTTTGAGTTCAACTTTACACCACCAAGGGCGTTTGCCATGGACAGGATCAGGTAATCACTTGGCGCTATGTCCGGGTTATATGGTGGATGTGATAAAACCTCCCATCCGAACTCCCGTAGCTTCTGACGAGTCATCAACTAAGTGTGTGGTCTCGTGTTGTCCTATTGGAATACTACACCCTTCCTGTTGGCCAATTCTGGACGCTTCTGGTCGATCGCCTGCTTCAAGCGCTCCAGTTGTTCGCAGTAGATGGTAGAATTAAGTGTCTGACCATATGGAAGCAGCTCATAGTGGATGATTCCCTTCCAATCCCACCAAATACACAGCAAAACCTGCTATGTGTTACAACCTATTTCTTATAAGCATTTAAGGGGTTGGGGGGTTGTTGGGTAAGGTTTGTTTCGTCGAAAAAAGACCTTTTTTCTTGATTTTTTTTTCGAAAAAATTATTGCTGTAGGTTTATTTTACTTATTATTATATGACAGTACAACATTTGAAGGATACTTAAAAAAAAGTTTTATCGAAAAATAGCGAGGAATAACGGATTTATCGTCGATCTCTGCAGGCACCTCGAAAAAAGTTGTTGTGCGGTGACCAGCCTACAGCATCACTGGATCATCCGAAACCAAAAAAATCAAAATGCGCTCTTTAGTTTATTAGTTTATCTTTCAATTGACGTCGAGTTTTTTTTTTTAATTTTTAAATTTTTCAATTTTTGGTACCATTTTCAAGCCAAAATGACGATTTTAGGCGAAAAAATCGACCTATTTGTTATTGTAAAATTGTTAGTAATTAAAATTTTTGGAACTCGACGTCATTCGAGAGCTATATACATGTAGAATATTTGTTCAAAATTTCAAAACGATCGATGCAGTAGTTTTTTCTATAGGCTGGTCACCGACTTTAAAAATGACATATTAGGGAAAATCGACTCAAAGTTTTGTACACTCAGCGCAGATAGCTGGAGGTACCGTTATTCAACCTGCTGTAACCTCATTAGTTTCTCTCCGAATGACCTAAAAGTTTAACACAATATTCTTGAGATGTTGATGGTTCAGAAAAAAAATTAAAAAAAAAATTAAAAACAAAAGTTGTTAATATGCTCCAAACAATAACAGCAATACCGGGTCCTATTGAAGTACGCCTAAAATTTGCTAATTAAACCTTAGCTGTATTTATAACACACCTCTCTACCACATGTATTTCGAACACAAAATGTTCCATGGAAGTGGAAAATTTGATGAAAAATGCACGCCTTAATATGTCTGAGCACGCAATGTAATTTAAGTTTAATTGGCTAATTATGCGCATACAGCGCGCATTTTAAGGTAAATAAACAAACTATTTACTAACGTCTGCTGTGCTGTGCTGCGCAGCACTCCAAACACACACACATACCCTCTGCGTGGTGCGTCATAAAAACCGAAAGACGATTTGAAGAAAACTAAAAACTAATGAAAGCGCGTTACTCATACGTCATGTCTAACAGCGAAACGCAAGGAGTTGACGACGCACTCCTTTGTCTGTGAATGTGTGCATGTGCATGCATGTTATCAGCTTCGTGAATGCTTTTGCAACAGTTTATGACTACAGCGTTGAAACGTTGCAACGAAATTAGAAAATTTTCATATGCAACACATTGCCGTCATCAGCGGTGAGGGAAATCAGTCCCTTGCACTTCAGTATAAATGAGAGCTTCGTCGCTGGATTTTCGGTGCATTTTGATGTTGAAATGTGTAGTTGGGTTGTCTTAAGCGTTTGCATAAACTTATATTATTTACTGTTAGGTAGATATGTGTGTGACGGTGTTGTTTTACCTATGTATATGTGCGTGTAATAACGGTGAAATAAATTGCGTAGCACTGAGTTTATTAGTTCAGTATTATGGTAACCCACCGTGCAACGACAGCAGCTAGCATAAATCAGTTGGCATACAGACATGATTTTGCATATTTCGAGAATTTAGTGTAGTCAAATGTCAGACAGTGGGATGGAAATTAATGATTTTGGTGGAAAAATTTATGAAAATAATATTTTGCAGTTCTTAAGAGCGCATGGGTTTTATAATTATATTTTTCACTAAAATCTTGTTATATTGAACTAAACTGACAATTTCTAACATACATATTTTCAAACTCTTTCTGCTAGTAATTTAAAAAAATGTTTTTCAGCGTATGAAATAATCCATTTTGAATTTGAAAGTGTCATAACTTCTTGAAGAAATGTTTACTTTAAAATGATGGGAGACCAATGATCTGACACCCTCTAAAATATTCATTGATATGATTGATTCAGATTTTATTGGATCCCATGGTTGAATAATTGTTCCGGAGCCTTTCTAAAAATGGTCGCATAGTTTATACCATACGAATTAATTAAAAAAATAAGTTAATATTTACTATTTTCTTGACTTTTTCGGTTCTCCAGAAATATCCCGAAATATAATACCTATGAAAGAATATATATTGGTTTTACTTGGAGACATGATAAAATTTTGACTTCTAAATATAGTAATACTGCCTTTGTAAAAGAGGTTGAAGATAAATTGATAGGTTTCTACGGCATCTCATTTCAGAACATGTGTGAAATACGGGGAAAATATATTTATTTAATTATCTATATTAATGTCGTAGCCTTCAAAATAGCTCATATTCGATATAATGCACTCATTACAGCATTTCTTAAAATCGTTCAAACACTTCTCAAACTAATTTTTTCGGATAGCATATGTCTCTTTCCGCGATTTCTCGTTTATAGACCTTTCAGATTCCCGGTATAGTATTGTTTATGGCCAAGAATTGACGAATAACCAACTAAGTGTGGCCATTCATAAAAACGTCTAACCTTAGAGACTGCTACAGACAAAGTAAGCAATGTATACAGTTTAAAATTTTGTCGTACTTCAGGGACATGTACATATATCATCATAATAAAAAAATTTGAGCAATCGGAAATGTTTAAATTCCCGTTATTTTTTGAACACCCTTTTTTATTTTACTATATTTCATCGTACTTCAGGGGCATGTGTATCAACATAATAAAAAAATTTGACAGTTGGTATTTTGAAAATTTGAAAATTCCCGTTATTTTTTGAACACACATCGTAAAAATTTGATTTTTGATATTGCTGAGAGAACCTCAACCCAGTCGAAATTAAATATTTCGCCTCTCTCTTTTTTTTTAACATTTAGAAAGCTTTTCAAGTCTAAAGTAATGTTTTAAAATTAGTACGAAAATATTCTAAACATCCCACTGTGTGTGCTTGCAGCTATGCAACTAACTTGTTTACTGTGAATATTGCATTCCTGTTGCTACTGAGCGTTAGTATATATATTTATATAATTATACTATAAGTGTGTGTGAATATGTATACAGGTAATGAAAACTAATATAGCCACGTTGCTCACGCTCTTATGGATATATATATATATGTATATTATATATGAAAATGCATATGCCACTAAACATCAACTAGCGGTTAATTTATGTCGGCAAATTTATTTATGCAAAAAGGCAGATATGTAATTAATTATAAGCGCAAGGTAGATGAGGTTACTATATGGTGGTAAAGGAAAATGTGACGAGGACATAGTGAACGTACATACATATACATATATAAATATACATCCATACATATATGAAGTATGGGTTCACGCAAGCAAGTGAAGATGATGAATTTGATAAAAGTGAGAAAATATTAAATTTTTCGATTTAAAAGGACTCAAATGACTAAAAATTTTCTAAAACTAAAACATATTTTTAAAAATATTTTTTTATTTTTTTTATAATAATATTTTTTTATAAATTATTTATTTATTTTTTTTATTAAAATATTTTTGATTCTTAAAATTGTTAATATACATATTTATGTAATTTTTATTTTTTCAAATAATGTTTTTTATAATTTCCTATGCACTGAAAAAGCTTTCAAAATCACCTGAGTTAGACAAATTGAAATTTAATTAAAACCATAAGCCTGTCACCATCTTCACTTCACTCAAGCATGCATTTCGAAGTCGATCCCTCATACTTTCATACATATATCCTCTCTATTTAGAAGCAACCAAAATTCACCCGAGATATCACATACTCTAAAAAAACGAAATTTCACAAAAACAAAGAGAAGTAATGGAGTCTAGCTTAACTCCCGCCACTCGACATTAATTAAAAATTTAGCCCTCTACGTATGTTTCTATATGTGTGTGTATCTGCGCATGTAGGCATATATTATTAAAAATCTAAAATAAAATTTCCTGACAGCCCACACACAATTTTATTCAGTCTTAATGAATAATGCGCGCCGTCAAAGGATATGTAGGCACTTATTTGAATACTTTCACATAAGCCATAGCACTCATATACAATAAATATATGCAAGCATATGTGTGTATATTTTTTTCTCCAGCTAAATCTCGGGGGCATCATGTCGTCGAGGTTAAAAATATGTATATTTGCAGCCACCTTCCGCCTCCACCTCCACCTCTTTCCGATCAACCTAACACATTTACTTTATTTATCCTTTATCCTTGATACTCGAGCAGAGTAGAGCAGCGCGTAGCGCGTCATTATGTGCGTGCCACACCCCTACCACACAACACACGCCAGCAATTTTGTTTGTTTGTATGTGTGTGTGTGTGTGTGCGCGTAGGTTCATCAGCAAAGAATTTTCAAATTTTCCAAACCCTTATCATAAATTAAGTAAAGAAGCAGCGCTCTATTTGCCTCAACTCGTCACTCTAAAAAATGTTATAACCCTATCCCCACTACCGTCGCAAGCCAACGCCAAAATGTGAATGATAGCATATTCTTTGTTTTTGTGTGTGCGTGTGGGTTGGGGGAAAGGGTTAATCAGTGTAGTATTCCAGCGCGCGTATGCAGATATTTGTATGCGGGAAATTCATCATCAGCGAGTTTTCCGTCACACACACATACGCGCTCACACAAGCCTTTGACATAAGGGCGATTGGTTTGCTGCTTAGTCGGTTCGGTTTTGGGACTCTGCTGTTGGTTTTTTGGTTGGGGGTTGGGGGTATGAAGACCCGGAGCTGACTGTGCGTCTGATTAGATATACGAAATAAAAATGTTTGTTGAAATGTGTGCAAGAGACAGCAAGGATTGAAGTCCCATTGGTGGATAATGCTGATGTGTGCTGCATAGTGTGGTTTTAAAGCAAGATGAAACCGGATTTGATTCGTTTTTTTTCCTGCAAGACATGTAGGTGATTTAGATTTTAAAGTGTTTTTTCATGTTCATACGTGAATCTAACCTCAAATTATTACGTTGTTAATATTATTTAGAGATAGGTTCCATGTAGAATATTCTTCTTCTTCTTGACTTCCACGCATCTCTCCTTTTGGTCCTTCTCCACCTGGTCCTTCCATCGGAGTGGAGGTCTCCCTCTTCCTCGGCTTCCACCAGCGGGTACTGCATCGAAAGATTTACTATTGATTTAGAGTATTATCGCATAAAACCCTCTAATAATCATATTTGTAACGATTTAAATTTTCTTTAAAATACAATGTGCTATACGAATCGATAACAGCGCACCATTCTTCTCTTTCCCTCGCCAATTGGAAATCCCAAGTGTAACCAGGTCGCTCTCCACCTGGGCTTTCCGACAGAGTGAAGGCCTTCCTCTCCTTCCACCGCCGGGTGCTGCATCGAACTCTTTCAAAGCCGGAGTTTTTTCGTCCATGGGGACAGCATGACCTAGCCAACGGAGCCGCTGCCTTTTTATTCGCTGAACTATGTCAATGCCGTCGAACTCGTACGGCTCATCACCATACCATAACTCTTGCGCAATTTCTTCTCTAGACAACTTCTAGTGTCGTGTCATCGGATGTTGACATCGTCCAAGCACCATAAAGCATGACGAGAATGATGAACGACTTATGCTGTTTGGTTTTGGTTCGTCGAGAGGGGACTTTATTGTTCAATTGCCTACTCAGTCTAAAGTAGAACCTGTTGGCAAGAGTGATTCTGGGGGTTGGATGCCGAGGCCGACATTGTTATTGTTGTTGATACTGGTTCCTAAGTATACGAAATTATCGACGACTTCAAAGTTACGACTGTCGACAGTGACGTGGAAGCCAGGAGATATTTCGTCTTGTCCTCATTCACCTCCATGGCTACTTATTAGGTTTATTAAAAAATTGGAAGAAGTGTGATAATATTTAATAATTCTGCCGATATTAAAGCTATTTCTATACTTAATGATAGAAATAATGCCGAAAAAATCCTGCAAGTTAATTTCGGGATCCCGAAAAATTACGATTTTTAAAAGACTGTCTATAAATTTAATTCAAACAAAATTAATTTTGGCATCCCAAAGAACAAACAGTTGCAAACCACTTTTTATTAGATCCCTTATAGAAGTCAAAGAAGAAGAAGAAGAATATTGTTTAATGATTCAGATGTTATTTTAGCTCTTTCCATACTAAATCTATTAGGTCTACAACTTTGCTTCCGCCGTTTTCCAATAGAGGACTCTAGGGTCAAGCACTGGTCGATTAAATCGATTTTTTTTATATCGATCTTGGACATTTGCGTCAACATTAACCCAACAAAATATTTGTAGAGATCTGTTTGCATCCCAAACATATTCTCAACTGAACACTTTTTGAGCCGAATTCTCGACATTTGCGGGAAATTTTGCTTTTCCTTTTTAATTCCAAGAAAAGTATGGCTGAGGCTCATCGAATGTCTTAAATTAAAAAAAAAAAAACGTCGGAAGCTAAGTTGTAGACCTAATACATATGTATGTAAGTAAGAATAATCCAGTAATCCAGGAGAAACCCCGACAATTAATTTCGGGAAGCCAAAACACAAAACTTAATTTTGTAGCTTCATAATTGGAAGAAGAAGTTATAAAATGTAAAAAAAATGGTATTATTTAACAACGCAGATGACACTCGAAACACTTTCTTTACTTATATCTACATACAATTCTTATATACTCTTATTAAGACGATTTATCTCAAAGGCAGCCCACATCCTTCCGTAATAAAGTTGTCAATTCATTGAAGTCTTCATTTTCATTACTCATCTATCGAAATCCCCCTGCCGCCTACTTCTTTACCCACAATCTTTAACTTTCAATTTGCCTTTGTCTACGCTTTCTTTTAAGCAACTTTTGAATTTCCATTAAAAAGAATCAACAAAATAACCATTGACGAACTTATCAACCACACGCACACACATGCCTGTAATGGTGTGCACACATGCAAATGAAATCGGAAATACACACAAAAACTGATTTACTTGAAAGGGTTAAAAATGAAAGGTAGAAAAAACAAGCAAACAAAAGCGGCGGCAGCAACAATATGTGTTGCTGATAAGAGATGATGAGCGAGTTAAAAAGCAGTTCAGCAAATCAACTGCCAGATATGAGCTGAGCCGCTGCTGCTGGCAGACACGTGAGACTATAGCAAATCATCGTCATTGAGCTTATCGCGCTAAGCAAGCGAGTGCTTTGTGTTGGAGGCTCAGCTAAATCCAAAATAGCAGGTTCTACTTACTGCTAGCTCTATCACTTTCTTATTTACTCAAGCTAAACTCTGCAGTAGCATATTCCTTATCGCGTCCACAGCATCTACGTGGTCTGCCTAAGGAGAGCCTTGGGCATAAGTTGCCTGTATTGCATAGCTGTTACTTAAAGATGGCAGCCAACTCGGAAGCACTTAATGAAAACATGAAGCTTTTGACATTGATTACAACCACACGGCAGCAAAGCAGCGCCGAGGCTAGTGCTACCAACGCCGCCACCGCTTGCCTATCCTACCAATTTGCTACTCAGCCCCCCACTCCATTACTTACTCGCTTCTATTTGCGTAGACAATCTGCTTAAATTCGCTTCTCTTCTTATTCCTTTTATACGTGGTAGACGCGTCGCTTTAAGAAGCATCCGATGGCCGCTTAACTCTTTATCGCGTGCCACCCCGCCTCCAATAGCAATCGCCGTGGATTGCTTGAAGCATCGTACGCCGTTTTAAAGTCACTTAAATTTAAGGACAAGAACAAGCACCGACAATGCTGGTTGCTTGCCTACCATGCCCTTACTTATTCTTGTTTCCAACCGCACCGCCTTGCCGCCGTATACCCCGTCAACCCTTATGCGCTAGCCGCTTGTGGCAACATCACAATTCAACCCTTATCACTGACATTTCATGCTGTTGTTTGCAACGTGCTGCCCTTTTCGGGCATTGTTGTTGTTGCTATGAAGTAAATATTGTTGTTGTTGCTGTTATTGTTGTATTATTTATGAAAATCGTCGACGTTATCGGGCACTCAAATATTTACAACCAAAAGCTTACGGTTGCGATAATTAAAATTGTATCCGAAATTTACTCATTTCGTTCCCCTCATCACCCCACTAACCAAGCCAAGCCTGTCCTAGTCGTTGAACTCCTTCGCCTGCTACTTCCTGCGCGTGCAGTTTTTTCCAAGCGTCTGTCATACTGTGTTCGTACTCAATACAGACGCACACACACATTTAAATTTGAAATCTTTTCGGTTTTATTTTTAATAATTCACGCATAACGCAGCTGTAGCAACGAATGGGTTAATGGCAAGCTCAATACTTGGCACTTAAGCCATGGTGGGGGGTTGGTTTGATTTCGCCGCGCTCATTGCCACACAATTGTTGTAATCGTTGGAGCTTTGCGTGGATTTTGAATACCTACTTCTTCTGCTTCTGCTTCCTCTTCTTCTTCCTCTTCTCAGTGCCACAACCTAACGCATTAACTCAGAAATTATGACGCTCAACAGCGTGGTGTGGTTGCTGGGATTTAAGCATTTTAAATTATTAAAGTGGATATACATTTTTAATTGCCGCGCATTCGAGAGGGTTTTGCAATTTTGTTGACGATTTGGTAAAACACAAATTGTGTTAAAGTTGTTATGTTCCTTTGAATGTATTTTAGATGGTTTTATGTTACATTATTTTGCTTAAAGATAGGTTCGATGAAGTCTTTATATTTAGAAGATTACCACATAAGCGTCTTTCTCTCAGTATTGTATAGATTCATGTATATGCAAACCTATTAAAGTCGGAACCTTATAAACTACTTATTAGAGCTAACTTTTGAGTGCATTCTGACTTGAAATCAGTTTTTCAAATGTACTTCTCACTCTCACTTAGGTTATTCTTGATGCAGATGACTGTACCTATTAAAGACAAGAGTTATTGATCAATATTTTCTACTTCCTGGCAACTAACCGCCCATTCAAACTCCCAAATGCTTAGTCTTATGTATTATCGCGAATATTAGAACGATCCCGAAAAAGTCCCGAAATATAAACGCTGGCAAAAAGCTAATTAAGTTTCTAATGTATTATAATTGGAAAGTTTGGAATAAAACGCAATTTCAGGATCATATCTCGAAAAATAAACCTTTCAAACCGTTTTTTACTAGGATAAAATGGAGACCCAATATTTTTTTTGCTGGAAAATAAATAAACAGAATAGATTGTGAACATTTTGTAAAACGATTAACGGAAGCACAAATCGTAGCTTTTTTCCTTAAACAGTGAGTCTCAATTTCCATATAGCCAACTTAGTGACTTCTTAGAATCCTAGAACAACCATTTTGTTGGCCGAAAAGTATAACCAATCCTTTAGAAAGAACACCATCACATTTTTATTGTAAGAAAAATTCCACAATTGAGGGAACAATGATCTTTCAACCTTTCTCCAACTACAAAATGAACTAAAGGGGTTTCAATAGGGACGCTACAAAAGTAGATCGATAAGGACAGCAAACGACGCTATATTTTCCCCCCTCTTTTGACATTTCTCTTCAGTAAGGTTTGCAATTTCATCATGGAAAGATATACGTCCAACAACGAATCGAATTATTGAAATTTATTAGCGAAATCCGGAGTGGCCTCAACTTAAGAGCGTTATGTCCAATTTATGGTCGGCTCATTTCTGGCTGAATGGCTTCGTCAATAAGCAAACCATGCGTTATTGGTCAGGCAGCAATCCACACGTATTCCATGAGTCATCATTGCATCTCGAAAAAAATACGGTTTGGTGCGGTTTTTGAGCCGGTCCAACTTTTTTTGGACGTACTTCTTCTGTGATGATCAAGACCGGCACGTTACCGTGAATGGGAATCGCTACCGCACAATGATAACCGCATATCTTTAGACCGATTTGGATGATATGGACTTGGACAATATGTGATTCCAACAGGACGGCGCCACAAGCAACACAGGGAATGTCACAATCGAATTATTGAAAACCAAGTTTGGTGAACGTGCTATCTCACGAAATGGCCCAGTCAATTGGCCGCCTATATTGTGCGATTTGACGCTATTAGACTATTTTCTGCGGGGCTACGTCAAGTCTAAGGTCTATGCCAACAAGCCAGCGACGATAGATGAACTTCTGACGAATATCGAACGTGAGATTGTAGCATTATAGGCCGATTTATGCTTGAAAACCGTCGAAAATTGTGTTCAGCGTCTGGACATCTGCAAGCAAAGGAAATCGGGTTCCATACATCGTGGCATCGAATGTACTTTCACAAAAATAAAGAATTTCATTGATATCCCAACCCGTTTTTGTTTTATTTACTAATTTATTTAAAAACTTGTGTAGTGCTCTTATTGAAAACTCCTTTATAAATAAATGTGATATGACTCGAAGGTCAGCAAGTATAATAGTTCGAAATCACTTTAAAGCTATTTCCATAAAAATGTATAGATATGAGAAGAGTAAATTACATGAAGGGCTCAAAAAGTTTGATGGGTTCAATGAAAATTTTCTTCAAAACAGTAAACATTATAATCAGGGTCTTTTTGTGCTAAAAATTAGACTCACAACTATTAGCTAAAGCTGTTTCAATATAATAATTGGTTATCGTTTAAATATCTAGTGTGAAGAAACATTATTTAGTTATCTCAGTTTCTTATATCTGCAGACTTTTACAGTTCAATAAAAAGTGCTTCTTTCTCACATAAGCCGTTCTATAAAAACAAGTGAATAATTGCAGTTTGTGCTGTTCAAAGAATGAAAAGACAGTATTAGTATTTCGCCTAAAGGTATGCTTCACTAAAAATGAAAGAGGCTTTTAAAACAGTTAGCAAACAAGCAAAAAACCTCTAACTTGCCCATACCAAAGTGTATTCAACAAAGTGAACTAAGTATTTGACATACCCGATTTTGACAATAAAATAGTAAACAATACATGTATTATTGTAGTTTACATTAACCCGTCTTTTTTAACTTTAACAATATAATATATATTGATAAAATTGTTTGCAATTTGTCAGTTGGAGCACAAAACCTTAGTAAATTGCTTCCATGAGTTGTTTTGCCTAAGCAGAAAGTATTCGGCATTTTCTTTTATTCATTTAAAAAATATTTTTTTTTGGTTTGAAATTTGTTTACTTTTGAATTTCAAAATTTGAATTTTTGAATAAATGTATGGGTTAAATCATTGGCAACAAACATGTCACATTCGGGTAAAAAATTGTGATATGTCATATACCTGGTTCACTTTGTTGAATACACTTTGGCCCATACGAGTCACAATAATAATAATATCTTAATTATTTTCACTGCATTTTAATTTAATCCACATTTTTAATTACCAATTAGTACAGCAATCTAAACAAAGTGTCAGCAATTTCACTTAAAATTTCAATATAAACAAAAGTAAAAGAGCTGTTCAGCACTTCAAATCATTTTTAGGTAGTTACGAAATGAAAATTGAAAATCACCAACAGCACTAGTAATCACGTAATGGAATGGCAAACAGCAAGTGAACAAATGAACGAATTCGAGTTTTTTATAAAAAGAATGAATGAAAGAGTTGCTCATTTGCTGCCTGGCGTCATTTGGGACATGTACCTCCTCCTCAAGTCCTAATAAAGGTCCAACTTGTGGATGCAGTACAACTTTTTTGCACGCAGATTTACACAGACTTCAACTGATAATGAATGAAAGACACAAGTACAACGGGCGGTCAGTAAAAAAAAGAGCAAAGTACTGGACAGGACTACACACATGGCATGCGGGGTATGTGAGACTGTAGCGGTTAAAATGGAGATGGACAACGCTGCGGGCAGTCTTAATTTGGTCAGTGCGACCGCGTTGACGCTTACATTTGCACTTCGCATTGTTGCTTTCGGCTGAAGGGATCTGAGTGCGAGAGATAGAGAGGGAACAAGAGGTTTAATGTAATGGCGTTTTGTATTTCTGTCCCATCATGGGATGTACGTTGGCTGGCGCACAGGTTGGTTGGCGCACAAAATGGATGAGTCGGTTTATACGGTCCGGAAACGGAACTTGACGTATGTGGCCATACGCTGTTGGCCTTTGGCAGTGGTGAGCTAGTGGTGTTTCGCTTGGACTTGCAGGTTTGCGCCTGAACATATGCTACGGAAATGATTGTGAGTGGCAAAAAAACGCAGTAGACTCGGGTCTAATGTATTTACCTATAGTTTGGATGTATGTGTGTGTGTTTTTTATTTAAATTTGCATTTGTTAGAGCAAAGTTGAAAGTGGCAATGGCGAGCAAACAGATTTTAATGCAAAATTACATAGGAAAGATCAACATATGGCCGCACGCAAAAGTCTAGAGCTTTTTTGTGACTTTTTAATCTCTTCATATAACAAAAAAATGGTTATAAATATTTTTTTATTTCCGACTTGATTTCATTACTCCGCTTAAGTGTTGTTGCTTAATAGCTAAAGCCGCACCTTTTATCAGCTGCGTTAGAAAAAAGTCCTCATATAGCATGAAATTGCTTTCGGTTTGCACTTAATTTGTTTAAAATTTCATTTCCGCATTGCTTCATTAACATTTCTATTTCGGACAGCATTTAAAAAACAAGCTTACAAGCAACCCAACATTTGAACTCTTCTTTTCTTTCATTAAACTGAAGTGTGAACTTATTTAACCCTTTGGTGTGCAAAAAGCTCTCACTTTCTTTCTCCCACACGCTCGCGCCAACTTTTTTGTCTCAATTTATTTTTATTTTTTGCTGGTCGCTCGCTTTAAAGCTTAAAACTTTCACACATTTATGACTTTTGCCGCCGTCGCCGCCACCGCCGACTGCAGCGGTTGCCGCTACGCACATGACCTTGAAAACTTAATTTGCCTACAGCCCCGCCCCTATTTCCTATGCATTTCTATACATTAACCCACAACGCCGACGCACAATAGCTGCGAAAGTTTAGTTAACGCCAGTCTCGGCGTCGTTGGCGTCCGCTAAAACTCACCCAAACAAGTCGAAAACTTTACTTTAAAACTTTCTTCGGCAGCGATCCCATCCCGCTCCGATTGCACGCAAGTTTGGTAGTTAATAATAAAAATTAAAAACTTTTACGTCAAACAAAAGACAGACATACAAACAAAAAAACAAAAAAAAAGTGCGAAAAGAAATCTTCACTTAAGCAACGCAAAATTGCCACAGACATCAAATATATATATATGTATTTTGATAACAAAAACTTGCACCACTTCCTGGCCTAATTTTTGATTATACCACATAAAAGCCGAGTAAAGTTTTTAGGCTCAGCTGAAGTTTTCGCGCGGAAATCAATAAATTTCAAGACTTCGGGATGTGCTTGAAAAGGATTAGACGCGAAGTGATGGAACGCTCAGCGCTTAAAGTGTTGGGAAGCTTTAAATGGGCTTTTGTTGAATTAAGGCAGAAACTATAAACGATTACAATAACCTTAACTATCTTAATGTTTGTGCAATATAACGACTTTTAATGGAACTTATTACAACACGACTTAGCATGGTTTCATACTATCAATGCGCTTTCAAACCATAAATATATTAACTCGGATAGTATCTTCTTTATAACTGATATTCTTTTATCAACTCTTCGATATTTGCAATATACTTTCAAGCTAATTGGAAGTGCAATTGCTTATTTTCATACCGATTTATTTGAAATCACAATTTTGAGAAAATTCGAATTTTCAAAATTCAGCCTGATCAAAACCTTTCATTCAAATTATAGTAATTTACTCAAATTTTCGAATATCTTTATGAAATTTTTAGTGTTATCAAGCTTATCACTTGTAGTTTTAAATGCTTAAATTTTAATCATTTGTTCCCTTTCATGAAAATAGTCAAAAGTTCAGTAGTAACAAATATAAAAAATTTCAATATCAGCGCTTCGTTGCCCGCAACTCCGTAGAAATTAATGCTACGGGACTTAAAATGGTGGCAAACAATAGCTGAGAGAATCTACTATAGAAATAGAGTTAGTATAATTCTTACTAATTTTTTTGAAATATTTGGATAGTTTTATTACTGAAGGAAGCTTCTAAATTTTTCATATTTTTAATATTTTTTTACTAGTACAATATATCTACCGAAAAAAAAAAATATACCTAATCCCACGTCCACTTAAAATATAAATAAACTAGATTTTACGAAACTCACCCAAACTATCAACAATTTTAACCTTATAAAAACTTATAAAATCCTCTAAAATGTAAGCAAACTCCGACCAAAGGTCAATGACATCGACCAAAATGTAAAAAACCCCTACCAAAGGTCAATGACCTCGACCAAAATGTAAACAAACCTGACAGCACGTGATCCCCAAAATGTAAACAAACCTGACATCACGTGACCCACACAATGTAAACAAACCGGTCACGTGGTGTCAGGTTCGTTTACGTTTTGGGCTGAGGTCATTGACCTTTGGGCTGGGTTTGTTTACATTTTGGTTGAGGTCATTGACCTTTGACAGCGGTTCGTTTACTTTTTGGGCTGAGGTCATTGACCTTTGGGCTGGCTTTGTTTACATTTTGGGCTGAGGTCATTGACCTTTGACAGCGGTTTGTTTACATTTTGGTTGAGGTCATTGACCTTTGACAGCGGTTTGTTTACGTTTTGGCCGAGGTCTTTGGCTTTTGGTAGGGGTTTGTTCACATTTTGAATGATCACTTGAGGTTGGTGTTGTTACATCTTATGGGATTCTATCAGGTTAAAATTGTTGAAATTTTGGGCGTGTCTCGTAAAATCTAGTTTATTCATATTTTAAGTTGACGTAGGGTTAGGTTTATTTTCTTTTTTCAGAAGATAAATTGAACTAGTAAAAAATATTAAAAATATGAAAACCTTAGAAACCTCCTCAAGTAATAAAGTTTTGCAAATATTTCAAAAAATTTAATGAAAAATATACTTACTCTATTTCTATAGTTGATTCTCTCAGCTATCGAATGCTATAATTTTGAATTCCGCAGCATTAATTTCTAGGGAGTTATGGACAATGAAGCAGAGAGATTGAAATTCTTTATATTTGTTACTACTGGACTTTTGAGTATTTTTATGAAAGGAAACAAATGCATACATTTTATATTTTAAAAACTACAAGTGATAAGCTTGATAACACTGAAAATTTCATAAATATATTCGAAAATTTGAGTAAATTACTATAATTTGAATGAAAGCTGTTGGTCAGGCTGAATTTTTAAAATTCAAATTTTCTCAAAATCTTTGTTTCAAATTAATCTATATGAACATAAGCAACTGTTTTGTGGACACAAAGCTACATATACGTACATATATTATTACTTAAATACTTTCGAAAATATTATTGATGGGCGAAATCGAGGTGTAGCCTTCTTCATTTAACAGATAGCGAATATTGCAACCTCAGCCTGCCTATAGCTAATTTTTTACCGAAAGTTTCCATAAAAATTTAGATTTTCAAACATCTACTGGACTTTATACTGTATGTATCGATAAATATTTGTGTGAGATCTTAGTAAATTTAAATGAGCGTAAATTCTTGGATGTGATGGTGTATGTAGCTTGGTGGCGAAAATGGATGAAGTCGATACAGGAATTAGCATAAACCTCATATATTATAATATATATAATAATTTTCGATAACTTTGTGGACTTTTTGCCGAATATTTGGTTTAAATTGTATGTTATCTTAATCAAATTAAGTAAACAAATAAATTGGGAGAGTATAAACTGATCGGTTAACTTTTAGTCCATCCTTACTTGTTATTAATTAAAATGTTCAAGGTGAATACGTGACCCTTTTTCAACTACATCCTGTGGATCGAATGGAAATCGATTTTCTATTTTATTTTTTTTTTTAATTTTTACTTACAATTTTCAAATAAGTGGCATCCCAAATATGATTAGGTTTGAATCAAACCTCCTAAAGAGTTTCTTAATCCCAGATAGAGAAAAAATACTATGTTCGTTTCAAAAAAATCATTTACAGAGATTCTACAGGGTTAAAAGGCCACGAATTATATCGATAATAAACAGATTTTCTTAGAAAATTCCCAACTGAGTCAAACTCTTACTAACCAAATAATTTCATTATATGAACCACCAGTCTATGTACAGTGGTACCTCGACATACGAGTGCCCCAACATATGAGTTTTTCGAGATACGAGCCGACGAGCAAGTGATTTTTTGCTTTTAGTTACGAGCGAAATTCGAGATACGAGTCCGGTTCGGTTCGGTTCGGTAGTAACACGCAGTAGAGATAAAGGAGATCTTAGGAATGTGGGAGAGAGTTTAACAGTTCGTGAAAAAAAAAAAACACCCAGAAAAAGTTGCAACAGGTCGTGCATCTGACCTTTTTAATGACTCTTGCCTAACTCATTTCCGGAACATTCTGCGAGGGAGGAAGAAACAAACCTCCTTGGGCATGTTTTTTTCTAAACGGCCTACAGGTGAAAGCGAGAAAAATGTGGCGAAAAAGTCAAAGACCAGAGAGGATATCTAATTTATTTCTTTACATTCTCTTTTTTGTTTTTGTGTAATAAATATTTGATATTTATAAATACGTTTTTATTATTCAAAACCACGTAACAAAAATAACTGGGGTGACATTTTGGAGGTTGGAACGGATTAATGGTAGTTCAATTGTTTTGTATATGGAAATTTGCTTCGAGATACGAGTAATTCAAGATACGAGCAAGGTTGCGGAACAAATTAAACTCGTATGTCGAGGTACCACTGTATATATTATATGTGAAGTCATCTGCTCTCTAGCTGCCTATTATTCATTTTTAGAGCCAAAAAGCTTCTACAAACTGCACTCGTGTGCACTTTTCAAAATTTGCGCGCAACTAAAAGTTGACTTTGACTTCGTTAGCTGATGGGAATCAGCGCATATATACTATCGCGAGCAAATAAGCATTTGCATTGGAGAGGCGATGCAAACACAATTTAGTTGCTTGAATAGTGAAAAATGCAAATCGAATGCAAAAATGCCAACATGTGAAGTACTCGTACACACTATGCGAAAAATGCTCGAGTATGCGCCACTCCAGTGCAGCACTTGATAAATAGTGATTTGTGTTTGACTTTGCTGTGTGCAAAGTAAATCAAGCTGGTAAATAAATGCAAATTGCAAATGGAGAGAGAGGAGAGAGGAGAAGACGCAGGATGAACGAAAAATAAAATTTGCAAAAAGCACACTTTAACACTTTGAAAATTTTTACCAACACTGCAAAGAGAGGGTGTGGCACCACTTTGATGCTTTGATGCTTTCAAATGAGCGAAAATAAAATATTTTAATCTTAAGCCAGTAACGCCTTCAGGCACATATACTTACGCACATACACACACATAAATTAGTAGAAGAAAAAGAAAAATGGCGTCGATGCTTCTGAGCTTCCGAAGCTTTTAAAAATCAGCGTAAATGAGCAAATAACGCCAACACAAGCGGCGACATGTGTGCCGAATTTAAAAGTGAAATATATTAAATAAAAGAAAGAAAGCAAGCTGCATGTGTATGTGTGTGTGTGAGAGTGTGAGAGTGTGTGAGTATGGGTAATAAAAATCTTAGCGAAATTAAAATATTTAAGAGCGCATAAAGAAATTTCGATCTGAGACGGAAACAGCTGTGTCGGCAGTGAGTTAATTTGAATTTTTATGAGCCGCTTGCGAGCAGCCGCCAAAGCACACACATACACATATATGTACATACAACAACAAAGTTATCTCCTGGTTATTCTTTAGAGCTCTCTCTGTGTGTGTGGGTCTTAAGCTACACATGTTGCGGTGGTACTTAAATTAATACGAATTCTTACTTTATAGCGCCTTGAAATATGCTACAAGCCTACAAGCCATGCAAATTCATTTTTTTCACATACACACACACACCCGCTCACATACTTTATTATTATTGCATTTAATTCCGCACACACTTGTTTATTCTTTTCCACTTTTACTTAGTCGAAATACTTTGCGCCTTTTCCACTTTCAATTTCGAGACAATAATTTCGCCAAAATAGCGCTTTTAAGCCGTCGCAATTGCGTCGCGATTTCCGTTGCACGAGTGTGTGGGGCCGCGCTCGTAAATTGCATATGTATGAGATTTATGCATCTTATGGTGAAACACACTTGCGGCCAAATGCTTATGCGTTTGTGTGACTACTTAAAAGTAGAGCTTGTCTTGGTTTTAGCACTTTCATTTGATTTCTGCGTATGCGCAAAATTAAAACAACCAATTTGCATAAGTACTTACGCGTAGAGCCAACCACCACGGTCTAGTATCACTTGTACGCAAGTGTCTTACCAAATGTTGCATTTACATGGAATAATGTTTATTCACATGCTTGTATTTGCAATTTGGTGATTTTTTATAAAAATTTATAATTGTTTTTTAAGACTCAATTGTTTTATAAGAATAAATATGATGCTTTGAATTATAACTTCAATGGTTTCTGGGTGTTCTCGCCTCCCAGAGAATGAACGATTGGATACTGAAAGGGTTTGAAATTAGAATGAGCCAAGTTATTTCAAATTGATTTACTTGTAGAAAAACATCAGATAATGGTTTAAGCCTGCATCCATAAATATCTAAAGTCAACTCATATATGAAAAACTTTAGATATTTCAAATTCTAAATTACCTTCGCTTTATCGACTTCAGTAAACTCTCATTTGAAAGGTCGGCGGCTGAAAGTTATCTTCGAAAAAAAATCTCAAACAAATTTCAAAATTGATTTGCAGTAACGGAAATGCAATAATTCTGTGGAGAGTTTGTGTTTGTTAATCGTCTAGTGCTTCGGATATCCCAGTTTTGCTGTAATATTGAATAGAATTATACATTTTTACAGATTTCATTTAGTAAGATTAAACATGTAAAAATTGTGTATTTCATAGTTTATAAATTTTTGACTCCAGAAACTTACACTCTTCTTTACTTTTCAATAATTTGCCTTACCTGGGATCAAGAGTCACCCATTTTAATATAAATCACAAGACACCAGTGCTATCTCTCACGATTCGCAAAATATTTTTTTTACCTTATCCGTACATATACGAGTATATTTCAAAGGAATTTAAGGGGTTATATACAGTTAGACGGCCAAAATAACTGAATTTTCCTGAATTTTTTCTGAGAAAACTTTTTACTTTATTGATCCAAAAATTTATACACATATTATGGTATCTTTTAACTGTATTTTAAGACTTAGTACTAGTAAAAATATTTATTTGAAAAAGAGCTACAGCTGATCCCCAGGAGCTCCACTCAAAAAAGACGTTTTGCGGTGACCACTATATCTCGGAACTGGATCATCCGAAATTAAAAAACCAAACAGATTTCGTTAAAATAATGTTAAATCTAGTAATTAATCGAAGGAATAAGCAAAATTAAATTTTTTGACAAAATGGCGGTTTCTCAAAAAAAAAAAATCGATTTTTCACCGAAATTTCGGCCTTAAATTGTTTATAAAAAAAATATTTATCGGAGAGAAAAAATCTTCGAATAATTACTAAAAAATATATTTAAGAAAGTCGTGTTAAAATTTGAGACTAATCGGTCTAGCCGTTTTCGAGTAATGTTGGTCACCGACTTTGAAAACACCATTTTGAGAAAAACGCGTTTAAAGTTTGGACCTTGTACTTCCAAGCACTCTGAAACGCCTTTTCAAATTGTTCATTTGCTTGTAACTTTGAAAATATTCACCGGAACGATATGAAATTTTCTGTGTGTATTCTTAAATATATGTACATTAAGAAATTGAAATAAAAAAATGGATTTTTTGAAAATTCTAACTGTATATAACCCCTTAATCGTAAGTAAGACTATTCTCCGAAAATTGAACTACACCTCATTTAAAATTCATTCTTGGATAATAGTCGACTTGAAATGATTAGGCGGAGAAAAAATTATTAATTATGATAAGTGACTGAAGTTATAGGTGAAAAAGCCTATCATTGAAACTTTTATAGATCCCTAGTTGAGAACTATTACAGTCGACGTCCACTAATAGGAATTATATAATGTCAGACCTATACATAAAATTGAAAATAAAATCGTATAATTGCCACGAAATATTTTTCTTTTATATTTAGATAAGAAATCAAGGGAATGTATGAAAAAAATAGTATTCTTTTATTGAATAATTATAGTAAATTAGTGTAGAACATCAGTCTACCAAAAATCCGTTATTACAACCTGACGTTTTTTTATCTGCAAACTCTTTTGCTTGGTCTCATCATCAACGAAAGCGTTTTGGAACTGTCTATATTAATCTCAACACCACACAGTATACATTTTCGAAAACAGCTAAATGCATCCACATGATTCACCTTTAGATATTCGATTGGAGCCACAATTGTCTCTTCTTGATCATGGTCATTAAATGCCAGTACATCGTCGACGATATTCACATTATTCCAAGTGGTCAGATCGTTGTCAATAAATGCTTCATTTGGAATCACGTTGCTTAGTACACGTAAAGTTTTTGTGGTTACGATGATTTCTTCAATTTGCTTAAAGAGCTATGCCAGTTTAACCCACGTAAAATTAGGTGAATTTCGTGATTTTTTTTAAAGAAACACTAGATCGAATGTTTCGAAGTTTTTTGGACTTAATAAGGTATATTTTCAGTTATATTTTAATACATAATAAAGGAGTTATGTGCCGTCTTCAGAGATGCCCCATAAAAGTTCCCTAACAGCTGACTTTAAATTTTTTAATGTCAATCATTTTGAAAAATACCATTTTGAGAATAACGCGTGTAAAGTTTCAACCAGAGAGGTTAATGGCTGAGAGCGGTCGCTCTTTAGAGCGCTGGCATTCAAAAACTATTCAAGATTCGACCTTGCCGATTTCACAGGATGGTTTTTAAAGTATAAGCTATCGAATAAGCAAAAAATATCGATTTTTTGAAAGTGTCACACTGACAGCCCCCTTAAGTATAGAGAGTGGAACATCGTTCTAGCAGTTTTTTAATGGTTTTTGGGATATTTTCTACCATGACAATGCATTTAAAGAGCCAGCATCAAAAATTTTGATTTGTTGTCATAACCATTGACAATAAAATGCTCTGGTATTACAGTTTTAAAAGTCGAATTGCATTCTGTTCCATGGGTTGGATCCATGGAATGATCTTTGGCGGAAAATACAGTAAAAATGCACAAAATCCTACTACAATTGCCAAAAATATTATTTTAGTATTGTACATAGAGAAAAGACTGCTTACTGTATGAAAAAAGTGTCAAAATTTCCCGTATTCGTATTATAGAGCCATTAGTGTATAAAATACTGCATTATTGAACATTCGCACGAAGGATCTTTCGTATTATTATATTATTAAACATCGACTGTATTTCTAATTCTCATCTGTAGAAAGCGAAGGCAATATTTGACTCAAAATCTAAAGAGGCCCGACATTTACTACTACAGTAGCTCAAGAAGAATACTTATAACGCTTCCTTCGACTCAGTAATCGGTTTTACCATACATTTATTAATTATTTTAGATAAGAAACTGCTTCCAGCCAAACTTTAAAAGGTTTAATTTTCATTTCCCAATATATATTAGCCTATCACACCCTTAGTCTATCCTCTATATGCGCTTAAAAGCCAACACTTCATTTGCTCGCAGTTATTTCTTTGAGTATTTATGCAATTTCCTCATTTCATTGAGGCGCCGCGAAATTAAAGTAATTAACGCTGGAATTCATTATGGAACATAATTTAGATTGCTGCTGTACTATAAAGACATAGTAGCTATTGTTGTGCTTGTTTTTGTTGTTGTTGGAGGACGAAAATTTTATGGTCGCGACAATGATTTAAGTGATTACGCATTGAGCGCCAACAACGCGCCATATTTCGCACCCTGGACCGAAAAGAAAGCGTTGAATGGCTGCTACTACTAATAAACAACAACAAACACACACACACACACTAACGCACAAACAATGTGCGTACGACAAAAACAATTATGCAAAAATATAATTATTATTAAAAGCATTCAACGAACGAACTGCCATAAGAAAAACGGCTAGAGTAAGAGACAACAAGAGAAAGAGAATGAGATGGAGTAAGCGGTGAGCTGCTGTGGCGACTGGCCGCCATTTGGCGCTGCTGGTGATGAACATTTTAATTTGCGCTTCCAGGCTGGCAAACATTGGCGCTGTGGCACTCAACTGGACACAGACAGGCTGTTACCAAAGGAATACAACAACAAAAACAATAACAAAGTGAGTGAAATATCAAAAAAAAAATTTGGTTAAGTGAAAATCGAAAGAGAGAGTGTGAAAAGAGGCGGCCTTAGAAGAAAGAAAGCAGCCGCAAGAGTAATGTGTGTGTTAGCGCTCGCCAAGCGCTGAAAAGTATGCTATAAATTGTGACAAGGCGACAACGCCTGAGTGGTCAACGTAAATAAATATGTAAAGAAGAGAAAAAATTATAAAGGAAGGCAGACAATACAAAGCTAATGTCAAGGCGGCTCAATGGAATTACTTAAATTAGAGCGGCGCTGGACAATGGCTGCAGTTGTTGGCAGATTGCCTGCTCCAACACACACACTCTTTGCTGGTTGACAATTGTTGGCAATTAAAAATCTGTGCAAAGGCACTCATACGCACAGCCTGCTGTCAGCACCCCAGAAACCCAAGAAGCCCAAACAAATCGATCAACCCCCTTCTTGCCTCAGTCGCATTGCTTCGAGTAGCACATGCCAGCGCCCTGCTTAAGGCGTTCAAATGTTGAATTGTTTGTGTCATTGCGTTTTATTGTTAATGAGAATTTCTTGTTTTGCCTCAGAGCGCTTATTATGTCGCAGCAACAACAACAACAGCAATAATAACAACAACTAATATATAAGTACAATTAATGCATTCCAATAACAACTGTCGACAGCCAGCATTAGCGTCCAACAAATCATTGAGTGTGAACGATTTCTGTGATTTTCTTTCACTCACACTCCCCCGACACCCTCTTACAATTTCCGTTATTTTGTTTGTGCATTTAATTAGTAAAATGGAATTAATGAATTTTCCAGTTTTGGCAAGGCGTGAGGCGCTTTTATGATTTACTTATGCATGCTTTGCCGTTATTTTCGTCATTGCTTTTACTGTTGTAGAAGCCGGAAAGAAGTTATCCTGAATTGATTTTTGGAAAATGTGCCTTTTAAATAGTTTTAAGTCACAGTCAGGCTCACGAGCTATTGAATCTCTTAGCTATCTGGACCCGCTATTTTAATTCACTTATTTTAGTCTTTCGTTCGTCACTAGTCTCTTTTGTAATTGGACTCTCCAATAAAAACCCATCTTAAACTGAAAATTGCGTACTTCAATTCGTTATTTCCTTATCTAACCCTTCTAATAAGGCAGTTGTTTTGAGGATCTAAGCCATAGCACTCAATCAGATTGAACATAGTTCTGGTACTTGGTATACACAACAATTATTTGGTACTCTATAGTCAGAGACCCATGTGTTCTACTGAATGCTTAATCAATAAGCAAATATTATTGTTTAATCTAACTCATCTGGATCTTTATTTATTTTGACTTTAGTAATCTGTTTAATTTAAGAAGAACAGGTAATTAGCCCTCTGCACTCGATCCTGGATCCAAAACTGCCGGTCTACCTCCCGACTGGCAGGGCGTAGGAATTTCCTCCTCGCTGTTGCTAAGGTTATACTATACTCGGTTGTCGGAGCCTCGGGGTACCGCGCGATATCTGAAAGGGATAAGCTGTATGTTCACATTACCAACTCAATTTACCCATTTTATGTGTCAGTTAATGGGCCCATGAGGCCCTGTGTTCTACCTAGGAACTTTGGGAAAAAATATATAATATGGATCTTAATTTCAGCTGACCGTCTGTATTAACACTTTTTCCCTATAAAATTGTTCCGAGACAATACTGTACTCGGACTTTAATATCCAAAAATGAACTTAAATGACCCTGATTTCGCCCATTTGAAATAAGAATATAAATTTTGTCTTTCAGTACTCTTCCTTTCTCCATCTTATGTTCAGTTTAGTTCGAATTCTTAAGTTAGTAAAATTCCTACTGTCGCTCGATGGAAGGAACTGAAATTCGCACTGGTCGCTGTCTGGTGACGGCACACGCCTGTAAGTTGCGGCGGACGGATCGAAATGACTGCAGGTAATGTCAAGCTCAAAGTATAAGAGAAAGAATGGAGCATCTCTTGTGACTCTTGCCAAGGCAACTGCTCCAACATTTTGAGGCTCCAAAGTACGAGAATCTGGAAGAGGTATCGTTAGTAAAACCTCAGAACCTACTAAAATTCGTGACAAGCGCAGGCATCCTAAAGGATGACTACTTCTCATTAACTGCGTGACGACACTCCATCTGGTATCGCAAAGGCCAAAACTGTTACATGTGTGGCTGTGGCCAACAGACTAACGTAATCAAACCTAAGTTAGTAGTTGGAGATTACATCGAGTTAGAGGACGATCCGCCATTTGGTCTTTAGGGATCTCCTGGAAGCACTTTTAATTCCGAAGGAGACATTGGCCAAAAGTTCCCGTTTCTTTCACCTCTCGATATATGGTTATTTTATCAACCGAAGTTAAGCGCTGCCTGTTTAACCGGTCTGGCTCCCTAGATCAGTTCATCGGAGATTTAGCAACAGAAGAACCGAGAACTCATCGGTCCGTGAAGGCTGGCAGAAAACCCTGCTTTCACAGGATCCATATAACTTAAGAAAGCCATAGGGGCTGAAAATCTGTATGGGTTCTATCATCAGCACAGCTTAAAATTGGAATACTTCTTTATAGCAAAGTTTGGCTGATTAATTTTAATGCAATTTCTGAACTCATCACTTTTTGGTTAGAGCTAACTTTTTACTTCGAGGATTCTTTGAAACATGAAAGTCTTTATTCTATTGCCATGATTTCGGGTCGGTCGGTCGGTTTAAACTATTTGAGATTTTCGAGACAAGTTTTGCTAGCTGATTACTAATAGACTGGGGTCATAGATCTGAAGGATCTTATATGTTAGAAACAATTTTGATATTTAATATCGCTATGTGAGAGAAAAAATGGTTATATTCGTTCGCAATCTCAAAATAAATTGACCTTAAAGCCAAGTATTTATCTTGCTGCAATTCTACATTTCCTATATGCTGCATGCACATATGGTTTAACGGTATGTAACAAAGCACCTAGAATAAGACCAATTTCGCTCAAATATATGCACTTCCACTCACATAAACTTGCCACACAGCTTGCTATAAACACACCTATAAATGTATGTGTTTGTATGTAGGTATACTCGTATCTACAGTTGTATTTTTTGCTTTTGCCAGAGTCTTGCGACTGGCAATAAATTAATTCCGACCATTGCACAGGACATCCTACCGAAGTTTACAGCATTTCAGACACTGCTGCTCCTCCAAGGCTGCTACACGCACACACACACACACTCCACTTGAAATATACATGTGTATGTGTATGAGTACTCAAAGTGCTCTTGCGTTGCTCTCGCTGTCATTACGACCGGTTCCACCTCGCCGATTGCAGCTGTGCGCTGAACCGATTGCCGAGTTGCTTTGCGTTGCGTTGCGCTTGGTTGCTGCTGCTCTTGCACATTGCAGTCGTCATTTGTTATTGCTGCATTGCGAATTGTATTCGTGAAAGTTGTTGCAACATAAATTGTTGCTGTCCTTACAAAATGGTTGCCATTACAACAATAGTTGTTGCTTTACGTTTTTTTCTGCTGCTCTTCATGTTCTTGTTGCTGCTGCTTTCCCTTATGTTTCATGGGTAGCAGCAGTTGTTTTTGTTATTGTTGTTAGACACTCATGTTCATTTCTGGTTTTGTTGTTGCGTGCGCGCAGATATAGTGGTGAAACACCAAATGACTGCTAGCGGTAGGGTAGGATTTAGGGTCGTCGCACTAAACGGTGAAATTATAAAAAAAATCTGGTAGAAGACACAGAAAAGGAAATATTAAAAAGATTTTTGTAAGGAGGGATATGTGGAGCATGGCGACCTCAGTACTTGCGTGGGGGATGTGCGAGAATTGCAATCGGTTGATTGTTAGCTCAAACTCCAACAGGGAGTAAACGTAAAACTGTAGAAAAACAAGCGTTCCTCTACAGTCACCAACAACTTGCTGAATTCATCAATTTAAGAGCTTGTAGAATCCTATGTTTTCCCGTTAGAAAGGAAAAGTCCGTACTAAGCTATAGGCCATTCTTGGAATGAATGCTATAATTGTAATTAATCGGTTCAGAAGTTCAACAAATCATAATTAAAGAATTGATTATTCTTTGAAAGACTTTATAAAGAAGAGATTCAGAGTTCCTGAGCCACTTCTGTCTAACATACCGAAAGGTCTTCAGAAGATGAGGTCTAACTGCAACTCAAATAAACACACCGGTCGAAAGACCCATCTGATTCAATTGAGCTGATTGATTTCAGTATTCTGCCCTCCTTGAAGCTCACATTGTCTTTTTCTTTTCATGCTATATACAACTACAAACATTTTTACTTCTTCTTCTTTGGTACAAAAATCTATTATCGGTTTGGGCCGAGAACACAAAACTTTGCCAGTTGCCTCTATGTCACGTCAGTTTGCGAAATCACGGCAGTTGTACATCCCAAGTGCAGAAAGGTACATATGCACTTGGTCCTTCCATTGGATGCGTGGGCACCCTTACTTTCGTCGTCCACTCATGGATCCTAAATCGAATGATCTTCTCACTGGGAAAATAGTCTTTTATACGTACGACATGGCCTAGCCAGCTCATGCGGAGAACAGTTCAATCGAATGCTTCGAGTACCTTCTCATCTCGGGTTGTCCTCGTCCATGTTTCTGCCTATCTTTGCTTCCCATATTCCGTTTCCTTGTACTGTCAACAACACCACTACAACTGTCCACTCAAAATATGGCGGTTGATGCACTTGTGAGTACATCCAACCCAACCCAAGGCCACCACTTAGCTCCCCAAAGTGGGATGCAGTCTCTGCGCAATAAAATACAAACGTCCAATGCTGCAGCAATAAAAACCGAAAGCAACGACGAGTAGAAAGGAAATGCAAAACCAAAAATACAACACAAAAATAAAATGCAAAAGACTCGGAGAAACGACCATCCAGCAACCACTACAATACCAACCACTAGATGAGTGCGCTGGCAACCGGAAAAGTAGGTGCCGAACTCAACTAAAACAGCCGCTAGTGAAGTGAAGCATTGCATTCAACCCGATATGTGACGGTGGGAGGAGAAGGAACTGTGTAGAGAGGACTGTGCGATGTGCGAGCGTGCAGCAACACAATGGCGTCAAGACGTAAGAAAGGCGGGTCCATTTCCACGGCAACCATAAACTACAATGAAATTGTGGCATGTATTGGATGGGTTGGCAGGAAGTTAGGCGAGGTTCGTTGTATAAGTGCAACACGAGCTTGCAAATGGTCTTTTTATGCGTTTCTTAATTTTTTGTTTTGGTCTATGCTTTTGACGTTGCTCTCTTTTTTGGTCTTTTTGTTACTCATGTTTTACTATTTTTCAACGTCTGCTTTACGTTTTTCTTTTACTTTTTTATGGAAATCTGAGGAAATTCATGGAAGAGAGCAATAGTACGTTGGAGGTATATACAAGTAGGCGCCATTGTGTGGTTCTTGTATAAAATAGAGTACTTGGAAACGAGAATTGGGTAGGAAGAGAGTGGTATTTCAAGTTTTATTTGTTGCTTTTCATATTCTTACTTTCTGCTGGCTCTTTTCTTTTTACGAGGTAACTAATGGGAGGGAGTTTCTGCTGGATAGTAGATGATCTATGACCAAATACTCATATATAATTCTAAGTATATATATATATATATATATATAAGACAGTTACATATTGCAGTCGACAAGGAGCAGAGGAGCAAAAACTCAGCACATGCTTCTTTAGCAGCATTTATTTTGCTGCTTCCAAGAATTTAATTAGAAATATTGCAGTACCAAAAATCAATAACTCTTTCTCAGTATTCCATCATTCTTAGTATTCGTACATAAAAATAAAGTAAAATTTCCGCTATCTTTAGTCAACATCATTGCTTGGTAGTAAATGTTGGAGTCACTGAAAGTAAGAAATGAATCGAATTTATTGAAACTCTCATTCCAACTAAGCGTGTCTGAGATAAAGGGGTTTTCAATAGGACGCTACAAAAGTAGACTGATGGGGACAGCAAACAACGCCATATTAACCCCCCCTCCCCCCTTTTTGACATTTCTGTTCAGCATCCCGAAAAAATTACGGTTTGGTGAGGTTCGATGATGCCCCTCAATCATCGATTTATTGAAAACCAAGTTTGTTGAACGTGTTATCTCACGAAATGGCCCAGTCAATTGACCGCCTTAGTGGTACGATTTGACACCGTTAGACTATTTCCGATGAGGCTATGTCAAGCCGATGGTCTATGCCAACAAGCCAGCGACGATTGATGAACTTCTAAAGAATATCGAAAATGAAATTGCCGCAATATCGGCCGATTTATGCTTGAAAACTGTCGAAAATTGGGTTCAGCGTCTGGACTTCTGCAAGCGGGCCCGTGGTTGCGTTTTGTAGCGCTCTTATTGAAAAACCCTTTATATGCCATGTCTGCTACTAAGATTCTACAACTTGATTTACCGATAGTTTGAAGATAAAGGACGTGAAAATTAGAAGCTACGGGTGCTCTACTGAGCGTGGACAGTAATCAAGTAATATAGGCTCCGGCTCATATAAGGATACGGTCACGAATAATTAGTCGGACCTACGCTCGTTGCAAGACCCGACCAACGCCAGAACGAAAGCTTTATTTCTCTGAAAAAAAAAACAAGCATCCCTCGGCTAGGTACATATGTAATTCTTCGGGGGTTTTTCATACAATTTTTTTGATGCTTAAAACTTATCGGCCGGCTGGGGATACGGTTCCTCAGAAATAATGTCGGTGCGATCAACTCCAAAATTTGACACGACGATTAGTTATCTGTTAGCCTCCAAAACCGAATGCTACATGTTATCTAAGATCGACAAAATAGGAAGAGAGCTGGAAGATTTTCTAAGTGTGAAGTATTTGACGTATAGGTCTCGTTTTCTGATTAAGCATTTCGGGAAGCGCCTTCATCCTCATGTTTGTGTAAAAATCTTGGATTACGGGTTAAATGATTTCACCTAAGTAGAAAGAAAGCAGAACTGTCATCACCCAGCGTGCCGGGTTTTGAAGGAATATCTGGAAACACAACATCTGAGATTTGGTTAGAAAGGTCGTGGACAGGAGTTCGTAGCAAAATAAGATTTACTAAAAAGTCTTCAGAAATCCGATACTGAGAGACGAAGTGAATATCTTCCTCAAACTCTTAGGAGCTCACTGTGTATCTACTCTAATTTATCAGACGGGACTAGAGTTAAAATCTAGGAAACTTCACACGCTATGATTTATGCGAATTAAATTAGGGACGCTGCACTTCCACCTTCACCTCAGCAATTGATGTAGCATTAAAGGAATATATCATTTTAAACTTACAACCAAAATTTATTGCATTTCCTTAAAAATAATGAATTTGTTTCGCCTACACACACACATACACGCCTTGCTTCGGCTACGAAATGAAAAGTGAGTTGCGCTATCTGCTTTGGTTATCGGAGAAAATTAATCAAACAAATACCATTGAGCAGGCAACAGCAGCAATGCAGACGCAGCCGGTATGGAGGTGAAGTGGGCGGGGCGAACTCATTAAGGCGACAAGTAACAGTCCCACACACCGCACGCCGCAAAAGCAGCGAGGGTAATTTAAACCAAATGAATTGGCATATTTTTCATTTTTCCAACTCACCTCACACGCACCGCGCACAACAGCAACAACAGCAATAGCAGGAGGCGACAATGACAGTTAAGCGCAACAGAGTGCAGCGGCAATGGCAATCGCTTAATCCATGCCCTGACAGCCAAGTCAGCCAAGCAAGCAGTCAGTCACGCGGTGAACTGCCGCAGAGCGCAGTGGTAGGGTGGGCGCCGGTTGTGGCACGAGCGATAAAAATCTCGCGAATCCAACTTAAGTGTTTGGTAATTTATCTCGCACAAGCTTGAAGCAGGTTGGAGCGTGTAGAGGTCATGAGATGTTCAGCACGCGCTAGGTGTGCGGCGGGGACAAATTTCTGAAGCTTGTGGTACCACACACTAATTTGCGTACAAAAGCCTAAATTCGCCAAAGATAAGCGTGAGCTTCTTCTCCGGCGTCACATTAAAAACGGAGGATTACGCTTGTGGTGTACAACTGTTGTGCCAATGCTGTGTTCTCATTGTTGTTGTTGCCGGCATTTATTCTGACAGACGCTCATTGTCAGTCAACAGTTTTGCCACTCGTCAGCGCTTCGATGAGATGATAAATGATGTGGTATTTTCTCAAAGATTTATCAAATCAGCAGAAGCGGCCACAAAAAGTCTTCGCAGCAATCTTAGCATGTGTTTATACTTGTATTTGTTGTAGATACGCTGCGGCGATAAGTTGTTGTTTTAAGAGCAACAGCAAGTCAGCCAGATAAAAAATTGTTAGCTGTTCTATTGCTCCGCTTGTAAATTGAGTGACGATATGGGTATGAGGGAGTTGTAGTGCCTGAGGTGGCGCCGAGTGATGACTGATGACACTGCAAGCTTTCCTATTGAACAGCTGAGCTTCAAAGCTTATTAGTCAAGGCTGTGTTAATATAAAAATGTATTGATATATTGATATTGGAAGAATAGGAGGTGGATCGAGGTCTGATATATATTAAAACTAAATTTCAATTTAAAAATATCTATCATCCAAATGGCCAAACTGTGTCGTCTGAAGTTCAAGCGGAGACTGTATTACTTTTCTTTTCCTCTATCAAGATTTATAACTTGGTATTTAGAAAAGGCGAGAAGATACCGCATATTTTGTCCAAAAAATCCTTTACAATGTCAGTCAAATAAGTCTAGTCTAAAACTAAAGAAGATCTGTAGTTATGGTTTCGTGTTTTTAAACCTCAACCTATATATTACTTCTTCTAGGCAAGCAGCTTATTTATTGGTATGGCTCCAAGGGTTCACCTAATCAATCTTCCCGGTTAGGTTGTTTTTGGCCACTAAACATTTTAATTCTTCTCTTAGTTACATTCTCTGAAGTACAACCACAATCCATTCTAACTAGAAAAGGTGTATTCGATTCATGAAACTTTCGGGAGTAACGAATAGACCGAGCTATGTCATTCATTCAAAGATATTGGTACAATTCTTAAAAAGCTCTTATTCCACTTTGATGAGATATGTAGAGATCAGATGATCTCCTCACTAGGCTTGTCAAACGACAAAATTAATTATCATCGTCATGGGGAAAGCGTTCAACCTTTTGTAGTTCAGTCCCGAAATTGTATACAGCTTTTGATTCGCTTTTATTGTTGGAGCTTTTTGGAAGCTTTAAGCTTCAGTGCATTGAATAATTGCGTTCAACTTTTGGTAGTTCAGTCTTGAAGTTGTGTAAATTGGAAGCTTTTAAATCGCCTTTGCCGTTAAACAACCTTTATGAAAACTTTAAGCTTTCGGTGCAATATAAGAATAAAGTTCAACTTTTGATGGATTAAGCTTTTGGAAGCATTAAGCCTTCAGTGCAAAAGAAGAAAGCGTTCAACTTTTGGTGGTCCAGTCTTGAAATTGTATAAATTGAGAGCTTTTTATTCGCGTTTGTTGTTAGAAAATCTTTTTGGATGCTTTAAGCCTTCAGTGCAATAGAAGAAAGCGTTTAACAGACATTAAATTGAATACAATGGAAGCTTTTGATTCTCATTTTTTTGCTTTTTGGGAGCTTTAAGCTTTCGGTGCAATAGAAGAAGCCACTATAATATTTTTAAATATATGTAAATTTATTATAATATATCCCGATTTGGGTTCCAAAACCCGCCACGCATTGCGCTTATCTTTCCACGCGAGAGAGCTTCGAGGTCAACCCCGACTACGAGTATGATTTTAAAAAATTTTAACGAAACTGTTTTCCCACTCGAGTGTTAATTAAGGTCGTCCTTTTTTCCGCTGCATCACGCCAATGGCGGCAGCCAGGCGTTGCATTCCAATGGCAACGCAATGAATAAGCAATTGTTCTTTTATTTTTTACACTTGTTGTTGTTGTAGCGGGTGTTCATTAAATAGCGGCGTTGAAGCAGAAATTTCGCTGCAAAAGCTAAAGCAAAGCGAATTGATCACCACCAATCAGCAACTCATCCGTGTGGCAGCGCCGAAATCAACACAAAGATAGCAACAAGAACAAAAACAAAAGCAACAGAAAGGAAACCAAAAACAAAAACAATGTAAGCAAGTATCCTTTCACAGGGCAGCCATTTCTGTGCGCTTAAGTAGCATAAAGTTCATATCAGCGTAAGTGTCTGCTCATCTATCTTCACGACAACAACAACAATATTGAGCTACATTGCATGCCTCTCGTTTTTACTTTCCATTGCTTATGCAACTCGAACAATTTTTCAATTTTAAATGAATTTTCGTTCAATGAATTTTTAAATTAGAAAGTTACTTTCAACTGGCTACACTGCGTTGCCTCTCCCTCCTCCTCTTCCTCATCGACATTTTTCAACTCTTCTACAATCGAACCAGTTACTTTGTTTGGGGCTTTCACCATCAAGCGCCTGACTGACTTGGCCGTCTCAGCGGGTACGTGTGAGTGTCGATGACACTCCAGCTCACGAGTTTGAGCATTGAGCAGCAAAAATAGCCATTAGCAAAAACGCTTATTAAAAATTTACATTTCATTTCGCTGCCACTTTCTCCATTTCTCATCGTCTCTTCTACGCGTCCTTTTGTTTTTGGGCCACTCGCCCAGTTCGTAGAAGGCAATTGCTGTTGTAGTGGCTAGTGGAGATCAAAAGGGTTAGCTGATTTGAAGATTTAAATCATGAGCGAGTCATCTTTTTACTGGATTTTCCTACTGGAGTTTTACTTGCGCAATTTTAGACTTTTGAGGTTAATTTCTGATACGTTCCAATTTTTCCGTAAAAATTCATAGGCTTCTTTAATTGGACTTTCTATTAGCACCTGAGTTCGGCTCTTTATCCTGCCTATATTAATAAGTTTTGTGTTCCTATTTCGGCAGAAAGCTACAAGCAAGCACCCGAGCATATTTCTGCTATGAAAAAAAATTGACTCTGCCTAAAGTATATAAGAGCCTTTACTATAACAATAATGAAAAAACAATATCTCTAATTTTGATCTCAGGTGAATTTCAGAGAGATTTTTTTTTTGGCGAAAACTCACAGGTTTGACGATTCAACTTTTGATACCACTGAAAATGATTCCCAAAACTATAGGTATTTGGACAAAGATGAATTCAAGGGTTAGAAACCAACCGGAATTGCAAACCTTCAATGGTTGAAATTTCATCACATTCATAAATCTGCCAAGAATTATAATAATCTATAATCTAGTTCTATCATTCGTTCATCCTTTTGGAAAAGAAGAGAATGAGGTTTCAATGACTCCGTTCTCCACTCTTTTTTCGCAGAGGTCATCAAAAATCTATTGGTATCGTTAATATGACCCGAATTGTTTTCCTTTTTATACTCTCGTAACAATGTTGCTAAGACGGTTGTTTGTAAGTCATAAAACTAAAAGAGTTAGATATAGGGCTTTATATATCAAAATGATCAGGATGACAAGGCGAGTTAAAATCCGGATTTCCATCCGTCTGCCCGTGCAACGGATACCTTGAGTAAAAATTAAGATATCTTGACGAAACTTGCACACTTGATACTTATGGGTCAAAAACCATGTCTCAGAAACTACTAGACCGATTTCTATGAAATTTGCTACATAATATTTTATTGACATCCTAATGACACTGATCAGTTCACAACCACGCCTACTTCCAATATAACTCAGTTCTGAATTCCATAATATATACATAAGGAACCAATGAAGATAGCGGAATAAAACTTTGCACAAATACTGTATTTGAGCTATAACTTTTCAAGGTCCCTGATATCGAACAAGAAGAATTTAGTACCGGCATCGGTAAATCTTTCAGATATTTTAATTTAATTCGGTTACACCCGGACTTGGCCTTTACTTACTTGTTTCTCATTGGATTTTAAAATGAAGTGTAGTTATTAGCTCTGGTGTTGAACATGATACCCCCTAGAAGCACACTTGCTGGTTAAGTTATTTTGCGCTAATAAGGAATTCGGCAGTTTTGAGAACAGAAACCGTATTTGCCCATTACATGTGTGACTAGAGTCAATCAGTTTCCACGTAACTCGAATTATCTGGATTTTCGAAGACCGAAAAGGCTAAAGTCTGTCAACTAATTAGCATTTAAGCAACTGCAACTAGAGGCACTCACGGATTTTACAGTACTCAAAAATACTATACACTATATAAGAGAATAGGAAAGCGACGGCTGAGCTCGAAAGACCAGTTAATTATTCCAATGATTTCCACATGACAAGACCATGAGAGACAATGGCACTTCATGGATATCAATGGACTTGAGTAGTTTGACCACTTCCAAGAAGAAGTAGTGGAGAAGTAAATGCTTCTGATAAAGTGAAATATAAAAAAAATTGCTTTACAATAGTATATTACCAAGATGACTTGAAGTAGGATTCACTAGTCATAACTGTAGTGTAGTTCTTGTTTTGTAATTAAAAATGTATATCTTCAAATCCTTTATATACTGTGAAGAGTGAAATGGGCATTCTTAGAATTTAAATTTAATTATATTTTCTTTATTACTAAGCTCGTCTACAACTCTTCAACCCTTTTTTCATTGGTTACTCAGACGTTGACTTATTGCCAAACAATAAATTGAAAATTTACCGCCGAAGGGCATAATTTCGATTAAGACAGATTAAAGACGTCGACAGTTAGGCATGGAATTGTATATATAGATATATATATATATGTTTATATACCTGGGTGTATGAATATATGTAATAGCTTCATATTTAATAATTTGAACTGAAATTCAACCAATTGTCGGCCACATCTCTTGAATAACTAATTGGCAAAATATGAATGGCTGAGCACGTCGAATAGAATACAACAACAAAATCAATGGACAACAGATTATATATATATATATATATATGCTCGTGCTTTATGAAATTTTGCGTGCAAAACTGTCAGTGGATTTCAAAATTTATGTTGTTGGCTTGTCACAGCGTTGTTGACTTATTGGCGTTGTTGTTGTTGTGTTTTTTGTTGTTATTGTTTTTGTGGCACGAACTTAAGGTGGTAAAGTGTGTTGCAAGCGCAACCAAATTCAAAATATTACACAACACGCAGCCACAATGACAGGGCAAACCGACAACAACAACAGCAAAAAACAATATAAAATAACAACAACCACATACAACATGAAATCGCAACAACAAATATTATATAAAATAACAAAAACAACAGCAATGAATGTAAAATAACAGCAACACATTCGCACTAACGCGCAGAGAAAAGCGATTTTGACGCCAGCAATGACAGCTGCCATAACAACAACAACAACAGCAGCAACAAATTGCATTTCGTTTAAAGCAGTTATATAGCAGTACCTGTGACTATAACTGTTTTTTGTGTGTGGATGTCTGTGCGGCAACACCGTGTGGCAAGACGGATTAGCAACACTGCCGCTGCGGCTCTGGCTGCCGCCGTCAAGCCACCTTAAAGCCGCACAACAAAATTTGATTTGTATTACTGCGGTTTACCTTTTGCGTCGTTGGCGAATGGCAGTCGAGAGAGGAAGAACGAGAAGCAGACCAAGACAGCAGAGCAGTAGACAGCATAGTGCTTGGCACATCCACGCTTCCACGTGCAACTCTTCCTGTAATTTTGCATTTTAAATGTTGTGAATGCAAAGTTCTCCGAATGGATTGTGCGGCTAACCGAAACAATTAAGGAAATTCATATAATGCGGACACAAAATCAAGGTGTACACATTGGAGTTATTGTTGTTGTTGTATTGTCGACGGATGGCAGATAGTTGCAGATAAGGCGAACGCTGCTTGCGACGGCAGCAAGAAAGCACGTAGACAGACAGAAACGTAGTTAGAAAACAGGAAGATGGAGTCCGAGTAGTCTACTCACCCATTGGCTGAAAGCCTCATGGACCCAACAACCACCCATCCAAGCAGCCAGCCAACTAACTAACTAACCAACTACTCAGCCAAGCAGTCAACCAAGCAACCAGCCACCCAGCCAGCAAAGCCGTCAACCAATGAGTCCAAAAGCCAACTTCAATAGTTTTGCCTCACAACTAAATGGAAGCTAAGGATACACTACAGCTCGGGTAGCGGTAATGGTCGCCAAGTAGAGTGCAACATTTCGCTGCCACAACAGCAGTCAGCCGCTGGAGCCACAATTTGCAAATGACATGTCCGATATGGACGTGCAGACACAGTTACCGACAGGCAGCTCGAGAACTGCGCTTTTGAAATGGGAGTTAACGTAAGCTTCGCACGTTTGTGCGGTTGCAGCGTGAATTTATGAAAATTTTCGCAAAATATTCTAAACAACTCTGCTTCACTTATCTTTGTTATTGCTTTCTTTTTGTCACATGCAGCATTCAACACGATTTGTAGCTAATTGAAAATCTGTGTTGAGTTAGCGAAAGGATCTAGATAATGCTGATTGTGTATGTCAGCGTGCGAATATTATTTAGAATTATTAATGTGTATATGAGGATGTGTAGAGACTTACATTAGCACAATCACATATTTGGAATTAGATATGTATAAAATTTTTTGACAGTTTCTAAAAATTGAAATCATTAATATTGAAAGAGAGTCGACCACGAATACATCTGTAGCCAGTAGAAATATTTTAGAAGGTTGCGTTTCTGTATATTTATGTATTCTGTTTGGTGAACTATCAAAGTCCAGAGATTCTTCTGTGTATAACATAAATACACGGCTCAATAAAAGGTAGACAATTTGGGCATAATTCAACCACGTTTATGAAAAGCACCTATCAAGAGTTGGATTTCGAAAAATTGAAAATATTTCAGGTATTTGCAGTTAGAGACTTTGTTGTAATAAAACTAGTATTTGGGACCTTATAACTAAAAAATCTTACTAGAAAGGTAATCAGATACTTGAGGATCCATCAAATGCTTGCCGAGATGAATGAGAACAAGAAATATAGGGCTTAGTTCATGTGTAACCCAACATTTTATACTCTCGCAATTCCTTTATGTAATTTTATATATTTTACTATATATGAGAATACACAATTTTGTCCATACCTCAGTCAAATAATTATATGTGCATGAACTTTTTGCAAAATACAATTAAAGATTACAAAATTGCAAAATATTTCTGAGTATGCAGGTTTGTTATTATTAATGTATACGATATAAAAAACAAAAAATTAACAAATTTCAAAATATTTTTTAAACTATAAAATAGAATTGAAGTTTAGGCTAATGGTAAATATTTATATGTGCATTTTACTATTTTTACCAGTAAAGCCTATACATTTGAGTTTAACTGAAAGAAATGTTTATTTTAATAGCCAGTAGAATTGTCCTTGAACAGTCCTTGTACAGTTGATCTCCTTTTTACACGGTTTTTTTTTGCACGGTTTTTTTTACACGGTGTTTTTGAACACTTCCCAGTTATCATTTTTACACGGTTTTACTTTTTTTACACGGATTTTTTATTTTAATTGTATACTTTTTTGCAATAAAATCAAAATTCCATCCGTCAATACGTCACAAATCCATTGCTGTTAATAGAAGTTATTAAATTCTAAATTAGGTTTAAACTAAAAAATACAAATCTTAGATTCAAAAGCCAGTGAAAAGGTTGCAACAATTTCAATACGTAAACAAATAAATGAAGCTGTATGAAGAAGTAAGAAAAAAGAAGACACAGCGATTAATGACGGAACTTTGAAAAGTATTATTTTTTTACCATTCCCAGAATAGTTGTTGTTTGTTCCTTCTAACAGTAATATGTACATACATATAATACCAGAAAAGTCTATAACAACAACAACATTGAAACTTCTCACTGAACGAATAGATAGAATTTCATGTAAAATTAGATATTTTTTACACGTTTTCTATTTTTTGCACGATTTTTTTCTTAAATTGGTCCCAATAGTGAGTTTTATATACAAATTTGATTTTTTTTGCACGGTTTTTTTTTACACGAGTAATTTACTGTCCCAGTTAACCGTGCAAAAAGGAGATCAACTGTATTTTAAAACTAAATTAAGCCGCTTAATCGGAGAATTAACTACTGAATGTAGAATAGTTATGTAAATATTGGCAAATTCTTGCTTTATGGATAATTTAAGGTGACGTACTGTCTCAAACTGCTTTCCGTTTTGGAAAACAGGAGCAGAGAGGTTCCCCCAGAGATCCTCAGTAGGATTTAGGTTCGAACTCAATGCTGCACATTATAATACCGGAATTTTCCGGTCGTTAAAAATGTTCTTCGTATGGATTGAAACGTTATCCTTTCGATATGTCCAGTTATATGCCATAAATATTGCCAGCAAATTTTATTAACTCACTGTCCAAAAGATCTACATTGATATTAGCATTCATTTGAGTGAATATAAAACATGTAGATAGCTTTCCACAGCAGCAAAATGCAGCCCATGAATTCAAGGTACCGCTTCCAAAACATCGCTTGTAATAAGACCGTCGTTCCTGGTTCAAATCTCTCCAATATTTCTTGCAATGATCTGGGCCGACCAAATTTAATTTTTTTTTTTCGTCATTAAAGACTGTATTCTATCACTCATCGGCACAGAATTGGTATTTATTTGCAAACCTCAAATGTGCTTTATTGTGTCTTTCTTTAACGTTGGTTTAGGTACCTGGAGGTATGTTTCAGAAACTGATTTTTATATATAATTGGAAAAATTATATTTATTGTGATTTTCTGTCTTAACTAGGTTCATATTTGACCGCTACTTATCAAGTCCGCAACTACTAGCCGTCGAATCATCCTTTCGCACCGCTCATCCGCTGCGTCGCACTATACCATAATTAGTGGGGTTTTTAAGAAATTTGGAGATACAATTCCGATGTCGCTTTGGTCTAGAGCCATTTTGGAACCGCTTTTATACATTCCTATGATTATTACTTGTTCCTCGGCTGATAAACTAGTACCACGAGGCATTTTAGGCTTAAAGTTAAATAAATGTAATCAAATTTTTAATAATTCATTAAGTTAACACACCTACAATAATTTTGAAAACAAATTTTAGCAAAAAAAGTTTTTGCTGCGACACTATCCGCTAAACTGATTTTGCACCTATAAATATTTACTATGCAATACCCAATTCACAAGCACATTCTTAATGTAACTTTACAACGAACGAGAAAAGTATGAAACAATTTTCGTTGCATAGTAACGGTGACATATCAACCTTTTATTTCACATTTACTGAAATCCAAAAAATAACAGTGAATAAGAAATATAAACAAAAGCCGAAATGCACATATAATTATTTGACTGGGGTATATTCGGCATAAAGCCCACTAAAATAACGAAATTCGTTATACATATATAGTATATGAGGGTGTTATAAATTCTCAACCGTTTTCACTTATTTTCACCACCAGCCTATATTTACGATTAGACTATACGCTCACTTAATTTTACTAAGATATTTCACAAATTAACCGGCATACTTGTACAGAAAGTTTGAGTTAATATTAGAGGTAATGGGAGTTAGGGGAAGATATGGTCCGATTTCACCAATTTTTTTTTTTTCTTTATTTTACAATATTATAGTATAATAAAATTCACCATTGAATTTCTTTAGAAAATCAAAGAGATTTATTGACATTTTCGGTACAAATATATCCATTGGCCGATCGACTTCAAATTTAAACTGAGTAGTCTTGAATAGATTTACTAAACAATGACCTACGTCATTTGATTTGTTGAAAATTGTCAGTTGGCGGTTAAAAACGACAATTTTTTAGCTAAAAAAACGACATTTTCTTTCAGAACTACGCCATTTTGTTAATTTTTGATATTTTTAAAAAATCGTAGGTCATCGTATAGGAAATATCTTCAACTTTAATACCCGTTTTGAATTTCTTTATTCCAGCTACTCATGCGGCCCGAATCATGTCAGTAGTTGGGGAACTTTTTTTGGCACCTTTTTTCAGCACATAATATCGTTATTATACTCTCGCAACAAATGTTGCTAAAGAGAGTATTATAGTTTTGTTCACCTAACGGTTGTTTGTAACACCCAAAACTAAACGAGTTAGATATAGGGTTATATATACCAAAGTGATCAGGGTGAAGAGTGGAGTTCAAATCCGAATGTCTGTCTGTCCGTCCATCCGCCTGTGCAAGCTGTAACTTGAGCAAAAATTAAGATATCTTGATGAAACTTGGCACCATAGGAAGGTTGCTTTCGAAAATTAGCAAAATCGAACCACTGCCACGCCCAAAAAATGACGAAAACCGAAAACACATAAAGTGCCATAACTAAGCCATATATAAAGCTATGGAAATAAAATTTGGTATGAAGGATCGCACAGTGAAGGGGCATATTTGGATGTAATTTTTTTTTTTTTCTTTAAAAAAAAAACGATATATTTTGTGTTAGAACGATATTGATGAAAAATTAATTAAATTTTTCATGTTGCTTTTTTCGGCAAAAACGGCATATTTAACTTATGACGACGAATTTTTATTTTTCACAAATAACAACATAATTCAAAAGGGGTCACGTTTATGCCTAAGAAAAAGCCTTAGTACACTCTTTTTAGTCCACTTATGCTCAGCATTGTATTTAACATATTACACCCCACTAGTTTAGCCAATCGCGTTTTTCTATATTCATTAAATAAGAGGCAATTGAAAAATTTAAACCGATCACCGATCTTAATATTTTCAGACGCACTATATATACCTTTGAAATACTTTTTCACTAAAGGTACAGCCAAGCTCATTTCGTTTGTAATACGGCCGATAAATTGAAGAAATTACTAAATGAACTATTCTCCTATACACAGTATTCATAGGATTTGGACACCAACGACATTTTCAAATTTTCCAGACTCAAAAAGAGACTCATTGAAAAACATTTAACTACAGACAGATGCCTATTTTGAGGTCCTCGGGACTGTACGTATGGAAATGTTGAGGGACTGTTGCAAGACATGCATTACTTTAGATGGAAATTCTGTACAATTTTCATTCATAAATATTTTCATTGCACTGTAAATATTCATTCCAAAAAGTGTTCTTTAATTTTTAGGCCAAATACCTTATAGACTTTGTTACAACCATTTGAAAAAAGTCAACAAATTTCGAAAATATTTTCATATCAAATATGGAATATTTGCCAACAACCAATATGGAATGAGAGCAGAAAATGTGGCTTAATTATATTTACATTGTGGCATGACTTATGCCATCGAAAGACATTAAGTAACGGAAGTTACAAAATTATTTACAGTAATATTGAACAATTTTCTAGATATTTTCTTTACTAAAAACAACCAACAGTTGAACTAACATGCAAAAATGAGTACATGTAATTAATAAATATTTATATACAAATACATATGTACATATATATGAATAAATAGAAATATCTATGTACATATGCTCATGTAGAAAGGTAAACAAAATTGCCTTTCGTCAACCAATAACCCGAGCAGAGTTTAAACTCTTTTATATTACTTTACACAAAATCCACTTTCAATGCGTCTACACTACGTAAAGCATTTATTTCCCTATTTTGCAATTCCCCCCGCACACCTGCTTCAACTTAACTTCGACGAGTACCAGCTGAATTTGTTATGCGCCAACATTTCTTGTTTACTTGAGTAGTTTGTTTACCACATCGTAAAATTAATGAGTATCCAACGAGAGGAGCTTAGGTGTGTTGAGGTGAGGTGGAGTGGAGTACAGTGGAGGAGAGTGGAACGCTGTAAATGTGCAGGCTATAAAATCAATAACCCATGTAGCCGCACACAAATTAGCCACTCACTGACTCTACCAAGGCGCACACCTCTCCAATTGTGGTGGGGGGCGGCGTGACTGTATGTATGTGATAGGTAATGACTTCATCATCTTCGTCATCTAGGGCACAGTGAAAGACACAACGTCCGTCCAGACCAGTGGTGTGTCTGTTTGAGGGAAAAAAATTGGAAACCGTTATTACAACCGAACCGAACCGAGCTGGCCAATAGCAATAAAGGCGCTAACGAGAATGCAAGGAGATGGTGGCAATGATGGAGATGATGGAGCTGAGAGCTGATGATGGCGTCAGTGGCACGACATAAAAATTCATTAAAAGTAATAAACTAATTCCATTCGATCCTATTAAAAATCATTTTCGAATTAAGGCTATTTGCATATCCTTGATAAAGCGGCTTTTGTGGAAATCACAACTAAATGAGTGCCACAGCGAGCTGGTTGGTTGTACGTTCGAGTCGGTGGCAACGAAAGACTGTTGTGCGCTTTGTTGTTGGGTTTGCCTTAGCATACTCGTGGCAGCTCAAGCGTATGGGTGTCAACTGCCAACTAACTTGCAGGCTTTAAAGAAGTAAGAAACAGCAGCAGCAGCAGCAGCAGCAACAATAACAACAACAGCAGCTACAACAACCACAACAGCAAAATGGACTCGTTTTTTCTTTATTTATACACAGCTTGATTGTTGTTTTGTCCACTTTGTGGTGTTTGTTGTATTTGATTTCCTATACTTGCTCTTGTTGTTGCTGTGCTTTTGTCAGTGTCATCATACCCGTAGTCCATGTGCCGTCGTATGCCTGCAAAATGTAAGATATTTAAATTAATGTTGTCCGGAAAATGTCCTCGGCCGTCTTTTACCGCTCCACTGATATTTTGTAGGCAATGGCTGAGGTGTAGTGGATGTACATAACGCTTTGCGTTGTGCAGCTGCCAGCGCTCATCAATCAGCTGCAGACTAATTACATAATCTCCTCTTGATTATGCTGCTTTGGACTTGTTGAGTGGATGAGCAGTTGAGCGGTTGAGCTTCAGTTTAGCTGCTTCAGGGTTGATGGCTAATATAACCTCTTTGTTGCTTTTTGCCTTTCCGAGCTGTGGTGCTGGCACAATGCCACGCTCAATGGTTTGTTTGACTGTGTGACATGTATTTGTAGGTAATTTCATGAGTTTAGGCCACAAAATTTCAATTTTAAAGCTTTAAAGTGGTTTTCAAAGTTTGGGAAACGTATTTGAAGGGGAAAATAATAATATAAAGAAATGGTTTGCTTTAACAGCGAAATTTGGGAAATATTTTGATGTATCCGTCAATTGTCTATCTTTTTGGTCGCATTTTAAAATCGGTAAATAACCAGGTTTTCTTCTCATACAATATAATTTTGAATTCCAACTGATTCGTTCATTTTGTAATATATAAATCAAGAAATCAAGAAGAAGATATCGGAATAAGACTTTACACTAATATTGCATTGAAGGTGAGACTCATTTAGAAAACGACGAAATTGGGCTGTAACTTTTCAAGGTACCAGATATTGGACATGAAGGCATCAGTACCAGTGGTAATTTTTATCGAAAATATCGTTAAATCTCTCAGATATTTTATAGAAATTTCTAGGGAATGTTTTTCGTCTAATAGTGTGTCTCTGTAGCAAAAATGGTTAAAATCGGGTCATAATTTCCCTAGCTCCCATGTGCCTAATAGTAGGATCATCAATCAATTTCAAACTTCCTGTGAATATATATCGGTTAATATATGAGACATCTTCTCAACATTACGGGGGTTATGCCATGTGACAGCCTATTTTTTAGTGATTTTTTCGAATTTTGTTCTACGATCAGCAAATAGATAGAGCCTCAAGTTTATTATTATTTATTAACATATATTTACAGCCCTATTGTGTGCACTTTACAAATTCAACAAATTTCTAATTTGTAAAAAAATGAAATTTATCAAGCATTTCGAATTCTGTGTCTAAAATAAAAAGCTCTTTTTTTTATAAGTTGTTAAGAAGTAAAATGCTCTTGACAAATAAAATATCTCGCTGTGGATAGTTGTGAAAGTGAATTTGTTGCAATGGTACTTTTGTCGTTAGTTTTATACAAAGAGGAAAAATATGAACATGTGGATGGCTCGCGTTATTGAGCCGTTTTTATAATATATTAGGAAGTTTATTTTTCCGTTTTTTGTATAAAAAAATTAGGATAATGACGGTAAAATTGACGAAATTGTTTTCTATATATTGCATGCGATTACAGCTTTGCAAATTCTTGCCAACAAAGAACAAAGTTTAGATTTCGTAGTCCCCAAGGGACTTTTCTGAAGCTAAACATAACAACCAACTAAATCAAAATGGCATTCCAAATAGTTTTAAATATATTATAAAGGACATATGTATATGTATTATATTAATAAGTATTCAACGGCTTTGCGGGGGAGCAAAAGACTTTGGAGGATCTGGGATGGAAGAGTGAATATATAGGATCTGCCATTTGATTATCAATCAACTTTATTTACGCGCGGCACTCCCTGTTTGGTTAGGTATAACCCTGTCATCTATATAGAGTAAATGGAGTTGTGAAACCACACCAAATACTTTGCATCAGGTCTGAAAGGCTTCAGTCGATATCAGAATCGGATAGATAGGCTGATAACTCTTTGGTCAATCATAAACCAAACTTATCAACGAAGCCACACTAAAGAAGGCTCGGTCAAAACAAACACTCATCCAAATAACGGCCTTTTGCATGAAAAATAGTGCCAGCTTCGAAGCATGGAATATTTGCGCACCCTAAGAAAAGTCTAGACCAAAAGCAATGGATTTATTGTGAAATTGAAGTTAAATTATTAATTATTTTGCAACAAATATTGAAATGTATTTGAAAAACGTTAAAAAATAATTCAAATCAATTTTTCAATTCAATTCGAATATAATTGGACAGAATCAGCTGTTTCTGTTTACATTATTTTGTTTCCCATACGTGTGGGGAAAAGCTATGCGTTCAAAATTGTCACAGAATACCAAAAAAAGTTCTTACTTGATAAAAATCTGAAAAAAATTTAAACTTTTTTGTTATTTTGTAAAGTGCACAGAATAGGGCTGTTAGATAATATAAATATAAATTTTAATTTTTAAAATATTGTATAGAACATAAGTTACAGCGTTCTGAACACCCCGCCTCGAAAAAATGGGCTCGCACTTACTCCACGATTCCGGCTAGGAAAAAAATCGATGTTTTTGAAATTTGTAAATAATAATAATTAATCCATGCGTTTACATATGCTGACTGTACCCTAAAAATTTTACATAATACTTCGGTCAAGCCGTTTTTGAGATACGATGGAGGATAGTTTGAAAAACGCGTCCAACTGAGCGCTTCGGACAGCCGTCTTCTAACTGCTGCAGCTTTAAAACGACTTCGAATTTCTGAAAATCACTTTACTACCATATTCAGGAAATATTAACCCGTTCGATCCCATTGTACTCGCTTGGGTAAAAAAATGAAATATTTATTATTATTTTATTTCAAAATAAATATTTTTTCCGTACCCAAGCGAGTACAATGGGATCGAATGGGTTAACTAAGCAATTTATTATTAAAAGAAAAACATCTTTTTTGGGCCCATCACATTGGATGACCCCCTTTAGTGAGCATATGATCTTGGATATAATGTAGCTTTTTGCCGAAAGTAGTTGAAATCGGTCCAGAAATTACACCAGGCCTCCTACGCTATATATAATAGTTAATAGTTAGTATTTTTTGTTATTCTACTGGGCTTTGTGCCGAATATATGGTGAAATTGCGTGTTCTCTTAATAAAATTAAATAAATAAATGTATATATGTTATGAAATTTAATTGCATTTTCGTACTTATAGCGACTGGAGTCAAAGTTTTTGTACACCAAGTAATATAATATATTTGATATCTCTTTTTATCAAACTGTTCTTCAATATGGAAAGAGTTCTTACACAGTATCTGTCTTATGTGATTTAGAGAAAAATATTTTGACGTTTTATTGTCTCAGTAACTATATAATGGTTCGACTTCATTCTGAACAGATTTGTCCAATTACATAGTACTCGTTTTAGGCATATATTTATGTAATATAATATTCGAGATATATATTTCCAGAATTCTACATAAATATTAGCTCAATTTATTTTTCTGAATTAAGACCATACTGAAAATAAATATAATATCTTCCTATGAATCTGAAAAATATATAAGTTCAGTATAATTTGAATAATAATGGATTCGGTATGAGCTCTCCGATTCCGTATGTTTAGGAATATATGTATGTATGTAGTATAGTATTCTCTTAAGTATGCATATGACTTAAGGGATTAGGTGGATTTCAAAGGTTTTTTAGAGATTTTTTTTTAATATAGAATCATATAAAAATTTAGCATATCAAAGATATATACTTAAACCCCATTTCTCATAACGTGTCCAAAAAACAATGTCTTGCCGTGGACATCATAACTCATGATTGGCTCATCTAAAAACAATAAACCAAAAATAGTTCGATATTACATGGCTAAATCTAGTTAATGAGCGAAGGAAAGAAGAAAATATGAAATTTTGAATTTTTGACAGAATTTTAACCAAAAAAATCACTTTTTTGGTCAAAATTTCGCCAAATATTGGAAAAAATAGTTGTATTTAATAATAAAAGATTTAAAAAGATTTGAAATTTGAAAGTCTACCTAACTACTTAAATTCTAAAGAAAAGCATTTTTCTAAAGCCAGCTTTAAAGCACATTAAACTGTTGTAGGCTTCACTTCACTATCTTCAAAACACATCTTCAACCATATTTCCGCTTGTACTTGCTCAGCTAACTAACGGATATAGAGTTATGCGAGTGAACCCTCATAAAAATCCACACAAAATGATTGTTACATACTTACTAACACATGTCTTTCTAAAGATATTACTATATATTCATATGTATTTCGTTGTTGTTGTAAGATATGTGAGTAGACACATTCGTAAGCATTTGTAATGCTGCAAAGATAGCATTACTATTTGTAACACATGAAATATCTTAGCATGCAAACAAATGTATTCGCAACAACAACAACAACACTTATAGTTTGGGACATACCAAACGCCATTATATTTATGAATGCTTATGGCTGGTTGGGAGTCTCTAGTTTCTTGCGTAAATCTTCACGCTATTATGACATAACAACAATGCTGTATTTACATACATACACATGTGTACTCGTATATATTACATTCATATGAGTTTATTTATGAGTATCTCTTATAACCGTAACCATAGCATGCCGGATGTTGTTGCTATCACATCCGCGTGACCCCCAAAATTCAATGAAAGCATTCATTTGTTATTGTTGTTGTTGTAATATAATTTATACACAAATCAATAATCATAACATTTTTATACAGTTGTAAGTGGGCGAATACGAGTACATGCTCAAAGGACCTGCATGTGGCCCTGCTTACAGCCAATTCATATTCATACTCGTATGTGTCGCCGCCAAGTGGAGTACTTTATGCTCATACGAGTAGAGAAAAACGGTGGATTGAATGAGGTTAGTGGATTTAGGGTACACTGTTGAGAAATTTATTAGCATTTTTATGGAAAGTGGACACTTTTCAAAAAATGGCACTTGGATAGAATGGAAAGGAACATAACTAAAATATCCACATGATCTAAGCAAATTCTGTTAATTCTGTATAACATTTCGTAAACTGCTAATACAAGCTCTCCAGGATTATTGATATCCAAGAATTGTTGACATATGAGTGCTTGAATACCTATAATAATAAAATATCTAATACCCACTTCATTTGAAAAACTCACTTCTGAAAAGACATCTTGCGACATTAGACATCCCTTCCGAACCATTGCTAGATCTTTCAAAGCCCATTAAAAGGCAAACGTGTAAAAAGTCTTTATCTACTGAACTTAAGATAGTCAGGTTTCAGTTGTTAGGAATAAGGAGAGTATATAGTATATATATAAGTGTATATATAAATTTGGGCTGTGTATTCTCTCTAATACCAAGAAGTCTCATCTCGACGATGACTCGAAACTCTCACGAGTTCGTAACCGAAAATATGGTAAATCTCTCAGATAATTTAATGTAATTCAGAGGATATTGTTTTCTTCTAATAGTGTGTCTCTGTTCCAAAAATTATTCAAATCGGGTCATAACATATCCCAGCTCCCATATAGCTAATTATATGTTTTTCAAAAATACGATGGGCTTTATTATTATATGTATTGGTTAATATGTGAGATATCGTAGCAAAATTAAGTGAGCGTTTAGTCTTGGATATTGTTTACCTTGCTGGTGAAATTGAATGAAATCGGTTCAGGAATTACCTCAGCCCTCATATCTACATATGACGATTTTCGTTATTCTATTAAACTTTATGTCGGGTAAATTTGTGTGTTATCTTAATGAAATTCCTTCAATAAATTGCGAGAATATAAAATGTTCGGTTGCACCCGAACTTAGCCTTTCCTTACTTGTTTTTAAACAGTTTTAATTGAAAAACAAACAACCGATTTTGAAAACCGATTTCGAGGAAAACGCTTTTAAAGTTTTGAGTAACAATAATACCTGACTTTGAGCGCACCCCTTCCAAAGGCTGGAAACTAAACTACTATTCGGATCGACTTAAAAATTTAGGATAATATTCTGGAGATGTTGTAGAAATTAAGAAGCAAAAAAATCGATTTTTTGAACCCACGAAACACATGTAACCCCTTAACTTAACTTAAGCAAAGGGCCACAATGAGACTCCTCCATTCAATTCGATCTTGTGCTAGCCTCTTGATTTGACTCCCATTTTTTTGGACCTTAGATATTTCGATCTCCAAATTTGAGCAAGTCGGCCTTTTCTTTGGCTACCTCGTGGATTCCAGTCGATAGCGATACGATTGATTGTAGCTGGATCTCGTCTAAAAACATATCCGAGCTCCATTTTCTTTTGAGGATTTCGGAGTGTTTGGTTTATGACTGACCATAAGTCCGTAACGTAACTTAGCCACTACTTAACTTAATAATTTTCTTTAATAAATTTCACACACAAACATGTGACACACATTCCAAATATTTTGCACACCACTGTCAATGCACGCATTGAAGATGATGAGTAACTGCTGTGTATCGGCATTTCCGCACGCTGTCGTAACGATATTTAGCAAATAAATTTCGCCACTTTATATGACAATAATAATAAGCATAATTTCGATAAAGGGCCATAAATATACTGTTATGAATTTTTATTGCTCTCCATACACATTAGAAACAAAAATAGTACAGATAAGCATGTCGGTGAGCAACAACTCTTGCTCATACATACTTATAGATGGCGAACAACGCGCCCCTTAAAGCTAATTTCATTGTGCCTTCGCCGCGAAAACTAGGCCAATAACACATTTATGAAGTCAGAAAATTATCACAGCCGGATAAAATTATTGTTTGCAAAAATTTAAGATATTAAATTTTATTTACCAAGCGCTCAGCTTAGATAGTAGACGACGGCGGGTCACGGCGGTTGTGTCGGCGGTAGTTAGGAATTATCGATTTTTGTAAAAGTTTCTTCCGGTTAAAAACCCATTAAACAAAGTTTGAAAACAAACAAAACTTTCGAAAACTTCGTGGAGCGTACAGAAAAACAGGCCCATAAAAATGCAGTATAAACTTTTGCGACTAAACACGGAGCGACGACGCACTTGCCGCCACAGCCGACGTCATCCCGCTCTCACTCTCTCTCTGTCTCGCTCGCCTTAGTGGCGTTGTTGTCGTCGGCGACTGGCGAAACTGGGCCAAACTCCGCGTCGATTGCGCATATGCGTATGCATACCAAAACCCGAAAGTTGCAGACAAGCTGCGTAGCGACACACGAGACTAGAGACGGCGGTGGGGCAAGCTAAAATCAGGCGGGTATTGTGGTGAAACAAAGTTTGCAATTAAATGCCATAAAACTTTTACAGATTTCCAACGCTTTCCAGCGTCATTCCAGTCAACGCAGGCGTTGCGGCAGACAAAAGATGGCCGCCCGACACAGTGCGTTAAACTCACGAGCGCACAAGTGTTACTGTGGTGGACCGAGAGAGTGAGAGAGAGAGGGTTTTGTGAAAACTTTGGTTTCCTGCATTAATTTTGAGTTTTTCATTAAACAACTTTTTTTTTTGTTTTTATACATTGACTGCCGGGCCGCGGCGTGCCCCTAAAATTGTTTTCGAAAAGAAACAAAAAAAACGGTAAAAAAAAATGCGTAGAATTTTTGCGTTAAATGCGTTGCATGCGAGACAACGCTCAGACGAAGTGAGTATATTTAAAACTTGCTTCGTGCTTCGTTTAAAAAAGTTGACTTTTTAATAACTTTTGTAGCCACGACTTTGTTGGACCAACTTGTTGATGACTGCTTCTAAGACGCTACACTCACCCTTTCTGTTGTTAAGTAGCAGGTATGTGTGTATTGGTGTGTACGCAACCACCGAAAGGGTTCCGAGCCAATAACTTTGCCATTTCAACACCACACACTCAGACGAACTCAGATAATTTAATATGAAATGGCGCAAAGTTTGGCGATTGTTTGAAAGTCTCCGCACTTCCGGTGATGAGAAATGAATGAAGTTTCGTATTTTCTCAGCGTTTTCATATATTTGTAGCATGCTCTTACCCACGTTTTTTAGTGCTTTGCAATTTTGCAGTTTGAATTTCGTTTTCAGCTTTACACAGTTCCTTGTCAATGTCAAGGTCGTTCATGTCCGAACATAAATACCGACTGCATGCATAGCTATAATTCTATACATATATAAAAAAGTTAATGAAAACTTCGGAACTTTGTTGAGACATTTGCGATAAAACTGCGTTCGGTAGGCGGAAGTTCAAAAACCAAAAATTTCGTTGAAGACAACAACCAAACAAGAACGTCGAGTACATATTGCATAGTTAGTAAGTCAATGACATCCGAGATGTGAACGAACTCGGTTTGGGGTAAAAAGTTAGCCACGAATTTTGGTAAATAAAGTTGGATTCATATTTATGAATTTTGCGTAAATTTTTTTTTTGTAGCATATTTCCATGTTATCGAGAGGTTTAGCATGGTTGGACTCCCAAACGAAATATTATAAATTTTATCAGCTTCATCAGACCAAGAAACGAGTCAATAATCTCATTGTACGTTTCATAAGCTATTGGTTACAGACTTGTCTTATTAGTATTGTACTATCTAATATTCAGAGATTTTTGTCTCATTTCCCATGCAGAGTAGCGCAAACTCTCACCAGCTTTGAAGTGGTCCAAGTACCGACCTATATCTCTTTGGTGGGAGGTTCTCCTCTTTACAATTTATGAAGAACCCTACTACCAGAAACAATCCAAGCTTGGAGATCAAACGCATAATAACCCTTGCCAACAGCTGCTACTTTGGGATCGGTAGGCTCTCTCTCTCGTCGAAAAAAATTCCGCTCTATAAATCTGTCATCATTGCCGCCCTATTATACAGCGCAGAAACATGGACGATGACAACCCGAGATGAGAAGATATTTGGAGCATTCGGAAGAACTGTTCTCCGCAATATCTTTGCGTGAGCGAAGAGTACCGTAGAAGATGAAACTATGAACTGATAATTCTTACCAACGTCTGCTCGTACGTATGGAAGACGAAGGTCCAGTAAAAAGAGAAGATCCTGCGATTCGGGATCCATAGGTGGATAACGGAACAAGGGTGCCCAAGCATCCAATGGGGGGGCCAAGTGCAGAGGGACCTGTCTGCATTTGGAATGTACCACTGGCGTGACTTCATAAAGAATAGATATTTTGTGTTCTCAGCCGTGACCGATCCACGGTTGTAGTGCCAAAGAAGAAGAAGAAGACTACTAGTTCCAAGTCCAGACAACTTTGAGATGCAATCCCAGATTTTTGACTCTCTCTCAAAAGCATCTTCTTCTTCTTGACTGGCGTAGACACCGCTTACGCGGTTATAGCCGAGTCCACAACAGCGCGCCACGCATCTCTCCTTTTGGCAGTTTGGCGCCAATTGGTAATACCAAGTGAAGACAAGTCCTTCTCCACCTGGTCTTTTCATCGGAGTGTAGGTCTCCCTCTTCCTCGGCTTCCACCAGCGGGTACTGCATCGAAAACTTTCAGAGCTGGGGCAAAGCATACCGAGCTCAAATATGGGAATGGGTATGTCAGTCCATAGCTGAACAAAAAATAGGGCTATGTAGATCCGACTGCTAAGGCCATCGTCTGAAGGATCGTCGTTCATGCTTTCTCAACCTGTCTACCAACGCAGCCGTCTTCCATAACAGCTTCTAAAAAACGGAAAAGAATATAATCCGGACGCCAACTGTTAAACGGAATTCTCCAAGTTTCCATAAATTTACGTCAACTCTGTGAATATTTCCCAAGAGCACACTTTAATAGCGTTTCATTACTTAAGTAACACTTTAAAAACACTTCTTATAAGAAACATTGCGCTCATTCTCGCAACGGAACATTAAGGTTATGTTAGATACGACAGAAACATATGTGACCGAGTTTAAATGTGTGGCAGCAACGGAGCCACAAACAAAACGCACCAGAGCGCCACGATTACCTTGAAATAAACACGTGTTAGATGTATTTTTTGGAACGCCTTAAGAATCAAGTGTTAAAAGAAATACATGGAGAACACGTCAAGAAAAAGCACACCATGAAAAAAAGCGCGCTGAATTTACCGAGTGTTGACGCAAATGACAAGCCATTTAATGTCTTAAACTCTAATGCATGCCACTGTTTTACCGTTTTACTTCACCAAGAAGTGGTTATGAATATTTTTGGCGTAACACAGCAATGCTGCGACGACACAAAACGGGAAATCCACTAGCAACCGACTCATTCATACACTGAACTGAACTGCAGTTGTAAGCAGACTTCCATGGAGGACCAATCCACCAAAAAAAACATGTCACACAGCTGCCGCTTCCGCTTTGTCATGCCACACACATTATTTATGCGCGCTAACGGTAAACAATTGTGCTGCGAACACATTATGTTTAGAGTTATGTGGCACAAGGAGTCGTAGGTAAAGCATTGACGGTGGGCGCGCTTGTACCGCTAACGACGTCAACTACCTGCCCCATCCAAGCAGGCGCAGTCCACAGCGGCGGCGGTGTTAGCGTGTGCGTAAAGTGTTTTTCGCCATAACCGACGCGATAAATGCCGCACATTACACATTTACCTCCTGCACTCGTCGCCCGTCGTCCTCTCCACCGTCGAAGGTGGTGACACAAATGTTGAAGAAATATCACATCTTGACTGTATTGCCCCCGTGTGCGTGGGTGGCTGCCAGCGCACTGGCAATTGTTTTTGCTTTATGGCTTTTAAATCCACAGTTGTTGTGGCGGATTTGGCAAATTTTTCGGCTCGATCATTTGTCATTTGTACCCATTCCCGGCAAATGGTGTTGGAGCTGGGTGTGTTGAGTTCTTTATGCGAAGCGCTTTTGAATAATTCAGATACTTAGCATTTACATATTCACCGAGACGGAAGTAAAGTGCTTCGAATTTTCATATTTTCGTTTCTTTTTTTACTCTTATTAAGCCAAATGATATGTTAAGCTTTTAATTTTTATGAATTCTCTACGATAGAAAATATATTATTGTCAGGTAAATCAAATGTGTTCTTAATACACATGAATCAGATGATTATAGGCGCCGGAACCACCCTTGCTTTGACTGCCACTCGTGGAGTCCGAAACTTGACCTGAATTCATAAGCCACTTGGATGTAGGGTGAATGGGTGAAAGGTATACCGAAAGGTAACATCTCCATTTTTCTGGCATTATAAAGAACTTGCCTATATGGAAAAGTGATCTCTCCCTCTGGACAAATACTCTATCCAATCTAACATAAGATCAGCAATATATTAGTCTAAAGAGATTCCTTTTGACTTCTGCGCCGCATTTAAAATAGACGGCCAAGAAGAATGCAAATCTACTGAGTGTGTTCAAAAAATAACGGGAATTAAAATTACACGGGTACAATTATCAAATTCTGTTTTTTATAGACTTTTTTATGAGCTTGGCGATTTTCGTTTAGTAAAAGCTCAAAATTCCTATCTCATTCATGAATTCTTGATCAAAAATAAGCCTCCATTTACGGCAGACATGGCTCCGTATGACTTTTTCCATAGATGAAATCGCTGAAGTTTATCCCAGAAACGAGGTGGAATGGTGTTTCGACGATTGGAAGTAGCACTGGTCCCATAAGATCCAATGCGGACTATTTAGAAGGCGACAACAATAATGTAAATGCATGAATAAAAAATTTTTCAAAAAACTGAAATTCCCGTTATTTTTTGAACATCCTTCTTAACTGCGTCTACCATCTGTTGTTTTCGAAAATCCAGACAGAAAGTCAGGTTCAGTTATTTATACTTCTTACTTAGACCATATTCAATATTAGGAAGAAAAATATTCCGTTACTGTTACACTATCTACTCTCTCTGTACTCTTTTGCTTTCTCATCAGAGCGCGTTAATGCTTAACATCTGATTCTCGCAAATGAAGAGTCACTTGTGAAAGTAATTTAGGAGTGATGTGGCCCTTCATCAAAGAGTTTATTAGTCCATACCCATCCAGTACATCGTATTGCCATGTTAGAAATGTTGGTGCAAGTTTACCCTTTTGGTTCCACGTGAAGAGAAAAAAGCAAAGACTCTGTACACACAGTACTTTTATAATACACGTTTTATTTCGATGCTATTCAGAACAAGAGTGAACAAGAAAATTCGTTATGGATAAAGTGAATACAAAAAATTCAGAGTTGCATGGATATGTACGTTGTATACAGGACTGTATTTCAACACGCCTCCTCAACGTTCATATACATGCATATTCAAAATGCAAATTTATTGAGTTAATTTAAGCCTAACATCTTTGTTAACTTTTCATGACTAGGCTTCGATAAATTCTTTGTCAAAACATCAGCAATCATGTCTCTGCTACAACAATATTTAAGTTCGATTCCGCCTCCTCGATAGATGTCTCGTATGTAGTGATATTTTATATCAATGTGTTTGCTTCTTGCGTGGTATACTGGATTCTTCACGAGATTCATGGCACTTAAGTTATCTCCATTTACTAAAATCGATTTGGGGCATTCGAGCTTCATTTCACCCAATAATTGACGTAAATATACTGCTTCTTTAACAGCAGATGTAAGTGCCATATATTCAGCCTCGGTGCTACTGAGCGCTACTGTTGATTGTTTCTTAGATTCGTATGAAAAAACACCACCAGCTAATATGAATGCATAACCCGTATATGATTTCCGGTCATTACTATCTCCGCCCCAATCTGCGTCGACAAAACATTCCATCTCTTTACCTGTTTGGTGATATCTAAGCTTCTTGTCTTGAGTTGCACTTAAGTATCTTAGTACTCGCTTGGCTGCTGTTAAATGCTCAGCATGTGGATCATTATTCCGTTGCGCTAATTTGCAAACTGTGTGCAAAATATCGGGTCTTGTACATACGGCTAAATACATCAGCGACCCTATCAAAGACTGGTATTGCGCTTGATCCACCCTTTTGCATGTGTTACTATTACAATTAACTTGATGTCCTACATCCAAGGGAGTAGCAATCGGTCGGCATTCGTTCATACCAAAATCGTTTAAAAGTTTCTTAATATGTTCTTTTTGCCCAATGCATATAGATCCAGTTTCACCAACCCGATTCACTTCTATACTTAAAAAATGCTTCACTGGTCCTTTGTCAACCACGTCTACTTCCTTTGCTATACTGGCTTTAATAACACTTAATTGCTTATAATCAGAACTAGCTATTAGCAAATCATCAACGTAGACTGCAATAATGTTAATTTGCCCATTTTGATTATTTACATACACACACGGCTCGCTAACGCATGGTTGAAAACCAATCTTCTTTAAAATTTCATCTAATCTTAAGTTCCATTTTCGCCCAGACTGCTTAAGCCCATACAAGGCCTTTTTCAATTTCAAACAGTGGTTAGGATACCGTTTATCAATGAATAACTCTGGTTGATGCATGTATATCTCATCGCCCAATTCGCTGTTTAAATATGCGGTGGATGCATCCATTTGATGGATATGCAACCTGTACTCAGCTGCGAGTGCAAAAATCATTCGTATAGTACTATACCTCACAACGGGTGAAAAGGTTTCATCATAATTCACGCCATAAACTTGTGAACATCCTTTTGCCACTAACCTAGCTTTAAAGCGTTCAACGTTACCGTTTGTATCTTTCTTGATTGTGTACACCCATTTACAACGTACCACCCTTTGTCCTTTGGGTAATTCTGCGAGCTCCCATGTTTCATTCTTTTGTAGCGAATCATACTCCGTTTGCATAGCGTCATGCCACATCTCAGCATATTCACCTGAAAGCGCTTCCTCAACAGTATCAGGCACCTTTACATCATTACCATTTATTAAATTTAAATACGTGTATTGCTTCCTGGGTCTACCTGGCCCGCCACTATGAATTAATCGTGGTCTACCAAGCCCCCTTTTTAAAGGAATATCGATTGCTTGCTCGTCTTCAGCCGACTCAAATTCATCTTCACTGTTTATTGCTGTATTTACTGCTTCTTCGGCGTTTTCGTTCGTTGCTTGATCTACATTGGTACATTGTTGCTTCAAGTCGTTACCACAATTGTCTATATCAAACTCAATCGGATGGTCTCTTTCATATTCTGAAGTCTTAACATTCAAGTCGTCACAACCACGTGACGCTTCTGTATATTCTACAAAGTAGACATCTCTACTCACTATTAATCTTCGTGACTGCTTTTCATATAATCTATACGCTTTTGATGTGTCAGAGTAACCAACCATGACATATTCTTTTCCTCTTGGTTTAAACTTATCTTTTTGTTGCTTATCCAATGCTATCGCGAGTGATCCGAATACCCGTAGATGTCCTACAGCGGGCTTATAGCCATACCATGCTTCGAATGGCGTCATCGCAGCCAATGATTTTGTTGGTGCACGGTTTCTTAGATATGCTGCCGTATTAACAGCCTCTGCCCATAATGATTCATTTACACCTGAATTGTGGATCATACACCTTGCCATCTCAATTAGTGTACGATTTAGCCTCTCTGCTACTCCATTTTGTTGTGGTGTGTAAGGTACTGTTAATTGCCGCACAATACCACATTCTTTAAGAAATTTAGTAAACTCATTATTCACAAATTCTGTGCCATTGTCACTCCGAAGCATTTTTATTCTCTTCTGTGTTTGGCACTCTACCATTTGTTTAAACTCTTTAAACGTATCAAAAACTTCGTCCTTTCGTTTTAGAAAATATACGAATACATATCGAGTCATATCATCCATGAACGTTAAAATATATTTTGCACCACCAATAGATTCATGTCTCATGGGACCACAAACATCTGTGTGGATCAATCCCAAAATCTCTGCTGCCCGGCTATCTGATTTAGTGTATGGCCGCTGAATGCATTTATTGGACATGCATACAACACAATTTATGTTTGTTGGTATATTCGTTGTCATTCCCCGAACCATGTTGTTGTTGCTCAGTTGACGCAGACTAGCAAAATTTATATGTCCATATCTAGAATGCCATTTCATTGCCTCATTGTCGGGTTTACATGCAAAAAATAATTTGTTTTTATCAGGCTCGAATAAAAATAAACCGCATACCTTATTGGCACTCAAAATTATTGATCCGTATATATCTTTTATTATAGATTTGTCCTTTTTAAATTCAACTACGTATCCACTGTTGACTGCTTTCGATACCGAAATAAAATTACATTGTAAACCTGCTACGTATAAAACTTCAACAAGTGTGACGTCGAACATGTTCGTTTGTAAACGAACAACACCTTTTCCAGTTGCTAACATTTTGTTGTTTCCAGCAAGTATGATCTCTTCTTCATACATTTCAAATTCGCAGAACTTACTGCGGTCGCAACACAAATGTGAGGATGCGCCGCTGTCGACACACCAAGCATCAGTATGAGGCAAATTTCTACTGATCGCCGCAAACAAGCCATTGCTGTTGTTGTTGTTATTGCCTCTTTTCTCATTGTTTGTGTTTTGCCTTTCCTTGCACTGAGCAGCGAAGTGGCCTGTTTTTCCACAGTTATAACATTTCAAACTGTGCCGTTTGTTCCTGTTGTTGTTTTTATTATAATTGTTTGATGCGTTGCCTATTCCGTTTGGTTTCGAATTCGAACTATTCTTTTTGTCAGAATTTTCTCGAACCATGAACGCTTGTACGCTACTGTCGGTATTATCCGCACCACATGTTTTTCGCCTTTCGCCCTCTTCTATTAGCTTTATTTTTATTGAATTAAGCTTAGGTAGTTCGTCGCGAGACTCCAATGCGACGACCAAATTCTCAAAAGATTTTGGTAAACTTGCCAATAGCATTATGACGAAAAACTCATCTTGGAGACTTACTCCAGTTTCTTCAAGCTTCTCTGCCAATGAAGTAAACTTACACACATATGCCTGCACACATTCATTGTCGCTCATACGCATACCAAGCAGACGCTTAAACAAAGTTACCTTACGCACCGGACCTTTTGGTCTATGAATCTCACGAAGAGTATTCCATGCCTCACTCGATGTCTTGCAATTCTTCACGTGGGCTATCTGCAACGACGTTATACTCAATATTATAGTTGCAATCGCCTTCTCATCTTTAGCCTTCCACATAACAACCGCCTTATCCTCCGTGGCTCCTTCAGGACACGTTGATTCCCCCGATGTTACTGGCCATAATTCTTGGTGAACTAATACGCTCTTCACCTGAATACTCCAAGAGTCGTAATTAGACTCATCCAATTTTTCGATGTTAAATAGAGACGAACTCATATTTAATATTCTTTACTTATACCTCAGGAATTTGTACCTGGGCCCATAACCTGTTAGAAATGTTGGTGCAAGTTTACCCTTTTGGTTCCACGTGAAGAGAAAAAAGCAAAGACTCTGTACACACAGTACTTTTATAATACACGTTTTATTTCGATGCTATTCAGAACAAGAGTGAACAAGAAAATTCGTTATGGATAAAGTGAATACAAAAAATTCAGAGTTGCATGGATATGTACGTTGTATACAGGACTGTATTTCAACATGCCATTTATAACTTATCTAGAGCAGAAGTTTCAGATCTTCCAACTTTAACAAGAACTGGGGTACAGATATAAAAGATCTTGAAGGCTCAGAAACGAACTAAAACCTCTCATCAGGTGGTCTCTCAACCGATACTTTCAATAAATGGAGAAGACATAATAATTGAACGTATAAGGTACATTCAATGAAATGGCTGACTCATAACAATAAAGCCGGGTTATTTGCTAGAAACATTAAGGTTATATAGTTAACCGATCTGAACAATTTCTTCGGAGATTATATTATTACCTTAAACAGTAATCCATGTCAAATTTCGTGAAGATACCACGTCAAATGCGAAAATTTTCCATACAAGCCATGATTCCAATCGTTCGGTTTGTATGGCAGCTGTATGCTATAGTGAACCGATCTGAACAATTTTTTCGGAGATTAAAAATTCGTGAAGATACCACGTCAAATGCGAAAATTTTCCATACAATCCATTGATTCCAATCGTTCGGTTTGTATGGCAGCTGTATGCTATAGTGAACCGATCTGAACAATTTTTTCGGAGATTAAATTATTTCTAAGAGCAATAACTCACACCAAATTCCGTGAAGATATGTAGTAAAATGCGGAATATTTCCGTACAAGCCCTTGATTCCGATCGTTCAGTTTGTATGGCAGCTATAGGATATAGTGGTCCGATATCGTCAGTCCCGACAAATGAGCAGCTTTTTGAAGAGAAAATAACATCTGCAAAATTTCAAAACGATATCTTAAAAACTGAAGGACTAGTTCGTATATATACAGCAGACAGAAGGACATCGCTAAATCGACTCAGTCCAGCACACTGATCATTTATATATACTTTATAGGGCCTCCGACGCTTCCTTCTGAGTGTTACAAACTTCGTGACAAACTTACCCTGTTCAGGGTATAAAAAACGTTCAGATAGAAGATATGTCTGCGCTCAAATATGGTTATATTTGAACTACACCGTTATCTATTATAATCTACACCGTAAAATTACTTAAATCACTAGCAATTTTAAGTTAAACCACAAGTACTGTACTTTAAGCTATTTAATATTATGCAACAAATCCAAAACGTTTTTAAATCCAAAAATAAAATGAATTTTTCTCTCCTTTCTCTCTCTCATTCCAGCAAAAATTATTGAATGCAAATATGTAAACATGAGGGACTTGCGCGTAATTTTACACCAAAAGCATAATAACAATACTGGCAATTTGGGGAAATTATGCAAATAGACTTGTTGCAACAACAACAAGTGCGCGTAAATGACAAAATAACAAGAGAAGCGTGTAATCTGCAACGCCAATGAAATTTAAGAGAGACTGAAGCAAGGTCTTCCTCGATATTCTTATAAATATATTTACAAAGTAAGTACTCCGTCTTTTTTACTACAAAATAAATAACTACGAAAGCCAGAAAGCAACTGACGACGACCACAAATAGCATTTGAGTCTGTTTCATGTTCATGAGAGTCGCGAAAATGAAATTAGTAAAAATTCAACGTTATAATATATGTATATGTAGTGTTCAGGGGTGGTAGTACGACTTGAAATGCGCGCCTCTGAAGCCACTGCAATCTACAAACGCGACTAAGGCTGTCTTCGCGCACACATATATATCCTTATGTCTTTCTTAAAAATAAATTATCAAATATGTATGTTTGTATGTATGTATATGAATAAGCATTGCACTTGTGTTGATATTTAGCAGCTCTGTAGGCATTTTGCTTGCTCCACACACAGACACAGACACAATCTGTGCTCGCGTACAATCGCATTATGCAAATAAACGGACTTGGCCACAGCTGCTGCTGTGTTATCCTCATTGTATTGTTGTTGTTGTAGTGGTTGACTGTTTTCTGCATTCTTAAGGCATCACACGGCAGTGTGCCACAAACAGCGCTGAGCAGAAAGAAAAGAATCTGCAGTCTTGCTTATTTGTAGTGTGAGGGCGGTTAGCAGAGGGTCGAATTTAAATTTCATTGCCATTGCATATAATTGCAAGAAAAATATTTTTATATTAACTTAGCGGCAAAATGATCAAAGCAGTTGTGGCATAAATATGCACGGAGATGGGATGGCTTTGAAATTTATTTGAATTAAAAAATATATATGCATATATGTGTAACGTTAAATATAATTTTTTTGAAACTAAATTTAATTTAATTTCATCATAACGTTTAAGTCGTAAAATGCCAAAAAAAATTTGAATTTTTTTTAATTATATTTAAAATTCCGCAGTCGTTGCACTGCGCGAAATTATTTGTTTTGAAAACAAAGTTGAATTTGTATAGTGTTGGAAAACATTTATTTGCGATTTTTCTAAAATTCGTAGAATCAAGAATTCTGCCCCCTTGTAAGTCCCTTTAAAAAATTCTTGCAACTATTACATTTTTCGATAGCTGCTTGAAGATTGCGAAGCATAATAAATGACAAAGCATTATAATGACAAAGAATTTAGAAATTTCACTGGGTAATTCACAGCTTCGTCTTCATTTTCAACATGGTCGATCGATGTGTATGAACACAAATATCCCGGAAGTTGACTTTAAGTCGTATAGATTAAGTCATCGACATCGGTATTTTTGACAGTTAAAAATCTGCGTGCACTCAACCAATCGTAGTTACGATAAATTTGGCTAATGTTCGGATTGATATCAAACCATTAGAAGTATTAACCGGAATGTGCCCAGTTCTTTGCAGATCTTCTGCGGTGCTATCCTGTTGCAGGAACACACGCATATTCATGGTCAATCATACGCTGACTTGAAACATGCGTTCAATTCCTCCGCCGCTGTTGATTTCGTAATAACAGAATGTGTTTGTCAATAACAGTATCATTACGCCACCAAAGCGATGATTATTATTCCACAGATCTTTCATTGTTCTGTCAAGTGCTTCTAGAAAATTGCGCTCATCTCATATATGTTTCATAGATTTGCATGTTTAACTGAAGCTACAGTGTCGTATGTGCCGTTCTTCCAACTTCAAGTAGTGTTGCTGCAATTCCAGTAGATGCGAGAGCCAACGTAATGCCATTTTGAGATCGAATTGTTGCCAAAATCACGTTTTTACACATTTACCACCGTTTCTTCGCTCCTATTGGTCGTGATACTATATAGCCTATAGCCTTCCTCGATAAATGGACTATCCAACACAAAAAGAATTATTCAATTCGAACCAGTAGTTTCGGAGATTAGCGCGTTCAAACAAACAAACAAACAAACTCTTCAGCTTTATAATATTAGTATAGATGAAAAAATTCTAACTTGTTTATGAAGACTTTAAAAATTTTTATGCAACATCGGTTTAGTATTTCTACTTATCACTTACATGAGTTCCAAATTAACTACGAAGCTCATGACTGATTGACCTTGACCAATTCTGAAACATACTGTTATTTTTAATAAATATAAGATCTCTTGGGTCTTAACTAAAGTTAAAAATTGTATTATATAAAAATTTAAATTGGAATGGTAGTTCAAATATTATACAAATATGATTTTGCTTAGAACTGTAATGAGTATTTAGAGATCACTTCTCCACTCTGTTCATAAACCTTTATAAGATAGATGTTAAACCTTATAAGTCAGATTTATTGCAGTTTAAGATATAAAATGAGTTCTTCTTGTGCTAGCTGGGTTAGGCACAATCCACACCGTAGTAGTCAAAATGTCTTTACTTGTCTGATACGACAACAGCCCTTAGCTTTATATGTGAAAACCCACACCGAAGAAGACGAGACAAAAACGCATGTTCGCTTGGTGTGGGTTAGAGCAAAATTCGTTTTTATGTCTTATTAGTTGAAGACGTTTTTGACTAATCCGTTGTGGATTGAGCCTAAGGCCGGAATTTCATAAATTTAATATATACTATTTAAATATCATAATTTGTATGTTACTTTCGCTTAACCGTTTCGACCCCGACTTTTTCCCTGTGGTTTTAAAATTTTTTTCTCCATTGGGATCATAAAAGAATACCACAAAGAGATTACAAACAAAATTTCACGTCGCCACACCTTTTATTATGAGCTCTACAGAAGTTTGCTTGTGAGTAACATTGGGGCATGATGGTATACAAAAATCATAAAGCGAAGATTTTGAATTCATGAAAAATGTAATAAGAAATTTCGAACAAAAATGCATACTAATTTTTTCATTATATTAAATTATTATAATAATTGGATCCATTCTAACAAACGTTTGCAAATTTTCATTTACAAATTATCCACGACTTTAATGCACTATGTCAAAAAAAACTATAAGAATAACGGAAAAGAATGTTGTTAACTGTTTTGATTTTCATTTTTAATATATTAAACTATAAGTAGCCACTTAAATCAAGTTAAAACATTGAACACAGCTTTTGCTTTAAATCATCAAACTGGTGAAGTTGCAACGTCAGAGTCGAAAGGGTTAAGAACTGAAGTCGAAACATGTGAGAACTGACTCAGTAAAATTTGTAGAACATATTTATTGCATCGTTGGCGACCATCTCCAGTTTAATATCTATTCTACTTAAATTCTACAATGTTTGGGGCATATATATAACTAAAATATTGTCTGACTATTTTATTTCAATGTATTTATAATAATAATTTAATATTTCCTCCAACTCCATAAAGTCTTCAATCGCATGTTTCCTGCCTTCCTGTTTATATTATTAATGGCTAGAACTAAAATATTTGTGAGAAAATTTTCCCAAAACTGTAAACTCGGATATTTTTCAAACTATTATTACTGATAGTTTTCAAAGTAAGAATCCTCGTACATAGATGTTTTTGAACACCTTTGAACGATTTCTTTTATTTTCATTTTTTAAATTTATGGAATCTTTAATCAATTTAATGCTAGACAAGCTCAAGCGAGTGAGCTGTTTTGGTGGAACGAGGGTGCATCAAAAGATAAGTTACTTTGTTTGCTTGGCGTACTAGGACAGTATTAATTTCAACTGCCCGATACACGTTAGGTCGTCGTGAAAATGTACCATGCTTTCACTTTTATTCAATCACATTTATTTGCCAGTTGGCCAGCCAGCCATTCTTCGACAAAACTCAAGAGTTCTTCCAATACTTTTCATGCTATAGTAGGGCATTAAAGGGATCATTAAAGCTGTGTCATCCGCAAAAGTTGATGTCCACATAAGGTCTAAGTTGATGCCCAGAAGATCTGCCGTACCTATGATATATAGAGTTGGTCCTAGCAAAATACCCTGAGGTACTCCAGCCCTTATCGGTAGCTCATCAGATATGAAATCTCCTACTTTAACCGTATATTTTCTATTTCTTAAATAACAATCAAAGGATAAATGCAATTCTAACGGTAATTTTTTTTTTTTTTTATCATCATGCCCCATTTTATTGAACACCTGGGCTATGAACGATTACGGATACGTTTTTTCTTTCATACCGAAGGAAACTTCAGATTTTTTAAAATTATTCACCGAGGAGAATTAAATCTAATTTTTTTTTTAATATTAGGGGAAACGAAATTCAAAAAAGTTACAGATACAGACTTTAATACAGAAGTTCAAGCCCCTCCATTTCAAAAGAAGTGATTACGTAGAACTGTTTAAGCCCTAAACCGTAACTAATCAGATGAGACCACACGCCAACTGGTATTTAATGGCTATCCAACATATATTGTATTCTATTCTTATATTGTTAATTATACTCACGTTGTTGTTGTTGTTCTGCTCATTGATATACCCGCATTAACATGCCTTAAATGATGTCCGATCTCTCGGCACGTTCCGCAGGAAAAAACTTTGATACGCGCACGTCCAAATGTCTAATGCGGAATACGAAACCGAATCGGACGACGACTTATCGCGCGCTCATCATCGCATACAATACTAGACTCGACGACGGCCACTCGTTAGGCGACCACAAATCAGCTTATTGGCCGCGTACTCCTAAGCAATGGTCACGTACACGCTTTTATTAAGCCATCTCGCTGTGGCTACAGCTGCTGATTACTAATTTTCAACAGCACAAAATGGCAAATCAAATGTTCCCTCATTGCACCTTGGTGTTTTGTATTTGTCTGCGTGTGTGTATGAGTGCTAGGATTTGCAGGTATCCAATGTTGCCAGCGGGATTAACGTGTGGAGCAAACAGTAGTCGAAAGTGTACGTGTGGAACGTGCGTGGGTATGAAATAGGAGTGCAATTGTTGCGAATTTTTGTTGTTGTACATACATATATTTATCTTTTTTATGTTGTACCTGGTGTTGGTTGTAATATTTGGTGATTGGTTTTGTGATTTGATGTATTTTAATGAATTGATTTTACAAACTTTTTCCACTTTCAGAGAATTATATTGGTTCAAAACCACTGAACACCTTAGGTCAACAGGTCTTAACAAGTTTCCTTTTCTGTTTTGAATTATCTTCGATTTCTTGTTGTTTTACTTAACCTTTAAGAAAATTGATTTAATCTAACCTGTAAAACCTACTCGAAAATACCGTTATTTTATTCAATCTCCGAATAGTAGATTTCATTTGATTCTTTTCCAAATGAAATAATGAACAACGAGTTAAAGAGTTTTTACTCTCAAATATCATACCAAGTTACCATAGACTCTCTCTCTCTCTTTCCCTCACTCTCCACCTTCAACCGCCATGTCGTATACGTAATGCTCAAAGGATGCCATCGCGTATACTTAACCCTTTGTTGGCAAAAATCTGCTCGTAAATAATAAAAATGAAAAGTTTACGATATTCCAACGGACAACGGCAGCAACAACATGAAAGACAGCAACATAAACAAAAATATCAAAAATTATTATAACATACACACACACACAGACGTAGACATAGAGGTATACACAAACTGTTAGTGAGATTGCTGCCAAGCGGCGTCCTTTCTTGCCTGCACTCATTAAGATAATTGCGAGCAATTAAGCAAATTGTTGTTGCAGCGCATTTGTCATGTCTCGCTGAAGACACCAAAGATAATGTATTATATTGCCAAGTCTAAATATACACACACACCCCTTCGTATATCTATGATATACGATTAAAATGCGCGGGTTTAAGACACAGCTAATGTACCTTTTGATATATGTATGTGTGTGAAGGTGTTCACTGATTTGGGGGTAAGGATGTTAAGTCAACTGAAGACGACATAAAAAGCAGTTTGTTACAAATTTTGGCGACACGCAATGCGCCGCCATAACCAGGTAATTACAATAACAATTACAATTAACTTTGAAAGGAGCACAACATTGGCGGTGTCTTCGTAGCGAGCAGCCAGCAGCAACAGCGGGTACCTGCGTATTTTTCAGTGTCTTTTAGTCGCCTGTTGGCTTTTGGATCCACGTTTTTAGTAAAAAAGACCCTCTAACCAGTCTTTCACATGCTTCTAAACACTCTTCTCAGCTCCTGACACAAATTCACGCGTATTATAGTACTAGTATGGTGTCGTAAAATGACTAGTGCCATTTCATAAATAAAATATTTTCCTTTATAGCTTCTCTTTAATAAAATTAATAGAAAATTATGTATATTGAGGAAAAAAAAACAAAATAATTCCCAACACTCTTAAAATACAATAAGACACTTCAAAATATTATAAATATGATAATATAAAAGGATTTCCAATAAGAACACTACAAAAGGATAAATCAGCCGATACAAAGTTCATCAATCATCGCTGGCTTGTTGGCATAGACCAAAGACTTTCCTATATAGTAGCCCCATAGGATATTGTCTAACGGTGTCAAATCGCACGACCGAGGCGGCCAATGGACTTGGCCGTTTCGTTAGATAATACGTTCACCAAGCTTGGTTATCAATAAATCGATTTCGACATTCGCTATGTGACTTGTAGCGCCGCCCTGTTGGAATCACATATTGTCCATATCATCAAATTCGGCCAAAAATATTCGGTTATCTTTCAGCGGTAGCGATTCCCATTCATAGTAACGTGCCCGTATTGATCATCACGAAGGACCTATAAACCGCACCAAACCGTCATTTTTTCAAGATGCAATGTAGAGTCATGGAGTACGTCTGGATTGCTGCCTGACCAATGACGCATATTTTGCTTATTAACGAAGACAAAATGAGCCTCAACGCCGAATTAATTTTTCGATTTTCAATTTGTTGCTCAGCCCAATTCACGAACTTACAACAATTCTGGTGGTCAAGCGGCTTCAGTTTTTGCGTCAATTTGATCTTGTAAGGATGTAGGCCAGAGAGATGCCCAACGCTTGAGAACGACGTGAGAGGAACTGCTTTGGGTCTTCCGCAATTGATGCACTAGTGGCAGAAATATTCTCAACACTATAGGAACTTTTTTGTCTCACTGGCACGTGAACGTTTTGTACAGTTCCTGTGGATTTAAATTTTTCCACTAGATGCTCATTTGTTGACCTGACAGGACGATTGTTACAACCATAAATTGGAAGTAGGGCTCTTAAAGTTTAGGCCACTGACTTCGAATTTCGGTAGTAAATGTTAATAATTTCGACTCGTTGTTGGATCTTATATCTTTCCATGATGTACCTATATCTATATCTATTTACGAAGATGCTTTCAGGAGTCTAACAGGATTATTAGCCTCAAACCTACAGCTCTTATATAAAGGTTAGAAATGATATTGTGAGGAAGGGTACTGCAAATATCTTTGGCCATCTTTATCTGTAGTATTTGAAGAGACCAGGAGTAATAAGAAGTCTAAAATAGACATTTACTTCGGTCGTCATATAGGTCATAACTACCGGCGATTTATAAGGATTTGTCTCTGTTTCGATGACCGCCATTCATCACAGCAAGTTCTGAGTATCTCTTCAGGCCTTTCTAGAGAAAAGCATAATTCTTATGGGTCTACTTTCAGGTGGCTGAAGGCTTTGCATTCAATTACTCTTAGTTCCTCCAAACATAATGTGACATATTATATTTTCAAATGATCCTCATGCATTCAAATTTTAAAACAATGCTGCAAATTGTCGTTTCTTCGACCCATTCCTCTCTACTTGTTAAGGAGAGCTCATACTCCGGCAAGCCTCTTTTAAGGGATCACAAAATCAGTTCAGTTCTAATTTTGATATTGCATTCGGAAACCGATCCTTTTGACACAATTTCGGATTTTATGTCCTGGTGTTAATAGTATAATAGGAACGTCATATCCTCCTGAAGAAATGTCAAAAATACTCAATTCTTCAATGATAATAGGTTGTCTTCTGCAACCCACAGCAACCCACATTTCACCTCCGTAATGAAATTTTACAGCAGGCTTTAACAAGCTTTTTACCGTTCATTTGTATTCCATGCCAAAAACCTATTAGTACATGAGAAGTGTGGTGACCAATTTTGACGAAGCTTTCTAAACATTTTTTTTTTACAATTGTGCAAACATAAACTTCTAAAGCAAACAGAAAGAAAGAAATATTTACTTCTGAGTAAATGCTAAAGCTACTTCAAATCGAGTGTACATTATGTTGAAAACAAACAACTAGTCAAGCAAATACATCATCTGTAACACTTTAACAAACAAAACATATCAATGAATAAACCATAAAACGCAGCCAAGACTCTTTACAATAAAAGCCAAAAAGAATTTCAAAAAGGGTATCAGTAGTTCGGCGGCTCTCAACAAACTGCGAACTTCAAAGTCATAACTACAAGTCAGTCTACAGAAAATGTTGTCGAAAAGTGCAGTTTTCCTCTTGGCCGTGGCATTGCCTGCCATCCAAGGCTTTGGATTAGGCGGTGATAACAATATGCTTTCATCAAAATTGGGCTCTCTCATTAATGGTGGTGACAATAATAAGCCAATTACAACAACATCGACATACACATTACCACCACCAAGCACAATTACAATCTCACCGGTGACACCACCAACGGCGACTTATACAAATCCAACAACCTCACCGATCATCTACTATACGCCAACCTATGTACCCACACCATTCCCAGTGCCGATCATCGCACCTAACGATGAAATGTCGCCTGTGAAAGAAGAAATGGCCGATGCTGTGGACCAGGATGCTGATGGTGGACGCCGACGTAAACGAGTGCAACGAGTGTTTCCGAAACGCAAACGGAGACTGACGAAAAGCAAGGCGGCACGTAGAAATCGTCGACGCGGTTAAGTAAAAGCGTATTCAACGAAGAGCGTACAAAAAGTGAATGACTCAAAAAATATACGAAAGAAACAAAGAAAAAATAAAACTTTCCAGCGTTAAATATAGATTTACAATATATTCTCTAAAACTGAAATTATGGTGTGTTTTAATGTACTTGAATGAAGCGAAAAAGGTTATCTTAAGGTTGGGTTATAATACCCTCGATGCAACTTAACAGTCCACCAGTCGAAATAAGAGTTTCCTTAGCTGAAATACTTAAATCCTATAATTACTTAATTACTTTACTAGCGTATAGGCTAAAGTAGTGGGATGCTAATATCTGGTGGTTTATTATTCTAATTTACTAATTCTTGTCTACAATTCTGCAATTTTCGTCAACAAAATGGTTCTTCACTCGCCACCTGGTCTCTCTTGTAAGGTCCTATCTTTATATATACAATTCTTCTATGTATATGTATGTCGCTGAACTCCTGGACCGATTTGATTGAAATTTTTTGTGTGTCTTTAGCTGGATTTGAAAATGTTTTATAGTCACTCTATTTAAATTAAAAATTTATAATTTTTTTTGATGTTTTATGTTGGACAAAAATAGATGACACCATTGTATAGAAAACGCCTAAAGGTATATAAAATTGTTTTGGAAAAGTTTGTTTGGGAAATATTTTACAATTGGATGTCGCTAGTGTCGTGGGACCAAATCTTCTACTGAGTTACAAAATCAATAATAACTTCGTTGAATGAATGGATTGATAGCCGTTATCTTAATCAGCTGATTGCAATTGAACAACATCTTCTCTAGAAAGAAAGATACGTTTTTTCCTAAGAAAACACTATAAATTAAAAAAAAAGTAATATAAGAAGGTGGATGTCGCAACACAACTTCTCGATATTATAGTTACACCCAGGAGCCATTAGTATATATGACTATAAATTTCGATTCCAAGTATCTTTTTCGAAATTGATTGACAGAAGATCTGATCAATTATTTAACCGACCGCCAGTGATCGGGAGCTTGTCTAATGAGAAGTTCTTTTACTCAAATACAAGTTGTAAGTATTATTTTTGACTGGATCAGTTGAAAAAGGGGACAATAGGCCTCTAATAGTCCCATATAAGAACTCGCATTCGGCAATAAAGGAAATAAGAATTGCGACAGTAATCGCCGAATTTTTTAAAATCATCTCCCATATTTAGGGAATGAAGAGATCAGAAATAGAAGGATTGACAGAAATTACTAAATATTATTAAATAGGCATTATTAAGAGACCACATTTCATAGTACAGTTTCGAAATATGTACATCTATTCATATAAACTTTGTATGCTGAACCGTTTCTGTAGAAACTTGTTCAAGAACTTTGGCTCTGATATAATTGACTATTCATAATATTAGTTCTCCATATATTGAATGCATTAAATTAGAAATAGAAATTTCATCGACATGTGCAGTATGCTATAAAGGTTGGAAAATTGTCTTTATCTATGTTTTTGATCGACAGGAAAGCTTTCAGGAGTCTAACAAGATTATTAGCTTCAAACCTCTAGCTCTTATATAAATGTTTAAAAGTTATATTGAGGGGGATATCTCTTATCTTTGAACATACCCGAATCTTTATCTGGGTGACTGGTCTGCAGTCATCCTATAGGTCATAACTACCAACGATTTAAAATGAATGGTCTATGTTTATGCGACCACAATTCTTCACAGCAAATTCTTAATATCTCTTCAGGCCTTTCTAGAGAAAAGCATGATACAATTGACTATTCATAATATTATGAGTTTAGCTTGTCGAATATAAATTATTAACTAACTGTATAACATTTTACCATCGAAATAAAATAATCAGACACGCACTCTTTCTCGTCTAGCGAGCTGGTTATTTATACATGATATGCCGAATTTAAATCGCCTAAAAATATTTTTTTTTTACTAATATTGCTTAAACTAAACTTTTTTTCCTGGAGATCGAGACAAAAATTACATTCTCCGATTTTAGAAGTTAGCGTCTCAAATCGAGAAATTTAAATTCGAAGTTCAAAAAAAGGCTTTTGTAAAAAACAAATATAATAAAAAATCGCATTAAATCGTCTTCTGAGATCCCTTAAGCTGGGTTTATGAAAAACTGTTGTGCGAACTTTAACGCCTAACCAGTAGCCATAGATTTATACATACATGTCCCATAGAAGTTAAATATGGATTATTTGATTCCAGAGCTCTAAACCTTATGAACCTTAAGGAGTGCCCTTCCTCGTCATGCAAACGTCCCAGTGTCCGAAAAAAACTTATTTTTTAATATTTTCCTAGCTCTTCACGATTGTCCTATGTAATCCTTTTGTGACTATATATTATTCCTCTTTTCAAAACTTTTCTCAAATTACTTTGTGCTCGATCTTCACATCTCGAGATAATCATTTGAAAAGGCAGAGCACTGGTGTATTGAATCAACTAAAGTGAGATCTGTCTAGCACTTCCACAAAAGAAAATAGAGGAAATATTGCTATGGGACTGATTCTATCCCTATCAAATATTCTACATAGCTTGACTAGAATTTTTTTTTTGAATTTATATGTATATGGTGAATGGGGACCCTATTAAAAAATAAAAAAAATATTCAAAAAACGTTACAGTTGAAATATGGGTTGTGTAAATGCATGATTTATCCCCGCATTCTAAAAACATAACTCGTTGGGCTTCCTTCTTTGCCTTCCGGTAAATCGTTAGCAGATATTTTTTATGATCCGGCATCCTTTTACTAAAATTTCACCCAAAATCGATTATCGGAACTCGTGTCTCCGACGAGAGTCGCATACGTTCCATATTGTTTGTTGTACTCTGTCCAATTCCTATTTGTTCTTACAATGCTTCACAAACCTCATCTAACGGTTTCATAATTAGGTCGTATTGGCACAGCTGCAGAGACCGTTCTAAGGTTGCAACTGTGGCAAAGCTTGCAATCAAAATTTAAACAGCTGCACTATAATGCATTCGCTATGCCATAGCTCACTGTGAGTAGTGTAACCAAAGCGGCAAAAGAATCGTTATAAAAGCGCTCCAACACAGCCCAATAGTTATCAATTGTCTTGTAAGCTTCATTGGTACAACAACCAAGTAAAAAAAAAAACACAAAGATGTCGATTAAACTGAGCATTTGCATAGTGCTGTTAGCGGTTCTATGCTGCTACACACAGGGCACATTTGCCAAACAGCAGCAGCAACAAGGCGCTTTAGAGAGTGTCAACAGCAATTTGTCCGAAAATAACAATGAAGCTGAGAACTATATTGGTGCACAGTCGAAACTTGAAACAGTGCTGAGGAAAGCAACCGAGGACGATGATGATGAAGATGATGATGATGTTGATGGCAGCCGTCGGCGTCGTCGCGGTAGACGTGGCGGCAAGCGCCGCAATAGGAGACGTCGTGCCGGCAGACGTGGCAGAAGAAGGGGACGTCGCGGTGGTAGACGTCGTGGACGCAAAGGTGGCAGGAGAAATCGCAGAAATAGAGGATAAATTGAACGAAATTTGGACACATGATTGTAAACTTACTTGGTAGAAATGTACAAAAAAAAAAAAATATTAGAAAAATAAAAAAAAAAATTACGAATACAGTATATAAAGAGTTTGGTTTAATATTCGAAGTATGTATGTAGGAAGAGCTTTTAAGGAGCTTTTATATCAAATACTTATTAGGGACCTCTTATAACTTTAAAGATCAAGGGTCTTATATTAAAAGTACCTCCAACTTTGTTTGGAAAATATATATCTGCCGGAATAACTAGACACTAGACACTAATGAAGTCCGGCTGATGAAGAGAGTCTTATTGTCTTCACCTTCCGATTTATGAGCTTATTGAAAATTTTATGAATATTTTAACAATATAGAATACTAGCCTATGAGCTATGCTACAATTTTATGGCAATACCATTAAAGGATGAAAGCTAATAAAGGGTGATCAATTTAGAGGTTTCCTACTCCTTTAAAGAAAAAACACAGAAAATGCAAATATAATGGGGAATGTTTATTATCATTCGAAAGAACATTCTTTGGCATTTATTTTTTAAGTAATCTCTTATTCAAATGTTGGCCGCGGCAACGTCTCAGTTGATCCATCCATTGAGTAAAATTTTCGATGACTCGTTCGAGCATTTCGACTGGGAACTGGCGAATGACACGCGTTATGTTATGCTCCAAGGCCTGAATCGAAGTGCGATTGTCCGCATAGACTTTATATATCCCCATAGGAAAAAGTCTAACGGTGTGATATCATACGATCTTGGTGGCCAATCAACCAGCCCAAAACGTGAAATTATCTGTTCACCCAAGTGTTCTCTCAATTAATCCATTGATTGATGCGATGTGTTGAAAGTGGCGTGGTCTTGTTGGAACCAAATGCCGCCGAGATCATGACCTTCAATTTCAGGCATCAAATAGTCGGTTTTCGTGGTGCAATAGCGGTCACCTTTGACGGATACTTTCTCACCGTCATCATTTTTGAAGAAACATGGACCGATTATTCCACCAGCCCACAAATCACATTATTGTTTTTTCTGAATGAAATAGCAATTTTTGAATTTCTTCACATTGCTCTTCGTCCCAAATGCTTCAATTTTGCTTGTTTACATTCCCATTGAGCCATAAATGGGCCTCATCGCTGAACAGAAATGGGCTGGAATACGTCTTCTTGGAACTTTTAAAAAGTCCATAGAGCGAAGTTATAATAATATGACAGCTCACGACTCACGACTCACGCGAGATCTGTGAGAAAAGGCTTTGAAAACAGAACCTCTACTTGGGTCACCTCATATAATCTAGGGTCCAAGGACCGAAAGATAAGCTCAAAAAAGGAGAAGAAGGTCTCAAAATAGAGCTATAACAAATGCTAATAGGCCCTCTGAAACTCTTAAATATATAGGAATTTGTAGGAGTACGATCCTAAGACACACCTTCAATAATCAAATTAGAATGCAATATTTTTTGTTGTAACTTAAACAATTTGTACTTTATTCGCAATCATTATCAATAATCGTTATCAATATAAAAACATCAACGGATTAACCACGGAAACGTCTGTTGCCTCTTCGGCCACGTCGACCACGTCTACCGCGTCTAAATCCACGTCTGCCGGTACGACCATGGCGGAATCTGTGACCACCACGACGGAATGAGCCTCGTCCGCGTCGTCGAGCACCATCATCATCATTCAAAGAACGAGGCGCTGGGACTGGCACAGGTGGTGGAGGCGGTGGAGGAGGAGGTGGTGGAGGAGGAGGTGGTGGTGGTAATGTTGGCGTAAATGTTGTTGTTGTAGGTTGCGTATTTGTTGGAGAAATTGTAATCGTATAGGTACTTGGAGCACTTGGCTCTACCGTAACGATCGGAGCCGGTGTGGTTTGTACATTTAAAAGCTTCTTAAAATCGATAGCGTTACCCTGCGACAGGCAGCACAATGCTAAAGCCAATAAAAACAACTTGCTCGCCATGTTTGCCGCACCGTTAGATCTAACGAATGTGTATGATGCAGTTACAATGACTGCCTAGCGCTTTTATACATATTTCGAGAAGAAATCGTGGTGCATTCTAATGCGGTTGACGGTATTTACACAGCTGTATATACATCGAACGCAACGAAATGTCTCAATGTTGGCCCAATTTCATGCATGCTTTTCCTAGAAAACGTGATTACTCAAGACTGTCTAAACATCAGAGAGCTTTGTTCAAACAATTGGTGAACGTCGGCGGCGCTAGTGTATGAGCGATGAATGCGGAACCTTCGAAATAGTATAATCCCAAGACCTTAGTTGAAGTTATCAATTATGACATTCATGATCATACATGCTATTATGGACCCGATGAATTAGCAAGGTAGGGTTCTTTACCGATCTAAAAACTTCTTACTTAGTAAGTTATAGAGTCCGACCGATTAATCGATCTTGTCATTGGCTAAGGCCGAAATTTAGAAATCGGTCGGAAACTAGTTAGTTGTTGTGTTCATTAACATCCATTATCCCGTCTATTATATTTATTTACCTGTTTTTATTATTCTGGAGCTATCAACTAACTTCTGAGGATTAATTACTGAGTGTCAAACCTTCAACTAGATGAGACATATAGTACAAAGCTTTTAGTTGAGACAGCTGAGTTCTTTCTTCTCGAATTTGGGTAACCAAGGATTTGGATCCTTCTTCTAAGTATAGACGGTAATTTGGTTTGATAGATGTACTCTTTAAAAAGATGAAAGACTACTAATCTTCAATTCCAAAGATATCTGACAAAATTAAGAGCCATTGGAAAATATCTAATATCTACACAAAGATATTATTAAAAGATTAAAGTATTTTTTTTTTTGTGAGCAAATATTTATTATTATAATTAAGTCAAGAGTCTATCGCATTTATAGATATAACATTATTGGGAACATTTTCAATTTCTTCTACGTCTGCGGTTACGCCTGTTACGGCGTCCTCTTCTTGTTCTCCTTTGTCGCAGGAGACGACGTCTTGCCCGGGCACCATCTTCAGCAAAGGTGTTCTTGTTTTCCTGTGGTGTCGCCAGTTCATCTCTTCTTCGCGGAGGTCCTGGTGGCGTTGCTGGTGGAGTTGCAGGTGGCGTTGCTGGTGGAGTTGCTGGTGGAGTTGCTGGTGGTGTTGCTGGTGGTGTAGCTGGTGGTGTTGCTGGTGGTGTAGCTGGTGGTGTAGCTGGTGGTGTTGCTGGTGGTGTTGCTGGTGGATTTGCTGGTGGATTTACCGGTGTTGTTGGTGGTGGTGGTGGTGGCGGTGGTGGTGGAGGTGGTGGTGGCGGCGGCGGCGGTGGTGGAGGTGGTGGTGGTGGATTAGGTGCACCAGTAGGTAATAGAGTTATTGTATAAGTTGTAGGTCCAGTCGGTCCCGTTGGCAGTAGCGGTCTAGCCGTTGTTGTTGTACATTTACCAAATAATGTGCACATTTTATTCATACCAAATGCGTTGGAGGAGCCCATTTGGGTTGCCACCAGAAGCAGTAGTAAAACTTTCAAAATCATTTTTAATGAGTTGTAAACTTTTCCGTATCTATGTAGATAGTTGTACTCGACTGTAATGCAACTCGAGTGGTTATGATATTGATCGTCGCGTTGCTTCGGTATTTATACTGTTCAGCTAGCGTAAATATTGTTTACACAAGCTGGTTGAGAACAAGATATTGAAAATTTCGAAATGAAGTATATTACCTTGATGAATGTAGGAACTTTTGAATAGTATTTATTTAGTTTCACGTCGATTCTCTCTTAATGACTTTTCTCATGGAATTAGAAGAATAGAATGTATTAATATAAAAAATTCAGATTAAAATTCATCAAATTCTTTCACTTTCAGTATACTTTGTATGTAGTATAAGCGCGTTATGCTGCTAGAACACCCAATTGTCGCCATGATATGCCTCAGCAAACGTGATAAATTCATTGTCCAGCATTTCCATATATATTTTGCTTTCATACGACTCGGGACAAGGCATTGGGAGACTTCCATTTGGCGCTAAGGGCAGCCCACATCATTAAAGATCCACCGCCATGTTTGCGCTTATAGTAAGTATGGCGAAGGTGCTGTAGATCCCTCCAATACTTATTATCCATCTAAATTTAATGTTTCCTCATCACTAAATATCAAATTTTCAAACTCTACTTCTTAGAATTTGTAATTTTTTAACCTATAAGAGTATATTACATATAGACGCGGGTTTAGACACTTTGCATTTATATTTAAGATTTAAGTCTACTTTCACAATTTGTTGTAGACGTTCTCTTGGCACCAAAATCCGCTGTAATTTGGAGCAACGCATCATGTCCTGAGTTGCCAACTTGCGAATATGCCATTTGGTACGTTCATTTATCGAAGATTTTGCTCCAGTACGCTTTATTTTTTTTTTTTTTTGTATTCCTCGGGATTTCTAAAAAATTGCATATGGTTTTTCGATGCCAAATTACTTCAAAAGTATTTACATAATTTTGTAAAACATCTTTTTTCATAATCTCAATCTTGATGTGTTCCTCAGACGAAATTCGGTTCGAAGTCATATTTTAACCTAAAATGAAATTTAGTTGTTGTTTTTATATACATGGAATTATTTTTTAATTATTGCTTGCAGCCTCGTTAGTTGTTTTTATAATTCCAATTGACGAGATGTTGACATCGCGTCAGCCAGAAAACGAAAAAAACATTTTGCACATATACCTATTTTCTATGAAGTCATATTGGACTAAAACTAACTGTACTATGAGCAAGGTGTTGTCGTCGATTTTTTGTGCGGCAAACAGAAATAAAGCATTAATAAACAAAACTGCATGCTCAGTATTAAGCTATTGTTTTCTTCTTTTGAAAATTACAATTTTGCACAAATATAAATTTTTCTGAGTTATAAATCAAGCATCAATAAATATATCGGAATACAAATTCTGTACAAACATTGTTTATTTATTGTATAATTTGTTCAATACGTGATATATGTACATATGTTAGCAAAATTATGTGAAAGTATTTATTGAATATAATCTAGTTTGATAGTGAAAATTAGTGAAATCGGTTTAGGAACTATCCCAGCCCGATATACCATATATAATTGTAATCGTTATTTTTTTGGGCTTTAAACCAAATCGTATGGATTTAGTGGAAATATGTTCTCATCTATAGACCTGTCATATATATACCTCCTAAATATACCCAATATATTGATATATATACTTGTATATATATATATACAGTGGCGTGCACAAATGAGTACATAATTCATTTCTTTACTTTTCTGAACGATAAAATAAGTAATAACAAAGAAAATAAAAACAATTTTTTTTTTCATTTATTCGTTGTTCCATTCTAAATAAAACAACAAAAAATTCAAAACGTAAATCAACAAATTCATAGAGATGAAAAACCATAACAAAAATAACTCGCATGTACTCAATTTTGCACTTTTCAATAAAGTTGTTAGTGGAGCACTTTTTTAGTACTTGGTCCATAATCCTTTATGTTTTAGTACCATTATTAATACGCATTGGCATGCTTTCAACCAGGTCCTGTATTATTTCTTTTGCCACTCTAGCTGTACTCGTGCCCACAGCTCTTCTAGGTTTGATGGAGCTGATTGGTACAACCCCAGCCGTCTTCCCACGATTGACCATAAATTCTCAATCGGGTTGAGGTCGGGGCTTTGGGCTGGCCAATTCATCAGATGAAAATTTTGCTCACTCAACCATTTTTTCACTATTTTCGCAGTATGCTTTGGGTCACCATCCTGCTGAAACACGACTTCTTCTTCAGGATAGGCACACTTGTCAACGAACTCGGGAAGATGAGTCTGCAAAATGTTGAGATAGTCTTCCTTCTTCATTATACCTTCAATTCTGTGTAATGGCCCAATATGCCACCAAGTAAAGCATCCCCAAACCATGATGTTTCCACCACCATGCTTCACAGTTTGCTTGACGTGGTGGCGTTGAAAGGTATCACCAGGGCGACGCCAGTAGTACTGCTTACCGTCCGATTAGAAACGATTAAATTTTGATTCATCTGACCAAATAACTCGTTGCCAGTCATTTATCGTCCAATTTTTATGCTCTCTTGCAAATTTCATTCGCGCCTTTTGGTTCTTTTTGGACAATGCAGGTTTATTTTTTTTAACGGCTGAAATATAGCCAATGTTTTGGAGCGCTCGTCGTGCTGTCCATTCACTAACGTGCTTATTTTTGGCAACTAAAGTATTTTTCGGTGTAATGGTCTTGTTCTGTCTCATTTCTGCCATCATAACACGTGCATCCGCGTCGGTCAACAGTTTGCGGCGGCCTCTGGTTTGCTCTTTGGGAGCAGTATGTCGTCTTTTTTGAACGCGAATGACCACAGATTGACTAATATTTAACTCCTTGGCTATTTCCCGAGATGAAGCACCATTATTTGTTAAGGAAACTACATTATACTCCACATCACGCGATAATTTTTTATTTTTTTTAAATACAGAATATTATTGCGGTACACTTGATATAACACTTTATTTATTACTAATCATACGTTTTTACACATAAAATTGCATTACTGCTCGTAGACGATAGCAAACAATATAAAACTAACGGTATGAACTGGTTTTATGCTGAGTACACACAAAAGTGCAAAATTGAGTACATGCGAATTACTTTTGTTATGGTTTTTTATCTCTATGAATTTGTTGATTTATGTTTTGAATTTTTTGTTGTTTTATTTAGAATGAAACAACGAATAAACGAAAAAAAATTGTTTTTATTTTCTTTGTTATTACTTATTTTATCGTTCAGAAAAGGAAAGAATTTAATTATGTACTCATTTGTGCACGCCACTGTATATACTTCGATTAGCATAAAATCGAAGTCATTTTCTTTTGAGCTTAAATCAAGTAATTAGTGTATTAAAGGGTTATATACAGTTAGAATTTTCAAAAAATCGATTTTTTTTATTTAATTTTCTTAATGTACATATATTTAAGAATACACACAGAAAATTTCATATCGTTCCGGTGAATATTTTCAAAGTTACAAGCAAAAAAAAAAAAATTTGAAAAATTTGAAAAGGCGTTTCAGAGTGCTTGGAAGTACAAGGTCCAAACTTTAAACGCGTTTTTCTCAAAATGGTGTTTTCAAAGTCGGTGACCAATATTACTCGAAAACGGCTAGACCGATTAGTCTCAAATTTTAACACGACCTTCTTAAATATATTTTTTAGTAATTAATCGAAGATTCTTTCTCTCCGATAAATATTTTTTTATAAACAATTTAAGGCCGAAATTTCGGTGAAAAATCGATTTTTTTTTTTGAAAAACCGCCATTTTGTCAAAAAATTTTATTTTGCTTATTCCTTCGATTAATGACTAGATTTAACATTATTTTAACAAAATCTGTTTGGTTTTTTAATTTCGGATGATCCAGTTCCGAGATATAGTGGTCACCGCAAAACGTCTTTTTTGAGAGGAGCTTCTGGAGATCAGCTGTAGCTCTTTTTCAAATAAATATTTTTACTAGTACTAAGTCTTTAAATACAGTTAAAAGATACCATAATATGAGTATAAATTTTTGGATCAATAAATTAAAAAGTTGTCTCAGAAAAAATTCTGGAAAATTCCCTTTTTTTCGGCCGTTTAACTGTATATAACCCCTTAAGAATGGATATAGCATTGAAAATAAAATGGAACCCATTATCTTCTACTCAAAGCTTTTAACTATCTGGTTATCCAAGTGGAAGTACTTTTTTCAATAGCCTTTTTTTGACGCATCACACATGAGTCGTGTCAAACTGTCATGTTATTTTTTGTTTGGCATTTCATATCATGGAAAGACTTACACCTGAACAACGTTTACAAATTGTTCAATTAACTTTATAACGAAAATTAACTTTATGTAAAGAATGTGTTTCTGGCTCATACCCATTGAGCAAACAAGCAAAATTGCCGCATTTGGTACGATAAGCAACGTGAAGAGATTCTAGAGCTGTCATTTCATCAAGATAAAACAACAGTTTGGTGTGGTTTGTAGGGCAGTAGAATCATCGGTCCATATTTCTTCAAAAATGATGACAGTGAGAAAGTAACCGTCATGATTACCGACTAATTGATGCCTGAAATTGTAGCTCGTGATCTCGACGATATTTGGTTTCAACAGGTCCATTCCACTTTCCACACATCACATCAATCAATGAATTTACAGAGAGAACACTTCAGTGAATATATAATTGCACGGTTTGGGGCCGGTCGATTGGCCACCAAGATCGTGTGATATCACACCATTAGACTTTCCTGTGGGGATATGTAAAGTCTAAAGTCTATGCGGACAATCCCGCTTCGATTCAGGCCTTTGAGGAACAAAACATCACGTGTGTCATTCGTCAGTTACCAGTCGAAATGCAATGAACAAGTCATCGAAAATTGGACTCAGCGGATGGATCAACTGAGACGTTGGCGCGGCTAACATTTGAAAGAGATAATCTTTAAAAAATAAAAGCCAACAAATGTTCTTTCAAATGATTATAAACATCCCCATTAAATTTAATTTTTCAGTATCTTTTTCTTCAAGAAAAGAGGGCACCTCGAAATGGATCTCCTTTTAAATACAAGGTGGATCTTCATTTCAAACTTTGTATCTGCTTCTAATGGTTATTTAGCGACTTATCGGGGTATCAAAGGTACGATTATGGTTTTTTAAAACAACTGCACACTTCAAGGCATATCCTTGGCAAGTCCTTGGTTGAAGTTATCAATTAGTGCATTCATGGTAACACATGATGTAACCGATGTATTAGCAAGGTAGTATTCTTCACCGGTCTAAAAACTGCTTACTTAGTAAGTTATAAAGATAGATTAATGGGTCTTGGCATTGGCAAAGCCCAAAATTAGGAATCCGTTGTAGTAGTTAAAGTGTTCATCCAATATCCACCATATTCTATTTATTTACCTGTTTTGATTATTTCAGAGCTATCAACTAAATTCAGAGGTTTAATTACTAAGTGTCAAACCTTCAACTAGATGAGACATATAGTACAAATCTTTTTGTTGAGATAGTAGAGAACTTTCTACTCGAATTTGGGTAACCAAGGATTTGGCTCTTTCTTCTAAGCACAGACGGTAATTTGGTTTGATAGATGTACTCTTTAAAAAAATGTAAGCCTACTAATCTTCAATTCCAAAGATATCTGACAAAATTAAGAGCCATTGGAAAATATCTAATATCTACACAAAGATATTATTAAAAGATTAAAGTTTTTTTTTTGTGAGCAAATATTTATTATTATAATTAAGTCAAGAGTCTATCGCATTTATAGATATAACATTATTGGGAACATTTTCAATTTCTTCTACGTCTGCGGTTACGTCTGTTACGGCTTCTTCTTGTTCTCCTTTGACGCAGGAGACGACGTCTTGCCCGGGCACCATCTTCAGCAAAGGTGTTCTTGTTTTCCTGTGGCGTCACCAGTTCATCTCTTCTTCGCGGAGGTCCTGGTGGCGTTGCTGGTGGCGTTGCTGGTGGCGTTGCTGGTGGTGTAGCTGGTGGTGTTGCTGGTGGTGTTGCTGGTGGATTTGCTGGTGGATTTGCCGGTGTTGTTGGTGGCGGAGGTGGTGGCGGTGGTGGAGGAGGTGGAGGAGGTGGTGGTGGCGGCGGCGGCGGCGGTGGTGGTAGTGGTGGTGGATCAGGTGCACCAGTAGGTGATAGAGTTATTGTATAAGTTGTAGGTCCAGTCGGTCCAGTTGGCACTATCGGTCTAGGCGTTGTAGTTGTACAATGGCCAAGTAATCTGCACATTTTATTGCCAAATGCGTCAGACATACCCATTTGGGTTGCCACCAGAAGTAGTAGTAAAACTTTCAAAACCATTTTTAATGATTTTTAAACTTTTCTGTATCTATTTAGATAGTTGTACTCGATTGTAATGCAACTCGAGTGGTTATGATATTGATCGTCGCGTTCCTTCGGTATTTATACTGTTCAGATAGCGTAAAATATTGTTTACTTAAGCTAGTATAGAATAAGAAATTACTTCAAAACGAGGAATATTACCTCGATGACAGAAGTCAGAGTTACTATTGACACATGCTCGACCGCCTAAATATACCATACATTGTGTAACATATGCGTATATACTAAGTACATAGAGATTCCAATAGTATCACTTACTATATTACACTTCATTCACAAAAACTTGAAGTGAAGTTAGAAAAACACCAGTGCGATCCATATGTGTTTGAACAAGTGTTCTAGCTGTACACGCAACATGCAACTTAACTATAAAAGCTACATAATGAGCCGAGTGCAACATCAAACGCTCCGATCAAATTGACGAGCGCTCACCAAACGCTTTAGTCGAAATGTCTCCAAAGATTGCATACTTTCTGGCCGCGATGCTGGCAATCCTTTGCTTGCTGCAACAATTCGAAAGCAGTACAGCCGCCAATACCGGATTGTCGCGTGAAGAGCTTGCTGCGCATAGACAATTACAACAGAATACCAACAATCAATTGAACAAGAATGAATACAATAATGAAGATGTAGATGATGAAGATGATGATGATGTTGATGATGAGGATGATGATGAAGCGGAAGAAGGCAGTGATGCCAAAGATGAAGATGAGGCTAACAATTTGGCTTTGAGGGACGAAGTCTCTGAGAATGCCGCACAAGCGCAGGAAAAAAATACATCCAAAGACACTGAGGGTGCACTTGCCAATTCGCAGGAAGGCGCCGATGTAGGGGGACGTGCACGTAGACGTGGTCGCCGAGGTGGTCGAGGACGTCGCCGTCGTGCCGGTCGCCGTCGTGGACGTCGTGGTGGCAGACGTCGTGGCAGTCGCAAAGGTTTACGTAAAGTACGCAAATCAAGAAAGCACAGCAGTGGTTAAACGAAAAAGAATGGGAGTTACTTAATAAAAATGTTTTAAAACTAAATAAAAAAATTGCAAAATACACAAGAAATACGAAAATTAAAGAGCATTTTTATAACAGTAATATTGATTAAGTTATGTTTTCTCGAAATTTAATCAGAGTATAAGCTCAAGATTAGTTTTGGAAAAGATCAAGGGTTAGATCTCAGCCACTGCAGAGAGTCTAACTTAGACAGATTCGACTAATAGATCGGCAGATTAGACATAGCTCTTGGACAAATCTTACAAATCTTTTAAGGCGGCTAATGTCGATTCCAGCTAGATTTGTCGCTGGATTTGTCGAAGTTGTGCCAACAGTGGTGTTTTAGCCTTAATCTGGCGAGTGCTGTACATTGAAGTAGAAAGTGCTTGGATAATTCCTCTTCGCCTTCCTCCAAGCAGCTTTGGCAGTTAGCGTCTGGCTTGATCTCTAATCTCCACAACATAAAAAAAACAATAATCCTAAATTAAAAGAAAATAACTTTACAAATAAAGGAATACACAGCCAAGCCACTAAAGAAAGAATAAAGAAAAAATAGGAGAAAAATAATAAGAAATATAATTTGACAAAAGAGGATAAGTCTCCACGCACACCAATTATTGCGGCGAGAGCCCTTCCAAGCTATTGCTATTGGAAGGATCGTTTTTCGGTCCACAGCGGGCCAGAAAGACCACGCTACTGCACATGTACTGGTTGTTGTCCACCATTTAGCTAGCTAACTCGAAGTCAGTGTGTCCAGCGCTCTTGCGCGAGTGGACCACGAACTACACACACCCTCTTGCTCTCCGTCGTCAATGTTCCTAGGGTCCGCTCTGCAGTTTCCGGCGATTATGTGGTGTCCGAAGCTACTGATAAATTAGCTAAATTGTAAACACTTTGACAAATTCGGAAGTATTTGTGTTCATCATAGATTTCTTTATTACAAAAAAAAATGCTCCAGAGGCTCGGCACAAGAAAAGTATGGATTGGTTATGTGTTTTTGGTATAAGTTTTCCTTACTTTTCATTCATTCCACTCTCTTCAATATGATGTAATGGAGATAAAATAATGGTCTGAACCCATCTCAAACTATGACACACAATGGCATTAGGCCGGTTGAAACCCTTTACAAATATTCAATCACACAAGAAGGCGGATGTTTCAAGATATCTGCTGAGGCTTGGATGTAGGTGCATCCAAAAATATAAGAAAATTTCCAATTTTTGTGTAAAACTGAGTAAAATTAGCGTTTAATAAGGTTCTCAAGTAATTCAAGCGTTTCTATCAAGTTGGCTTAGGTCCTAACCTAAAAGATCTGAAAATGATTTTTTAATAAAAATTGTGTTTCATTGAGAAAGGAAACAATTTCGTAAATTTTTATTACGACAGTGGCATTAATTCGGACCAAAAAATGTTGCCGATAGAAAATGTATACGCGACCATCATACTATATGTGTGTACATGCCTACATATGTATGTAGGTGCTTGTATAAGTCTCCGAAAATTCATTGCATGGATACATATACATATATGTATAAGTATACATAATTGTCGATAAAAAACAACAACATCCTAACATGTTAGAATAATCGATTTAGTACTCCCATCAAATCGCCACAATTCAGTGGGTGGAGTTTTCCAATGTCCACAATACACGCATATAAGCTTCATATATATGTATATACATATATACACCTAAAATCATATATATACATGTACATTTGTACTTACGCATATGCGCATCATCGCCAACGCCAAATCTGTAGGCGCTTATATACATGCACATGCACTGTATGTGTGCGTGAGTTTCACATGTATATGTATGAGTGAAGTCACACGGTGGGGCAGACATGAAAAGTAGCGTCCAATCAGAATCGAAGTTGTACACACGCGGCAACCGACACACTTGCGCCGACCCAACATCCCGGCATTGCTCCCTACTCGACAGCTCATGTGGGAGTACACATGCTGTTTGTACTTTTGTATGTATAAATATATAAGTGACATTTACAAGAGCTGGAACAAATCGAATATTTAATACATAAAACAAGTGAAGCGTGTAGCATATAAGATGAACGTGCGAATTGGAGAAAAAGTAGAAAAAGAAGTAGCAGAAGAAAAGCACACAAAAAGATATAGAAAAAGTTATTTTTATATAAACAGTTATATATCGTATGTACACAAGCGATGTGTGTGGCAAGTAGCAACTGACGGCACCCACATTCGTACGAGAGGTGGAAATAGAGGATGGAGAAAACATTTTGCAGTTGTGTATATGTTCTCCAGTGGATGCTATGTGTGCATTATACATATGTAAGGAGTATGCATATGAAAAAGTAAAGAAAAATGTCGAATTTTAATTTAATTAGAATATCCCAATCTATACATAGAAGCTGTCAATTGTAGCCCGTATAATCTATATTTGGTTCTCGAAATTAATTGGCTTTAATCAATCAATGCTCCTGCCTCGCTATATCAAATATGGAAAAATAAAGTTGGGGATTTATATTTGTATAACTTGCAATTTTTTGGAACTTGAATCCAGCTTCTCCCGTCATCATTATCAAATTCCATGAATAGCATGTTCTCGCAACAAAAGTTGCTAAAGAGAGTATTATAGTTTTGTTCACATAACGGTTGTTTGTAACACCTAAAACTAAAAGAGTTAGGTATAGAGTCATATATACCAAATTGATCAGGGTGAAGAGTGGAGTTCAAATCTGAATGTCTGTCCATCTGTCCGTCTGTGCAAGCTGTAACTTGAGTAAAAATTAAGATATCTTGACGAAACTTGGCACAAATATTCCTTGGCACCATAAGAAGATCAAGTTCAAGAAAATGGGCAGAATCGGACCATTGCCACGCCCACAAAATTACGAAAACCAAAAACACATAAAGTATCATAACTAAGCCATAAATGAAGATATAAAAGTAAAATTTGAAATAAAGGATCGCACTAGGAGGGGGCATATTTTGATGTATTTTTTTTGTGGAAGTGGCCGTGGCCCCGCCCACAAAACGGTTATTTGTATTTAACTCGCAAACTAATAAAGCTATATAAACCAAACTTTCTGCAGTCGGTTCTCTTACATACCCCACCACACACCATGAAAATAATTAAAATCGGATAATAACCACGCCCACCTCCCATACAAAGGTTAGGTTGAAAATGACTAAAAGTGGATTAACTAACTAACGAAAAACGTCAGAAACACTAAATTTTGCAGAAGAAATAGCAGAAGGGAGCTGTATTCAAATTTTTTTACAAATTGCAAAATGGACGTGGCATCGCCCACTTATGGGTCAAAAACCATATCTCAGGAACTACTCGACCGGTTCGAAAGAAATTCGGTATATAATATTTTCTTGACACCCTGATAACACGGACAAAAAATGGGCGAAATCGGTTCACAATCACTACTACTTTCCTTATAACTCAATTTTGAAATCCATCTTATTCCTTCACTTTGTAATGTAAACATAAGGTACCAATGAAGATAACGGAATAAAACTTTACACAATTAGTGCATATCATCTCTGGCTTCACTTGTGAAAAAATTGTCGAAAACGGACCATAACTTTTCAAGGCCCCAGATATCGAACATGTTGAACTCAGCGCCTAAGGATACATTTTAACCGAAAATATGGGTAAATCTCTCAGATGTCTCAATTTAATTCAGAGGAAATTGTTTTCTTCTAATAGTGTGTCTCTGTTCCAAAAATTATTAAAATCGGGTGATAACATTTCCATATACCTCATTGTAGGTTTTTCAAAAGTATCTCTCCTAGCTCCCATATACCAAATTATAGGTTTTTCAAAAATACGGTGAACTTTATTCCGCATATATGTATTGGTTAAATTTCTTCAATAAATTGCGAGAGTATGAAATGTTCGGTTGCACCCGAACTTAGCCTTTCCTTACTTGTTTATAATAGTTTCTCTTTATCTGAGATGTCCTCTTCTCCTTAAAAAAGCGTTCGACAAGCTAGGGATGTAAAACCCATAATTCAATCAATGTTTCGACGGAACTTAAAAGAGAACTAAGTATGTAAGTAGATGAAATAGATGTCGTACGACGCACTTAGGCCTTTAAGAGGTCCATTGTGACTCCACCGAGACAAGTATCCCTTTACACAACCATGTTACCACTGAACCATTGGAAGATGTTCTACAGTCTCCGCCTTTTCTACTTCTTGGCAACTTCTGGGATAGTGATTGTATGGTGTCTCCAATTTACTGACACATCTACCAATTAAACAGTGACCTGTTAATACTCCTACTAGAGTTTTTAAGTATTTTCTTTTAAATTGTAATAAACGGTATGTGCGGCTCTTATTCCACTCAGGCCACGTTTGTTTGCTTCTAGAGCAAGTCATAGATTGTTTCCACCTAGACTTGGCTATGCCTATAAAGTATTTGTCGATTGAATATCTACAAGTGGCCAGACGCATTTCTATACCCACTTTATCGGAATTTATTTATAAAGTTGTTCTTAGTCTGTCTTCTTATCACTGTCACTGTGCCCTGGAACACATTGCAGATTTATATAGTTAGATAGTCCCATTAATAGTTCGAGACATACTTTCACTGACTTCGATGAGACTCTAAGAGACTTTAGTGATTTCAAGACCGTCAGACTGTATTTAAAAATAAATATATTTCTTGTCGTTAGCACCCTCTTTGTTAAAGAGAGTAGGCCTTCTTTGATTACAGAAATTTCGGCTTAAAAAAGACACGGCAGATATCTGGAAGTCGGAAGTTGATCTTGATGTCTAATTTTTCTGAACAGACACCAGCTCCCACTCGTTCCTCTATCTCTGGATCTTCGGATCCTTGTCAACCTCGCCCCTATCCCAGTCCTCTCAGGTAGAAAAGGCTGTATTGAGGGACGAAATTAGATATATCTATGTCTGACCGATTACGAAAATCCGAGATTTAAAACTGAACTAACATCGGAATGCATCGAATCGATGAATAGCTTGAACACCTGGACAACTTAGCAATAACATGCAGTAGACACGTAAATTTTTTTCGGGGTCCCATTGCAAAAACAAAATGAAGAACTTCAATATCACTTCTACCAGCAATGTCACACAACAGTTGGAACTCAACATATTCTTGAGAAGACTAACTAGACTACAACAAATTTTTAATAAAAAATCTCTCTAAAAATATAGAGTTCATATAAATCTTCCCCGAAACTATAAAACAAAACTTAAAAAAGTGTAATTTTCAAAGTCACGGCAAAGAAGCAGCTATTGCAACAATTCCAGAGTCAAAGTCACCGGCGTTGACGCCATTTCAAAGCTGCCTCTCAACTCTTAATCTAACAAATCTTCAGTGTTTTGCCTCGAAATTTAATAATTGTTTGACGGAAGCGTCAAATATCTATATTTTCATATATATTTCAACCAACAATTTTATGGCTACAACTGAAGTCAACAGCTCCACTGCCGCCGAAAACTTCCTGCGTAATTTCGAAACTAACTTTTAGCCTCGCTTAGTAGCACACCTCGCTCTACGCAATGGAGCACACCCTTTAGTTTTTGTAGCGCGCGCTCATGAAACTTTATTTTATAATTTTCGTTGCACAATTTCTACAATATTTGTGTCTTTAAAGACGCGCACTCGTCGCATACCATATTTAAAGCGTCTGGAAAATTGGTTAGCAGGCTGCAAAGTTGGCAACCATACCGCCAGACAATCAGCTGCTAGACAAGTTAACAATTTTAAAACTCATTTGCTGCCGCAACGCAAAGAACATATAACCGTACCGTATGACGTCACAAGGCACGCATGGCACACAAACACACACGCACCGTTGCCGTTACTTTGGCAACCCGGACAACCTAATTTCGAATCAAAGTTTCTTTGTACCAAAACAAAGTTCGCTCGAACAGTTGGGGGAAGTGTGAAAACTTTAGGAGACACTAGTTCGTTGAACTTCACTTGCTCACAGCTTAAAGAGGTGCTGAAGAAGTTTGCTGGACAAATTTTTAAAGAGCATGTGGAGAGATGCCGAGGAAATGTGAAACAAAAAGTTGACTGGATTCGTGTTAAAGCGGACCATATCTATCACTTAAGGCCACTTTCGTTTAAAATTTAATACAGAAAAACTTTAAGTCAATGTAAGTGTACATGAGTTGGCGAGATTGTCGATGTTTTCATTTTTTTCTTTTCAGCAAATAGTAATGAACTCTCTTTGAAAGAGATGAAGGCATTTTCACGGCAGTTAATTCATATACGATCTCAATAGGGATAGGAATAGAAGCGTTCTAATGGAGGTATATAACCAATAAAGGTTTAAAAAGTGATCACATAGCCAAGAAACAAACTCAAACAACTTTAGCACTTTACACTAGCCACTGCAGACTAAGGTGCCATCTGCACAAACTGAGCATCAACTCCTTGACTGTCCGGCGATCGCGTAGAAAAAGGGGCAGTTAATGACGGTTCTGTATCCTAAAAGTGACAGTAAGTCCATGTTCATCAAATTTGGAATACTATTAAGCTAATAGGAGAGGGCACAATGAACCATAGGTCGATGCGTTGCTCAATTCTTAATATAATCTAATATAACATATTTATCTTCTTCTTGACTGGCGTAGACACCGCTTACGCGGTTATAGCCGAGTCCACAATAGCGCAGTACTTTTACTATACAACACAATTGTGTCATGTCGTTTGATAGATTCAGTACTTAATTAACCCCAGAAAACTATTGAGTTCTAATATAACGGTATTTTTCTAACCATATTTCTGCCTTTGCTCTAGACATAAGAGCAAATAATGAAAGGAATAGTTTTGATATTATCGCGGTTATCATAAATACGGGTTTGATTTGATCTAAAATTCTTGCAAACCACTAATCCCCCGATATTTATTTGGCGACAGGGTTTTTTCAAAAGGGTCTACAAAAGTAGACCGATAGGGACAACAAACGACGTAATATTTTTTGTGCTCTTTTGACATTTATCTTCAGTAAGATTTGACATTTCATCATGGAAAGATATACGATCCAACAACGAGTCGAAATTATTAAAATTTACTACCGAAATTCGGAGTCAGTGGACTCATGCTCCTACGTAGCGATGAGGCTCATCATGATTTCGTCAATAAGCAAAATAAGCGAAATATTCGTCAGGCTATAAGCTACCCGTACTCCATGAGTCACCATTACATCCCGAAAAAATTACGGTTTGGTGCGGTTTATGGGAAGGCGACCACATTCAGCCGTGCTTCTTCCGTGATGATCAAGACCGTCACGTTACTGTGAATGGGAATCGCTAGCGCTCAATTATAACCGAATATTTTTGACCCGAATTGGATGATATGGACTTGGACAATATGTGGTTCCAACAGGAGGGCGTCGCAAGCCACACAACTCATGTCACAATCGATTTATTGAAAACCAAGTTTGGTGAAGGTGATATTTCACGAATCTGGCCGCCTCGGTCGTGCGATTTGATACCGTTATAATATTTCATGTGTGGCTATTTCAAGTCTACAGTAATAAGGAATTTCATTAATATCCCAAACTTGTGTAGCCCTCGTATTGAAAAATGCGACATCAGAAGAGAATCTCAAAATTTTAAATGGAATTTGAAAATAATCGTGTTCCAACAATTGCAATTTCTTGAATCCCTTTCTATCGCTTCCATAATTGTTTTATTAATAAGGCAATTTATAAAAGGAAAATCATCTCTCTTCTTCGTTTACACTTGAGGAGTAAGGTGGATTTCATAGGCTAAAAATAAGGGTATTTGTCATCCAGGAACCCCATTCTTTATGCTCTTCGAATTCACAAAATATTATTTAGATTTCCAAAATTTGGGCGTATTTTGTTGACATTTGAATGTTTGTGTTGATTCCTGAAAATTCGTGTTTTTGACTCCTTTATATTGAGTATTTTAGGGCCAGTAATATAAGAAAAAGAGCACAACCTAGGTCAATATAATATCTTTTGGATGAAATTCAGAAAAAAACTTATTCTAACGATTGTCTGACCCCTTTCTATAGCTTCCATATTTTTTTTATAAATATTAAAGAGCCATCGAAAGTACTCCTTATCTAATTTTCTAACAAAGGTGTTATTTTGAGTCCTATGAAAAACTTGAGGCAATAAAACGATTAAATCTCTTTTTTCGTATTTCATTGCAAAGGATTATTATGGACTATATAGAACCTAATCAGAGGAGGATGAAAATATTACAACAGTCTGTCTTCTGCTCTTTTCGGAGTACATTCTCTCTTTTTCCCTCCAGTTTTCCGCGCAATATCTAACATCCCGCGAGTAACTCTTTATTTCCACAGAATCTCCTTCCTCTCGCGCAATCCTGCGTTTGCTTCCATACTCCCTTTGAAGCAATCGCGCTATTGAGTAGCTATCGAAACCGTTATGCAAACAAACCGCAGGCGTTGAGCACTTGTCAATTCTATTTCATTGTTGTCTTTGTATTGACATTTTTGTTATTTTTGTTTGTATTGCATTGTACCAATTGTTTGCTTGTCTGTCTGTTTGTTTGTTTGATTTTATACGAGATCTGGGTATTTGTTTGGGTAAATAAGCGTTGCAATACAATATCGGTTGGTGTCATTATACGAGTGGCTATAACTGTCAACTGCCACTTCTTTTTTATTTATTTTTGCTTGCTGGTATAATTGTCTGTGTGGTTGTTGTTTTTTTGAGGTACTACTATATGATAGCTTGAGTATGTTGCAAGCTAATTCAACTCAACGTATTTTTACTGTTATCTTTTAAAATATTTGACTAACCCATATTGTGAGCGCTTGTAAAGTGAGTAAATTGAAACATATGTTTCAAAGTAAATAATTACAAAGTAGGTGTAAAAATACTATTCTTCTTCAATATTGCAGTAGTTTCTTCTTATTAAAAGTTTTATAGTGCATATTTAAGTTGTATAGCATCGGATCCCTAGTTGTAAGAATGGTAAACATATTCAAACTTAAACTGATCTATGCTAGTATTCGAGATATAGACCCCTCTTTTTAACTCAGTCTCATAATATCAAAGTCATTTTGGTATATACATATATAATAGATAGATAATATATATGTATATAACTCCTGGATACACCAATCAGTAGATTTGACCATGCTGTCCAAAATAAAATCCAAAAATGTCCAACTCCTTAGCTTATCGCAGCTGTCAAACTGCCATGTAAGTTGTTATGTCCTCGCTTGTTTGCGCTGTTATCCTCGTATAATTGAACTGTCCACTTTAGGAAGGCATACGAGTACCTTTTTATGCATATCCAATAAGTGAGCTCGATTGCAAAAGCTTGTCATGTGAATTGGAACAGCTGATTGGGATCGCAATCGAACTATTTAAAAATGTTGTATTACATAAGTTATTTATGGGCTGCAAACAAAAAGGCAGCAAACAAATAGGGTTTCCCGCAGCAAATAGCTGGGACTAACTGAAGCCGGTGAAGGTTACGGAAGGAGGCAAACGATGCCTTGAGCAAAAAAAGCTGCACTGGTATTGAACTTACTATAAGTCAAGCATTTGAACGAGGCAAACATAAGTATACGCACTTACATGTGCCATGGACCTACTGCTTAGCCAAAAAGGACAAACGCGATTCACACATGACGGCGAGCAATTTTCTTATACATACAAGATAAGCGATAAGTAGCATTGCTGCTGTCCTCTCATATGCTTGTATATATTATGTGTGTTTGTGTATAAGCTGTATATTACTTACTAGTTATCCCTTACACTTACTTAACCTCTAAGCCTGTTGCCGTTGGCATCCTTGAATTTTCTACCTGCAAAGGCAGGCAGCTTTTTTTCCAGCAGCGACTTTTCACTTGATTTATGGCTTAAAGATGAAGTGTGGATTTCGGGTGTCTATTCGAGTAAGTGCTGATAATCCAAGGGCATTACTAATGGCATTGTGTTGGAGCGGATTGGAACCAAGTGTAAGAGAGAGAATAGTAAAAAATGTTTGGATTCTGTAAAAACTTAAATCAAGTAGACATTTTTGAATAAAAGAATACGAGTGTGTTAAAAAAATAACGGGAATTTACATTAATGTTGTTGATAGTCCCCATTCGATAGCTGATATCATAGCATATATAAATGCAGCCAGCGCTTCTTCCAATCGTGGAAACACTTCTCAAACTCGTTTTTTGGGATATCCCTTAGTTTTTTCGGCGATTTCTCGTATTCTTGTAAAACGGCGGCCATTTAAAGTTTTTCTTCTCTTTTTGAAATTAGAGAAAAGTCACACGGTGCCATGTCTGGCGAATATGGAGGCTGGAGCATCGTTACAGTATTTTTTTTTTTTTTTTGGCCAAGAATTCACGAAATTTTGACAACGGGACTCTCCAAAATGCGAACTTTTAAGAGATAAAATTCCCTTTACACACCTTGTAAATACGTTCAAAATTTATCTAAAGTCTTTAAATTTTGACTTCCAAATTAACTCACATAGTTCTCGAAAAACCTTTTAAAATTTTAACAAAATACCCAAAAGTATTCTTCACAGGTATTTATACTTAACTAAGATGTTTTAACCAAAGATTTGGTTAGGTGATTGGTTGAAAATGGAGGCAAAGAGAGCCTGCCCGTAAGCGGCCGCACTTAGGCCCATTGTGCTTTCGAAAGGTACCTTGATAAGCGTCAATGTAAACAACTTCGGTCGATTTGAGGAAGCTTTTAATTTTTTTTTCATCCCAACTGTCTAATTTCTCTTAGGTTTGTGTATTGGGAGCCATGGAAGATGTCCCTCGACTGAAGGCCGAGCATTCGCAAAGATAATGCTCTAACGTCTCGTCATCCTCCGCTGCTTTTTGCCGATTCTACTATATCAAGTCTCTGCAGGTGGCCTCTTAGAAGTAAGTGTCCCGTGATTACCCCTGTGATACATCTTAGTTCTCTTTTGCTCAAAATAAGAAGTTTTTTGGTATGTCCGCTATCAACATTACCCCATAGTAGTTTTGTGGTACGGCTCGTGTTGCAAATGTTCCTAGACCTGAGCTGTTCTCCTAGCGTCCATTGCTTTAGACAGCACTTAAGAGAACTGAAAGGTCTTGAGCAGTTTAAGGATACATCCTTCTATACCTATATGACAGGTACCCAGGTGATCTTTGCATGATCTAACGCAGTGAGACTTCGTATTGGCACAGCGGATAGCCTAAATTGCTGTTTGGCTATCCACAAAAGAAGTTGATGGACCTCTTTGTTAGGGTGCTCACTTACCTCCTTGCCTTAATCCGACTATCTCGGCTTGAAATACCGAATTGTAGTGTTCAAAAGCTTAGGTTTGTATAAAAAATATTCTAACATTTCACACATATTTTAAGCCTTAAAACCGATAAGTATGTTTCTAAACTGTCAAATATTTTCTAAATAAACATTTCTTGCGAAATAATGATTCAATAAAGTGATTACTGTAAGTAATGTGTTAATCCGCCTAAAAGTATGCCTCTTCAATATTTTTAACACACACAGTAGGACTAAAATTGATAAAAAATCATGCTTAAAGAATATCTAAAGCTAAATTTTGTTAAAAAAATAGGGAATAACACGACAATTGTATACAAACGGTACCAACATACACTACCGATATATGTTTTAAGATATTTCCAAGCGCCCAAAAGTATGCATTCAGAAATATTCGAATTGAGAATTGATTGCTTTCTAAATATTCAGTAATATACATAACCTATTTGTTAAAATATCCAGCATTTTACAAAATTCTTCCAAACGCCTAAAAGTATGCTACTAAAAATTCACTACAGCATCAAATAGAGTTATTCCACTGGCATTACGTCCGCCAAAGGAATTTAAAACGTGCAAATATAGCAATAAATCGCAAGTGGAAGGCGTCAAAGGATACCAAAAACTATACATTCTCATTCACGCGCACCACAGGATGTGAGCATTACTTAATTTGACGCGAAGGAAAATGTGCAAAAGTCAGTGGAAGCACACAAAAACGGAACACTTATATATGCTATATGTGGAAGATAAGGCAAGCAGTGTCATTCGCTAAGCTACATAGACGGGAAAATAAGAAAATTTTAGTCAACATTTACTCGAGGAGTGGGAAGGCAAGCAGACAGAGCCATAAACGTGCACGCAACCAAACACAGCTCAGCACACACACAAACACTCCGACAACTGATAAGGATGCAAACAAGCGTCATTTGCTGCCGGCCAGCAGCATGGTAGCGGTGGCGAAATGGAACGTCTTGTGACTTTGACTTTAATTACTGGATTTATAGGTCCTCGGAGATAATCTGCTTTGTCGTTTCGTGTGTGTGTGTGTGTGCGACGTCAAAAGCGGCAAGCGGATATGAAAAAACACGAGTGCTCACAAGCTAACACTCGTTGCTATACACTTATGAGTGTGTGTGTTTGCTTTCCTCAACGTTCTTTGTTTACAAAGTGATTACTGGTGCGTCAGCAGGACACACTCGACAGCAGGAGACAGCACTTCGCATGGCATGTAATGTAGCCGATGTGTGTTCCTGCGCTCATATCGCAGCTTATAATAAAAGCGAGACGTTACAGGGTAATTAACATCAGCCACTATGCCAGCAGCGTGTAGCGCAAATGCAGTAGCTGGATATAAATATAATAATGCGAGTGAAAGCGAAATTCCAGTAGTAAAAATGCTGAGATATCTTTTGGCATTCACTGTGATCTAAACTGACTGAAGACATTCGGCGTAAATTAGTGGTGGGGCGGCTGAAGTGGATGTGGCGTAACTCATGCTCATGTGCCAACTAATTGGTTGCATCTTATTACAACGCACACATGAATGCATTCACTGGCAAAGCGATAAGTATCTCGTATGCTTTTGGACCCTGTAGGACACATTTGGGTCGAGTTATGACTTGAGAACGGTGGAAAATTATACTCGAGATTTTTGTAGGCAGTTTGACGATATATTTGGATCATGTTCAAGGGATAGGCAATCTATGTTTAGCTCGCCATCAGGGAACACTATATGAAGCCGAAGTGTTTTTAGACATCTAGCCGATGTAAATGATGACCCTATTTGTTCGAAATAGAAGTAACCCTAGTGAGCGCGTCAAATGATTTTTTCATTTTCAATATTTCTTTATTTACCTAATCTGCTCTTTAAAGACTAACAATAAATCATAAAATCTTAAATCTATTTAAAACTAAGTGATTGAGCTATTTTGGTGAAACAGGTTTCTGAATTATATCGATGACTTCATTCGATTGGGGTACTAACACATTATTATCTATACAGTTGGTCCTAAAACACTGCCCTGTGGTACCACGGCCCTTATCAGTCGTTCTTCAGATATGAAGTCTCCTACTTGAACAGTAAATTTCCTATTTTTTAAATAAGAGGAATGAATGATCACTGTATTAGAAGTTTGTCTCTATCTTTGACATTCTATGCTTAGAATATCCCAAACTGTAGTATATATTAGGTTGGCAAATATCTCCGTTCCGCTTTTTTGCTCTTTATTCAATGCTTTATAAAAAGTGCTACAGTGTTCTGATTTATTTCAAATATGCGTCGTTTCGTTCTACAATCTGTTTCCATCTAGACGGCAACTTCATAATACCCCACTTTTCACAAGCCTCTTTTGAGTTCAGCTTTACACCACCAAGGGCGTTCGCCATGGACAGGAACAGATGGTAATCACTTGGCACTATGTCCGAGATATATGGTGAATGCGATAAAACCACCCACCCGAGCTCCCCTAGCTTCTGACGAGTCATCAACGAAGTGTGTGGTCTGGCGTTGTCCTAGTGGAACACTACACCCCTCCTCCCACCTTCAATTCTGGTCGATCGCCTGCTTCAAGCGGTCCGGTTTGTCGCAGCAGATGGTAGAATTAAGCGTCTGGCCATATGGGAGCAGCTCATAGTGGATGATTCCATTCCAATCCCACCAAACACACAGCAGAACCTTGCTGGCCGTCAATCCCGGCTTCGCCACTGTTTGAGACGATTCACCGGGCTTCGACCACGACCGTTTTCGCTTGATATTGCCGTATGTGATACATTTTTCGTTTCAAAAATGGGTCGAGTTCGTTCCGTTTCAGCAGCATATCGCAGGCGTTGATTCGGTCCAAATCGTCAAATCATGCGGCAACCAAACATCAAGCGTTTTTGTGTATCCAGCCTTCTGCAGATGGTTTAAAATGGTTTGGTGACTAACTCCCATCTCCTAGGCGATGTCTCGAGATGCCACATGCCGGTCTAACTCGATGTTTTCCATTATTTGATCGGTATTCGAGGTCTTCCTCTGGCTGGCTTATCCATGGTGTAGTTTTCACCCACTCTGAATCATCGAAACCATTTCTCCGCAGTTCGAAGCGATAGAATACCATCCCCCAAAATACCATTAATATCACAGAACATTTCTCTAGCGGATTTGCCTTTAACGAAGGAAAACAATAAAATAGCGCGAATTTCGGCGTTAGTGGACTCTATGTTTACACGTCTATAACTGTTGAACGCAATATCCAAACTAATCATGCATAGCGTTGTTTTGTAAGTTATGTCAAGACATTTCAAAGATATGTAGTATTGCCAGATACGAGCTCTGTAGCGCTTTGTACATAGCACCAAAATTCAAAAGACGGAAGGGAGATATTTGTCAACCTAATAACTTTTTCTGGAAGCAAGGTTATTAAATCAGTTCATGAATACATTAACTTTACGACATCTGTATCTAGAGTCTAGTTTCTGGAGAATCCTTCCAAATTTCAGATCAAATTTTATAGTACTCATTTCAGATCAAATTAATGAATTTTGTAGTCCTCTTTATCCGACTACTCCGAAAAATCTCATCTTGTCACATAAGTCCTACAGGGCTTAATAGTGCTTTTCATATACTACATATGAATACTATATATGGTTCTACGTATGTATATAGGTCCTTTAACACCGAACTGTCAACACGCATGACATGGTGAGCAATGAAAGCGCGAATGAAACATGTTGACAGCTAAAAAGGATATGAAATCCCAACTCCGGCATCCTGACGACAAAGACTGACAGTAGTTAGCAGACAATCAGGCAGCGATGAAATGCGAATTGCATGCGTTATATGACTAGCTATATGGGCATTTGTATATCTTATAGTCCATATGTGCAACTTAAGGATGTCCTTTTTAAAATGAGATTTTTTTATATTAACGAATTGAGAGAAGGAATTAGGAGTTCTTGAAGCACTAAAGCATGTAACTAATATTGAAGAGCCTTTATCTCTTTTTCTCGATTAATTTGTACACAATAGTGAATCCAGGAATCCAGTTGTCAGATTACTTTGACTACAACATTGCTATTCTCAACAATCCATGAACTATATATTATAAGAAGTCCGTGAAGAATCTAAAGAACTCACTGGAAAAAGAACACGGTCTTAGCCAGTCGTTTCCGGCTGCTCTTTATCTCCGTATGGGAGCCTTAAAATCGCTTAGCCGTTGAAGTAAATATCAAATGTCTTGTGTGAGAGCATATCCTTGCAAGGATAACCCTAGTGAAGTGACATTACATTCCTAGCCGCCGCTATGTGATAGTAGATACACCTCTGATTATATACGCTTGGCAGCAATTAAAATCAGATAAGTTACTCGCTACTAGACACCTCCTGTAAATATTCCTCTTGCATCCCTATGTGTTTGCTTTCATATGATGATGAAAAAATGTATTTAGTTTACTGCAGAAGACTGAAAATCCTCCTGAAAATCCTTCTGGTACATACGAGTACACTAAAAAAGTCATAAAAATCCTTTGCACAAAACAAAGAACAACAACAACAGTCCGCAATAAACCGAAAAATGTGACTAGTTGACACTCAATGAAATTTGCAAATGCATTACGGCGCTAGAGTTGGGGCACCTCGCGTCCCTTGCTCCACTTCACTTCGCGCTTTGTCGCATTTGCTCGCATAGAAACGTGTGAATTCGCCGCGTGTGATTGCTCACTCAGGCAGCAGTCAAGCGCCAACAGCCATCAACACTCGAGTGGACCCATTTAATCTGCATAATTTCCTTAACACCCCTTAACAGCCACCCTGTGCTTCCACCAGCTCAACTCAACACACACTCACAGTCACAGGAAGTGTCGCTACTGTCGCCTGTCGTTGGCGACTCTTTCATTCACACGTCGGCATATGCATTGGTAGTGGTTGTTGTTGTTCATAGTAAGGTCTACAGTGTGGGTTTGTCAGTGTGGCTGTCGCTGATGGTCCTTCAACCAAGTGTCAAGTGTCTGTTAACAGCCCTCATCTTTTGATGTGAATACACAGTTTTTTCATTTAAATAACGGTTTTTTGTGATTTTTCTGTTTTTTGTTATTTATTTTTTTTTTTTGTTGTAGCTGCTAACGCGGTGTGAAATGTGTTGGGAGTTTTGTCAACAGCTCAAGTGTTGATTTTATGGCCTCTCATTATTATTGTTGTTGCTGTTGATATTTTTTCGCGTTGTTGCTTTTGTTCGTGATGAATTCTATTATTTGCGCTTAATTTTATGACCTTGTTGCATAAACATAAAGATTTTGATAAAAAAAAATCATCAAAAATGCTTCGGAGAACTGGGTCTTTTGTTTTTTTTTTTTTGCAGTTAATTGAGTAGGTCGACCGTGCCTCTTTATCTGTTTAATAATAATACTAGCAAGAGTGTCAAATTTCGATTTAAATCATAGATTTTTTAAGGATAATATGAAAGCAACCCCTTACAAAGCATAGGACTTGTTCTTCCACTTCGGATTTCATTTTTCCGATACACTTTTTAATGCGAAGAACAATATTTATTTCCTTATCTTTCAGAATGAGCCAATTGTAAACTAAACAACAATGAAAATGATTTGAGAACAACAAATTAAGAATTGGATAACATCCAACTGAATTCCGTAAAAGCTGAACCCCAGCGGAATCGTGATCTGGACATATTGCTGTTTCATGGTTAAAAATGCCCTGCAAAGAAAGAAAAGCTTACGTTTGTACCGCTGTAGTCTTTTTGAAAAGGTACGGTTGCGTTTATGATCGAAATTGGACCTAATAATTTCCACTCAGTTGACATTCTAAATGCTTGGGGTAATATTGATATGCATTCCAGTTCTGTTGTAAATTGACTTACATTATTTTAATACCATCGGGCGCCTAGTTTAAGCTTTTTTCAATTGTCTTTAAGATAGCAATGTTTCTTTCCTCCTTTTCCCTTTTGCTTTGTAGTTAAACACTGGCTATTCGGCGTGGTTCTGGCTGCGGTTGATATTGTTACCTTCTTGGAGCTAGGGTTAGCTGCTGCTCCAGTACTAGAGCTTCCCTTTGTCTCCAGACCAAGCATAGCTCCTGTCTTTGCGACATTCTTAGACCTCGTTAAAAATACTGCTCTGCTATCTGAACAATTCGTTACTTCCGACTTTTTCGAAGAAGTGCCGGGCTCCTCTGATTTTTTAATACTTTCAGTATTACGGCTCATGTTTTGGATCCACGATTATGGGGAAAAGTAGGTCCACTTCCGCAGAGCAACCGCCTCGCAAGTAAGGCTATCTTAATACGGAGGGCGTAAAATATCCGTAAACTCCGTTCGAGACTTGCCAGGCTGATCATCGGCATGGGTCGCATGACACCTTGATCCAGCTCTTTTTTATACTCCCGTCCATAGTAAAAACACCTTTGACTGCTGTGCTATTGAGAAGCACCGTATACTCAACTGTGGTATCTATTACCAGTAGGTAGCCTCGGGGATAGTTCAGCGGATGATTTTCGCCGACCAAATGGTAATTGATCGGCTAATTTTATTGGATCCCTCTGTTGTAGAACTGACTTTCGGCTATTCTTAAACACCCCTTTATTTCTTGTCCATATACCAATAAATGAACCGGACAGTGCCCAAGAGCCTAAATCGCATATATCTGTATGTGGTCATCGTTCTATCATAATTCAAGATGGGGGTACAGGAAGAATGTATTTTTAGTACGACTGTAGGAAAAGTTAGTCAGTCTTATTCGAAGGAGCTTGATAAATATAACTGTAGAACCTAATCGAGCACTTGATTAGTAAAAGGTCGATTTGAGTAGGTTAAGTAATACTAGATGATAGTTATACCTAGTTAAATGAGGTTCACCTGAAGATTGTTGCAAATATTCGATCAATACTTTGTGCCCTTACTGTTTTTATATTTTGTCAATTTTTCTATAAAAATCTTAAATATTTTGTTCAAACAGCTTGACAACTTGACTGAGCGCCCAGCTTGTTGGCTCTTAAGAACTTCCTAAGCCGATTGTGTTGCTACACCTTAAAACTGCCGTACACACACATTTTTCCTTGTTTTTGTAGATTTTAACCCCACCCACCGAGAGCAGCAGACAAGCAACTTAATTCACAGCAAAGATGAGAGATAAAATATAAAATAAAATCAAAATTTTGCGACATAAATAAAAATTTAATTTGAATGCAGTAAGAAACACAGAGAGAAGAAGAAGAATAAGAAAAAGGAGTCCAACCATTGGACTGCAACTAAGCGCTCGCTGCTTGTGGACTTAACGATGGAGGGAGACGTGACTGGACCGCACCGAGTACACCGAGGGCACGCGCTATTTTTCACCATTATTATTGTGTTATTACACCAAAGAAGTAAATGCGATTTCTCATTTCGAGTACGCACCGACACACAGACACACACACCCTGAAATGAAAAAAATATATTTTTTTTTTTTGTAATTTTCAGTTATTTTGTTCACCATTTTGCTAAGGTAAATAAATTTATCGCCTTTACCGTGTTTCGCCTGGCGCTGGTGACAATGCCGCCGGGGTCACGTGACATAAGGAAGGAACAGCTTAAATCGGACAAAGCTCGTAGAGGGGTGGTTGATAAGGTGGACAGGTGAAGGGAAGTGAGTGGGTGGTGAGTACGTAGTGTTAAGCAGGTGAGCGACCATACTTTGGGCGGGAGTCTTTGGTTCGCAGTCTCCGCGACCACCCGCGCCGTGGACAGATGTCGCCGCGTAGTGCGCGAAATGAAATCGTAATGAGATTGCCACAACCAAGATTGCGTAGCAGCATGTTGTTAGTGTTGTTTTTGGTGTTCTTTCCACTTTTCCATATTTATATTTTTTTCGACCATATTTTCCTTTGTTTTGCTTATTTATTTTCTCATTTTTTTATAATACTCTATCTACTTGTTAGTGTTGTTTTTCTTTTGTTGTTGTTATTGTCGCTGTAATGACAGCCAAACAAACACCAACTGTATTCATAATTGGATAAAGACGCGCTGCTGTGCATTGTTGCGAACGAACGTGTTGCTAACCACTTGCGAGCGAGTGTCTCGCAACATTTTGCTTTGGCGATTATAATTTTTTTTTATTATTTAAATTTTCCCTTACTCTCGCCTTATTTTTTGTTGTTTTTGTTGGATTTTTGTACTTGGAAAATTTCAAACGGGACATTTAAGGTAAAATATGCTCCCACGGGAAATGCGCGCAGGCGTTTCTGTGTCGCTAATGAAACATATTATGCCATACAATTGCAACAACACAACAAGTGAGCTGGAAGAAGAAGAAAAATGCAAAAATCCACAGGAATACATAAGTCTAAGGCGCATAAATTCCAAGTGTTCAACGGAGAATCGCTGCGCCCCGAAAGTGGCTTAAAGTGGCCTTAAAGTGGCGCACAAGTGGCTCGGCTCGCGTGGTAATAACATTTAAATTAGAATGCAACATTCAAAACGGACAGCCAGACACAGCGTTAGTCAGGATGGACAAAGTGTATGACGTTGAAAAAGTGCGCAAGATTGGTTCAGAAATAATGCGAGTTGTAATGAAATTGCAAATAAAAATAATAAAAATTTTGAATGCAAATTATTGTTAGACTCTGTGGAGAGTTGTGAGTGTAGATTCCCGTTTCAAAAACAAAGGAATAATGAAAAAAATATGTTTTTTCGTTTTTTTTTTTTGTGGAAGAAATTTATAAAATTTAAAATACAAAAATAATTCTAAAAACCCGTCATAAAACTAAATTGCTTGCCTAAAAATATGCAATGGATTTTTTAAATGAAGATTATACCGTAAGGGATTAGAAAACAAAGTTTTTTCTACAACAGCTAACAGTGTTAGTTATCTATAGGATTTCCATTACCACTCAGGGATGGTTTAAAGCTATCAATTTTAAAGTGAACCTCTAATCTCTCGAATATATCGGAAATTTGTAGGGAAATACTGGGAACCAACTCACATTCATATTGTAATAGAAGCCATTTTAAATCTTAAAAGTTGTTTCGGTCTTCGGACATTAAAGTATAATGAAACATTATTCTTATGCCTGGACGTGTGTATGTCACAATACTACAGAGTGTACATTTCTAATAGCCACTGCACTGAAGGTTCAGGAAACGTCTAACATATTTTCATGAAAACTTTTATTAACTTCTTTCAGAGATATTTGGTTACTTCTGTAAACTAGATTCGGTTAAGTTAGGTTAATGGGCTGATCCAATGTAATCCCACTTAAAGAGTAAGAATAGTCATACCTTTGTGATGTCGCGAACACATAATTCTGGATACCACAGATCTTCAAGCGTCGACAAAATTGTTTTGTGTCTATTACAAATTTGTTAAGCCGGCTAATATCTGGCCGGTAGCCAGTTCATCTGGTTTGTCGAAACTAGCGCTGCCGAGATGTTTCAGCCTCAGTCTAGCAAGGGCTGGGCAGTGAAGGATACAGATGTTGCAATTTCGCCTTCCTCGATACAACATCGGATGTTTAGCCTTACGGCATGTAAGCCAATAGGACAGTGGCCACTAAAGACTCCTACCACTACGGCGAGTTGAACTTTGTTGAGAGCACATATAGAGAGTCCAGTAGAAATCCTGCGTTCTCCTCTGAGCGAAAAATATCTCGCAGTCTGCTCCTTAACCACCGCCTATAGAGCTCGTGCGAGGTCCACTGATCTAGTGCCAGAACGCAGGAGGACTATAGATCACCAGCTCGTTCGCAATGAGATTTCAGCTAAAGCATCATTTCCGCTGTGAACCGGCACCCGCTGAAGTCTTATAGCAAAGTAGTCTGATGCTATTGATAGCGAAGTCAGGCACCTATTCACTAGCTTTAAGCGTTCTGTGCGCTGAAATTAGCTTTCAAGATAAATAATGGTAGTGCTACCTTAATTTCAGTGCCAAATGAATTCCCTATTTATTTAATTGAAACTCTTCGAGAAGAAGCTCCCGTGGAAGATCGGGATTATTCACTGGAACTTTATTATACTTCTTTGGAATTCTTAGATCTTTTGCGTCATGATTAAACCAGCATTATTCAACTTCCTAATCAAATTCCCTCATTGTAGAATTGTTTCTATAAGACTCGCCTACGCGAAACGCACTTTGTGCTCTGCTGACTGACTCTATAGTACTGAATTTTTCTTGGCTGTTCTTGCAATTCGTAACCCCTAACCTACAATTGTAAATGAGTTCCGTCCTTTTTTATAATTCCAAAATTTGCTTCATTTAAGTCTCGAAACAAATAAGTGCTCAATAGACCAACAAGTTTCCATAGCTCTGAGAAATAATTTTTCACCAAATGTTTACCAGTGACATTTTTAAGCGAAATGTCATACCTAAGAGCCTAATTAATAGTGCAGACCAAAATCAGTCTGAAGTCGGCTTATTTAAGTTATTTGGAATACTATCAGGTTCTCGGACTTCATGCATCAATGAGTATATTGAACTTGTTAGAAATTTTTCCCATTTTAGTATACTCATCTCTACGAAGTCGGGGAATTCGATCTATATCTTTGCCTAACCATCTTAGAGGGTCCTCTCTTACAGTCCAACCCAATGGTATTTAATATCAGTATTTTGTGACCATTCGATATTCTGCGTAAGAGAATGATAGCTGAATACCAAAGTATGTCAAGTATTTATTTTTCTTAAATTTCGTCAGTTCTTACTACAAAAATATCTAAACATTCCATTCGTACTCTCTCTTGTTCCCTCACATTTTAGTTAACTGCTCATTAAAATTGTCCGCACAGCTGCAAATCTCATCAATATTGCAATCAACAGACTAACCAACTACTCAGTAGATGCAGCTCATCTTTCGATTAGCAATAATCCCTCAACCCCACACCCACAGCGCTAGCATAGCTGAAGAGCCAGCCAACAACCCCATTAAATCTTAAATACTTGTGCTTTGAGGAACATTGACACGTTCGCTTCATTTTTGTATGCTGTAAGGCGAAAGTGCGGGGCGGAAACAGCAACAGCACAATGCTTTAACGAAATAATCTTGTAAAAACACCACCCAACCAAACGCACAGCACACTTCGAGTCTTTCTTTAACCCCTCTAGCCTGACAACACTTTCATTGGCATGTGACGCGAACGCGTCCTTTTCAAACGAAAATGTGTGTGTCCTTTGTCTTTTCGCGCGCTAGTCGTACAATAGCGTAGTTATGTTATTTGTACGAGTATGTGTTCAGACATGTCATTTTGGCATTTATTCATAACCCTCCCAACATTCAGATGTGGGTTCCTGGAGTATTGTCTCCAACACACACGTACACACTCCAACCTAATGTGTAGAGACGAAGTCAAATCAGTGATGACAGTTGTCGCGTCGATTTGCTACTCTCACCCCTCTCCCGCTCTCTCTTTCCCTTTCACCGCATCTCGTGAGTCCTCACCATCATACGTATCCTTTATGCGTGCGGCTCATTTGTCAGCCCATTCGTTTGGATAATTGTCCTGTGATAAACAAAATTAGCAGCAATAAACGCGCGCGCCACAACAATAACAAAAACAACAGAAAAGCAAAACCTAAAGTTTTTGTCTTTTTGCCCTCTCGAAAACTATTTATTCATTATGGCGACAGCTGTTTCGAGGCATTGAACGTACTCGACGCGAGCTTCAGAGCTAACTACAGTCTTAGAGACATCGCTGTTGTTGTTGATGACTGTGTGGACTCAGCGTTGATGAGCAGCAATTATGACAAATGCGCAATATGTGCATATGAAGACAGTGTCTAACTCATCAACGCCGAAGAAAGGCGGAAGCGAAGCGATGTGGGTTTGACGAAATTTCATTGCTTAATATATGATTGGCATTGTCGGGCGGTGAAGGTGGAGTTGATGCCTCTCTAACTGCCCCAGTATGTGAGGTCATTGTTGAGATTAATGCATTTTTATTTAGTTTATGAGCGATGCAGACGTGAGACTATAATTTGGACATGTACATATTTATGAATTAAACTTCCTTAACTTCGATTGAGAGACGTATGAATGCATTAATTTGACGCTGGACGCCTACTAATTAGGATAATAATCAAATGAAAACGTGGTTCACATATAATTTCTATGCAAGGTGGTAGGATTAAGTGGCTGACCACCATTTCACGGGTTGTGTCTTTTAAGCCCTAATTAAAGTAGCCTTTTAGAAGGTAATATCAATATCTTATGAAAAATCAGGATATGTGATCCACAATCCGAAATCCAACCTTTTTATATAAACAGGACTGAGCGTTAAAATAGAGGAAAGAAAGACATTACTCAGAGAAAGACAGAAACTTGTTGCATCCAAGTAAGATCCAAAAATCATGTAAGAAATATTTCTGAGACCGTAAATTAAACATCGTAGATCGAATGTGTACCTATCATCATTGTGTTCCAATAAGTCCCATCTCAGCATAGGTCAGCAACTCGAACTTTTGGACATCGGAGATCGAAAGTGTACCTAACTACCTTATCATCATTGTGTTCCAGTAAGTCCCATCTCAGCATAGGTCAGCAACTCGAACTTTTGGAACCTTGGAAGATATTCCGTCTCAACCGATTGATTTGTCAGACGTTATTCTCAAACGTTTAATCAAACTCAGCGCATGCTTTACGATGAACTTGTCATATTAATCAGTCCTTCTTCTTAAAGGAGAAGCCTGGTGGAGAAACAAATAAGTTTGTACTTGGTCTATTGGGTTCTGGTTTACACAATCACATCCATTGCTTCGAATCTTTGAAGAATTCTGAATGACCGAAATCCTTCGTCTTTTCGTTTCCCTATATGTCCTTAGGGGTGGATATATATCGAAATGATATTCACTGAGATCTCCACTAAAAGTATATTGATTGCAAAAAATAGGAAATCGTCTAAAGACGGAGCTCTACTAAGCTCTAGACGGATGCGTGGTTAAAGATAGTATTCGCATTATATTTCTTTGAATCACCATAAAATGCCTCAAAATTTAATGTGTTTAAGATAATATGGACTTGTAGATAGCTTAAGAGTATTCATACGAGATTAGCCTATATTTGATGGCAATGACCTCAATTGAAGTAAATTGAATCAGAAATGAAAAGGAAAACTCTGTTGCTGCGAAGTAAAGGAAGACTTCGCCTTTGCATTCTTTATTCTCATTACTTTCTTAAATTTCTGCTCGAAACGTTTAAGAACTCTATCTAGTATGTACTAAATACAATATTAGTCAAATCAACTCCGGTCATCAACTGTTTAATACAAGAACAAGCTGTGCCATATCCTGTACTATACTTATTAGATTAAAGCTACCGTTATATTTACCGTAGTATGTAGTCCGTCCAGCGGTTACCTCACCAAAAGCTATGCAAAAAGCAAATTGATATGCAGCAGCTGTAGTAATTGGCTTGTATATTGGGTTTTAATGAAAGTGTGCTGGCAGTGGGGTGCTAAGTGGCTACAAAAACAAAATCAACAACAGTAAAATCAGTAGCAAGCATATTCCTGTCAATCGCTACCGAAATCGCTTCAGCAACTTCAGTTCGACAAACTTTATTGCGTACACAGTGTGACGTCAGGATTAGCCCGCGTTGCGCCTCGTACACGAAGGATTAACACACTTGATTGGCTGGCACGATATGCTTATTTTGGCACCGTTGCGCGAATGGCGGCATCAAAGATTTACCACAAACGCCAATGCCAACGGAAATGGAAATTTCCTCTTCAGCTGATTTCATTACGAGGTCACGAGCGTTAAGCGGACACGCCGCGCAAAAGCAGAGTGCCAAGGTATTACACTGAGATTAGTCTGCGTTAAGTGCAGGCCAAGTAAGGCGCATAAGTTTGTTGGTGTGTTTTTTTGGAATATCAGCAACCTCAAACGCACGTGCTGTCAATACGAAATTAAGCAGCAAGCAAGCTGAGGCGTGACTGTCCAAAGAAACCATTTTAAGTGCTTGGCAAATAAGAGCAACAGTTTTGCGATGGAATGAATGGGGAATATTTGCATGAAGGCTTTAAAGGCTTGAAATTTTAGTTAAGTTCATGGAATAATTGGAATAAAAAACGTATTAAAGGGATTCTCAATTTTGTAATCTTAATCCTAATCCTTCTTCTTGAAGTATTATGGTGCTTAGATTATGACTATGAGTCGGAAGGGAACAGTTGTAAGGTATGCCTGCTTGGGAAGCTAGCCTGACCTTTCGAGACTGAAATTGTCCTAACACTACTTCTATTTACTTCTTCCGGATTGGCACTGTAACTGGTTGAACCTAGTGAAACTTGAGCCTATCCTTGTTTTCGATGTTTTATCTAATGCCCATGGTCCAGTTTTCTACAACTCCGAAAATATGTATGTCAACAGTGGTGTAAAAACCATTTTCAGAATGTTAGACTGATTAGCTTAGGGTAACCCCACCTACTGCGCTGTTCACGCCTTAGGAAGACCGTTAGTTTGTTTGTAACAGATTTCGGAGCTCTATTACAAACTCTCTTCGGCTTACTATCTACAACTACACCATGCCGTTGATTCCTCACTAAAGGGATATGGCTTCAGGCATTTTGTTACCTAAAAGGGTACCGTTAGAACCGGAAATTAACTAATTTTACGCTTCATTACATCAAATGTCAACGCACAAATGCGGCAAATCACAGCAATTAGTAGTGCGGAGCGAAGACACAACCACGATATATATTTACTAAATAAGTAATGTATATTCGTCTTCTGTGCCAAAATCAGTGGTGAGATCTGGTAGACATTTTAGTGAAGCGTTTAAGTGCAATATGAAAGAGCTTGATTGCTCTGAATGGCTCAGGGAATCTCCCAAATCTATAAGATGGAATAATTTCTCTAAAGAAGACTCTTTAGTGCCCGAAAAAATGACGGAAGGAAGGACCAATAAACATTTTTTCGACTGCTACATCCAATTTCCGTCTTTCTTAAATCACCCAATTTCGCCATAAAGTGTAATTAATTGACCACGCTAGAGCGAAATTCGAATATAACTTTTCTGTGAAAATATTAAATTTTTTATTTCAATTTATTTTGCTAATTACATTTTTTCCTTTTTTTTTGCCTCCCATAATTACCAATACCACAGCAAATACGCCACCCTCCCACAAGCACTTCAAGTCTTCAAGTGGCTTCTCCAATTACGAACCCAGATTTGAGCGTAAAAAAATCAACTCAGCCATCTCCCTGCCATATAACCTTAATAAGCTCTCTCTGTGCATTGAAATATTGCGAAAAAAGCACAATCAGTAGTCCTCCATATTCGCCGCTCGGTTGCATATGAATGACAAACTAAGTGCTTCCGCTTGGTATACGAGTAGCAAGTAGCATACCGCAAAGCAGTGGGCGGCACGCCAAAGCGCTATCCAACGCAACGCTCAAAGAAACGCGAATCGCAGAATTCGCGAATTGCGAAAAGCGCACAGGTAGCTCTTCTAGGGTGCTCGTGATGCAGCGTAGCGTGAAACGACGAAAAAGGCTCAATAAAAAAATATTATTTGTATGGGTTCTTCGGAGGCACAAAGAAACTGCAACATCTGTGTGGTTGTTGTGAACAAAAATTGTGGAGCAGGAGCTCCAATTTGTGTCTCCGGTGGTATGAAATAAATTAGTGCGTGTAATGGAAACTTACTTAGTATGATATGAAATATTCATTATTCGCAAAAATTTTCTGCAAGCTTGAAGCCTTTTAGACAGAGCTTTTCTATAATTTTCTGTCGGTTTTTATGATATTCAATAAAACCAGGTTCTTACAGATCTTAGTAGAATCTCCAAACTGTTTTAATAACCAGAATGACTGAAAAATACTTCAAACGTAGTAAAAGCGTGAACGCAAGACGAATGTATAACCGTCCAAGGTTAAAAAGGTTAACCTCCACGACGGGTTTCACGATGGATCCCTCTTGGACAGCTAAAGGTGACAGTCCGTTGTAATGCCAGAAGACTCCTAAGTATGAATCGCAAAGAAGCGCTTGGAACATATAACAAATTTTAAGAAGCGACTAATGTCTAATCCGGCAAGTTCGTATGATTCGCCTAAGGTATGGCTACCGAGATGTTCCAACATCAGTCTTGCGAACGTTGGATTGTGGAGGAGGAAATGACTTGGTGCTTCCACCTCGCCTTCCATTGCGTCCGGCAGGATTCCTAGCCTATTACGCAGTGAACAAGGTTGTCCCTTTTGAGCGCACGTAGTTCCGCCGATCGTTTGCGCCTCACTTTGAGCCAAAAGGATCTCGCAATCGAGCTTGTTTTAGTTGTTAACCAGCGTTTATCAAACTCGCAAGAGATCCAATATTCCAGTGCAAGAGCACTAGTGATTCCGCTTTGACCCGGCACCCACACACTTCTGATAGTTAAATAGCTTAACGCTAACGATAATGACCTAAGACACTCCTTAACTAGCTTTGAGAATGCATTCAGCGAGCTCTGGGCCATAATTGCCGCTCTGCTATCGGAGTGGATGCTCACCCCCATGAAGGAGGCTACATTTCGGAACAGTTCGTCTACAGCTACCTTTATTGCAGATACCTCTGCTTGAAAGACATTACAGTGGTCTGGAACTACCAGACTGGTAGAAGGATACAACTGTTAGTTTCATGTAAACTTTTCTCCGCATAAAGACTAATCAGTCGGAACAACTGTTATTCGAGAAAGATATATATTACCCAACACAAGATACTTCCTAATTTCTCAGTGATCCCTAAAAGGTTAAGAGAACTCTAATCCGCTCTGCAAAAAATTAAATGGGGTTTCAAATTTCAAGGAAAACAATACCAACTGAATCAATATTCCTGGAACATTTTTTTTGAAAGGAACCAATTCAAATCAAACGAGTTTTCCCGCGAATACCGCAATCTGTCAAAACATTAAATTTCAAACCAAAATTCCCGTTTAATTTGCGGCAAAAAAGCGCACAAAATATTTGCTCTAAAAATAAAAGAAATAAAAATAATTTTTACGGCAAAAATGTTGCCAAACAATTCGTTTAAAATTCATTACCCAAATGCCACAATTGGCTGGCTGGCATAACAGACCGACCCCGGCCACAAATTGTAGACACCACAGCTACCCCCCTCCACCAACGAAGACCTCTGATCACTTTCACCATTTGCCAACCCAAATTTCCGCTAATCAGTTGGCCAACTGAGTGGAAATTTAAACCGCGAATATAAATTCGCTTATGAATGCCGTATATACATATATATGTGTTGTTGTATATATTGATGTGTTGTTGTTGTGTATGTTGTAACTAGTATACCCTGCTCTCCATACAAAAATATTTGTTTTTTTGTTATGATATTCACCTGATCCTAAGTAAATACGGGCAAATAAACGCGAAGAAGTCGCGGCAAATGCCAAAATAAAACAACAACAACAACTGGTTGTATATAGGAAAAACACAGCAAACCAAAATAAGGGACATGGAAATATTTTTTTAATTAAATGAAACCAAAAGAATTGACCCGAAGGAAGTCTAACGCTGAATTTACGCTAAATAAATAAGCGGTGGTCGGCGGGTAGTGGCAAGGCAGCGTAAAGTAACGCTGCGGCAGCAGAGGAGAGTGGTAGCGCTGAGCTTAGTACTAAGGAGCGCGGTATTTTCCGGGCAAAAGCGCGGAATTTCGAAAAGCCATAACGCGAGGCTTCTTTTCATTTTTTTACTCCGCAGAAGAAGGGTCAGTGATAGCGGGGTGAATTTGCTGTAGAAAAATGTGTGTAGCAAAACCAAAAGAGTAAGGCCCGCGCGAGCTCAAAAGACTTTTTACTGGAATTTCGTATATTTCGTGGGTGTGTGTGTGCGTGCTCACTGCCTTCTGTTTACATTTATCCCCATTGTTTTTATGACTTTTACCATTGTTTCTGTTTCTGTTATTGTTTTTGTTTTTTTTTTTTTATTTTTGTATTTACACACAAAATTTTTAGCGATAAAATTTCGTTCATATGAAAGCACAATAAATATTTTGGCCGTCAATAAATCATGTTTTTCACCAAAAAAAAAAAAAAATAAAATAAAACAAAAAAACTCAAAAATCAAAAACAAAGCGCGTAACGGTAAAGTAATATAGCGTGTAATAAAAAACAACAATATTGGCTGATTTCAAGACGGCTCAACACAGTTGAAGCGCTTCTTCGTATACTTCTGTAGCTGTGTGTGTGTGTCTACAAAAGGACTCATTCGATGAAAAGGGTTAAATTTGCTGTCGCTACCGTCGCGCTGATTTATGTTATTTTTAATATGTAATTTTGAAATATTCCAACGTCAATGGAAATGGATTTTTTAATCTAATATTAGCTTTTGAAAATTTGTGAAAATTCGAATTATCAAATACAAATCAGCAAGTTTGTGTTGGAAAATCTGTGCAAATATTTGCGCAAGCAATAAAAAATGTATATGAAAGGCATAAATTATAACAAAAAGTTTCACTGACAAGTTTTTCCTAACAAACAAACACACACACACAAACTTACATGTATGCCAGCCGGTATACGTTCCACACCCACCATAGGCCAACGCTTCTATTCGCAACTGCCCCACCCACTTGCATACCATAGCTAAGCTAATAAAGTCAAATACTTTGTGTTAAACCAGCCTTCGCCGCAAGTGACCAGTGACCAACCAATGCGCGGTCGTGTGTGCATGTGTGTGTGTGTGTGTGTGGCATATCAATTTGGTGAACGTGGCATGTGTTGACAAATCGCCACTCAACTGAATTAAAAACTACCAAACTGATATGAAAGCACTAAATCAAGCGCATTACAGCAAACACACACACATGCGCATAGCTACTACATTTTCATATTTTGATATATTACTCACATAAATATTTCTAGTGGCGCTGTCCACCGCCCACTGCCAGCGCCCGCCATTTTTCATTTATATGCACTCGTATGTCTGCCGTCCAATTAATTGAAATATAAAAGTTCTCTTTTGCACAGCGCGACACACATACATACATCCATATGTATGTATGTATAGTTAGGGTAGCCTAACTGGTGTCGCATAAATCATCGTTGAATGCTTTATTAAGTATGATTTTGCTGAGTTATTATTCCGTTTCTGGGCAGCGCCATAAATCCTGACGATTGTCAATATTTTATCGCTACACTTTAATGTCCGGCGGCAAATGAAGTGCTCTATTATATATGTATGTGTTATGAAATACAACAAGCGTGGCATAATTGACAACTGACTACACACTACTTTCTAATAAATATGTATATTCATATAGTAAAAATTTGTATAAATTTATTTCAACACAGTTGAACTTTCCTAACTCGAAACACCATAATCTACAAAAAAAACTTCGAGTTAGAGAGACTTCCGAGTTACGAAAGGTAATTTGTATGGAATTTGACTTCTATTGCCAATTCAAGAGTTCGAGTTATGGAATTTCAATATCATTTTCTCATATCATTTTCTTCAAATCTTAGCCCGATGCTTGTGCTCTTGACGCTACGATTTCGGAAAAAAAATAGCCAAACTTATTAAAAACTTAAACGACCCTGATGTAATTTATGAGTAACTTTTCATGCCGAAAATAGATTTGAAATTTTTATATTGGTATTATCTTGCTAAATATTTCTCGACTTTTATTAAAGTTAACCAGTTAATTTAAGGGGTTAGAAGGGTTTAAAATTACGAAAAAATTTTATTGTCTTATTTATAGTGCAATATGTTTAAAATATTATCCAAAAATAGCAAATCGATCTCATAAATATTCGAATAGATATACCCTTTTGAAGTTCCGAGCATCAAGCCACGTCAGTACGAATGTAAAACTTTAAACACTTTTATCTCAAAACTCAATTTTTCAAGTCGGTGGACACGATAACTCAAAAAGTTATGAAGCGATTATGTTTAAATTTTGCACACATATTTGGAATAACATTATCGAGTTGAAGTATGACGGATTTTTTTAATTAACTATTTTTTTCGGACCAATATATGCCTAAAATTTAATCAAAAAAGTGGTTTAAATTCTGTCAAAAATTCAAATTTCAATATATTCTTTTTTCCTTCAATAATTAACTAGATTTATCCATATACTATCGAAATTGATTTGAGATTTTTGGTTTATTGTTTTTAGATGAGATGAGTTGAGATGTCCACCGCAATGCCTTTTTTTTGGACACGCCATGGGAGATGAGGTGCCTACGGCTGAGTTTTCGGAACTTTTAAATACAAATTTCACAAAATACTCTTTGAACATACATATGTATATCTTTGAGACGCTGAATTGTTTACTGGCAATATTTTATTGTATATATTAAAAAAAAAAAATGCAAAAATACCTTTGTTTTTAGCCCCTGAAACCCACCTAACCTTTTAAGCTGGAGTCTATATTTAATAGAATTATGTGTTCAAATTTCGGTAATATATCCTGAAGACCCTTCCGGATAACATTTCAGTTCATATAGAAAAATTCAGCACTTTGTTCCGAGTGGTGCCTTTGTTAGTAACCTCCTTCTCTTTAGTTATTATTGCACTTAAGGTTTTGGTTATAATCATCACACACTCCCTCACTCTCCCTCTCTCTCTATAAGCTATTCTGACCCATTTATACCTATATGTAGCTTGCTGATATGTAAATGTAAACATTCTCAAGCCCCAAAGTAAAAAGGTCTACAAATTGTATGAGTTAATATTTATTTTGTATTCACAAATTTAACGCAATTATTTTTTAAATACATACTTATGTATGTAGATAATAAATAATAAACTAAACACATTTGACATTCAAATTTGGTTTGAACAAGTCAAATGTTCGACTGTCAAAAATCTAATAAATCTTCCCAGTCTCAGAAACGCTCATTGCATGATAATTAACAATTCATTGAACAACCAAATTAGGCATAAACAAGTAAACATACATATATCAAAAGTGCATTGCACACATATACGAGGTGTACTCAAAAAATAAGTGGAATTGTCAAAAAGTACAATTTTCAAAATTTGTATTTTATTTTTAATTATCTTGCATGTCAAGGAATTGCTATAACATTTTCATTCAATGCTTACTTTGTCTGTAGTAGCCTCTAATATTAGAGGTGTTTTAATACGCTTTCGCGATTTTCGTTTATTAAAAGCTCACACTTCGTTGCTTGTTCGTGAGTACTTGGTCAAAAACAATACTATAACAGTGATCCAGCCTCCATATTCACCAGACATAACTCCGTGTGACTTTTTCCTAATCTCAAAAAGAGAAAGAGAACCTTAAAGGACTATCGTTTTGCAAGCATGCGAAAAATAGCTCAAATAGCCAAAGGTTAACCCAGAAATCAAGTTTGAGAAGTGTTTCCACGAGAGGAAGAAGCCCTGGCTGCATAATATCGAATTATTTTAAAGGTGACAGCGTTAATGTAGACGAATGAATAAATAATTAAAAAACCAAAATTCACGTTATTTTTTGAACACACTTCATACGCACGTAATTCATTCAATATGCCGTTAGTAAATAAATAAATAATATAGTTTTTGTATTATTACGGGGGTGCCTTTATAAGTTAGTAATTTTCTTGAAGAAAAGACAATCTTGTTTTTACTTCCCAAAAAGTCTTTTTAGCAGACCTACCTCTCAGTTAGATTTTTGGTGGAATTTCCTCGAGAACTTCACGGTTATGACTTCATTGCATTGAGAAACTTCTGACCCATAATCGGGAGTTTTATGTGAAGATTATTTAGACAATCGAGTCGATCTGAGCTACCATTAATCTCAATTTAATAGTACTCAATTATTGGATCGTTTGCTGTACTTTTTTCATGTATGTAGCTGAGTTAAAGTTTAGCCTTCCTCAAAATCAAAAAGTTGTAATAACTTTCGTGAGCCTCTCATAGCGACTCAAGAGCGTTATAAAGCAATGAAATGTTCTACAAATATTGACAGAACTTGAGTTGGTTCAGATGCTTTTCGCTGTTGAGGTGATTTACTTGATGTTTTCCTATATAAGGAAGAACCTAAAAGTCTGAAGCGGATTCAAAATAACTAACAGATGCTTTTAGATATAATGGTTTGTAAAACTAGAAAACCACTCAGAGATTTTGCATTTCCCGTCGAGAAGTGAATATTATTTAGAAAAAGCTTTTTGTTGTTGATTGAATGGTCAATTGAACCGACGTCTATCATTGTGATAGGATGCCGGGATATCATTTTCATAAAAATAAAAATCCATTTAAATTACTCCAAGAATTATCTCGATCGCTACATCACAACTTACTTCTGATTCTTAAACTAAATTTTTTGGGATATCTGGCTTTCAAAATCAACTTGACCTCCGTACACCATACCTGCCAGACTGTGATTCTACGAAGCACGCATTGAAAAACACGCCGATTATTAGATAATCACTTGTAGACAATTAAGATATGTACACACTATGCAGCACAGCATGGCATGGCATAATGCAACACCGTTTTAATCGCCGACATTTACACAACTTATAATGAACCGAGTGCAGCACAACAACACAATGATTTCGCTTTTCAAAACAATCTGTCAATTCGTGCAACTGCAACTGGCAATGCAACACAATTATATTTTGGCTACAAACAGCGAACCGGTGTCATTAGAACTGCGTTTTTTTGGTAATACGCTCGTACGTTTGTTGATAACAAACTTTTGCACATTTGTCCAACAAACATGTTGTTGTTGTTGCAATTTGGTTTATGCTGTTATGCTGTGCTGTGGCATTGTTGCTTTTGCCCATTTACGGTTTTACAGTTAACCGTCCACCGGTGAACGTCATTAACATTGAAGTTTCGCCGATGGCTTTCCATGCAACACTAGGCCATCGTGCGGTTGCCAATGTTTACAACACGCGCGCTAATGTGTGTATATATGTATGTCAATAAGACGCGAAAATGAAGTCTTAAGAAACTTGTTTTCTTTTTTATTCTGCATCTTTAGGCTGACATTAAAGGCGTCAATAGTGCCTAATAGTCATTGAGTTTTCAATTTAAGTTTACTGGTAATTATACACTGCAATTAGCAGTGAACTCAAATTGATTTCGAAAAGCATTGCAGTGGATTTTTCAAATATTTGTGTGTGTGTTCTGTATATACTTGCGTTTTTTTTCGGTGTAATATAAAATTTATCGTGTTCTGTGCGCTATTAATGGCTCTAATAACCTCGTTTCATAATAATCTGCGCAATAATTATGATTTGGAACATAAAAACAGTGCAGGTGTTCAGCTGAGTTTCACTCCCACTTTGCGGTGTGCGTCTTGACTACTTCCTATATATACATACTTAAGAACATACTGTTATAAATGCGATATGGAGGGAATATTTTATAATAATAGAGATTCATTTATGCAAAGAAAACTCAAATCTTCAGAAACCAACTGCCAAAAGATGGTATTAATAAAAAAACGTAGAATTCCAGTTCATCGAATTTTTCTTTAAACGTAGCGAATTCCACTATATTCTTTACAGGCTAGCTGCTTAGCACGTTAGTATCTTCGCCTGGAACTTAATTCTGATGGCTTTGATAGCCAATAACAGAGATTTATCGAGATAGAACTTGAGATTACATAGATAAAATGTTTCTGAGATGGATTAACCTGTAGCTGCCCGAACAATTTCGTAAATGCTTCGGTATTATTTCTACTTAAGGGGTTAGGGGTAGTTTTTGCTATTAAATAATTATCATACAATGTTTAAAAGTGAAGAAAACTAAAACAAAAATTATAATTTCCAAAGTTAGGGCTGTATGTGTTGACCCAGTTCCAATGGACCTAGCGGTGACAATTATAAGTCCTTGGAGAATCATCTAAAATCAATCGGATAAGAATAATTAATTTTATAAATAGATAATCCTCAGCGCGATCGATGTTTTTTTTTTTAATTGACAAAATGGCGGTCACAGGAATTTTTTTCTAGATTTAAAAAAAAAAATCCACAGTTAATTAGTTTTAAAAAATCGAAATTTTTGAAAAAAGAAAAATCTTCGATCAGGCCCAGGATTTTTATGTATTCTTAATTCTGTGTAAATTTCACTAAAATCTACTTAGCGGTTTTCGAGTTACAGTTGTCACCAGTTCTAAAAACATAGTTTTGAGAAAAATGCATTTAAGGTTAAGGTGTTTTAGAGAGCCCGAGAAGTAATTATCGGATCAAGATCAAATTTTCAGAGAATATTTTTAAGATATTACACTTGACTAAAATGCAAAAAATATATATATAGATGTTTAGAAAACCCTGACTACCCCTAACCACTTAAACAGAATCTCCATGGTGGTAACTTAGTCCAGGTATGAGTAATTTAACTCTTGAAAGCATCTTTAATAATAAGCTCATTTAAAAGTCGGGCATAAAAATATTCCTGGCTGGAACAGTAAACTTGAGAACATCATAGAATTTCGACCTCGTAGCTCTTTTAATTATCAGCTGATTATTCTAAGAGCCATAGCCGCGATTATTGAAATAACGAACTAACAGTAGATAACAAGGTTTCGGAAAATTTTTAAAATATTTAATAAACTTATTGCAGATTAAAATAGAAAATCTCTCGCTGACACAGCTCTTTGATTTGTTGACTGATTATATTGATCATGGATGGTACTCTTCCTCTTCATTGAATAAATTCGAAATTTTAAGAAATTAGATTTTCTTCCATTATCGTTTTAAATAATTGGGGTCACCATCGTCGCAAAAATATTTGGAATCAAGCAATCATTTAGCCATATTGGTTGAAGTCAAGTATGTCTAAGTAAGCACATCTAAAGACGATATCTACCGTTTTTTTCTCCCCTTCTCAACTGCACAAACAACTTGAAAGTTTTACAAGTATTTCTCTCCACTTATGTTTTATGAATTTTTGTTTGTCTCTCCTCCTTCTTTTCTATAATGTAATTTTCAATTTCCTTATATATATTGTGGTTGCCTTTGAACTTATGACTCCAATAGAATTTTGCTGAGGTAAAAATGCCAATCAAAAGATGCAATACTCGTAATTAAGAGTCGAAAGAGAGAGAGAAAGGTGTGGACAGATTTATATGAGCTTCGGGGGGATTACTGTAATAGTAAAGTATAGGAAAAATTGTTCGACCTAAATCAGTACATTTCAGAGCTAGTAGATTAAGGTAGAACTATAAAATCTTAATATCTCTGGTGTCTTTATCAATAACATAATCTGATAATAAAAAATATTTTGAAGACTGCTATGATCAACAATACGAGCCTTCATTGTTGAATCCTCTAGTTCCTCTATCAAAAGAGCAGAGATATAACTGTACTCGTATAATAATTATTAAGAATTAGTATTTGAATAGCCAATAGAACCTTTTGAGATCAAAGATTTTAGGATCACTTAATTCTGTTAAGATATCTCACATACTAGCCAATATATACAGTATATAGTCTACCGGAAGTTTGAAAATCCGCATATGAGGTATATGGGAACTAGAAGAAAAATAGTCGTGATTTTGCCCATTTTTTGCACACTATTAGATGGAACACATATTTGTTATAATATATCTGTGAAATTTACCAATATTTTCAATAAAAATTTAACCCCAAATTTCCAGGTCCTCATGTTTGATATATGTGGCCTTGAAATGTGATAGTCCGATTTCTTTGATTTTTATACGGGCTTTACCACACTAGAAACAAAGTATATGTGTAAAGTTTTTTTCCGATATCATCATCTGTGCTTAACTTAAAGTAAACGAACCAGTTGGACTGCAAAATTGTGGTATATGGGAAGTAGGCGTGGTTGTGAATCGATTTTGCAAATTTTCAAATTATATAATTGGGATGCCGAGGAAATAATTCGAAACGATTTTCCTTCTGTCCCATCTTTACAATGAAATTTAAGGTTTCTGGTGGTTTTCCTTACTGAATTAAGGCATTTTTATAAGTCTTCAACATAGCCTTTGCATGGGAGATAAGCTCATAAGTTCATTTTTAGACTCTTTATCTAAATATCTAAAAGAAATCACTCTAAAGAGTTTGGTTGATATAGCTTTAGTAGTTTACGAGATATGTACAAAAAAACTTTTCCAAAAAAATTACATTTATTGTACCAATTTTTACCTCTTATGATGCCAAGGAACATGTGTACCAAGCTTCATTAAGATATCTCAACTTTTACTCAAGTTACAGCTTAGCAACTTTGTTGTTGTTGCGAGAGTATAATAATTGAACTGATATACATATTACTAATAATGTACCCTATTTAGAATGATTTTGATAACATTGTTCACTATTTATCGAAACCACTTTACATACATTAACCGGTTAAGTAGTCATCCATATTATTTTTATGGTATACCATATTAAATGCTAATTAACAAGAAATTGCTTTATATATTCACTAACCCTTACTCTAACATTCGATTGTTTTACGAATAAATAAGTAGCGCAAGTCGACTAAAGTTTAACTAAATATTTGGAATTCTAGTACTAATCTGGTTAGATAATTTAATTATATTCGATTGTATATACAGCAATAGGGGCATAATACATACCTAAAGTCGACTTAAGCTATTTTAATATTGGCGATAAGTGCTTTGCACTTAAACTAATTAAAAAATAGAACGTAATTCTCAAGTACTGTTCTGTTCTCAAAATGTTCGTATAAAATAATAATTTCTTTAATATTTTAAAATGTTATTTTATTCTGTTTTTTTTTTTAGAATTCGTGATTTTTTCTACAAATTATTATATATTCACTGCACGTATAACCATTTAGGACCACACATTGAAATAATTCTCATTAACAACGTTTATATGCCAGTTGTGTATAAATGTACGTTTTAAAAGTGTTTATTTTTTTTATCTGAAGTGCATAAAACCGGAATTTAATATTATTTTAAAAACCACAATCTTAATATATTATATGAAACAGTGAAGTGATAAACAAAATGCAAAAGTGCAAATCAATCAACTGTCATACCAGATCTCATTTTATGAAAATATGAAACAGATGTTATTCACTCTTTCCCTCTCCCCTCTAAACATTCTACGAATATTTCGAATACTTACACAAAATTTGCACAATTTTTTGCTATAGTCCTCTCATAACACTTGAATATGAATAGGGTTGCCATATGCCAATTTTTGAAATTTCAAAATGAATGAAATTGTTGTCTATGCTTGAGTATGTAGATATTCATTCCTTTTCTGGTCTACATAGAGCTGAAAATATGGCGGAAGATATGGGAACCGGGTCCATCTAAAATTTTCTTAGACAATAACTATCTTGTTGCCCTCAAAGTAGACCCAAGCACTGTAAGAAGTCGCTGGTTAAAGTTGATGTTGGATTAGATTTTGACTAAGTGACTCTGTTAGAGGTTGGAAAATTAGTTCGAAGACTGTCAATAGCCAACTATTTGGAAGGGTATATATATCTCTAACCTCAAGCAGCCGTCCTTGAAACCGCATCTATTAGATTCGGAACATTCGTGTATTTACCGAGATAGTTAGCCGATCATTTTCTCCCTTTGTGGTCTTGATGTTATGTGAAGACTATTTAAGTGGTTATATACACTTAGGATTTTCAAAAACCCGTTTTTTGCGTTTTCTTAATATATATATATCTGAGTATACACACACAAAATTTCTTTCGAAACCTTAAACTCTTTTTTCTCGAAACGGTGTTTTCAAAGCCGGTGAGCAAGATTTCTCAGAAACGGCCGAACCGATCGATCTGAAATTTTTACACAAGCTTCTTAACTATATTTTTTAGTAATTAATCGAAGGATTTCCCCATCCGATGAAAATTTCTTACTTTTATAAACAATTAAAGACCCGAATTTTGGTCGAAAATCGAACCTTTTGCTTTGAGTAGCCGCCATTTTGACACACACATTTTTTTGCTAATTCCTTCGATCAATGACTAGATTATTTATTATATTAATGCAATTTATTTGGTTTTTGCAATTTAGATGATCCAGTCCAGGGTTATCGTGCTCACCGCCAGAGCCCTTTTTTTTTTGCGGACCTCTGCATAATTGGTAATATCAACGTTACCGATAATTATTTTTGGCAATAAAAAATATGTGCATATAGTTTAAGGTTGTCATAATATACCTGCCCAGTTTCAAATCAATGAACCAAATAGTTTGCTTAGAAAAAATTCTTGAAAAATGCCTTGTTTTCGACCTCCTAACTGTATATAACCCTTTAAGAGAATCTGTTTCATATTCAAAATACAATCGGGGAGGTTTAATGTTCCCTCCTGTTCTGTCGTCTCGTGACAGATTTCAGACAAAATTCCTGAGGGTATTAGGGGTAGCCAGAATTTTCAAAAAGTCGTTTTTTTTTGTTTTACCATTTTCGTAAAGTTTAGTATCTTAGAAATATTCTCTGAAAATTTGAAGTTGATCCGATAATTACTTTTCGCGTTATTCGACAAATAACAAAGAGCGCTCGGGTGACAACTACTCGTATAACTCGAAAACCGCTCAGTAGATTTTAATGAAATGTATACAGCTTTTAGAATTCATAATAATCCCGTGCCTGATCGAAGCCTTTTATTTTTTTCAAAAATTTATTTTTTTTAAGACCAATTAACTGTTGATTTTTCCCGAAAATCTAGAAAAAAGTTCCTGAAGCCGCCAATTTGTTAATTTTGAAAAACAAAAAAAAAACAAAAAAGCTTCGATTAGGCCAAGGATTATCTATTTATAAAACTATTTTTTTTATACGATTGATTTTAAATGAATCTCCATGGACTTATGATTGTCACCGCAAAGACCTTTTTTGCAACTTGGGCAACACAAAAAGCTATATCTTTGGAAATTATATTTTTTTTCAAATTTTCGTGACCTCAAGTGAAAACATTGTGTAATAATGCCATATTATTACTTTTATAAAAAAAAAATGAATAAATAGGAAACAAAATTACTGAAAATTCTCATTTTTTTCGTGTCTCTGACTACCACTAACCACTTAATATAAGTTCAGATCGTTTGAACCGGTTATTCCAACCTAAAAACCACTAACACCAACACTCCCGAACAATCCCTAAATCTGGTCACCTTACAAAAAGAATAATATGAACCAAAAAAATCACGCTTATCTTATCCCAAACCGAACACGAGTATAAGCTTACACACACACGCACACACACATTCTCGAGCCAAGCTTCGCTTATTGTCTTTGTAGTGATTTTAGCCAAACTTGAGAAGTGCTTAAAATCAACAGCATTCATCTCGATCGGTTCAGTACGCGCAGAAATGTCGAATACAAACGATCGTCAATTGGCAAAAAAGTTGCGAACGCAGCAACAAAGTGTCACACGCTACAACGCTTTACGCGGTCTTACGACGTCTTTAACCGTCGCGTTATTTCTGTTTACGCTCTGTCTTCGTCTGGATACGAGCGCGGCGCGAACGGCGGATGTGTTGAAAGTGGAGCTGTCGCATGGCGGAGTCCTTGTTGGGCGCCATCGGACCTCCCATAGTGGCCGCCATATACGCGCCTTTATGGGTGTGCCGTATGCGCTGCCGCCGATGGGCGAGCTGCGCTTCAAGGTGTGTCTCAGCGCACGCGCGCGTGTGTTTGTTTGTGTGCGATAGTGAAATGAAAAGAGCGTTTGAAATGAAAAAAAAAACAAACAAATAAACTAATTAATTGTTTAATTAAAACGAAAGTTGCATGCAAATTTTGCGTGGAAACTTTTACGCCGATTTCCAAATGCTAATGAGTTGGTGAAATATTGTTTTCTTTTTTTTTTTGTTTTGTTTTTGTGAATTTTTTGCGCAATAAAATATTGCTAGAAATTCGCAAATCCAGTTTTTTCGGAAGCTTCAATCATTGAACTGCAGAGCGTAATTGTTGTTGTTGTGTTGTTGTCGTGGTGTTATTACTGTTACGCTTGACAGCGCTTTATAATAACCGTCTGCGAAAAAAAAAAAATATATTTTCAGAGCACCTTCAACAAGAGTCGGGGACATACCTTCTGCTAGCTCATTGCAGTGAGAAAGATTATGTAAACGGTACACCAACAACAATCATAATATTTACAACATTTTTTAGTTTTTTTTTATTTAAATAGTTTGTTAATTGTTAGGTTGAATGAATTTGCGCAATCGCGAAGTGCTTAAATTAGTTTAACGAGCTAATATTTAATTAGAGGATGCTCTCAATAAAATGTTAACAGCAAAAATTAGCATATATCTTTTTTTATTATCAACTACCAATATATGTACATACAAATTTACGTTTTCGATTGCCGAAAACCTGTGTTGCTTCAATTTACATTGTTGCAACAACAAAAACGGGCATGTGCAAAAATACGGCCTAGTGAGAAATTGATCGGCACGTGTATGTGCTTTTAGGGTGGCCCTCATTTGCATATACTGACGTATGAGAATATGGACGGACAGTCATACATACAATAAACACTTGAATTTCTTGTTGATGCTTGTAAATCTCCGCAGAAGCTTAGATTTAAGACAGCAGTCTGCTTAAGAAGGCGAAAAAAAGCGTTTTTTTAGCAATTTTTTTTTTTGAAAGAAAAGGAAATGATTGCTGTATACGAAATTTTAAGACGATAGTGTACTATATTTAAGGCTTAAAAAATAATATTTATTATTAAAAAATATTTAAATTTTTTCAAAGTTGTAAGTATTTTTCTGGAGCGCCTGGAGTCTGCACTTGTAAATCGGTGCCGGTGATGGAGGTCGTGCGTTGCATCTGAAACAGTCGAACCAATTTTTTTTTTTTAATTTTTATAAGTTTCTTTTCTTTATGAACTAAAAAAATACCGAAGAAGTTATAAAATTTCAATTTTTTTCGAAGTTTGAAAAAAAAATTCACTTTTTTAAGAAAAAAAAAAGTAAGGAAGGGCTAAGTTCGGGTGTAACCGAACATTTTATACTCTCGCAATTTATTTATTTAACTTAATTAATATTATATAATACACAATTTGACCCACATATTCGTCATATATATTGTATAAAGTCCATTGAAAGTTGGAAACCTTAATATTAGGTTAGAAGGTCCGAGGTCCTCATGTTCAATATATGGGGCCTTAAAAACCCATGGTCCGATTTCGGCGATTTTTAGAATGTGGCTGCCACACTATTAACATAGTATTTGTGCAAAGTTCTGCACCGATATCTTCACTAGTACTTACTTTATATATTGTAAAGTAAACGATTCAGATTGTCTTCAAAGTTCTGGTATATAGGAAGTAGGCGTGGTTGTAAAGCGATTTGGCCTATTTTCACAACATATCATTGGGATGTAAGGAAACTATTACAAACCAAGTTTCATTGAAATCGGTCGAGTAGTTCCTGAGATATGGTTTTTGACCCATAAGTGGGCGACGCCACGCCCATTTTCCATTTTGTAAAAAAATTTGAGTGCAGCCTTCATCTGCCATTTCTTATGTGATTTAGTGTTTCTGACGTTTTTCGTTAGTGAGTTAACCCACTTTTAGTAATTTTCAAGCTAACTTTTGTATTGGAGGTGAGCGTGGTTATGATCCGATTTCTTTCATTTTTGGACTGTATTAGGAAGTGGCTAAAAAAAACGACTGCAGAAAGTTTGGTTTATATAGCTCTATTGGTTTGCGAGATATGTACAAAAAACTTAGTAGGGTGCGGGGCCACGCCCACTTCCCCAAAAATATTACATCCAAATATGCCCCTTCATAGTGCGATCCTTCATACCAAATTTTATTTCCATAGCTTTATTTATGGCTTAGTTATGGCTTTTTATGTGTTTGCGGTTTTCGCCATTTTGTGGGCGTGGCAGTGGTCCGATTATGCTCATTATCGAGAGCAACTACCTATGGTGCCAAGAAATAAGTGTGCCAAGTTTCATCAAGATATCTTAATTTTTACTCAAGTTACAGCTTGCACAGACGGACGGACGGACGGACAGACAGACATTCGGATTTGAACTCCACTCTTCACCCTGATCACTTTGGTATATATAACCCTATATCTAATTCGTTTAGTTTTGAGTGTTACAAACAACCGTTATGTGAACAAAACTATAATACTCTCTTAGCAACTTTTGTTGCGAGAGTATAAAAATTGACTTTAAGTTGCAAAACAAGTAGTTTAAATAATGCTTTTGTCCAACTTTTTTAGTTCAATAGAAGATAATTTAATACTGAGGCTAGATCACTTTGGTTTTTTTTCGATCGGACATATATTCTTTTTGCTATCGCCAGCACCGTTTCGAAATTGAAAATTTCCATAAAAGATCACTATATACATGTATATATGTGTATATATATATATGTATTTGAAAATTAACAAAACCGAATTTTACTCAATTCTTCTTCAGATGCATTGAAATCGAATTAAAAACGTGTTCCAATATGCACTATCAATGCAAGTTCTGAAAATATAAATTAAATGCTACATTTTCTAATGACTTTTAGTTGTATTAAAATGAATAAATATAAATTTGTCTTTAATTTAAAATCACATTTAAACGGTTGTTAGACTTTTAACTGATTTTTTTTTTCAACAACAGCAAAAAATAACGAGATTCAACCTTGATATCTGAGGGGTGAATGCTTTTCGCAGTTTTTTTTTTTTGTTTATTTCAGTACTTTTTTTACAATAACTGCTCTTGAACGTACTGATAATCTGTTATACCAGAGTCCATAGTATAAATGTACGCCGTTGAAGTTATCTTATTTAATTTTTAACATGACTGTATGAAAAAAGCGAAAGTACAGTTGAACTTCCATAACTCGAACTTCAATTACTCGTAATTCTCCATAACTTCAACTTTTGAATTGGCAAACAAAGTCAAAATTCATACAAATTTCGTTTCATAATTCGGAAGTCTCTCTAACTCGATTTTTTTTTTTTTTTGTGGATTATAGTGATTCGAGTTACAGAAGTTCAACTGTATTATCAATAATTAAGTAAATGCACATTTCGTTTCAAGTTCAAGGCAAGCCATCGTCATATCGGCTGTTTTTGCTCACTGGCTTTAATGCTCTCTTGTAAAAAAAAAATGTACATACACTGGAGGTCACATAATTAGGGACACTCATTTTTACTTTGAAACATTGGTATACTGTTAAACTTCCCTAACTCGAATCGCCATAATCCACAAAAAAAGTTCGAATTAGAGAAACTTCCGAGTTATGGAAGGTAATTTGTATAAAACTTGACTTGTATTGCCAATTTAAGAGTTAGATATATATATAGTTAGATAGGAAATATTTTTTTAAACGTAAGTTATTTAATTTATTATCTATTAAGGCACAGATGTATTGAAAATTTAACAAAAACAATTAATTCATAGCATTGTACGGCATACAATTAATCATATATGATTATTTTGACTTGGTCAACTAATTAAGGACACTTCAAGTTGTTGTCAATATTTTAAAGATTAGCACCTAGAAATTAAATATTTGTTAACAACTTATTATTTTAGTTTAGTAGCCTTTCAGATAGTCTTTTAATTCAAGCACAGCTTTTCATCATCTAGACAAAATTACAAATAAACGATACATCGTCCAGTTGATATGATCTGCCATTATTCGTTGTCATTCTGAAATAATTCCGTAAGATTTTGGTTTGTTTCTTTTCCAAACCAGATGTCAAGCCCAAAGGTTGCCTATAAGGTAAATGTGCGGATTCTGGGCACGCCAATTCAAATGTAATAAGTTTTTTTATTTAATCCAAACCAGTTAAACTTGGAATCATCGCCCCAAATGTGTGTTTCCAAACTTTCTAAGGATGTTTCGATATGCTCTCTTGTGATTTTTCTATTTTAATTTTTATTTTTGACACATGCCGTTTTTTTGGTAATACATTCTCGTTGTTAATTTTCATGAAAACGACATCTGAAAGTTTATGTTCCTACTTCGTTGGTCTTTTGAGCTATTATTTTGTCAAAAAAAATTGCCTAAAAGTTATAAAACGATTCAACTTGCTAATACTGAAAATTGCTTGATCTGTTTCTGAAGTGTTTTTTTCTCGGTCATGCATTTCTTATTTTCTGTCAGTACTTTCTATACTCCCGTAATAAATCTAAACAATGTAACAATTGATTTTGAGCGCAAAAGTTCCATTATATGACCACCAGTGTATACGTAAAAGTAAAATCCAGTTAGTGAATTGAATAAAAAGTCTCTCAATAAAAGTCTCTCAAAATTTTAGAATGCTTTTATTATTATAAAATCTTAAAAAACTGCTAAAAATAGTAAATAAAAAATAGTTATTAATTAAACTAATACTTAAATATTAAAAATTACTTTTTTTATAAAAGATTTAATCTCAATTGTCTATCTAACATTTTGAGTTCTACTCATAGCGAAATATATAATTTCTGAAGTCCAATAAAAAGAAGAAGGGGGAAAAAGTAAAGAATGCAGTAGTAGAGGGAGCTGATTTTTTTCAGCTAGTAAAAGGTTTAAGCGTTATTGTGATGTGAGCAATAATTTGGGATGCACTGTCATTCCGATATTTCGTATCTCCATAGATTTTTCGATTGAAGTAGTTGAAATTCCGTAATATAGTATATCATAGCGAATGTTGGCAGGAATTCCCACATGAAAATGTGACTTGACTTTTCATCTCATTGCAATTAATGTAATTCACTTGGTTTACTAAGAGCAAATTATAGTGAATAGTTATTGAGCCATCACGGTATGTACTTATAAATACATATATCTACACATGTACATATGTATGTAATACGGTATCTCAGCATTTCCGTTAAAAAAAAAGCGCGACTGATATTTTGCAATATTTAAATTGAGCGCCGGTACTTTTTGTTTTCCCTTTTAATGGAAATTTACACTTCATTGAGACTTGCTGGATAAAACTTAAAAAAAAAATACTTCTAAAGACGACATTTCTTTTTTAATTACCATACATACATATATACAGTAATTTATATGATGTTATTTACCTTATAAAATAAACGGCACGATGCACGTAGCTTTCATATTTTCATAGGCGCTAATTAAATGTAACACAAACATTACAGATTACCGTAATGACTGAATTTAAATGATTAATTGTGATTTAAGTGATGAGGCACTCCCTTAATATGAATGAGTTATTGCGGAAGCGGCTTTCGGGATACGCTATAAGGTTTTAGTGTTTTCTCTTTCGAAAACACGCAATAAAGCGGTGAAATGGAGAGTTCATTCATTTCTCCATAGCAATCTAGATATATGTATGTGCATAGGAACTATATATTGTAGATTTAACTTAATTGCAGTCTTCATAATATTAAATCATTTTTCGATTTTTCTAAACAAAGTGTATTTGATACAAAAACGAATAATTGTAGATAAAAATATATTCCACAGGGCGAAACCCCGTTTTTAGTGTCACAACAACTAAAATTTATTTCTTTACGAAAATAATATTGTATCACATACATTCCACATACAATCCACACGCGATCCACACGCAATTTATATACCATTCTGTGCGAATGTGTATTACTAAAGATTGAATAAATTCCGTATATTCCATATACAATCCACATGTGATCCACACGCGATCCACACACACAATTTACATGCCATTCTATGCGAATGTGTATTACTAAAAAATTTAATAAATTCAATACATTCCATATACAATCCACATGTGATCCACACGCGATCCACACACAATTTACATACCATTCTGTGCGAAAGTGTGTTTCTAAAAAAAAATTTAATAAATTGCATTCTCATCTCACACTGAACAGTCTCTACCTTCTTCGTTCCACTTTTTTCTTTAAACGAGAAGCTATTTGTATTAATAATATTTACAGTTAATAAATTACTTTCAAAGCACAATAAAGAATAACGAAAAATTTAGATCAAGTATATTTGTTTATTATTATATATAAAATACCTTCGCGATTTCTAACCGCGATAAACAAAATAAATATGTAGTTAAAAACTGGTGTTACTAAGTCAGATACATATGAATATTGTTGACATTTTAATTTAATTTTATTTTTTTTTTAATTAACTTCTACAAATTTTTATTTATTCAGTCAGCACGAAATTTCTGAAATTTTTTTCAAAATTTTAATGAACAATCATTAGTTAATATCGATAAATACGTGTGCGCAAATTGTATCTATTGACTCTGGATTTGATGTCTGCGAAGCGTATTTTATGCTAATTTATGCAAAATTATTGGCATAATGAATTAATGAGGTTTTTAACTCTTTCTTCGAAACAGTATGTCAGTAACGGTAATGAAATCATATGTAAATAAGCTCAGTTCATTATGTAAATAAGACACATTTTTTTGATAGCTTACCTATATTATGTAATTTACATATACATATATACTAGATATACATACACATGTATATATTGAACGACATGTGTCGCCGTGTTCAAAGTTTACTTTGGGAAATAGTCATTTAGTGGCAAAAAAATACTTTTACTTTTTGTTAAATTTCGTCTAAGAAATTTATTCTGTTTTTTTTTCGAAATAGTAGTATGGAGGCAGAATAATACATCCTCCGATATAACTCAAAATCACATATTGCTAATTCTAGAGATGAGTTTAAGTATGTGTCGCAGTTCCTAATCTAGTATACTCATTTGGAAAACGATTAGTGGTCTTTTATCACATCGGTAACAAGTAAATCCAGAAAGATTATCTACCCTCCACATCTCTCTTTAATTACACTTTTTCCCTTTCTTGTGCCTACAACCTATAACTATAACCTATTAATCTATATATTAAGCTCTTATCCTCATATAATTACCCAAGTTATGGTTTTAAAAAATTACGTCCTATATCATTGATCCCATAACTACTGTAAATATGACCCGAAGATATTCATTGAAATCTCTATAGGTACATACCATAAATAATAGTTTTACTGCCTTCTTATTTCGTATTTACTTCCTAGTAACATTACGGTTCCGAAAAGCATATACTATATCTTTTCTAAAGACGGAGCATGAGGTAGAGAAATCGTGGCGTTGTTTCTGAACCATAGATCAATGTATTTGAAGAATTAATGAAGTGAGAAATCTTTCTCTGATAGTCTTTTTATCTTTTACCGTGTTTTAATTTCGACCAGATGTCGAGATTTTGGTTTAAGCGCTATTAAAAGATCGTTAATTTTGGACTTACCGAAGTTCCGGCTTAATGAATTAGGCAATACTTCCCACTTCATTAGTACCCGCGCTGTAAGCAATTGCTTCCGTAAAAGGCTTAAACCGTCTCTTTCCGTTCGCAAATCGCACACAAACAATAAAATTATAATTTAATATAACGGTGAAAAATTTACAAAAAAAAATTAATACAGCCACCTGTGGCGTATGGTGCGTGGGCTGGAGAAAAACATGTAACAAAAGATGCGCCAATTTGTATGCAACGTGATCCCTATCGGCGTGATATGGAAATTGAAGGTAGTGAAGATTGCCTCTATCTAAATGTGTATACGCCAGAGGTAAGTTGCTAACAAAAATTTTTCATATATAGGATATTGCTAAACCTCTTAATTCCACACAGGAACACAATCAAACGAGCCCTTTACCGGTTATGATCTATTTTCATGGTGGTGGCTTTCAATGTGGTGCCGGCGTTAGCAGCTTTTATGGACCCGAATTTCTACTCGATCGCGACGTAATTTTGGTGATCGGCAACTATCGTGTTGGACCACTCGGTTTCCTAAGCACAGAAACGCTAGATTGTCCTGGCAATTTCGGTTTGAAAGATCAAGTGGAGATTTTACGTTGGGTACAGGCAAATATAGCTGCTTTCGGTGGAGATCCACAGAGTGTAACCATTTTCGGCAATAGTGCGGGTGGCGCTAGTGTTACATACCATATGCTCTCGAACTCTTCGAAGGGTCTCTTTCACAAAGCCATTATACAATCGGGCACCTATTACAATCCTTGGGCGCAACCACAGTACAAGGGTATCTCGGCCAGGCGCACACGCCAAGCCGCACAATTAGTGGGCTGTGATGATAAGGCAAATTGGCCGGAACTCTTGAGCTGCTTGCGTAGCGCGAGTGCTGAAAAAGTTGTTACCACCGTCTACCAGTTGTTCGTGAGTATCAGCATACCTTTACAATAACTAAAGCGAGATTAAAACGCTCCTTTTTCTTACCTGTATTTCTAAGGAATGGGACTTTGATCCCATGGTGCCATATCAACCAGTTGTGGAGCCACCACATGAGGGCGCTTTCCTCACTGTGTCACCACGCGAAGTCGACCTACCGCATGGTTTCTCGCTACCAATTATGATTGGTGCCACCTCTGAGGAAGGTCTGCTTAAGACGGCGCCACTGCTTAATCTGCCTGGTCTTTTGGATGACTATAAGCAAAATTTTGATACGATACTACCGATTGAACTGCAATACGATCATCATGCACCAGAAGTGCGTGAAGAGATTACGCGTAAAATTGTCGAATTCTACTTCAAGGAGGGTCACAACTATGATAAATATAATTACCAAAATATAACTGATGTAAGTCTATTCTTTTGAATAAAAGCATTCGCCCTTCTAATATTCTCTTATTTCTTAGCTCATCTCAGATGGCTGGTTTATTGCGGGGATCGATGAGTATATACGCCAACGCCTTGTGGCTGAAAAATCTCTAAAAATGCCTCCCTTTTATGTGTATCTCTTCGAACATCGCAGCCCTGCGAGTTTCTCTGAACTCTTTAAAGGCGGCAGAGAGGATTATTATGGTAATCGTGTGTTGTGAAGACATGCTTCTTCAAAGAAATTCTGTAAATTTTCAAAAATTAAATTTTAATTTATCTTTAGGTGCTTGTCACGCTGAAGAGCTACAATATCTATTCCCCGTAGCTCAAGAGTTATTTGTCAGTGCTTCCCCCACAAAATCTGATAGAGATCTGCGCGAAGCTATGCTCAATATGTGGGTTAATTTTGCGAAAGAAGGGTAAGTCTGCTGGTTGTGGGTTTTTAGAAGTTGTCAGGATACATTTGTACTATATAGTCGCAATGGTTCTATACATTGACAGCAATCGTGTATAAAATCATACGTTATATCGCTTAATGAATTGATAAATACTCATTGAAATGCGATTTTCCTCATCTGCTTCTACCGTTCGCTATTGTTTAAGGTCAATATTACTTCGACATCTTATTAGTGTCATTAGTGTCTTACCGGCCCTCCCTGATCATTACTAAATATCATTCTTCATTGCTGACTGTCTAACTTAAAATACTTTCTCTGCTACTAAATCAAACCGATCGAGTTGCTCTTGTCGATATGTTGATCACGAGTAGCTCTTTGTACCACCTACCTAAAATATGTTCCGTGATTATTGAAAGTTCCGTTAGATCAATCAGCTTTTCTACATAGAAGACTGTCGGGAAATTATGAAGATGTTTCTTCCGTTTTAAGTAGTTTGTGTTCTCGGCTTTCACTTCCATATATCGGCTTGGGTGCTTTCTTTAAACTCCATACAGCTATCACTCATACATATACCTTAGTATTATAATTTTTATCAACTGAAATTCAATAAACATATTTAAACTCTATCACACGTCATGAAACAGCAATCCCACTCCGGCGAACTCACAACTAACACACTGGGACCCAACAACTGGTTATCCGGTAAACTATGCGCGCTTGGGACACAAAACACCCGAGGAGTTCACCATTCTACAAATGGAACGTGACATATATGGCGATCGCGTTGATTTTTGGCATAAACTTAAAGCACATATTCCAGCCGAGGAGCGCAAGGTCACACGGAAGGATGAATTGTGAGGTTGAGAGTTTGCGAGATTACTAAGAAATAAATTTTAATAAGTAAATGTAAATATAATAGCATAAAAGCTTCGAAGAACATAATTTCGAAATTGATAAAGATAATATTATGTATATATACTTGTGTATAAAAGAGATTAATAACTTTTTTTTTTAATTTTGTAAACCAATAGTAAAGTTTGTTAGTTTTTGTTGTATACATTTCTCGTGTTTTTTTCACCATAAATATTTTGGGGGCGGTTGTAATATCCGCGGGGTTTTACTTTAGAGTTGTAATGTGTGACGAACCCACGGCATCGAAAAATAATCAATCAATTCCTGATAAATTGGGTTGATTTTATAAAGTTCAGTAACTAAAGGGTTTTTCAATAGGAGCGCTACACAAGTTAATAAAACAAAAACGGTTTGGGATATCACTGAAAAACTTTATTCTTGTGAAAGTACATTCGATGCCATTATGTATAGTACTCGATTTCTTTTGCATGGCCACCACGGGCACGCTCCAGACGTTGAACTTAATTTTCGACGGTTTTCAAACATAAATCGGCCAATACTGCTGCAATTTCATGTTCGATAACATTCGCTGGGTGGCTTGTGGCACCATCCACATATGGAACCACATATTGTCCAAATCCATATCATCCAAATCGGTCCAAAAATATTCGGTTATCATTCAGTGGTAGCGATTCCCATTCACAGTAATGTCAACGGTCTTGGTCATCTTGGAAGAAGTACAACCTAATGTCGCCGCCGGCCTATAAACCGCACCAACGCGTAATCTTTTCGGGATGCAATGTTGACTCATGGAGTACGTGTGGATTGTTGCTTGACCTAAACGCAAATTTTGCTTATTGACGAAGCCATTCAGCCAGAAATGAGCCCCATTGCTGAAGATGATTTTTCGATGAAAATTCCGATCATTTTCAAGTTGTTGCTCACTCCAATTCACGAGCATACGACGATTCTGGCGCTCAAGCGGCTGCAGTTCTTGCGTCAATTTGATCTTGTAAGGACGTAGGCCAAAATCTTTTCGCAAAATTCGCCACAACGACGTCACAGAGATGCCCAACGCGTGAGAGACTGATATGGGAATTCCTCAATTGATGCGCTAGCGATTTTCGACACTATAGGCACTTCTTTGTCTCACTGGCACGGGAACATTTTGTACTATGCCTGTGGATTCAAATTTTTCCACTAGACGCTCAATTGTTGATCTAACAGGACGATTATGACGACAATAAATTTGACGTAGCGCTCTTAAAATTGAGGCCATTGACTCCGAATTTTGGTAGTAAATTTTAATAATTTCAACTCGTTGGATCGTATATCTTTTCATCATTAAATGACAAACCTTACTGAAGAGAAATGTCAAAAGAGCGGAAAAAAGCATGGCGTCGTTAGCTGTCCCTATCAGTTACTTCTGTAGCGTTTCTTTTGGAAAACCTTTTACTTAAGAGATTAGTCCAGGGTTAAACGAACCCTTTTAAAAAACGATTTTTTGCCTTTGGGTCCCAAAAAAACATTATTGTTAGCTCTGTTGTAATTATTACCTTGTAACAACAATTTAGAAAACTTTAGAAGAAAGCTCATCAAATAACAAATATATATTACAGTTATTATCATGGCAAACATTTATTTAAGTAACATGTACATACAGTTGATAATAAAAATAATTCATTGTAGGATCAGAGATTAACAGCTGACATGTAAAATGCTCTCAAGTTGCTCTTCTTAATTGGTGTACATTAAGATGAGGCATTTATTTGCATTTTACTATATTTAAATGCATTAAAAATTTATCTTTTATTGCTGTTGGTTATCATAAAGCACCAAGGGCACCTTGCTTTCAAATTCATTTCATACAACATTTTCAGACTACCAACATTGGGCATTATATTTAATGCATTATTAAGATCAGCTACTACTCTTTTTTTATACGTTACCATAAATCAAAGTTAAAATAAGCTGTACTTAAAAAATGTCACCAAGTTACAACTAGAGAATAGACCCTTAGGCAATAATAAAAATACTTTTATATTTCAGTAGACCAAGTCCAAGTGTCAGTCGTTGTCCGACCACCAAAGTGATAGAAAGGTTTTATTTAGTGGATCCTTATAATTGAAAATTTAGAAATATAGTTATACCGACAATGGCTTTGAACTATTTAGTGTTTGCTATATTTTTTCTACTCGCTTGTAGTGATTTGTATATATTCACCACTGCCCGTATATCTGAGGTCTTAAAAGTGCAATTACCACATGGCGGTGTGCTGGTAGGGCGTCACTGGACCTCACATAAAGGACGTAATGTACGTGCCTTTCTAGGTGTGCCTTATGCGCTGCCGCCTGTGGGCAATTTGAGATTTAAAGTGAGTGAGAGTGTTCTTTGAAATAGTGTTTGCCTAAAGTGTATGCAAATATAAAATTATCAGATGATATATATAATCGTGATGTGTGAAAAAAATATGTGACTCTTCATTAATGTTTCCAAACCACCAATTTTGCACTGTATTGCCTATGGCATCTAATAATCTATATGATCCATAATAAAGAAAAACCTTTTATTTTTTCGTCAATTTTTAAAATGCAGCGCTCTGTACAGGGATAGGCAGGCTTTAGAACTGTCCACATCTCATAAAAAATAATGAAAAAAAACAAATATTTTAGATAATAAAGCGCAAACGATATAAACCGAGCAAAATTTCAAAAATATTAGCACGCATATTATTCTGAGCCTTCAAGATTACTAGAATAAAGTTAGAACCTTTAAGTATTTCCTTTACATTTTCCGGCATATACCTCGCTATCCCCTTCCTTATTTACTGCTATTCCATATATATCTTTTTATTTTGTATTCGCATAGCCACCAGTACCGTATGGCTCTTGGTCTGGCGAGCGTCTAGCGATAAGAGATTCACCGCCATGCATACAACGCGATCCATTCACACGTCAAACAGAAATCATCGGCAGTGAAGACTGTCTTTATCTCAATGTCTATACGCCAGAGGTAGGTTTAATCTTGACGTAATACGTATAATCAGCACAAATCCTCATTTCCATTATGGTTTGGCTTCGAAGAAACCGCGAACATCGAAACCCTTACCGGTTATGTTTTATATTCATGGAGGTGGTTTTATTAGCGGCTCAGGCATATGCAGCTACTATGAGCCAGATTATTTATTAGATCACGATATAATATTGGTTATCGGCAACTATCGATTGGGTCCACTCGGTTTCCTAAGCACCGAGACTTTGGATTGTCCCGGCAATTTTGGTTTAAAAGATCAGACGGAGGGTTTACGTTGGGTACACAATAATATTGCCGCATTCGGTGGTGATCCGAACAGTGTAACTATTTTTGGTAATAGTGCTGGTGGCGCTAGTGTTACATATCAATTGGTAACGAGCCTGTCGAAAGGTAATATATAATTTAGAAAAAGTTACTGTGCTTCATATATTCTACAGTGGTATTCTATGTGTGTCTACAGGACTCGTCCACAAAGCCATAGTGCAGTCTGGTGTGTACTACAATGGCGGTGTGCAGCCTGAGCATAAAGGTGTACCGGCAAAGCGTGCACGGAAGGTTGCACAATTGGTTGGCTGTAATCCCGAGGAAAATTGGCAAGCCATACTGCGCTGCTTACGCAACAAAGAAGCCAGCGATATCGTTGCTACACTCTATGAGTTTTATGTGAGTTTCACTACAGCTTATAGTATGAACTTCAACAAAATCCGCTTATGCTATTATGTCCTATATCTTTTAGGAATGGGACTTTGACCCCGTGGTACCATTTCAACCCGTTGTTGAGCCTCCTCATGAGGGTGCATTTCTTACTGTTTTACCACGTGATGGCGATATGCCACATGGTTTCTCCTTACCGCTTATAATTGGTATGACGTCGGATGAGGGTTTAGTGAAAAGTGTGGCCATACTCAATATACCTGGTCTCTTGACTGATTATAAGAACCAAATTAAAAAGATTCTACCAATTCAACAGCAATACGACCATCATGCACCGGAAGTACAAGAGGAGATCACACATAAAATAGAGCAGTTTTACTTCAAAGAGGGTCATAACTATGACATAAACAATCATCAAAATTTGACTAATGTAAGTGAGGCCAGAGCACAAACATTCTAATTAGATCCATTATAATTTATTTCCCTCTGGCAGCTTTTCTCTGATGCTTGGTTTATTGCCGGCATCGACGAGTACATTAAACAACGGGTAGAAGCTCAGCGCTCAAATCAGTTACCGCCATTTTATGTATACATGTTCGACCACCGCATTCCCTCGAGTTTATCCGAACTATTCGGAAAGATAGACAAATACTTTGGTAAAAATCTCTCCTTTTAAAATCTACTTTCGTTCAATCATTTTGAAAGTTCCAATATTTCCTAGGTGTCAGTCATGTCGATGAACTACCATACCTCTTTCCCATCGACCGTTATTTATTCGTAAGTTCATCACCCACCGAAAACGATATTAAATTGCGTGAGGCCATATTGCAAATGTGGGTTAACTTTGCTAGAGAGGGGTGGGTCTTGAGTGGTTAAAAGCTCTTTTTTATAATATTTATTAAATTATTCAATTAATATCCATAGTAATCCAACGCCTGCAGATTCTAACTTAACACGCTGGGAGCCCGTCACAGGCTATCCTTTCAATTATGCACGTTTGGGTCACAAGATACCCGAAGAATTTACTGTGCTACAAATGGAACGTGAAATGAATTATAGCGATCGTATGAATTTCTGGCGACAACTCAAAGCTCACATTCCAGCCGAACAACGGAAGCAACAATTACGAGACGAATTATAAATCGAGTATCTACAGTTTGTTCGTATTTTACTACTTTATGCGTCGGGAATGACGAGCTTTTCACATATTTTGGTGATATTTTTTTTTTTTTTTGTAACTTTAACTTTATGGTTTCGGGTATTTAATAAATTCTATGTATGTATATGATAGCTTCCCATAGAGAAAAATTTTGATTTCCGTAAGTTGATGCCGTAAGACTTTACAATACATAACGGAAATATTACACCAACAACTATCTTCATGGAGATAATAAATATAAATAAACAAAATAAATTTTTATTTAGTGAAGTAATTAAAACTAGGAAAGATGAAAATGGTTGTGGGGGTATTACGACCATGAGGCCGATTCCATTCAAAGAAACATTTTACTTTTTATTGTGAACTTTATAACTTTCGTTTTATATTGAATATAATATATTTAGATAAATATAGGTAAATAAGGGTGTGGGTATTTATATTAGATATCTATAAGTGGGTGTGTGTGTGTGAACAATGTTTAGTTAATTGTGTTTTGTGTAATTAATTTAAATGCAGTGTTTGTGAACATGTAAAATATTGACTTATTTTATAATGATTCCTTTTGGGTTCTCCACTTATTCTCTGTTGTGCAAAGAGAGTGATGATTGATGAGATTGGGGCGGTTGTTTTTCTCGGCATAACTTCTCTATTACTCTTCGGAGAGTAATGCAGAAAAGTATTTGTTTGGACTAAACAGGGTTCACACAATTTTCAATAGCTGTATTGTACTTAGGTAAACTTTTGTATATATCAAAGACCATAAATATTATACATAAGTATAATGACAACGATCTATTGAGTTACCCACCTACGGTCAAACTTAATTCGAACTTGTGCTGTCAGCAATGGGACCGAGCTCAAGGAAGAAATTCTCCAGAAGCGGTCAGCTAATAGAAGAAGAGTTGTATTCCATCAGGGAGACTCAGTAGAAGCTTAGGGAGCTTGTTTGGGAGGTTCTTTTGCATCCACCTTATAGTCAAGACTAGGCACCAAGTGATTATTAACTGTTCGTGTCTATGACAAACGAGGTTTCTGTGAAAAATTCCCCTCAATAGAAACTTTTAAAAATAGACTCTCCCAGTTTTTTCCCAATAGCAATGTGGGGTTCAAATGCAAAAATAATGAATTTCCTTATACTAAACTTTATAATATTATCGCGAGCAATTATTCGTTCAGTCAAATATGAATGAAACGCTGTTTTAAAATGTGAACAGAAGAATTAACATTTTATGCATTCAAGAAATCAATAAAGTAAAAAACAAAACATAAATTTAAGTGACATTTAAAAAAAGGTAAAAATAATCGGCTAAGAATCGACCAAGAAGGCCGATTTATCGGTCGAACTCTAGTGCCTCACCACACTTAGGCAGCTAACAACAATTCGCTGAGAACATTTTTGTACCTTAATATGTAAATAAGTAAGTTAACATCTATAAGTTGGTTAGATGAAATACCCCGCTGAGAAAGTCTATTATAGTACACAAAAAATTTAGTCTCAAATAAGTTGAATTTAATTATATTCCCCAAATACATAAGCGTCTAAGAAATATAATCCAGATATACCTACGATAAAGTCGACTAGTCCCGTTGATTTCTTTTTTTCAATATATCCCTGCTAGAACGGAGCGAGATGATATGAAACTTAACAGAACAAGTAAGGAAAGGCTAAGTTCGGGTGCAACCGAACATTTTATACTCTCGCAATTTATTTATAGATTTACCTATATTTTCGGTGAAAAATTACCCTTAGGCACTGAGTTTCACATGTTTGATATCAGGGGCCTTGGAAAGTCATGGTTCGATTTTGACAATTTTTCCACAAGTGATGTCACAGCTCAAATACAGTCTTTGTGTAAAGTTTTATTTCGCTATCTTTATCGGTTCCCTATGTATACATTATAAAGTCAACGAATCAGAAGGATTCAAAATTGTGTTACATGGGAAGTTGCCGTGGTTGTGAACCGATTTAATCTATTTTCCACACGTGTCATCAGGGTGTCAAGAAAATATTATATACCGAATTTCATTGAAATCTGTCGAGTAGTTCTTGAGATTTGGTTTTTAACCCATAAGTGGGCGACGCCACGCCCATTTTCCATTTTGTAAAAAAATCTCAGTGAAGCTTCCTTCTGCCATTTCTAATGTAAAATTTGGCGTTTCTGACGTTTCTCGTTAGTGAGTTAACGCACTTTTAGTCATTTTCAAGCTAACCTTTGTATGGGAGGTGGGCGTGGTTATTATCCAATTTCTTTCAGTTTTGGACTGTATAAGGTAACGGCTAAAAGAAACGACTGCAGAAAGTTTGGTTTATATAGCTTTATTGGTTTGCATGATATATACAAACCTCCAAACCTATTTGGAGGCGGGATCACGCCCACTTTTCCAAAAAAATTACATTCGAATGTGCCCCTCCCTAATGCGATCCTATGTTCCAAATTTTATTTTCATAGCTTTATTTTTGGCTTAGTTATAGCTCTTTATGTGTTTTTGGTTATCGCCATTTTGTGGGCGTGGCGGTGGTCCGATTCCGCCCATCTTCGAACTTGACCTTTTTATGGTGCCAAGGAACACGTGTTCGAAGTTTCATTAAGATATCTCAATTTTTACTCAAGTTACAGCTTGCACGGACGGACAGACGGACAGACGGACAGACGGACAGACGGACGGACGGACAGACAGACATCCGGATTTGAACTTTACTCGTCACCCTGATCGTTTTGATATATATAACCCTATATCTAACTCGTTTAGTTTTAGGACTTACAAACAACCGTTATGTGGACAAAACTATAATACTCTCTTTAGCAACTTTTGTTGCGAGAGTATAAAAACTAGTGGGATCAATAGATCCATGTAGATAAATATTCTAAGACGCTGTATTTAGTTAATGACCCACTTTTTTCAATTGTCAACATTTACTGTAAAGTCCACACTTCAAAACATCCGAAGTGATCTTCTTAGAAGGCGCTAATTTGCTAAAATTCTATGTTGACTTACTTTGAATTCTCCCTACAGGGTAATTACTGAGCACACGGCTCACTAAGTGACATCAACTGACGACTAATTTGGCAAATATATATTTATTGCAATAGCCCAAGAAGTGTCAGTCGTTATCCGACCACCAAAGTGAAACGTTTAATAGTTTAGTGTGTCGTTATTATTTATTAATTGAAAATTAAGAGATATATTGATTGCTCAACAATGGCTTTGAAAGATTTATTGTTTGCTACTATACTACTTATACTCGCCTGGAGTGATTTCACCACTGCCCGTATATCTGAGGTCTTAAAAGTCCAATTACCACATGGGGGTGTGCTGGTAGGGCGTCACTGGACCTCACATAAAGGGCGAAATATACGCGCCTTTATGGGCGTGCCGTATGCTCTGCCTCCTGTGGGCGATTTGAGGTTTAAAGTGAGTGAGAGTGATCTTTGAAATGACGTTGTTTGAAGTGTATGCAATAAAGGATTTTCGAAGATCGCTATTATAATATACATATGTGTTGTCATGACATACTGCCACAATTGAAGTTACAAAGATATTGTGATTACGCTCGTTTTTCGTTAATCACTTTCGTGGCACTAAATACGTTGTGAAAGAAACAAAATTATCTCTCCGATCCGACTTGGATAGAAGGATACAAAATACGTCTGGAGGTCTAGATCTGCATACATATCCATCTTTTTTCAATTCCTTACTTACTTCCTAACCAAATAGAACTAATTGCAATCAAAAATCAGATAATTTAAATAGAGTTTATTTGACATATAACTCTCCGTTGAGCTTTGTATTTACTGATATATTCTTTTTTGTTTACCTAGCCACCAGTACCGTATGGTTCTTGGTCTGGTGAGCGTCTTGCGATAAGAGATTCACCGCCATGCATACATCGCGATCCATTCACACGCCAAATAGAACTCGTCGGCAGTGAAGACTGTCTTTATATCAATGTCTACACGCCAGAGGTTGGTTTAGTTTTGACTCAATACATATAATCAAACAAATCCTTATTTTTATTGTTGCTTGACTTCGAAGAAACCGCGAACATCGAAACCCTTACCGGTTATGGTTAATATTCATGGTGGTGGTTTTATGAGCGGCTCAGGCATATGCAGCTTCTATGGGCCAGATTATTTACTAGATCACGATATAATTTTGATTTCCGGCAACTATCGATTGGGTCCACTCGGTTTCCTAAGCACTGAGACTTTGGATTGCCCCGGCAATTTCGGTTTAAAAGATCAGACGGAGATTTTACGTTGGATACACAATAATATTGCCGCTTTCGGTGGTGATCCGAATAGTGTAACGATTTTCGGCGTTAGTGCAGGTGGCGCTAGTGTTACATATCAATTGGTAACGAGTCTGTCGGAAGGTAGTATACAATATATTTAGATGAAAAATCTTAACCCTAAATATTATACAACGGAATTTTATGCGTCTACAGGACTCTTCCACAAAGCTATTGTTCAGTCTGGTTCATATTACAATCCTTGGGCGCAGCCAGAGCATAAAGGTACACCCGCAAAGCGTGCACGGAAGCTCGCACAAATGGTTGGCTGTAATCCTGATGGAAATTGGCAAGCCATATTGCGTTGCTTACGCACTAAAGAAGCCAGCGATATCGTTGCTAGACTCTATGATTTTTTCGTGAGTTTTACGAATGTTTGTGATAAGTACAGCTGTTATGATATATCTTTGTATGTAACATTCTTTAGGAATGGGACTTTGACCCCATGGTACCATTTCAACCCGTCGTTGAGCCTCCACATGAGGGTGCATTCCTTACCGTTTTACCACGTGATGGCGGTATGCCACATGGTTTCTCCTTGCCACTTATGATTGGTATTACCTCGGAAGAGGGTTTACTGAAAACTGCGCCTGTACTTACTATACCTGGTCTCTTGACTGATTATAAGCATCAATTTCAAAAAATTCTACCAATTGAACTGCAATACGACCATCACACACAGGAAGTACAAGAGGAGATCACACATAAAATAGAGCAGTTTTACTTCAAAGAAGGGCATAACCATGACAAAAACAATCATCAAAATTTTACAGACGTAAGTGAGGCCAGAGGTCAAAAGTTCCCCAATTCGATCCCATTTTAATGTATTACTTTCCGGCAGCTTTTATCTGACGGATGGTTTGTAGCTGGTATCGACGAGTACATTAAGCAGCGGGTAGAAGCTCAGAACTCAAATCAGTTACCGCCCTTTTACGTATACGTCTTCGAACACCGTAGCGCCTCTAGTTACTCCGAAATTTTCGGTGACAGTGACGATTTCTTAGGTAAAAACATCTCGTATAATTGATGTAGTTCCTTAAAATCATTTGGAGGACCCACTAATTTCTAGGTGCCAGCCATGGTGATGAACTGCAATTTCTCTTTCAGTTAAATTTTAGACAGTTCGTAAGCTCACCTCCCACCGAGAACGACATTGAGTTGCGTGAGGCCATACTGCAAATGTGGGTAAACTTCGCTGTATATGGGTGGGTCTTGAGTGGTAAACAGCTCCTTTTATAACCTTTATTAAACATATTTAATATTCACAGTAATCCAACGCCTGCAGATTCTAACTTAACTCGCTGGGAACCCGTCACGGGTTATCCTGTCAATTATGCACGTTTGGGCCACAAGGCACCTGAAGAATTTACGGTTCTACAAATGGAACGTAATATTTATGGCGATCGTATGAATTTCTGGCGAAAACTCAAAGCGCACATTCCAGCAGAACAACGGAAGCAACAATTACGAGACGAATTATAAATCGAGTATCTACAGTTTGTTCGTATTTTACTACTTTATGCGTCGGGAATGACGAGCTTTCACATATTTTGGTGATATCTTTTTTTTTTGTAACTTTAACTTTGTGGTTTCTGGGTTTTAATAAATTCTATATGATAGCTTCCCATCGAATACAAATTTGATTTCCGTAAGTATATTAGATATTACAAAACGTAAAGGAAACATTAACTACAGGAAAATAAACCTTAACTGTCTTATTCTCAAATTCAGTACTTCTCCTATCTCTCAATACTAAGTATATACTCCCAGTTGACTTTCCTGTCGATATTTCCGGCAGGTGAATTGCGGCAAAAATCGCTCTCAGACTCAGAGACGTCGGTTCGATTACATCCCTGATTACTTGGATCACTGCAACGCGAAAGCGACCCCTAGCGATTTCTTCTCTACGCAGGTACTTACTAGGGCTATGTGCGAAGGGTGGATTGGAGGGAGAGTTTTCTGTCGAAAGCTCTCCATCAACACC